>NC_142794.1:75086316-75737449 GCF_049724085.1 Artemia sp. Qi Xiang Cuo | reverse complement strand
ATTTCTTCTATATACTCTGTCTTCTGCTTATACGTGCATACGCTTGCCTACTTATAGCCTTAATAAGACAAACATGGCTGTATCCATAGTCAAAGTTCGAATATCTATTAAAAAGCACGCTTCAATTCTATTTGAGACCTGTTCATTATTGGAAAACACAAAGAACTTGAAGAGAAAAAATAAGAAATACGGTACTACGTTTTTTCTTGCCTAGCATGGGAGGGAAAATAAACCCTTAGAATAGCATGGGAGGGAACATAAGCCCTTATAATAGCATAGGAAGGAACATAATCAACCCAAATCCATAAGTACATGCTCTGGATAGACGCCAAGGAACATAAGGCAAGCAAATCCATAAGTACATGCTCTGGAAAGGTGCCATGGAACGTAATCCCCCCAAATAGCACAGGAAGGAACATAAAGTACCCAAAGTATAAGGTACTACTCTACTAATGCTTTCTTCCTCTCTGCTAAAACCTTGTACTGCTTTCTAGCTAATCTAATTGTTGAAAGGTCCTCATGTCGGTTATCCGGCCCATCAGGAGTTTTACCTTATTTAATAAACCAAATAGTCCTACTTTCCTGAGTTTGTACTCGTCATCAAAAGGATCTATTTTTGGGGATATTGCTTTTACAACCTGACCGGCCTCTACATGGATTATTTCATGTCTGAAGAAGTTTTGTGTAAAGACTTGCACTTGCCTAAAATCCCTTTCGATCAAAATCAATCATTCAACGTAGCCTATTCAATTCTTCCTCGGTCCAATCATCGACTGAGAGTAATAGAAGTTACTCACCAACTAACTTCTAGAGTTCGATTTGTGCAAATAAAGTTTGGAAGAGAAGGATTCAGATATTCTTCTTATTTGGAGAGAAAGTTTAATCGGAAAATTGTCTGAACCCAATGCGTGGAGGACCTTAAAATCAAAACTACTACTACTACTAACAACTCACCGCAGCACCAAGCCACCTGAGGCCAACACAGTTACGGACGCTCCTCCTCCACTCCAATCTATTCAAAGCCTCCCTTTTTACACCCACCCACGAAGTTCCCATTTTCTTTAAATCTTTCTTTATGACGTCCTCCCACCCCAGACGAGGACGACATGCTTTCCGTTTAGCCCTAGATGGTTTGCCGAAAAGAACAATCTTCGGCAATGTTTCGTCCTTCATCCGCACAACGTGCCCTAGTCACCTCAACTTTTCTTTCATTATGGCCCTAGAGAGCGGTATTGAACCACATTTTTCGCATAGCCTATTGTTTGAAATACGGTCAATCAGCCGGGTACCCAAAACAATCCTTAAGCAATTTCTCTGGAAAACATCTAGCAAAGCTTCATCCGCTTTTCGGAGCGTCCATGCTTCGGAGCCATATTTGACCACTGTCATCACTGTAGCTTCTAATATTTTAATTTTGGTTTGCAGACTTATCTTCCTTTTCTTCCAAACTTTTTATAACTGTGAAAAAACACCCTGAGCCTTGGCTATTCTACGTTTACCATCTTCACTTTTCCCACCATCTTTACTAATAATAATACCAAGGTAAGTGAAGCTGCCCAAATCCAAACTACGAGCAGCGAAAACCGAGTCTGCCAAAGCACATCAATGGTACTGGGATTTGGACCCGATAATCAAGTATATTCACATCTCCCTTTGTCCTTACCATTTCTTCCGTTACAAATTATTAGGTCATTTTCTTTAACATTAATTAAAAAAAAAAAACTTTCCGAAAAATAAGTTTTTCAAAGAAAAATAAAGGCCATTTTAAACTTAAGCTCAGCAGATACAAATACCTGTTAAGATTCAAACTCAAAATGACAAGAAATTACTATTAAAGAATAAATGATACCCAAAATAAACAGAAATTAAATAAACAATCATAGCAAAAAGCATACAAGTAGTAATATAAATTAATAAATAGATCTTAAAGCAAGTAATGCATAGATTGAATATGAAAGTTAAGCTTAAGACAAATAAAATATTTTGTTGTTTTCATAAATGAAACTTAAAACGAACAGAAATTAAATAAACAATCAATGCAAACTAACATACAATAGATAATAATGCAAATGAATAAATAAATCTTAAAACGAGTGAAACTTAAGTTGAATATGCAAATCAAGCTTGAAACGAACAAAAATCACTACAAAAAAAGAGTTTGGTTATCGCCTCCTTCTCTCATTGCAAAAATTTAAAACCTTCTGCCTCATTGGCGCTATACCGAAGACAAACTATATTATAAATTTTCTCTTCTGTACTTAATATTGAAAATAAACACTAAAAATTACAGCAAAACTTTGAACTGACGAGCTTTCAGCAATTAATATCATTAAACATCAAATATTTGGTTTAATTTATTAGTTCTTTCTAAAGTTGTTCAAGAGGAATATAGTTTCACTACAAACAAGAGTTTGGATACTGCTCCTTGCCTTAACTGTAAATAAAAACCAAAAGCCTACTGCGTCGTTGGCACTTAACTGAAAACGAATTATATTACAAATATTTTCATTTCTAGCTCTAAAAGTCTTACAGCATTGAAAATAAAAATAAAATTACAGTGAAATAAATTCTTGAACTGATGGATCTTTTAACAATTAATATGATTATACATCAAATATTCAGTTTGATGTTGTTTATACTTTCCAAGGCTGTTCAAGACGCATAGAGTTTTCAGTAAAGCGCCAATGACGCAGTAGGTTTTAGACTTTTAGAGTGAGAGAAGGAGGCGATACCCAAACTCTTGTTTGTAGTGATTTTTGTTTGTTTCAAGCTTAATCTGGATATTCAATTTAAGTTTTTCCCGTTTTAAGATTTATTTATTCATTTACATTAATATCAATTGTATGTTAGTTTGCATTGATTGTTTATCTAATTTCTGTTTGTTTTAAGTTTCATTTGTACTTCAATAGCAAAATATTTTTGTTCGTTTTAAGCTTGACTTTCATATTCAATCTAAGCATTACTCGCTTTAAGATCTATTTATTCATTTATATTATTGGTTGTTGTATGTTTTTTGCTATGATTATTCATTTAATTTTTGTTCATTTTGGGTTTTCTTTATTGACTAATAGTAATTTTTGATTGTTTTTAGTTTGTAGTTTTAACGGTATTTTTATATGCATTGCTTAATTTTAAAATGGCCTTTACTTTTCTTTGAAAAAATTATTTTTAGGAAATTTTTTTAATTAAGGTTTGTTAGTTTTTGATTGCAAAAAGTTTCAAGTCTATAAAAATTCTTCACTTCAAAATCAAACTTAAAAAAAAAATCAAATGTTCATCAAAGTATTAAAACTGGTATCAAAGTAACAATATCAAAGTGAAAAAATGGGTTTGTGTCAACCTCAGAGTTTTTATTATCTAATGTTTGAACTATTTTTAACAAAATGGCTATCTCTAAATTTTTATTGGATGGGTTTGGGGAAAAAAGGGCGTGGGTGGGGGGCTAAGTGCCCTTCGGTCTCTTTTGAATCTTTGAAAGGGAACTAGAACTTTCTATTTTCAATGAAATGAGCCTTCTCTGTTGTTTATACAAGCATCCCTTCTATAAGAACCATATTTATCCCTAGAGTATGACTTACAACGCCTTTCCCTGGGCCCTGGGGGTTGCGTCGACAGCGTAGTTTTAATATCGGATGTTTGAGCTACTTTTAAAAAATGGTCACCTCAAATTTTAATCGGATGGGTTTATCCATCCGATAAACCCAAAGAAGTAGAGGGCGGGAGGGGCTAGTTGCCCTCCTTTCTTTTTTTACTCTGAGAAAAAGAACTAGAACTTTTAATCTCCATTTAAATGAGCGCTCTCTGAAGTTTTGTAGGAGCATCCATTTCTTAAGAACCATATACGACCCCAGGACATAGCTTACAATGCCTGTCCCCAGGACCCAGGGGGGTTGTGCCGCCACTGGAGTTTTTGTTATCTGACCTTTGAACTATTTTTAAAAATTGGCAATCTCAAAAGTTATATCGGATGGGTTTGGGAAAAAAAGGGCGTGGCGGGGGCTAGGGGCCCTGCGATCTCTTTTGACTCTTAAAAATTTAACTAGAGCTTTCAATTTCCATTCAAATCAGCCCTGTCTGAATTTTATATGAGTATCCCTTCCATAAGAACCGTATATACCCCCAGGCCATAACTTGCAATGCCTGCCCCCAGGCCCTGGGCGGTAACTATTTTTAACAAAATGGCTATCTCAAAATTTTATCGGATGCATTTGGGGAAAAAGGGGCGTGGGGGGATAGTTGCCCCCCAATCTCCTTTGACTCTTAAAAACTGAACTAAAACTCCAATCGCTATCTCAAAGTTCTTATCAAGTGGATTTGAGGAATAAAGAGCATGGAGGGGGGGGCTAGTTGCCCTCCGATATCTTTTGACTCTTTAAAAGTGAACTGGAACTTTCAATTTCCAATCAAATAAGCCGAAGTTTATACGAGCATACCTTCCACAAGAACCAAATATGCCCCCAAAGCAATACTTACAACGCCTTCCCCGGGCCCTGGGGGGTCGCTTTGACACAGGAGTTGTTCTTATCCGACCTTTGAACTATTTTTAGCGAAATGGCCATGCGTAAAGGAGTTTTAGTTATATGATATTTGAACTATTTTTAAAAAAATGGCTACCTCAAAATCTTTATCAGATGTACTGGGGGAAAGGGGCTTGGGGGGGGGCTAGTTGCCTTCCCATCACTTTTGACTCTTAAAAAGGGCATTAGAACTCTCGATTTCTAATCCAATAAATCCCCTTTGAAGTTTAAACGACGACCCCTTCTATATGAAGTGCCTCTGGGAAAAAATAAATGGAGTGTGGGGGGAGGCTAGCTGCCCTCCGATCACTTTTGACTCTTAAAAAGTGAATTACAACTTTAAATTTTCAATCAAATGAGCCCTCTATGAAGTTTATACGAGCATCGCTGCCATAACAACCATATATGCCCCCAGGGCATAACTTACAACACCTACCCCTGGGTCCTGGGGGGCTGTGTCGACACCCGAGTTTTTGTTATCTGAAATTTTAACTATTTTTAACAAAATGTCTATATCGAAATTTTCATCAAATGGGTTTGGAAGAATAAGACGTGGGTCGGGGGATAGTTGCCCTCGGATTTCTTTTGACTATTAAAAAGTGAGCTCGAACTTTAAATTTCAAATCAAATGAACCCTCTCTGAAGTTTAACCCTCTCTCCCAGGCCCTGGGGGGGGGGGCTGTGGCGACACCGAAATTTTTATTATCTGAACTTTGAACTATTTTTAACAAATGTCTGTCTCAAAATTTTTATCTGATACATTTAGAGCGTGGAGGGGGGGGGGGCTAGCTACCCTCTGATCTCTTTTGACTCTTAAAAAGCGAACAAGAACTTTAAATTACCAACCAAATGAACCCTCTCCGAAGTTTATACAAGCATCCCTTCCGTAACAACCATATATGCCCCCAGGGCATAACTTACAACACCTATCCCTGGGCCCTGCGGGGCTGTGTTGACACCGGAGTTTTTGTTATCTGAAATTTGAACTATTTTAAACAAAATGTCTATCTCAAAATTTTCATTAGATGGGTTTGTAAAAAGAAGACGTGGGTGGGGGGATAGTTGCCCTCGGATTTCTTTTGACTATTAAAAAGTGAGCTCGAACTTTCAATTTCTAATCAAATGAACCCTCTCTGAAGTTTAACCCTCTCTCCCAGGCCCTGGGGGGCTGTGGCGACACCGAAATTTTTATTATCTGAACTTTGAACTATTTTTAACAAAATATCTGTCTCAAAATTTTTATCTGATGCATTTAGGGCGTGGAGGGGGGGCTAGTTACTCTCTGATCTCTTTTGACTCTTAAATAGTGAACAAGAACTTTCAATTTCCAATAAAATGAGCCCTCTCCAAAGTTTATACGAGCACCCGTTCCGTAAGAACTAGATATGCCCCCAGAGCATTAGTTACAACGCCTGCCTCCGGGCCCTGGGGGGTTGCGTCGACACAGAAGATTTTCTTATCTGACATTTGAACTATTTTTAATGAAATAGCTTTTCTAAAAATTTTATCGGATGGGCTTGGGGTAAAAAGAATGTGTGGGGGAGAGCTAGTTGCCCTCGGATATCTTTTGTCTCTTAAAAAGTAAGCTAAAGCTTTCAATTTCCAATCAAATGAGTCCTCTCTGAAGTTTATACGAGAATCCTTTTTATAACAACAATATGCGCCACCAGGACAACACTTACCATGCCTACCCCCGGGCCCTAGGGGGTTGTGTTGAAACCGGAGTTTTTGTTATCTAATTTTTTAACGATTTTCAAAAAACTGGCTATTGCAAAATTTGTAGCGGATGGGTTTGGGAAAAAAGCGTGTGGGGGGGGGGCTAGTTGCCCTTAGAAAAGTGAACTAGAACTTTCAATTTCCAATCAAATGATCCCTCTATGAAGTTTCTACGATTATACCCTTTCATAAGATGCCTTTAGGCCTTCCCCGGACCCTGGGGGGTTGTATTGACACCGGAGTTTTTTTTTATCTGACCTTTAACTATTTTTAACAAAACATCTATCTCAAAATTTTCATCATATGGGTTTGGAAAAAGAAGGCATGGAGGGGGGGGGGTTGCTAGTTGCCCTCGGATCTCTTTTGACTATTAAAAAGTGAGCTCGAACTTTCAATTTCCAATCAAATGAGCCCTCTCTGAAGTTTATATGAGCATCCCCTTCAAAAGAAGCATATATGCCCCAGGGCACAGCTTACAACGCCCGCCCCCGGGCCTTGGGGAGTTGTGTTAACACCCGAGTTTTTTTTATCTGACATTTAAACAATTTTTAACTTAATGATCATCTCAAAATTTTTATCGGATGCATTTGGGGAAAAGGGGCATGGGGGGGGGGCTAGTTGCCCTCCAATTTCTTTTGACTCTCAAAAACGGAGCTAAAACCTACAACATACAACACCCGCCCCCGGGCCCTGGGGGGTTGTGTCGGCACCTTATTTTTGTTATCTGACTTTTGAACAATTTTTAACTTAATGGCCATCTCAAAATTTCTATCCGATGCATTTGGGGAAAAGGGGCATGGGGGGGGGGGCTAGTTGCCCTCCAATTTCTTTTGACTCTCAAAAACGGAGCTAAAACCTTCAATTTCCAAGCAAATGATCCCTCTCTAAAGTTTTTACGAGCATCCCTTTCGTAAGAACCATATATTCTCCCAGGGCATAACTTACAACGCGTGCCCTAAGACCCTAGGGGGCTGTGTCGACCCCGGAGTTTTCGTTATATGGTCTTTGGACTATTTCTAAAAATGGCTATCTCAAAGTTCTTATTAGATGGGTTTGAGGGGGTGTGGGGGGGGGGCTATGTGCCCTCCAATCTCTTTTGATTTTTAAAAAGGAACTAGAACTTTAAATTTCCAATCAAATGAGACCTCTCTGAAGTTTATACGAGAATCCCTTCCATAAGAACCTTATATTCCCCCAGGGCATAACTTACAATGCCTGCGCCCGGGCCCTGGGGGGCTGTCTCAACACAGGAGTTTTTGTTATATGGTCTCAGAACTATTTTTAACAAAATAGCTATCTCAAAATTTTTATCGGATACATTTGGGGAAAAAGGGTATGGAGGGGACTTGTTACCCTCCCATATGTTTTGACGCTTAAAAAGTGAACTCGAACTTTCAATTTCCAATCAAATGGGCCCTCTCTGAAGTTTTTACGAGCATTCCTTCCATAAGAACCATATATGCCCCCAGTGTATAACTTATTACCCTTGCCCTGAAGACTGTGGGGGGAGTTTCCTGCTCAAAGATATAATTTCCAGAACTTTCAACTACGTTGAACAAAATGGCTATGTCAAATTTTTGATTGGATGTGTTTGATGAAATGGTGGGCGTGGAAGGGGTGTTAGTTGCCCTACGATCACTTTTGATTATTGAAAAGGGCACTAACCATTTAAATTTACAATTGAATGAGCCCTTTTTGAAGTTTCTACGACAACGCTTTCTATAAAAAAAACCTTATATGCCCCCAGGGAATAACTTACAACGCCTGTCCCCGGGCCCTGGGGAGCTGTGTCAACACCGGAGTTTTTGTTATATGATCTTAGAACTATTTTTAACAAAGTAGCCATCTCAAAATTTTTATCGGATACATTTGGGAAAAAGGGTGTGGGGGGAAGGTTACCCTCCCATATGTTTTGACGCTTAAAAAGTGAACTCGAACTTTCAATTTCCAATCAAATGGGCCCTCTCTGAAGTTTTTACGAGTATTCCTTCCATAAGAACCATATATGCCCCCAGGGCATAACTTATTACCCTTGCCCTGAAGACTGTAAGGGGAGTGTCCTGCTCAAAGATGTAATTTCCAGAACTTTCAACTACGTTGAACAAAATGGCTATCTCGAATTTTTGATTGGATATATTTGATGAAATGGTGGGCGTGGAAGGGGTGTTAGTTGCCCTACCATCACTTTTGATTATTGAAAAGGGCACTAACCAAGGGCGAAAAGGGCGATTTCCAATCAAATCAGCCCCCTTTGAAGTTTATTCGATGACCCCTTCCATATGAAGTGCCTCTGGGAAAAAACATAAATAAATAAATACATAATAATAAAACATTGCAGCCGTATGGCCTTTACTATAGGCTACGCTATAGCGTTGCCTCTGATATACCAACAAACCTAAAAATTGTTCGCCGAAACTAATCCTCACTGCTTCGTCATATTCTGAAGACCTCTAGCAGGTGTTTGCATTCTCATTTAAAAAAGCTTGGGAGTTACCTAGAATAATTTCGAAGCATACAAATTAAAATCCCTTATTTTAACCAGTCTGTCGCCTGGTTCTGGACACTTCTGTAGTATCAACTGCGTTTCTTCATAATCCACTCATCTTCAGACGACTAAGAACCTTTTTGAGGGAATAGATATACAGAACAAACAATAAAAAAAAAGTATTTTCACGCATAAGTCCACCGAAAAAAATAGCTTCTGATTGGCTAGCAAGTCATGCAGGGGGAGAAAACAACACCTGGCTACAAACATAATTACACCGCAAAAATCCGGGTTTTTCTTTAATTGTAGTTTCTTTCGCTTTTCAATTCACTGCCAAAATGAGATACTAATTTAAGGGCGACACTGCAGAACAATCCCACAACTTTACCAAGACTTTACCACAGAAACTAATTGTAGTTTCACCAAAGCTCTCAATAGTGCTGTTTTTAGGAGCTTCGATTTCTGGCTTTGTATGCATCTTTGAGACTAAGGATCGTTTCTAACCTTCTCTTTGCTGTCCCATGGGTAACCTTTAGTGCGTTGATCAGAGAAAGCTCTATTTTTGCGAATACCATGTCCAAAGCTTCCAGTTGTAGAAATTTAGATTCCCGGTACTTGGTGGTTAAATTGATGGGTCTGCGAACTGGGTATAGTACTAGATTTATCAGCCAATATTTTTACCCTGTCAGTGACTAGGTCATAATAAAATGTTTGGCATCCAATCAAAAGGTGTTTTTATTTTATTTTCACGGCTTTTCCACGCGATAAAGCCTCATTCAGCTTCGGTTTGAGTTCTTGGCGAAACTTACGATCTTTATAGGTAAAGTCCGAGGTTACAGAAATATCGTACTTTCTTAGGTATTCACCACTACACTGAATCTCATCACGAATCTCATCACATTGTTTACTTGTCTCGAGGTGAAAAACCTATTTAAAATAGCGCCTGGTTAAATTAAGCAGGGGTAGTTTTCAGTTTGTTGCCGCCATAGCCTCTTCTCCGAAACTTCTTAGAGGTGAGTTTGCTGGTTTTAAGTTATAAATGATTAAGATTTGCTGCTTAATTTCTTTAAGAGTTGTTCTGACCTGTTCATTTCTCCGAATAATTGGTTTCAGAGTTGATCGATTTCTGATCTTTCTTAGTCATCGTGGCTGTTTGCTTCGACTGTTAGGGCTACTTATTCTTGGTTTCAATCGGTGAATTAATAGGGGGTGACTTCTTAAATCTGGTTTAACTTGACATCCATTTGCGATTATATTTGAAGAATTGCTGAAGAAATCTGGGTTGATTTGCCCATTTATCATTAAACTCTTCCCAAAAGTTTTATAATGAAAATAAATAGCAGGAAACAAAAACTTACTTGGAAGAGGGCAATTAAATTCAAACCGCTTTCAAGCAATGCCCTGTAATAGTCACCTTCACCAACTGTATATTGCTTAAGCAAATAGGTCAATATTAACGTAGTACCAATACAGGTAAATTTGTAAACTTACTCAGTTGAATGGTAGAGCCAGTTAGCATAAACTGGTATAAACAGTTTTAGTTTAAACTGGTCAAAAGCTAGTCACCAACTAATTAAGTAAAAAAAATGGAGTTCATGGTAATCCCAGTAGTAATTCTTTGGCCATTCCTATTGCCTTCAACCTTGGCTTCTTTTCTAATCCTTTTTTATTTTGAACTGCTTGTTGCTAAAGTGAGCTAGATTTTATCGTTTTTATATTGTTAGAGATAATTTCAATGTTTTGCATATTATAATTATATTAATCTGGAACGAAGTCAAAAAAATAAAATTTAACAAAGAAAAGTATATATTCAAAACATATGCATGAGCTCAACTAATGATAGTGTATGAATCTTGTTCTTTTAAAAGTCAAATCTTATGCACGCTCTGTCAATTAAGATAGTCCCGTTGGTCTTTTTAGTATGAAGCCGAATCGGTATTTCTGATGGCCAGAAGACTTTTTGAATTTGATTAATGCAACCTCAAAGATAAATTTAACATGACAAATATAGTGCATGCTTTATTTCTAGGCATTATCCTAAATTTTACTCAAAACTAGACCTTCAATATCAAGACCACAGAAATGTCGCAGCTGTTTTTGATGCATAGGTCATGTGCTTGAAGCGGCACAAGCAACAATGTCTCTGTGATTGTGTCTGAGCCCCCTAACGGTGCAAACAAGTTCCTTATTGCTAGTAAAAGATGCAATTTCTCCTGGGGGAGCGACGAAATGGTTTGAAACAGGTATCGCGCTGACAAGTCGTGAATCATATAAGTGAATTGTTGTTTGTTCGTTTCCATAAGATTTATAGGTAAGAAAATATTGAGCTCAAAAGGGTCCAGTGTTTTTACGAAAAACGGTTTTCTAAGTCCAAAATGATCGTTTCCGAAACATGAATAAAAACTGACTGTTTATAATTTTCCGAGCGTGAACTGAATGGCACATTAGTCCAATTCGATTGATTTTCCGGTATTCTTAGGACTGTTTTTTCTAAGCCTATCTCGGTTGCTATTTTAGTTACCTCGTCAAATGTTGTTGTTTTTTTTTAGCTCTCGTTCACTTTTCCGACACTTCACATCTAGCTGGGTAAGAAGGTCCTTGATATGGTTTGCTGCAGACGCAACGTCCAAGCTCTTTTTCTGAAATAGCCAACTGAGCGGTAAAATCAGTTTAGATATGTTACTAAGAGTGCAAATGGTTACTATCAGATCGGAAGATGTAAAAACAGTCAGATGTTGCAGCAGAAAGCAATATTTAGTTTTTACTTGTGTGACACATCTGAAATTTCATCAAATTTGCTTAGTTACTGAAAAAGAAACAGCTTTAGACACCCAGTCTTTTTGAAGCTTCGACGATTTGCGAGATTACAAGCTAAAAAATGTCTTGCACGTTCGGGTTGCGCTGATCCAACCCTTGATCTCGCAATCAAGTCACAGAAATCTAATAATAAAATTTTTCGCCTACGCCAAGGGGGAGGCGGTCTCCACATCCCTGACCTCCCTTGGGTCCTTTGCTGGTAGCAGCTGTTAATTAATATGACCCCTTTTGAAACTAGGATCAAGATAACTAACCCGCTGAATAATTTAGTTAACCTGTGAGTAGCAGGGAAAGGGTTTTTGGCCTAAAATAGATCTTCTACTTTCTTCTCTGGGGTCAAAGCTATTTTCTTAAAATGGAAACTTATTTCGACCTAAAGCCAAAGGTAGAAACAGATTTAAAATTTTAGGTGCCTTCTATTAAAAAGGCCAATATCTACTAGCTAATCTAATATTATCTGGGGAAACAAATGTTAATCCAGTAAATTTTTCACAGCCTTTTTTTCACAGCCTATATATACTCAATTAATTGCACTTGAAAACAGAGTAATCTGACACGCCAGGATTTGACCATGGATTTTATATTCTAATCGCCTATTTTTCAATCTATCCCTATAAAACATTTTTCAGGCCAAGATGTTTCTTGTTTTAATAAATGCTAATATGTAATCTTAAAAAATTTTGAAATTCAAGAAGATGCAAAAAATGACAAATTTACTTAAAACTTAGAGTAAAATAAATAAATGAGAAATTATGCTAAAGAGCATAAGTTCTTGCAAAAGGGCAAACCTTCCAGTGGCATCGTAGGGGGAGGGGGGCAAAGGGGGCAGGTGCTCCCAATAACTTGGAAAAAAAATATTATATAACCCATGCCCCTTGACTCTCCGGATGTGGACCCCTCTTGCTCCCCAGCTAAAATGCTGAAGCTACGCCCCTGCACCTTCTTAAAGTTCTGCTTAAAAGAAATCAGCAATCCCAAGTAAGCCTCAATTAGCTCAAAAGACGAAAAAGATGAATCCAATTCGCTTAATTGGGGCTAATGTAAGTCTAGCTAATTTCTATTAGGTTCTTCTTCTACTTCTTGTGGGGATTGTTATAGAGACACCCCGCGTAATCTTGTAACTAGAATTCTGTCCCGCGCCCTCCAATGTGGTGTAATCTCAGACAAAACTCCGGGTCCCGTATTACCAAGCAGAGATTAATCCCACTGCGCCACCACAGAACTTACGGGTCCTTTCAAAAAGCGTGTCACCTAGGTGATTTGAATTAACTTTTTATTTAGAAGACTACCGTTTTTGAAAAACTATTATAAGTAATCTAGATAGTCTCGAGTACTAAATGCTCTCATAAATGTGCATGATAATAAACCACGTGAACGTTTAAGCATCTGGAAATCCCCACGGTAGAACTTGTTTTGCCAATAGTATGCGCCTAGTGATGCCATAGACGTGTGCTTATTATGCACTGATGGTTTAACGATTGGCTTTCCCCATTCCTTTTTTATTGTTGATAAAACTGAAGTAACTTAGCATGCAAAAATAAAACATTAATTACAAAATGTCTTCACGTATTCCATGTGTTTGTGTTGGAATCCACTCTTGCATTTAAACCTAAATAAGAATTACGCAGAAAGTCCAATTGTGTAAGTCAAAATTAAGACGTAGTTTCTATTTTAGGCTGTCAAAAAAAGGTCTAAGTTTTTGTTGATGGCAAAAAATGAAGTTAGAAATACAAGGGTCAAGATTATGGAACTTTGGATCCACTTATTATTACGTCTATCATTAATTTGTTTTTCCAAAGTCAAAACACAACGTGTACCATACAGAAATAAGATGATAAACCGCGCTTGCATGAATGACAATGGGATACTGAGACAAATGTTTTCACTAACACTTTTTATAATCAGTTAAATGTCGGAAGTTTTTCGCGGAAAATATCTAGATGACGTTCCGGATTCAATAAAATACCCGTAAACCCCAAGGTGCCACAAAAGTGTCTTGGTCCGTACGGCCGCAGAAACACGACAGCTTTTCTGCCGCAACCATTTACAGGCACAAGATTGGAATTTTGTCAAGATTCAAAACTTTTCAAAAATTCTGGTCATTAACACACTAAGAAATCTAATGAGCACCCTCAATTTTACGACTCAATTTTACGCGTGGAGATGTTAAGGGTACTTTTCCGAGGTAAATTTTCACCAGGATTGAATTATCTAGAGAATAAATCTGTGAGCAAGAGGGATTTATCCGTGGAGATGTGTCCAGATTTCCTGGCATTACTTAAAAAACGATCAGAAATTAAATAAAAAACAAGTTTTTTCAACTGAATGTAAGGAGCAACGTTAAAACTTAAAACGAACAGAAATTGTTATGCATATGAGGAGGGTTACTCCTCAACACCTCACTCTTTACACTAAAGTTTGGACTATGTCCCAATTCTTTAAGAACGACTACCGAAACACTGTTCGTTTAATTCGAACAATAAGAAGCTTTTTTTAAGTTCTAAAAAACTGAAGAGCGAGGTTTTAAGGACTAGCACCCCCCATCATATACGCAATAATTTCTTTTCAATTTAAGTTTTAATGCTGCTCCTTACTTTCAGTTGAAAAAACTTTTCTTTAATTTAATTTCTATACAAAACTGTTACTTCCTTTGTTGGCTGGCATGATTTTTTGGCGCCTTTCTCATCATTTTTGGCTTCATAGCGCAAAAAAAATGTATTTTGAAAAAGAATATCAGTAACTTTCTATAGAACTTAGAGCTATATCTTGGCTCCTAGGGGGGAGGACGCAATAGTCACGTTAGTGACCATACGTAATAGATCGGTGCAATGCATGTTCTTTTGTTGCTAAAGTGATGGATTCAAAAGAGGCCGTGCACAATCGTGCTAATAACTAAAGCTCCCCCCTCAAAAAATTACCAGGGGCTTGTTCAATATTTGAGGGCCACTTAGAGTCATACAGCTTACTCGCATTATCTCCCGATCAAGCATTTAGTCAACATACTCATAATACAATCAAGGAATAAATCACCCTAAGGGGTGAATCTCTTAGTGAGCGGGTTGTAAATGGGCGTGTTTCAAATTCGCCTGGCCTGTGTCTTCAATGTTAAGAATTTAAGTAGATTAACCTTAAGTTGCTGTGACCATGAGGTGGAGCTGTGGATGACGAAGTTGCAGTCCCTCTCCTACATGGAATAAATTTGTTCATTCTTGGGTTTAATGTTACTTTTTATTTTCATAATAACAACCTAGACCAGAAATACTCCCAGAAATCATATTTTCGTGCGTTTTATAAAGTTTCTTTTCTACCCTTCGTCTCTTCCTTTGAAATATTTCTATACTTATCTGAAAGCTCAATAAGAGTTGGAATATTTTGTCATTAAAGGTCCTCCTTTGAGGCACCTCTCTCCTTCCCTAACTTCAAAACAATCAGAAAAACCCATTATAGAGCTTTAAAGCCCTGACACGCAAATGTTTGGAATTGTAAAACAACAGGGAATTTACTTAAGACAGTGAAATTTGTTTAGACCTTAAAAATATTGTAACTAGTTAGGGAGGGAGGGAGATTCCTCAAAGGGCGTAATACCAAAACAATACAGCTCTCATTGAGCCTTCAGATAAATACATAATTAGTTCTAATGGAAAGACAGGGAGCGGGTGGAGGGTGAAGAGGGTAGACAATGACGTATGTTCCTCAGTGCCGTAGCCAGGATTTTGTTGGAAGGAGGAGAAAGGGTACAAAATAAACTTTAATAAACGTATAAGAAATGTGAAATTGATATTTACTAAGAGGGATTATAAACCTCTTGCTATTCGTTTTGGAACATTTAGATTTTTACGATAAGGCTACCCATTTCATGTTTCTCAGCATTTCTAGTCTGGAAATTACACCGAAAAGATACAATTTTTGATGGTATATGGCACTTTCGTAAAGGGTTACTTAGACGAATTTACAAAGAGTGCATAAATACAATCAAGAGCTTTAAAATGAGCCGTTAAAATTCTCTTTGCAATACTGCAGTAAATAGCTACTTTTGCTAGCCAGCTCATAATTTATGAAACTCACTAGTCAGGGGGAGGGGGGGGGGAGGGGAGTATACACGAAAGAGGATTGTGAAACTCATCTACAAGGTTTTCAACCATGGAGATTATGAGGGTACCCTTTTCATACTTATTAGCAATTCCACGCCAGATATTGCACCAGAAAGGGCTGTTTTTGTGCCGTATTTCAATTTATGACGTTATTATCACGACAAGTTTATTAAAATCACGTAAATATAAAAACTATATTTTAGATGCGACTTTAAAATTTGCTCTATGATGTTGTAGTGGCCAGCAGGTTCTATTAGTTAGTAGAAGATTTACGTAAAATACTTAGAGGGTAGGGAGGGGAGATACAGAGGGGGAGACATGCATAATAGTACATTCTTCATGCATACCAGCCTTTTCCTTTCGAAAATGGTAGCAGAGGGCATTTTTGGGTGCGATAAGGCACTTTATGATGGCATTATCAAGACGAATTTATAAAAAAGCAATTAAATATAAAAACTCACTTGAACAGCTCTCTGTGACGTTCCAGTGCTCTTCTAGCGACGAAAAAAAAGGAAAAAAAGAGGACACATCAGTGCTACCCATGCAAAAAAAGTGATTCTCCTTGTTTTTCAAGGCGGGGGACTGTAAGTGTCCTATGTAGAGTTTTAACAATGGTGATATAAATGGTATAGTTTTTGTTTTGGTTTAACGCAATTTTCGAGGGTGTTTAAGGCTCTTTTTCAAAACTCCTGTAAATTTGTTTCCAAAGTAATATATTACTACTAAGATTAATCGAAATAATTATTACCATTTTCGATTCAGATATAAATGAAAATTATTTCACTAGACAGTTCATTTAAAAGTACATTTTTTAATTTCGGCTGCTATGGCCCCCTGCGGGGCCTGGAGGGGAAAATATAAAGATAGAGCATTGTTAACTTCGGGATTAGGATTTTCAACCAAAAGTATTATAGTAAATTACTACCCTTTTCATTCTTTTCAGTCTTTCATTTCCATAAATGGCACCCAGAGGACACCTTTTGGATGCCATTTGGCATTTATGATGATGTTATCAGATCAAATTTATAAAAAGCGATTAGACATAAAAATTAGTTGTTGAATGAGCCTAACATTCTTCTACTGTACTGCCTGCGTGTTAATTCTAGTGTCGGTCAGTGAAGAAGGTGTGCTTGTGCCAATATCCATCTAGTTCCTTGCTCCTGTCTATGTTTCGAAAATAGATTTTTTTGGGGGGAGGGGGCCTTTCATTAGAAAAATTCCTTTTCTGGCCTTTTTCTTCCAAAAACTGAGAAACAATCCAAAGTGTTCGTTTTGGGTGCCATATGGTACTTTATCCTGGCGCTTTTGAAAAATACCTTGTTTATGGTCTTTTCATTAGCAAATACATTTTTTCGAATTCTTATTATAAAACAACTGGAAAAACAACCAAAAGTAAACTTTAAGGGTACTATATGGCCCTTTACGATGGCGTTATCGTGTCATATCTATGAAGTGGTTACGTTAAAAATGTTCCAGTGCCCTTTCCATCCAAAGTATCAACAGAGTTAAAGCTCTGCGTGATGTTCCAGTTCCCCGCTAACAACGAAGGAAAAAAGGGAAAAAAAGGACACATCAGAGCTACCCAGGCAAAAAAGGAATGTCCCTTGTAGTTCAAGTTAGGGGACTTTAAGTTTCCTATATAGGGTTTTCGACAATGGCAATTCTAATGGCGCACTTTTCGTTTTGATCTGACGCTATTTCTGAGGACTCTCAGACTTTTTTTTTTTAATTGTCTTTAAATTTGTTTTTAAATAACATTTTACTTTTAAGATTAATCGAAATAATAAAATAATATTAATAAAATCGATTAATAAAAATGATATTCACCATTCCTGAATCAGCTACAAGTGCCAATTTTTTCGTACGACACTTAAGAAAATGAATTTTTAGACCGTTGGTTTATATGGACCGTGGTTCGTTCTTTACTAGGCTGCAGCCATTACTGGAACCATGAATTTAAAACTGACATGTGTATGGTACCCTTAAATAACTTCGTAATACTGAGTACTTTGATTGAAGAAGGGTTATTGGTTTTAATAAGCAGTAAATGATTTTTTTTTTCTTTTCGATGTTGCATATACATAATAGTTATGAAAGAAAAATTAAACTAATCATGATATACATATAGGAATACAAATTCCATTACAACTTAAACTTATTTGATCAATGAGAAGGTGAAAATGCTTGTGCTGAGATAAGATTCTTACTCAAAAAAAAAAAAAAAAAATTACTATTAAGACGAACCGTCAAAACTGATCTCTTTGGTTGTTGGTTTTTATGGGAGTTCTACCGCTAACGTCCAGGGACCTGCTTTTTCTTCCACTTAACGTCTACAAACGGTACCTTAGCGCGCAGCAGCGCATATTTCGACAAAAATATAATGTATCAAGTACCCCTATAAACTCTTCTCGCACCCCTAAGGACACTTACATCCCAATTGGGAAAGCACTGTCCTGGAGAATTGTTTGCTAAGCAGGGCTGTTATTTAATTAAATTATCTGCGAGTGATTGTGTCCACCATGTTTATAATAAAAATTCTTTACGATGACTACAGAGCTGGGAAACTTTCAATTTCAAACATCTTATCGTAAATATTCAGAAAAAAAAAGAATAATTGAGGTTTTTGACGTTTATATTGAAAAGGTTTTTATTGGAAAGGTTGTATTGAAAAAAAACGAATATAAACGTAGCTTCAATATTGCAAATTCACAATCAAAATATTTTTAAAATGGAAAGAAAATACTCAATTTTGCGAAAACAAAAGTATTAAAAAACAGCAACAAATAAGACCCAAGTCCAAACAAAGAATTTATTTCAGAAGAGGTCAAAGTGAATAATTTGAAGAGGCTCCTTGGTATGGTCAAACGGTACTGGTGCATTATATATAACACGCCGCTATACACGAAAGAAGTCAAGTTTGGTTGATTCTAATGAAATAAAATAAAATAGGATGAATATATAATAGTTTAGAAACAAATTTGGGTTATATATTTGCACATTAGGGGTGGTTGGGGGGGGGGGGGTAAAGCATAGCATATATTGAATACGTAACCTAATCTTGGTACCCTTTTCCCCCCTAAACCCCAAAAAATAGCAGTTTAAAAATGATTTAAAATCGTAAATCAGAAAATTCGAACTCTGTATTCATTGTTCTTTCCTTAAACTCCGTCAGTTGTATGTTTTCTTCTCTTCATTTGTTTTTAAATAGCAAAGCACTTTTGTCTATAAGAAATAATTTGCCAATCTGCTGTATAGTTTTTTTTCCAATAAAGCAGAAATAAATAACAAAGACTTGACATTACAATTTTATTAGGCAAGAAATGCAACCCTATAAATTGCATAAGTTCCACTCTAACTCCGCTATTCAGTTCGTTTTCTTCTCTTCTCTACCCCTATTCTACCCTTTACTTCCACCCTACTCTCCCGATAATATGGATGCCTAAGCCAAGCGTATGCTACAAGTAATTGTAACAGAGGCTTTCGTTGTAAAAGCAAGCGCAAATAATTCTTTTATTCAATGAAAAGTAGACGAATCCAACAAGACTGGAGGTCTCCAAATAATTTTACGTTACGTAAGTTTATATTACGCTACGTAATCGTCAACATAGTATCATCGATAAATACAATTTCGAATGAGCAATTAAAAAATTTGAAAACTAATCAATACATTTTTTCTACAAGGACTTCTAACCATGATCAGAGTTTGATTGTTTATCTCCTTTCTGCATTAATAGTTCTTACAAATTTGCTAACAATTAATTTCATGATTTTAGATGACAACCGTGATGATTTTATTGATTTTTACGCTAGCCTAGTGTGAAGACCTGTTTAAGAGTGTGTAAGGTCATGCTTAATGTAACTAAATCACTCAATTTGGAAAATTACCCACGTTGTGTGAAACCCATTTAATAACAGAGCCTCAGAAAAGCGTCTTAAATATGTGGGTTCTGAAGCTGTATAGAGTCTAACTCACTTTTGCCATTAAATACATGTTGAAAAGGAATATACAAAACAAAATGCTTTATTTCAACAAAAATAACTTATTTTTTATTTCACTCAAAGTTATCATAGCACTTTCTATGTTAAGGCTAGTTTTAAAAATAATATTTAGATTTTCGATCCCAAAAATTTAAGCTGTGTATTTAACTTTCGTTTTTTTTGTCATTACTGACAATTTTATTACTGCCACTGGCAGTTCAAATGACTTCAGTTAATCAATGTTTGATTGTCTTACAATATGATCATCTGCCCAATTTTGAAACGGTTATTACTACAACTTGACAGGCAACAAAAATTTCAGATATATCGGTTAAATACACTGCAGCTAGATAGGTTGTACAAAAAAGTTTTCGAAATCAGGATTGCATGTTGTCGCAATGCGTTAAAATACCAGAATTACTATAATTGCGCAATTTCTATGAAAAGATCTAGAGAAACAGATCAGACGACAACAAGCAACAGTTTCGAGTTATCCCCTGCTGACTTGATACACCCAAGCTTGTTATAGAGTGAGGGGTAACTGACACAGTTTATCTGTTTCATTTACGAAGATGAAAATTTGCGTGGTAGACACTTCCTTTGAATTCTTTTCCGATATTTCGTCTGTATGACCTTACTGGAAGCATAAGCTTACTAAATGAATTTGCAAGTGATACTCCCTTACTTAAGTCAGATATATATAAGCTAGCACTTTCAAAGATCATCTTTAAAAAGTTCCTACGGTTTTTATGTCTTGGGAAAGCTGACTTCTTTACACTTTGGTGTATAAAAATAGTCCACAAAGCTTTTTGAAATGTAAGACTTTCTCTCGACTCTCTCTCTCCTTCTATTAATCAGTCTCTTTCTCTTCATCTGCCGTCTCTATCTCTGTCTTTCTCACTTTCTCTCTCTCTCTCTCTCTCTCTCTCACTTTCTACCTCCCTCTCTCTCTCGCTCACTTTCTATCTCTTTCGCTATAGTAGAAAGGGGGGTGCTACTCCTACTGGCACACCAAATATGGGCATAGAGTCATTAGTGAGAATGATTGCGTAATCGGTCAATGACCTCTTTCTCCAGGTGTGTTTTTGGCACGCCTTCAGCGAATGTCAATGTTGTTATTGTTTCCGAGGCAAAATGCCAAGGTCAATGTTGTTGTTGTTTTGAACAGAGTAATTAGAGAGAACACGTGGTTAATGGGGTCAATGTTGTTGTTGTTCGAAGCAAAGTTAATGACACTTCCTTCCTGTTCGAGGCAGTTGTTATGATCCAGAAATAGTATTTGTTATTGTTATTCGAGCCAAATGTTGTTGTCGTTCGAAGCAAAGTTAATGACATTTCCTTCCTGTTCGAGGCAGATGTTATGATCCGGAAATAGAATTTGTTATTGTTATTCGAGCCAGATGTTATGAGGTTCCCGGAAACAGTTAATTAATGTCTGACAGATGACGTCAAGTTAATTAATGTCCTTGCATTTCCAAAGAGAATTGTCACCGAGAAACAGTTAGATCACACATGATGTCATGATTGATTGATTGGCACAAAAGGGGAATTAATTTGTTGTTCTATAGAGAATTGATTCACGAAAGGGAAATTAATTTGTTGTTTCTAACAAGAGAATCGTTTCCGAGCAGACGTATTGATCTTAGCGCGCGAAAAGGTTTCCAAATAATTTGAAATGCATTGGCGCAGAGATGCCAAACAAAAGGAACATGCCGAAATTCCGTTTAGGGTTAATTTTGGCGAAACCATTTTAGCTATTTTATGGAACTATTTCGGCGAAACAGCTAGAGACATTTTAAAAGGTGATTTTTGAAGAGATTTTGGAAGAGGTTTTTAGTGTGGTCGTTATAATACACAAGTTGTATTTTAACAGTGTTGTGAGGTCCTCTACCCCAACCCCAAAGGCTTCTCATACCCCACCCCAACCCCGAAGGAAGCTCCCCCGGTCCTCAAAGGCCCCCCAAGCGCTCAAAGGGCCACCGGAGCCCCCAAAGGCCCACCCAGACCCCCAAAGGCCATCCCCGGGTCCCCCAAAGGCCCATCGAGCTCCTCAAGGACCAACGGGATCCCAAAGGCCCTCCACCGGTCCCCAAATGTCCCCCAGGCCCTCAACTGCCCACCCAGTGCCCCGAAGGAAGCCCCCCCGGTCCTCAAAGGCCCCCCAAGCTCTCAAAGGGCCACCGGAGCCCCCAAAGGCCCACCCAGACCCCCAAAGGCCATCCCCGGGCCCCTCAAAGGCCCATCGAGCTCCCGAAGGACCAACGGGATCCCAAAGGCCCTCCACCGGTCCCCAAATGTCCCCCAAGCCCTCAACTGCCCTCCCTGTGCCCCAAAGGCCCTCCCTGTGCCCCAAAGGCCCTCCCTGTGCCCCAAAGGCCCTCCCCCGGCCCCCCAAAGGCCCCCCAAGCTCCCCAAAGGGCCACCGGCACCCCCAAAGGCCCACCCAGACCCCCAAAGGCAATCCCCGGGCCACCCAAAGGCCCTCCTCAGGCTTCCAAAGACCCTCCCTCGGTCCCCAAAGGTCCCCCAGGCTCCCAACTGGCCCCCCGGCCCTCCAAAGGCCCACCCAAAGGTCCACCGGACTCCCAAAGGACCAACGGGGTCCCAAAGGGCCCCCAGACCCCAAAAAGGCCATACCCGCGCCGCAAAGGCCCGCCCCGGTCCCCAATGGTCCACCTTACCCCCAAAACCGCGCCCGGTGCCACCAAGGCCATCCCCGGGCCCCCCAAAGCCCCATCGAGCTCCCAAAGGACCAACGGGGTCCCAAAGGCCCTTCACCGGTCCCCAAATGTGCCCCAGGGCCCCCACTGCCCCCCCGGACCTCCAAAGGCCCACAGGGCTCCCAAAAGACCACCGGGCTCCCAAGGGCCCTCCCCCGGTCCACAAAGGTCCCCTGGGCTCCCAAAAGACCACTCAATCCTCAAGGGCCTCCTGATCCCCAAACGCCCTCCCTGGGCCCCAAAGGTCCTCCCCCGGTCACCATACATGCACACAAAAACTTACACACACACAAAAACTTACACACACACACAAAAACTCACACACACACACGAAAACTTACACACACATGAAAACTTACACAAGCACGCCAAAACTTACACACACGAAAACTAACATGCACACAAAAACTGACATTCTCACAAAAAATTACACACACACACACACAAAACTTACTCACACAAACACACAAAAACAAATACACACACACCCCAAAACTAACACACACACAAAAACATACACACACACACACACACAAAAACATAGACATGAACACAAAAAAACTCACACACACACTCACAAAAACTTTCACACACACACACACACACAAAACTTACACACACACACACACACACACGAAAACTTACACACACACGCCAAAACTTACAAACACAAAAACTTACACACACACACACACACAAAAGCTAACACAATAACACTAAAAATAAAGTGCACAAAAAAAATAAAATTCACAAACAAGATAAAAAACACAAACACACAAACAAAAAAAACACAAACAAACACACACAAACACACACAAAAACACTAATACAAACACAAACACACACACACACACACACACACAAAAACTTAAACATGGAAACAAAAAAACTCAAACAAAATAGAACAAAAAATTACACACACACACACACACACACTAAAATAAATTACACACACACACACACACACAAAAATTTACACACACACGCACTATAATACACACACAAAAACTAAATAATGCACACGAAAACTTACAAAAACACACACGAAACAATAACCACACATGCCAAAACACCCAAACACCCACACACACACACAAACACAAAATCACACAAAATAAAAGTCAAACACTAACACACACACACACACACACACACACACACACACAAAAACTTACACATGCACGCTAAAAATTACATGCACACAAAAACTTACATGCACACAAAACCTTACACACACACACACACACACAAAACTTACAAACACACACACACACACACGCACAAAAACAAAAAAACGAAAAAACTAAAAACAAAAAAAACACACTAAAAAAAAAAAACAAACACAAAAACAAACACATGCAAAAACACAAACACACACAAAAGAACCAAAAATAAAACACACACAAACACACACACAAAAATTACACACACACACACACACACGAAAACTTACACACACACGCCAAAACTTACAAACACAAAAACTTACACACACACACACACACAAAAACTTACACATGCACACGAAAACTTACATGCACACAAAAACTTACATGCACACAAAAACTTACACACACACACACACACACACACACAACTTACACACACAAACACACAAAAACTCACACACACACACCAAAACTTACACACACACAAAGACTTACACACACACACACAAAAACTTACACATGAACACAAAAAAACTCACACACACACGCACAAAAACTTACACACACACACACACACACACACTCACAAAACTTACACACACACACGAAAACTTACACACACACGCCAAAACTAACACACACAAAAACTTACACATGCACACGAAAACTTACACACACACACACTAACACTCACACACACACACCAAAACACACACACACACACACACACACACACACACAAAAACTTACACACACACAAAAACTTACACACACACAAAAACAAACACACACACACACACACACAAAAACTAACACAACCACACTAAAAAAAAAATGCACAAAAAAACTTACAACCTCACAAAAAATTAAACAAACAAAAAAAAATAAAAAACTTAAACACACACACACACACACACGAAAACTCACACACACACGCCAAAACTTACACACACACACAAAAACTTACACACACACACATACACAAAAACTAACACAAGAACACAAAAAAACTCACACACAAGCACAAAAACTTACACACACACACACACAAACGAAAACAAAAACACACACTCAAAAACTTACAAAAACACAAACATAGAAACACACAAACAAACAAAAACAAAAAAACAAACACACAAAAAAACACACACACACAAAAAAAAACACACACACACACACACACAAAAGCCAAAACTTACACACACAAAAACTTACACACACACACAAAAACTTACACCCACACGCAAAAACTTACATGCACACAAAAACTAACATGCACACAATAACTTACACACACACAAAAACTTACACACACACACACAAAAAACTTACATCCAAACACAAAAGCTTAGACACACAAAAACTTACACACACACCCAAACGCTTAGACACACAAAAACTTACACTCACACACAAAAACTTACACCCACACGCAAAAACTTACATGCACACAAAAACTTACATGCACACAAAAACTAACACACACACACGCAAACTAACACACACAAAAAAAAACAAACAAAAAACCATAAAACCACACATACTCACAAAAACACAAATACACACACACACACACACACACACACAAAAACTTACACATTCACACGAAAAATCACATTCAAACAAAAACTTAAACACACACACACACACTAAAATAAACAGACACACACTAATAAACATACAAACACTTACACACACACACACACACACAAAAACTTACACACACACGTCAAAACTTACATGCACAGTTAGGTTATAGTTAGGTATAGTTAGGTTATAGTTAGGTTATAGTTAGGTTAAAACTTACATGCACAGTACAGTAGGTAGGCGCTAACCTCGTACGCGCTACTAGCCTAACCTAACCTAACCTAATTTAATTTAATCTAACCTAACCTAATCATACACCTAACTTTTTGGCCTGTCTCTCACCTAACATAAGCTAACATAAGTGAAGCGTACATGGGCTAACCTAACCTAACTTAACCTAACCTAACTTAATCTAGCCTAACCTAACCATACTCGCCGGAAAAGTTTAGGTTAACTTATCATGAGCGTACATGAAAAGTTAACCTACCCTAACTTAAACAGTGAATTTCCACCATTCAGACAAGTACACTGACACCCTAATATTGAGCTAGAGAAATTCCACCATTCAGGCTGGTGGACTAAGACCCCAATTCTGAGCTAGTGAATTTCCACCATTCAGGCTGGTGGACTGAGACCCCAATATCGAGCTAGTGGATTTCCACCATTCAGGCTGGTGGACTCGGACCCCAATTCTGAGCTAGTGAATTTCCACCGTTCAGGCTGGTGGAGTGAGACCCCAATACTGAGCTAGTGGATTTCCACCATTCGGGCTGGTGGACTAAGACAACAATTTTCCAACTCTTGCATTTCATGAACTTCGAAAAATCAAGAGAATGTAACTGTGAGAAGGTAAAGCACAACAAGTCACTACTGAAATATTCCAACTCTTGCATTTCACGACAGAAATTCAAATGAAATTTGAAAAATTAAGACAATGTAACTGTGATATGGTAAGTGTGTAAGTTTTTGTGTGTGTGTGTGTAAGTTTTGGCGTGTGTGTGTGTGTAAGTTTTAGTGTGTGTGCGTAAGTTTTGGTGTGTGTGTGTGTGTAAGTTTTTGTGTGTGTGTGTATTTTTTGTGCGTGTATGCTAGTTTTTGTGTGTGTAAGTTTGTGTGTGCATGTTAGTTTTTGTGTGCATGTTTTTTTTTGCGTGTGTGTGTTAGATTTTGTGTATGTGTGTGTGTGTGTAAGTTTTTGTGTGTCTCTTATTATTTGTTTGTAATTTTTGTCGTTTGTTTGTTAGTTTTAATGTGTGTGTGTGTGTGTGTGTAAGTTTTAGTGTGAATGTATGTTTTCGTGTGCATGTGTAAGTTTTTGTGTGTGTGTGTGTGTGTGTAAGTTTTCGTGTGTGTGTGTGTAAGTTTTTGTGTGTGTGTGTAAGTTTTTGTGCGTGTGTGTAAGTTTTTGTGTGTGTGTAAGTTTTTGTGTGAATGTATGTTTTTGTGTGCATGTAAGTTTTTGCTTGTGTGTGAAAGTTTTTGTGTGTGTGTGTAAGTTTTTTGTGTCTAAGCTTTTGTATGTGGGTGTAAGTTTTTGTGTGTGTTTGTTATTTTGTGTGTGTGTGTGTGTGTGTGTGTGTAAGTGTGTGTTTATGTGTGTGTAGGTTGTGTGTGTGTGTGTGTGTGTGTGTATTTGTTTATTTGGTTGTGTGTGTATTTGTTTTCGTGTGTGTGTGATTTGTCGTTCTTTTGTGCTTTTTTTGTGTGTTTTGATGTGTGTTTGTATTTTTTTGTGTGTGTGTGTGTGTGTGACTGTGTTTTTAGTTGTTTTGTAATTTTTTTTGTGTTTGTATGTGTGTGTGTGTGTGTTTTATTTCGTGTGTGTGTGTGTAATATTTGTGTGTGTGTGTGTGTGTGTGTAAGCTTTTGTGTGCATGTAAGTTTTTGTGTGAATTTAAGGTTTCGTATGCATTTGTAAGTTTTTGTGTTTGTGTGTGTGTTTGTTTTTGTGTGTGTGTTAGTTTTGTGTTTGTGTGTGTGTGTAAGTTTTTGTGTGTGTGTGTAAGTTTTTGTGTGTCTAAGCTATTGCGTGTGGATATAAGTTTTTTGTGTGTTTGTGTTTGTTTGTGTGTGTGTGTGTGTGTAAGTTTTTGTGTGTGTAAGTTTTTTTTGTGTGTGTGTGTGTAAGTTTGTGTGTGTGTGTGTGTGTGGGTGTGTCTAAGTGTTTGTGTGTGTAAGTTTTGGCGTGTGTGTGTAAGTTTTCGTGTGTGTGTGTGTGTAAGTTTTGTGTGTGTGTGTGTGTGTTTGTTTTTGCGCATGTGTGTGTGAGTTTTTTTGTGTTCATGTGTAAGTTTGTGTGTGTATGTGTGTTTGTATGTTTTTGTGTGTGTGTGTAATAGTTGTCATGTGTTTGTTTGTGTTCGTGTGTGTGTGTGTGTGTTTGTATTTTTTGTGTGTGTGTGTGTGTAATTTTTTGTGTTCATTTAATTTTTTTTGTTCATTTAATTTTTCTTGTGCCTTTGTAATGTTTTGTGTGTGTGTTTGTTATTTTTTTTTTGTGTGTGTGGTTTTGTTTGTGTTTTTGTGTGTGTATTTTTTGGTTCGTGTGTGTGTTAGTTTTCGTGTGTGTATGTGTGTGTAAGTTTTCGTGTGCATGTGTTAGTTTTTGTGTGTGTGAGTTTTGGCGTGTGTGTGTAAGTTTTCGTGCGTGTGTGTGCTTGAGTTTTTTTGTGTTCATGTGTAAGTTTGTGCGTGTGTGTGTTTGTGCGTGTGTGTCAGTTTTTGTGTGTGTGTATGTTTTGGCGTGTGTGTGTAAGTTTTTGTGTGTGTGTGTGTGTGTGTGTGTAAGTTTTTGTGTGCATGTAAGTTTTTGTGTGCATGTAAGTTTTTGTGTGCTTGTGTTAGTTTTTGTGTGTGTGTGTAATTGTGGGTTTTTGTGTGTGTATTTGTTTTCGTGTTTTGTAATTTTTTGAGTGTGTTTGTATTTTTTCATGCGTGTGTGTTTGTAATATTTTTTGTGTGTTTGTAAGTGGTTGTGAGTTTGTTTATTTTTTTGTGTGTTTGTTAGTTTGTGTGTGCATGTTAGTTTTTGTGTGCATGTTAGTTTTTGTGTGTGTTTGTTTGTTTTTGTGTGTGTGTGTGTAAGTTTTTGTGTGTCTAAGCTTTTGTGTGTGGATGTAAGTTTTTTGTGTGCATGTGTAAGTTTTGTGTGTGTGTGTGTGTGTGTGTGTAAGTTTTTGTGTGTGTGTATTTTTGTTTGTGTTTGTAAGTTTTGTGTGTGTGTGTGTGTGTAAGTTTTTGTGTGTGTGTGTAAGTTTTTGTGTGAATGTCATTTTTTGTGTGATTGTAATTTTTTTAGTGTGGGTGTAAGTTTGTGTGTCTGAGTGTAAGTTTTTGTGTGTCTAAGATTTTGTGTGTGTGTGTTTGTTTTGTGTGTGTGTGTGTGTAAGTTTGTGTCTGTTTGTGTGTGTGTGTGTGTAATTTTGTTTGTGTGTAAGTTTTGTGTGTGTGTTTGTGTTTTTGTTTGTGTGTGTGTGTGTTTGTGTTATTTTTTGTGTGCATGTTTTTTTTGTAGTGTGTGTGTGAGTTTTTGTGTGTGTGTGTGTGTGTGTGTAAGTTTTTTTGTGTCTTAGCTTTTGTGTGTGTAATTTTTGACGTGTGTGTGAGTAAGTTTTAGTGTGTGTGTGTGTATGTTTTTGTGTGATTGTGTGTTTTTGTGTGAATGTGTTAGTTTGTGTGTGTGTGTGTGTGTGTGTGTGTAAGTTTGTGTGTGTGCGTAATTGTTTGTGTGTGTTTGTGTCATTTTTTGTGTGTGTGTGTTTGTTAGTTTTTGTGAGTGTTTGTAAGTTTTTGTGTGAATGTAATTTTTTGTGTGCATGTAAGTTTTTACGTGTGGGTGTAAGTTTTTGTGTGTGAGTGTAATTTTGTGTGTGTCTCAGACTTAGTGTGTGTGTGTAAGTTTTTGTGTGTCTTATCTTTTGTGTGTGGTTGTAATTTTTTTGTGTGTGTGTGTGTAAGTTTTTCTGTGTGTGTAAGTTTTTGTGTGCATGTAAGTTTTTGCGTGAATGTAAGTTTTTGCGTTTGGGTGTAAGTTTGTGTGTGTGTGTGTAAGTTTTTGTGTGTGTAAGTTTTGGCTTGTGTGTGTGTGTTTGTGTGTGTGTGTGTGTGTTTGTGTTTGTTTTTGTGTGTGTGTTTTTTTGTGTGTGTGTGTGTTTGTTTTTGTGTGTGTATGTTTTGGCGTGTGTGTGTTAGTTTTCGTGTGTGTGTGTGTGTGTGTAAATTTTTGTGTGTGTGAGTTTTTTTGTGTTCATGTGTTAGTTTTTGTGTTTGTGTGTGTGTGTTAGTTTGTGTGTGTGTGTGTAAGTTGTGGCGTGTGTGTGTTTGTTTTCGTGTGTGTGTGTGTGTGTTTGTAATTTTTGTGTGTGTGTGTGTGTGTGTGTAATGTTTTTTTTTTATTTTTTTTTGTTTTTGCATGTATGTGTTCGTTTGGATGTGTAAGTTTGTGTGTGTGTGTTTGTGTGTGTGTGTATTTATTTGTTTGTAAGTGTGTGTGTGTGTGTGTGTGTGTGTGTGTGTGTGTGTGTGTGTGTAATTTTTTGAGTTTGTGTGTTTTTTATCGTGTGTGTGTGTGTAAGTTTTAGTGTGAATGTGTTAGTTTTTGTGTGTGGTTTTTTTGGCGTGTGTGTGTAAGTTTTAGTGTGTGTGTGTGTGTGTGTTTTTTTTGTGAGTGTGTGTGTGTGTGTGTGTGTGTATGTTTTTGTGCGTGTGTGTGTGAGTTTTTTTGTGTTCATGTGTTAGTTTTTGTGTGTGTGTGTGTAAGTTTTTGTGTGTGTGTAAGTTTTGGCGTGTGTGTGTGAGTTTTTGTGTGTTTGTGTGTGTAAGTTTGTGTGTGTGTGTGTGTGTGTGTGTGTGCAAGTTTTTGTGTGCTTGTAAGTTCTTATGTGCTTTTAAGTTTTGGTGTGCATGTGTCAGTTTGTGTGTGTGTGTGTGTGTGTGTAAGTTTTTGTGTTTGTAAGTTTTGTCGTGTGTGTGTAAGTTTTAGTGTGTGGTTGTGTGTTTTTGTTTTGTGTGTGTGTGTGTGTGTGTTAGTTTTTGTGCTTGTGTGTGAGTTTTTTTGTGTTCATGTGTTAGTTTTTGTGTATGTGTGTGTGTGTAAGTTTTTGTGTGTGTGTGTAAGTTTTTGCATGTGTGTGTGTGTTTTCGTGTGTGTGTGTGTTTGTATTTTTTTTGTGTTTGTGTGTTTGTGTAATTTTTTTTGTGAATGTAATTTTTTTTGTGAATGTAAGTTTTTGTGTGCATGTGTAAGTTTTTTGTGTGTGTGTGTGTTTGTGTTTTTTTGTGTGTGTGTTTTTGTGTGTGTGTTTATGTGTTTGTGTGTGTTTATGTTTGTGTGTGTGTGTGTGTGTGTGTGTAAGTTTTGGCGTGTGTGTGTAAGTTTTTGTGTGTGTGTGTGTAAGTTTTCGTGTTCATGTGTAAGTTTTTGTGTTTGTAATTTTTGGGGTGTGTTTGTTATTTTTCGTGTGTGTGTTTGTGTGTGTAAGTTTTGTGAGTGTGTGTGTGTGTGTGTGTGTGTAATTTATTTAGATTGTGTGTGAGAGTTTTTGTGTTCATTTGTTTTTTATTGTGTGTGTGTGTGTAAGTTTTTGTGTGTGTGTAATTTTTGGTGTTTGTGTGTGTGTTTTTTTGTGTTTTTGTGTGTAAGTTTTGTGTGTGTGTGTGTGTAAGTTTTTTTGTGCATGTAAGTTTTTGTGTGCATTTAAGTTTTCGTGTGCATGTTTTTGTTTTTTTGTGTGTGTGTGTGTGTGTAAGTTTGTGTGTGTGTAAGTTTTGGCGTTTGTGTGTAATTTTGCGTGTGTTAGTGTGGGTTTTATTTTTTTTTTTGTGGGTGTGTGTGATATTTTTTGTGCGTGTGTGTGTGAGTTTTTGTGTGTTCATGTGTATGTTTGTGTGTGTGTGTGTGTGTGTAAGTTTGTGTGTGTTTGTTAGTTTTTGCGTGTGTGTGTATTATTTTTTTTGTGTTTGTGTGTTTATGTTTTGTGTTTGTGTGTGTGTGTGTTTTATTTTGTGTGTGAATGTAATTTTTTGTGTGCATGTAATTTTTAGTGTTTGTAAGTTTTTTCGTGTTTGTGTAAGTTTTAATGTGTGTGTAAGTTTTCGTGTGTGTGTGTGAGTTTTTGTGTGTGTGTGTAAGTTTTTGTGTGTGTGTAAGTTTTTGTGTGCATGTATGGTGACTGGGGGAGGACCTTTGGGGCCCAGGGAGGGCGTTTGGGGATCCGGAGGCCCTTGAGGATTGAGTGGTCTTTTGGGAGCCCGGGGGACCTTTGTGGACCGGGGGAGGGCCCTTGGGAGCCCGGTGGTCTTTTGGGAGCCCTGTGGGCCTTTGGAGGTCCGGGGGGGCAGTTGGGGGCCTGGGGGACATTTGGGGACCGGTGAAGGGCCTTTGGGACCCCGTTGGTCCTTTGGGAGCTCGATGGGGCTTTGGGGGGCCCGGGGAGGGCCTGTGTGGCACCGGGAGGGCTTTGGGGGGTCTGGTGGACCTTTGGGGACCGGGGAGGGCCTTTGGGGCTCGGGTATGGCCTTTTTGGGGTCTGGGGGCCCTTTGGGACCCCGTTGGTCCTTTGGGAGTCCGGTGGACCTTTGGGTGCCGGGGGACGGCCTTTGGGGGCCCGGGGGGCAAGTTGGGAGCCTGGGGGACCTTTGGGGACCGAGGGAGGGTCTTTGGAAGCCTGAGGAGGGCCTTTGGGTGGCCCGGGGATTGCCTTTGGGGGTCTGGGTGGGCCTTTGGGGGCGCCGGTGGCCCTTTGGGGAGCTGGGGGGGCCTTTGGGGGCCGGGGGGCGGCCCTTTGGGGCCCCGGGTGGGCCTTGGGGGCACTGGGAGGGCCTTTGGGGCACAGGGAGGGCAGTTGCGGGCTTGGGGGACATTTGGGGACCGGTGGAGGGCCTTTGGGATCCCGTTGGTCCTTCGGGAGCTCGATGGGCCTTTGAGGGGCCCGGGGATGGCCTTTGGGGGTCTGGGTGGGCCTTTGGGGGCTCCGGTGGCCCTTTGAGAGCTTGGGGGCCTTTGAGGACCGGGGGGCTTCCTTCGGGGCACAGGGAGGGCAGTTGAGGGCCTGGGGGACATTTGGGGACCGGTGGAGGGCCTTTGGGATCCCGTTGGTCCTTCAGGAGCTCGATGGGCCTTTGGGGGACCCGGGGATGGCCTTTGGGGGTCTGGGTGGGCCTTTGGGGGCTCCGGTGGCCCTTTGAGAGCTTGGGGGGCCTTTGAGGACCGGGGGAGCTTCCTTCGGGGTTGGGGTGGGGTATGAGACGCCTTTGGGGTTGGGGTAGAGGACCTCACAACACTGTTAAAATACAACTTGTGTATTATAACGACCACACTCAAAACCTCTTCCAAAATCTCTTCAAAAATCACCTTTTAAAATGTCTCTAGCTGTTTCGCCGAAATAGTTCCATAAAATAGCTAAAACGGTTTCGCCAAAATTAACCCTAAACGGAATTTCGGCATGTTCCTTTTGTTTGGCATCTCTGCGCCAATGCATTTCAAATTATTTGGAAACCTTTTCGCGCGCTAAGATCAATACGTCTGCTCGGAAACGATTCTCTTGTTAGAAACAACAAATTAATTTCCCTTTCGTGAATCAATTCTCTATAGAACAACAAATTAATTCCCCTTTTGTGCCAATCAATCAATCATGACATCATGTGTGATCTAACTGTTTCTCGGTGACAATTCTCTTTGGAAATGCAAGGACATTAATTAACTTGACGTCATCTGTCAGACATTAATTAACTGATTCCGGGAACCTCATAACATCTTGCTCGAATAACAATAACAAATACTATTTCCGGATCATAACATCTGGCTCGAACAGGAAGGAAGTGTCATTAACTTTGCTTCGAACGAAAACAACATTTGGCTCGAATAACAATAACAAATTGGATCATAACAACTGCCTCGAACAGGAAGGAAGTGTCATTAACTTTGCTTCGAACGACAACAACATTGACCCCATTAACCACGTGTTCTCTCTAATGACTCTGTTCAAAACAACAACAACATTGACCTTTTCATTTTGCCTCGGAAACAATAACAACATTGACATTCGCTGAAGGCGTGCCAAAAACACACCTGGAGAAAGAGGTCATTGACCGATTACGCAATCATTCTCACTAATGACTCTATGCCCATATTTGGTGTGCCAGTAGGAGTAGCACCCCCCCTTCTACTCGCTATCCTGTTCTTAGTTTGGATTTTCGGGAGCCAGAAAAAAATTTCCTGAGAAAGCCATACCTATAAAAACAATCTTAAGGGGTAGGCCCAAGGTCTGGGGAAAACTATTTTGCCAGAAAATTATCGTATCTTCCGAGATTTTACAGAAGTTTGCCATTTTTACATATTTTGGATCTTTTAAAAGGAAAACCAACAGCAACTTGGTCTTGTTTCCCCCCCCCACCCTCCCTTCTATACAGGTGCACATCGGTTGTATTTTTATATTGAAAATTAAATTTATAAAATAAAACGTTATTTGCATTTTCGTAGAAATAAAAATCATCAGAATAAAGTGAAGCGTCGTTTTAATTAACAGAACTATGCCAACAATGTTGAAAACTTGAAAAAAAGGATGAAACGTAACACGTAATATCTCTATCCAAAATTATTCGAATCTAAGTTTATTTTACATGTCTTTTGCATATTTTAAAGGCCATTTAGACATTTCATAGCTTTTGTTTGTAAGCTCATACTGGAAGCTGCAAACCCTTAGGGAAGTTCAAAACAATCATCTCCTCACTTAACTTAAATATACTGGAGGTAAAACTTTTAAAAATCGTCCCCAGAGTTAGTTGTGGTTTTCATGGTTGCAGGAGTACCTGCAACCTAGCAAAGAGCTAACCACAGCCCATAGTACCCAAAAGGTAAAAAACATGTTTAGAAAAAAAACTGCCTAGTAAAAAAATTTGCCATTTGACACTGATTCAGGAATAGTAACGATAATTTAGGTTTGTCTTAAAAGTAAAAGTTAAATACCAAAATAAATTTATGATGATTTTGAAAAAAGCACGAAACCCCTTGAAAAAAGCATCAGATCAGAACAAAAAATGTACCATTGGAAAAAACATGGTTGAAACCCTTGTACAAGGTAATTACGGTCCCCCACCTTGAACAACGAGGAATGTAACTTTTTGCATGGGTAGCACTGATCTGTCTCCCGTTTTTCTTTCTTCTTATTTTTTAACAGATTAAATTAGATTATTAGAGCCGTGGTTCTATTAGTAAGGCGTCAGACTTTAGATCAGAGTGTCTTGCGTTCGATTCCTTCTTGGGCAATTTTTTTCCAATTACAGTTTTGTTACTTCCATATGATTATTTTTCAGATAATTAACTATTTTTGTAAATTTGATGCACATTTACAATTTTTCAAACATTTTGATTAAAAAGGGAATAAAGGTCACCCAGTTCATGGTTTGCAATTACGTTCTTAGTAGATCACAAAATCCATAGCCCAACGAATGACGTAGTTTTGTCAAAATTATGGGGAGGGGGGAAATTAGAACCAATTTTCCCAAATCAAATGAAAATGACAGAAAACTGAAAAACTGGCCATAGAGTAATAAAAAAGGTAAGGATGTACTGAAGAAGACTGACCCGTTTCTGTGAATGCTTAAATTGTGCATGCTTATCTTAGTTTTGACAAGATTTTTGGAGAAACCGAATTTAGCTGGGAGGAGAAGGCAAACTGGGGTCTGAAAGAGGGAAACCTGAGGTCTGGGAGGCGCTTTTGCCCCCTCTTCCCCATGGCAAATTACGTCCCTGATCTGAATCCCTTGCCACTTAGGGTTTGGAAAAGTGTAGTCATGGGGTTGTGGAACCGTCAAAGTTAATTAAGAAGGATTGTATTAAAAGAAGTCCTTTTGATTGTATCAAAGGAGTGTATTAAAAGAAGGATTACTTATTGTTTTGTTTACTTAATCAAATTATTTACTTATATTTACTTATTAAACAGGGTAAAACTATTTGTAATGCATAGCTTACAGAGAAATCAATGTACTAAAATCCTATTTGCATTTTGTTCTGTAATATTTTTTTAATTATCAGGTTTCATTCCAACTTTTTTGTCTATTGCCTCTACACCTGTATGTCTAAAGTAATTTATTGTTTAGCAGGGGGGGGGATGTTTAGTGAAAAAAGTTAAATATAAGAAAATTTTGAGTATGTTTTGAAAATCTTGAAAATCTTCCTTAGAAAAATAATTACTTTTAGAACGCCAAGGAAATCAATGCGCAATAAAAATCTTAGAAATTATTTCTTTGTGCACAGTTCATTGTTGATATAGAAGAGCGCATGTTTTCTTGCCTGCTCTGTATGGCATTAACTTATTTAAAACGTTAAACCCAAACCAATATCGGTTCCAAATGTTGGAATAATCAACTAGTTCCATACTACATTCCTGTTCTCTATGCGTATAAACATTATGCGTATAAGTATGGATAATAAACTTTTTGTTGTAAACTTGACGTTTTGCAGAAATACTCAGCTAGTTCCATATAAATATGGTTCATATTTCTTATAATATAAGGGCATTAAGAAAATAAGTAGAATTTTGTAATTGTTTATTGATTATTCTGTAACAATCGATCTTTCAACATACAATGGATTTTCAACATCCATGATTACAATGGATTTTTCAATATAATAATAACAATAATAATAATGATGATTTATTTGAACCCTCTATACATACAAAAATGCACTTAAAGGAGTACGGAGAAAGAAACATACATACTGAAAACACTTATCATCGCAAACACTTAAAATTACATCAATGTCAAATCGCTATAACCTCCTTCAATATCAAATAGCTTCTCCAGGCAATCCAACCATGCCTTTAGACCATTTTTAGCGAAATCTAGAGATCCCCCAAACGTTCTAAAAAGTACAACTCCTTCACAGTCATTGAAAACGGTTGCCAATACCTTGTTGACAAAAATTTTATGTATTTTTTGAGTGCCCCTCGTATTATTGTATTTAGTGATACCGGGAAGGTAAATTCGGACCCAGGAGTCAGAATTGCATGATGGATACGATGAACGTGCAAAGTTATATTGGTAGCCCATTAAAAATAAATATTAGAAACTTCTTTGTTTCGAAGTCAGGTTATATGATATAATTTCACGAAACTTTATGATAGATACAATCATTATGCCTAGGTTTTGAAAACCTTCAAAATCTTCTTTGGAAAAAAAGATACTTCTACAATACCAAGGAAATCGATGCGAAATACCAATCTTAGAAGTTAATTCTTAGTGTACAGTTCATTGTTAATATAGAAAGGCTTGAGAGCTATATAATCTCCATGAGAAGGATAAGTTGGCATAACTTCTTCAGAGTTGTATAAAATGATTATATTCACTTCTTGATGATAGTCTATTATCATAGGGCAAAACTAAGGCAGATAGTCATAAAATAAGGGTAATTTAGACAGTCAATCCGTTCTGTGAGCCACTTTGAGGCAATTGGAGACCAAAAATGATTCAAAGTTTTATGACCGATCATGTCCATAGGATTAGCAGGCGAGTGTGCAAATGAGATTTCTAACTAACAACGTAATTCAAAATGAGCAAAGATTAATTATTAAAAAAAAAAAAAAATTCTGAGGGAAATAAAAAGCAAAGTAGGTATCGGGCGTACTGGTACCGCGCTTATCGGTATTGGGTGTTTTTTTTTTCAATCATGGTTCTGTGTCTTCTATATGATTTTCTATTAGAAACCGGCAAAGATTAATTTAAAATACAAAGTTTTTCTGAAGTAAAGAGCGAAGTTGAAAGCTAAAACGAACAAAAATTGTTACTTCATAACCTGTCTAATGCTTTACTGAAAACACAAAACAGCATAGGAGTTTTGGTACAGTAAAAGTAAACCATTTAAGGACACTTTTAACAGTATAAAAATAAAGCATTGTAGGATTGTTGCTTTATTTTTTTACATTTTTTTTTCGTTTAATTTGGCAGCACTTCTGCACAATGAGCTCAGTCCAATGATTGACTGTCGTTTTGGATCTTAAAAGGATACTTTATGATTACTTTGTACACAAGTTCGAAGTAGACCAATCTTGACAGTATTAGGACTACAGACTCGTTTTAGAATTTGTATCATAACTTCAAATTCTCCTTCGTATGAAATAACCGGATTTCAAGAGTTCATATTATGGTTTATTTGTTCTTCATTTCGAGTAATACTAGATGAGACCGAGATGTTACCTGATAAATCATCCTATTATCTTTGTATGTTGTTTAATGAATTTGTACTTCTGAAGATAATGTTTATTTTTATGTCTAAGTTTTAAGGTAATTTTAATTACGCACTGAAAGTTACTAATATTAAAGCCGTGTAAGACTATAAAAAACGTTATAGATTAATTTGTTGTTGTGAGGATATGCACTCACTTTTGACTCCTAAATCAATATTCTTGTTTTTTACACTTGGCTTTTGGGTTTTCAGTAGACTGCTACTTTTCTATAATCCTACGAACATAGGGAAATATCACCAGTTGGTTTATTTGCACTAGTTTTATCGATATATATTAGATAGGCTGTGAAGTAATCATTTTTGTTCATTTTCAAACAGATCGTGGTAACGAACTGTAAGTAAGGAGCGACCCGGTTCAATAGTAACCGAAACTCTAAAAAACGGAATTTTGATACCAATAGATACATCAAAAGAATCGGATTTTAATTCTGATTTCAAATATATAAGTTTCATCAAGTTTAATCTTACCCATCAAAAGTTACGCGCCTGAGAAAATTTGGCTGATTTTCAAAAAAAAGGGGGAAAGACCCCCTAAAAGTTATAGAACCTAAATGAAAATCAGACTATCATATTCAGCGTATCAGAGAACCCTGTTGTAGAGGTTTCAAGCTTCTATCTACACAAATGTGGAATTTTCTATTTTTTGTCACAAGAAAGATCACGGATGCGTGTTTATTTGTTTTTTTGTTTTTTTTTTCCCAGGGGTAATCGTAATGACCCAGTGGTCCTAGAATATCGTAGGAGGGCTCATTGGAACGGAAATTAAAAGTTTTAGTGCCCTTTTTAAGTGCCCAAAAATGGAGGGCAAGTAGGCCCCCTCCCACGCTCATTTTTTTCCCAAAGTCACCCATTTAAAATTATGAGATAGCCATTTTGTTCAGCATAGTCGAAAATCTAATAAATATGTCTTTTAGGATGACTTAATCCCCCACAGTTCCCAGGGGAAGGGCTGCAAGTTAAGAACTTTGGCTATTGTTTACATATTGTATTGGTTATTGGGAAGTATACAGACATTTTCCGGAAGGATTTTTTTCTGGGGGGGGGGGCTGGAGGAGGGGGTTACTCGGGAGAATCTTTCCGTGGAGGATGTTTCCTTGAGGTAAGGGACATTTCTATGATGGGGGCGCCGGATTTCCCAGAATTATTTAAAAAAACGATCAGAAATTAAATTAAAAAAAAAACGTTTTTCAACTGAAAATAAGAAGCAACATCAGAACTTGAAACGAACAGAAATTACTACGTATATGAGGGGGTTTGTCCCTAAGTCAATACCTCGCTCTTTATGCTACAATTTTTTTACGAGCTTTCAAAAGAGCTATCTATTCTAATTAAACGGTCTTTGTGATTTAAACAAAATTTTAACTTTAGCATAAAGAGCGTGGTAATGACTAAGGGGAGACCCCCCTCATATACGTAATAAAAAAAAACAATAAAAAAAAGCGATATGGCTCAATAGTAATCGAAACCTTTAAAAACGGAATTTTGATGTCAATAAATGTATCAAAAGAATGGGCTTATAATGCTTAATTCGTAAGTTACGTCAGAACAAAATTTCGAAAAAGCCAATTAACCAAAAAAAGAAAATTAATATGCAAATTTCGTTTTAATTATTCATGTACGGTGAGCCAAAATCAAAGCTGCATTAGTTTAAAAACGTCCAGAAATTCAATAAAAAAAAAAGTTCCTTTAACTGAAAGTAAGGAGCGACCTTAAAATGTAAAACAAGCAGAAATTGTTCCTTGAATGAAAGGGGCTGTCCCCTTTACAACTCCTTGCTCTTTACGCTAAAGAGCGAGTTTTTTATTGCTTTAAAAAATAAAGTTGTGAAACAGAGTCAAACTTTAGAATAAAGAGCGAGGCGTCAAGGTGGGGATAGTCGCTTTCGTATACGGAATAATTTCGATTCGTTTTAAGTTTTAATGTCGCTCCTTACTTTCAGTTAAAAAATCTTGTTTTTTTATATTTAATAAGTTTCAACTTGGCTCTTTACTTCCCTGAGAATAATTTTGTTTTCAATTAATTACACTAGGAAGCAGCTAACTTCTGGAGACGAAATTGGAAAACTTCTGAGACGCTAAGTTTCTAACTAGAAATTTCACTAAGAGTCCGATTCTTCAAGTCCTTAACAGGAATTTCGTCTCTAAGTCCCTTGTGCAAAGAAATACATTTCATTGAGAAAAAAAATGAAAAAGCACGTTTTGTCGAGGCAAAAATGTATGTATACATAATAAAGTCAAAACAAACTGATGATTTATTTTCCTAATGGTCATTTATTTTGTTTCTAAAAACAAAACACAAGGACAAATTAATATTTTTAAACAAAAGAAATATTTAGCTAGTCGTCACCCTTGAACATATTGAATGTTTTTATGATAACCATAAAATAACAAAATGAACTTAATGAGCATTAATTGACTAATCCCAAATGTAATGTTTGACTGACCACTATTGAGGGGATTTAGTCCACAGTAGAGTTTACGTTTAGTTATTCTTGCAGTGAATACGATCAAGTGATTAGTCAACAATTGACAATTGTTAAGGCGCCAGATCGGGCGGTTGTTTGTTGAAAACCATCTAGTTTTACTGACTATTTCGAAATAGAAAAAAACAACAAAATTCCAAGGACCGGTTTCAAATCACTTTTCATCGGGGTTTTGACTATATCCATATGCCAGAAAAACCCACTGCGATTGAGTATAAGGCACGACTCTTCGACGTCAGCTGAAAGGCGTCAAAGAGGCGCCACAAAATAATAACTTCCAGACATAGCAGGTTTGATACCTGGAGAATAAAAACGAAAAACTGTAATCTAAATTCTGTTTGCTAGGTGTCAACTCGCGCGATAGGATCAAAAAATACCAACAGAGCACGCGTGAAGAAGATTCTATCATAGTGATTACTACGAAGACAAAATTCGTCCTTGCCTAAGGATAGGGGATCCGCAATGGTTTCAGTACTAATGAACTTTAAAAGAAAGCTGTGGCTAGATACATACCATTTCATAATTGAAAATTAGTTTTTGAACATGACAATTAAGGAGAGGGTTCAACATTAGCACCTGTCTACTAAATGACTTAATCTACTTAAAAAAAAAACTCTGGAAAGAGATCGAGGAAACATAAATCTTTGGGAACGAGGAGTTTAGACCTAATAAGCAGGTACACAAGAATTTATCTGGATTGAGTCTTATATTTGAACAGAGAGAGGGGGGTTGAAGTTCTTCAAAAGCTCCCAGAATGCAGGAAAAACATGGAGAAAATCCTATAATTTTGCTTTCTTTTTAGGTGTTCCAGATGATTTATAATTTGAAAAGAATACTCGAATACAGCATCAATAATTAAATAAATTAGGTGCTAACACACAGCCACTACGTTTGACCAAATAGCATTTAGCAAAACAATCTGTTGTTTAAGTTTGACCTTATCATTAATTTCAATTTCTGTTTGTTTTAAATTTTCTTTGCTGATTAGTAAATAATTTCTGAGATCACACTGGCTAATCATGACAAGATGAAAAAATCGTAAAGAAGAGAGAAACGAGTATTTTATGTTAGAATAACCCAACAGCATTTTGAGGAGAGGTTGTCGGAATACAGATCCTCAATCGACAGGGCCACAGGGCTACGCCAAAAGCCTGAGACTTTTGATTCTGCCTTGGTTCAAAACATCTATGACAACCCGCACCGTTTCATTTTTTTAAACACCTCAATTATTGGTCTGTTAAGGGTCTCACGCAAGTCTTCAGGGAGGCAGTTGAAATAAAAAAAAAAATAACAAAAAAAAAAAACACATTCTCAAAAGAGTCACTCTCAATAGAGATAATGGAGAAACCTATCCAAGCCTCATTTATAATGAACTGATTAATTCCGATTAATTTTATATCCATCCGCAAAATCATATTTTGCAACCTAATAGAATTTTTGATAGCTCCATACCTGGCGAGTGATTGGCCTTTAAGAATGCTTTACATGAAATAGAAATTTTTAAATGCCATGCAGGATTGTATTTTTTGTTCAGTTACCCTTTCACCGTTGCATTAAAACGGTCTTTCCTATTTTAGTTTTAGGGTTTGTTTTAAGGTTTGGTTTTTATTTTATCTTTTGGAGGAAAATGACCCCTGGGAAATTTCCCCGTGATAAATTTCGACCAGATAAAGTTCCGTCGAGAATTCCCCTATGTATTAAACTTATCTTAGCCTTCCCAGATTAATCATTCTCCTAGAAACACGAAAAAAGAACTAAAACAAATTCAAATGTAAAAATAAATACTTTAGGATATTCTACACCACATATTTGGGCTATATTTTGGAATATTGGTAGGATAATCCAGAAAATCCACTTTTTTCATTATTTTTATTTGGCATACTTTCTCTGTGACTGTTCAATTTTGTGTGTGGAGGAATTTTTCGATCGGGGGGGGGGGAGAATTTATGGGAAGAATAAGCATAGCATTATGCTGAAGATCCTGTGATGAGTTTTAACAGTTTTGGAATAACTGGACTGCTGACTCCCATTAGGCTATAATATATATATAGGCTATATTTACCATAAGATTTTAGGTAATGACCTCAGAAATCAAATATTAACTTCAACAAAAATCCACACTATTTACAAAAAAAAGTAAGTTTATTTTTTTGATTTTGTTATTCTATATTGCGATAATAAAGATAAGTTTATTATAAACTAAACAAGGACGCGCAAAAGGATTTCCGATAATACATACATCACATGCACAAAACAAACTTGAATTACTTACTATCCCTTCTTTAATAGTTCATTAAAATATTCATAACACATCACCTGTTTTTACCAAGTTTTGGTAAAAATCAAACACTGTTGTAAAATAATAATGACTTTTGTTTTGATTTAGGACAGTCATATATCAATTCACATCAAAGTGGATTGAAAGTTTCGTGCTTTCTGTATGTTTGCTTTATTAAATTTATATACGCAGGGAGGGGTGGAGCTCGTGGCTCCCTCGCAAGTAGAATGGCCATAATATCTCCGATCCCTCACCCCTGCTGCCACCTATAACTTTTTTGCACCCCAAATAAGGGCATAGCCTCCCTAGGGAGAACACGTGGTTAATGGGGTCAATGACCTAAATTTCACAAGGTCGATGTTGTTGTTGTTTCCGAGGCAATTGTCAAGGTCAATGTTGTTGTTGTTGTTGTAAGTGCACGCTCTCAGCGAATGTTATGATCCAGAAATAGTATTTGTTATTGTTGTTGTTGTAAGTGCACGCTCTCAGTGAATGTTATGATCCAGAAATAGTATTTGTTGTTGTTGCTCGAGCCAAATGCTATGAGTTTCCCGGTTAGATCACGTGTGCTGTCGACCTCAATTCGCCTATCGTGAATCAATAATTCCCCTTAGAAACAACAAATTAATTCCCCTTTCTTGACAGATCAATCAACCAATGACATCATCTGTCAGACTTTAAAAATTTTCGCATAGAAACGATTCTCCAGGAATAGATCCAAGTCATTAATGTCTTTGCCTCTGAAACAACTCTTTTGGTCGAACTCCAAAGGATATTAATAGCCAAAGGCCATGGAAACAATTCTCCAAGAAACATCTTAGCAATGAATTGTTTTAGCGCGGGAATCAGGTTTCTTATTAATTTGAAATGCATTAGCGCAGAGATGCCAAAAACAAAAGAAACACGCTGAATTACGTTTAGGGATTATTTGGGCGAAACTGTTTTAGACAGGTTATGGAACTATTTCGGCGAAACAGTTAGAGACATTTTAAAAGATGATTTTTGAAGAGATTTTGGAAGAGGTTTTGAGTGTGGTCGTTATAATACACAAGTTTCATTTGAACAGTGTTGTGAGGTCCTCTAACCCAACCCCAAAGGGTTCCAATCATCCTATCCCCAACCCCGAAGGAAGCCCCCGGTCCTCAAAGGCCCCCCAAGCTCCCAAAGGGCCACCAGCGCCCCCAAAGGCCCACCCAGACCCCCAAAGGCCATCCCCGGGCCCCCCAAAGGCCCATCCAGGTCCCAAAGGACCAACGGGGTCCCAAAGGCCCTCCACCGGTCCCCAAATGTCTCCCAGGCCCCCAACTGCCCCCCCGGGCCCCCAAAGGCCCTCCCTGTGCCCCAAAGGCCCTCCCGGTGCCCCAAAGGCCCTCCCCCGGCCCCCAAAGGTCCCCCAGACCAGAGAAGCGCCACCAGGATGCGCCGTGGGTCAGGAAAGCGCCGCAGGGGATGCGCCTCAGGGAGGCACTGCAGGAAAGCGCCGCAGGATGCGCCGCAGGGATACGCCGCAAAAAAAAGTAAACTAAAAAGTAATAATTTCGAAATGTTACCCCCCAAACGCCCTCCTCAGACCCCCAAAGGCCCTCCCCTGGTCCTCAAAGTAATAATATTTGATTTTCTAGTCAAGTTGGGTTTTAGTTTTCAGAAATAAGAACATCCATGTTTAAAATACATATTATTTTATTAATAATATTTAATTTCTTTTAATAATTAGGTACATTTTTGCATATTTTTTTAAAATAAAGTTGGGTTTTATTTTTCAGAAATATGAACATCCCCGTTTAAAATACATCTGATTTTATTAATAAGATTTTCTTAGCTAGGTCTCTTAACCATTCATAGATGTGTGCTGCATGAAACTCATGACATGGGAATGTCTAGTTGGCTATTTTGGACTTTCCTGAGCCAGATTTCTTAACCTTTTGTAGGTGTATGTCTGGTTTTATTAATAAAATTTTATTTTCTAATAAAGTTGGGTTTTAATTTTCAGAAATAAGAACATCCATGTCTAAAATACATCTGATTTTATTAATAATAATTTATTTCCTTTTAATAATTGGGTACATTTTTGCATTTTTTTTAAAAATAAATTTGGGTTTTAGATTTCAGAAACATCCCAGTTTAAAATACATCTGATTTTATTAATAACATTTTATTAGCTAGGTTTCTTAACCTGTCGTAGATGTGTGACATGAAACTCATGATTTGGGATGTCTAGTTTACTAATTTGGACTTTTCTGAGCTAGATTTCCTAACCTTTCGTAGATTTGTCTATGTCTAGTATATTAATATTAAACTAGTATATTAATAATATTTGATTTTGAAATCAAGTTGGGTTTTAATTTTCAGAAATAAGAACATTCATATTTGAAATTTATCAGATTTTATTAATAATATTATTTGATTTTCTAATAAAGTTGGGTTTTAATTTTCAGAAATAAGAACATCCCAATTTAAAATACATCTGATTTTATTAATGATATTTTCTTAGCTAGCTTTCTTAACCTTTCGTAGATGTGTGTTGCATGAAACTCATGATTTGGGATGTATAGTTTGCTATTTCGGACCTTTCTGAGCTAGATTTCCTAACCTTTTGTAGATATATGTCTGATTTTATGAATAATATTTGATTTTTTAGTCAAGTTGGGTTTTAATTTTCAGAAATAAGAACATCCATGTTTAAAATTTATCTGATTTTATTAATAATAATTTATTTCCTTTAATAATCGGGTAAACTATTGCATATTTTTTTAAAATAAAGTTGGGTTTTAGTTTTTAGAAATATAAACATCCCAGTTTAAAATAAATCTGATTTTACTCATAAAATTTTCTTAGCTAGGTTTCTTAACCTATCTTAGATGTATGGCATGAGACTCATGTTTTGGGATGTCTAGTTTACTACTTTGGACTTTTCTGACCTAGATTTCCTAACCTTTCATAGGTTTATGTCTAGTTTTATTTATAATATTTGATTTTCTAATCAAGTTGGGTTTTAATTTTCAGAAATAAGAACATTCATGTTTAAAATACATCTGCTTTTATTAATAATATTTGATTTCTTTTAATAATTGGCTGCATTTTTGCATATTTTTTAAATAAAGTTAGGTTTTAATTTTAAGAAATATGAACACCCCAGTTTAAAATACATCTGATTTTATTAATAACATTTTCTTTGCTAGGTTTCATAACCTTTCGTAGATGTGGGTTGCATCAAACTTATAACTTGGGATGTCTAGTTTGCTATTTCGGGCTTATCTGAGCTAGGCTTCCTAACCTTTCGTAGGCGTATGTCTGATTTTATTGATAACATTTTCTTAGCTAGGTTTCTTAACCTTTCGTAGATGTATGTCTGATTTTATTAATAATATTTGATTACCTTTTAATAATTGAGTACATTTTTTCAATTTTTTTTTTAATAAAGTTGGGTTTTAGTTTCCAGAAATATGAACATCCCAGTTTAAAATACATCTGATTTTATTAATAACATTTTCTCAGCTAGGTTTCTTAACCTTTCACAGATAGGTGTTGCATGAAACTCATGATTTGGGATGTATAGTTTACTATTTTGGACCTTTCTGAGCTAGATTTCATAACCTTTCGTAGGTATATGTCTGGTTTTATTAACAATATTTGATTTTCTAATCAAGTTGGGTTTTAATATTCAGAAATAAGAACATTCATGTTTAAAATTTATCTGACTTTATTAATAATATTTGATTTCCTTTAATAATTGGGTACATTTTGCATATTGTAGGTGTATGTCTGGTTTTATTAATAATATTCGATTTTCTAATCAAGTTGGGTTTTAATTTTCAGAAATATGAACTTTCATGTTTAAAATTCATCTGATTTTATGAATAATTTTTAGATTTCCTTTAATAATTGGGTACTTTTTGCATATTTTGTTTTTAATAAAGTTGGGTTTTAGTTTTCGGAAATAAAAACATCCCAATTTAAAATACATCTGATTTTATTAATAACATTTTCTTAGCTAGGTCTCTTAACCGTTCGTAGATGAGTGTTGCATGAACTCATGATTTGGGATGTCTAGTTTGTTATTTTGGACTTTTCTGAGCTAGATTTCCTAACCTTTCGTAGTTGTATGTCTGGTGTTATTAATAGTATTTGATTTTCTAATCAAGTTGGTTTTGAATTTTCAGAAATAAGAATATCCATGTTTAAAATACATCTGATTTTATTTATAATAGTTGATTTCTTTTAATAATTGGGTACATTTTTGCATGTTTTTTTAATAAAGTCGGGTTTTAGTTTTCAGAAATATGAATATCACAGTTTACAATACATCTGATTTTATTAATAACATTTTCTTAGCTAGGTTTCTTACCTTTCGTAGATGAAAATTTTGAACTTTTTTTAGCTAGATTTCCTAACCTTTCGTAGGTGTATGTGTGGTTTTATTAATAATATCTGATTTTCAAATAGAGTTGGGTTTTAATTTTCAGAAATAAGGAGATCCATGTTTAAAATACATCTGATTTTATTAATAATATTTGATTTCTTTTAATAATTGGGATACATTTTTAAATATTTTTTTTTAATAAAGTTGGGTTTTAGTTTTCAGAAATATGAACACCACAGTTTAATATATATGAACACCACAGTTTAATATACCTCTGATTTTATTAATAATATTTTCTTAGCTAGGTTTCTTAACCTCTCGTAGGTGTTTGTCTGGTTTTATTAATAGTATTTGATTTTCTAATAAAGTTGGGTTTTAATTTTCAGAAATAAGAACCTCCATGTTTAAAATACATCTGATTTTATTATTAATATTTGATTTCTTATAATAATTGGGTACATTTTTGCATATTTTTTAAATAAATTTGGGTTTTAGTTTTCAGAAATATGAACATCCCAGTTTAAAATACATCTGATTTTATCAATAACATTTTCTTAGATAACTTTTTAAATTTTCCTAGGTGTATATCTGATTTTATTAATAACATTTTCTTAGCTAGGCTTCTTAACCTTTTTAATTAAGTTGGGTTTTATTCATTTTTAAGGTTAATTTAGACTAGGTTACGTGCGCGCACGTATTCTCTTTTCCATAATTTCTTTTGCAGAGACACATGAGCATTACGACTTATTATATCCAAGAACAATTTCTATCTGTATTAATGAAGGCACAATGTGAGTCAGCAGTCCTTCATCAGTGTCTGTGTTGCATCTCTTCGCAAAGCAGAATTATTCAAGAATTATCAATCGGTAATCGTATGAATGCATATTGTAGGACCAAACTGTGGCCGTGGTCTCTCTAAAACCCGCCCCTTAACCGTCATAACTACCCAGAATGTAGTTGCCCTCCCTAATTCTAGCTTAAAAGTAAATTTAGAAACTAATAGATGAGGATCTCTATTTTTAGCATCAATAACGGTAATTTTACATAGGGTGTAGATACAATATATAGTATATACCCTAGCGTCAATCATTTGTAAGCAACAGCTTCTAAAATCTTTACATACGATATTTAATGAAAATAAAACAGTTTTATGGAAAAGTATATTTAGTATGTTTAAATTTTGATTAGGTTGCAATAAATGTAAATATAAGTTCAGAAACTTTTTTGAACCATTTTTTAAAACTAAACACAGTATTTGAAATATCCAATTACCTTATTGGGATTTAGGACAGTCAATTACGGAATCTGGATGAAAGCAGTCTTCAAGTGTCCACTCCAGCTTGGTCGAGATGAGAAATCATATATCATTTATGAAATATGTGCTGGGTGTCCTGCTGAGCATAATTAGGGCAGTCATGTTGCAATCCAAGTTATTTTCAACAATTAAAATTTAAGGATTTTACAAAATTCCCTAAAGAAACAATGAATAAGCATGAATTGAAGAAAGTACGAAAATATGTCGTAAACTATTTTTGTACGTAAGAATCTAGGATGGGGGGAGGGGAGCATACTAACCAAAGGGCTCCATTCTGGACCTTTCAACCATGCGCTTTTAATATCCATAGGTGAGACCATCATTAATAAGCTCCTCGTTTGTAAAAATCTGCACTTAAGCTCTTTTGATTTCGGACACCTCTATTACAATATTAGTCATTTACATAAGAAGCTTAACAATTATTTAAATACCAACTTTGATGTAAACCAGCCATAGTGTGTTTTGATTTAGGGCAATAACATGGCGATTCTTATAAGTTCTACTAAACGATTTTTAGTTGCTTTAGACACTAATTACTGTTTAAAGGATTACGAGTCGAAATAAATTAAACAAGTCTAAGCGTAAGAAGTGTTGGTTAGAGGTTGGGGGAGGGGTGTTGGAGGAAGCTCAGCCTAAGGACTCAACCTTGGGCCCTGTATTAACACAGGTTAAAAATCCTTGTGTGACCTGAATTTTCAATAAGGGGTAACATGCTCATTTGTCTGTCTTGCAAAATAATCTCAAAATTGTAACCAGCAACCTTAGGAACTCTTAAATAGCAAATTCAATGGAATTCCAACACCATTTGTGAAATATATTCTAGTGTGTTATCGCTCAAATAACCTCCCTACAACCTCAAAATCCTTTTGACGATTAACAATTTATTTTTTAGGAACATCCCCTAAATAATCCCTGAATGATTGTGACCGAAAGAGGCACATCATTTGTGTAGGATATGAGGCCGAGGAAGGAAAGTTTGGCAGACATAAGCCGAAGACTTCCATTTTGAACCCTGTAATCATGAAGACTAAAATTCCTTGCATAACTGTGATTTAAGTAAGCATTGCATACCCATTATGTAGGAAAATTTGCACTTAACGTCCTTTGATTTGGAATTCCGTGTTGCAATATTAGTCTCAGATTCGCAACCAACAAGCTCAGAAAATATCAGATTAGCTTTGATAGTTGTCAAAACACTATCTGTAAAATATACACTTAAACGTCTTTTAGGCTTATTTGACTTTATAATTCTTCAAGGTAATATTTGCCTCGAATTTTTTGTCATATGGTCAAACACTCTAAAATGCCAGCCTTAATGGAAATCAAAACCATTTCTATCATGCATTTGTAACGTCTTTTTATTTTGGACTTCTTCCATATTACAATGTTAGCCTCAAATTTGTAATCCCCAAGCTTAGAAACTTTTGAGTTATAGGCCTATACCAGTGTCGATGAAAGCTTGGTTAAGTTATAAAATCCTGAATAATCGTCAGTTAGAAGAGGCAAAATATACCTAAGCGTGTAAAGTTGAAGCTGAGGGGAGGGGTGCGATAGGGTAGTGGAGTGGTCACCAAAATACTTGGTTCCCTTTTATTATATCTAAATAGATTCTTATACCTCATTACCTTTCCACTCATAAACCTAAAGAACATATAGGAAGATATCAATCTTGATTAAAAGCTTTACTCTTTACGTGTGTATTTTCATATTTTCATTTTATTCATAGAAATCTTTGACCAGTCTTCTTGTAGGAAATCCTAGTACATGGCCTCATCACAGTGGTTAGATGGTAGCGGCATCAATTAAGTGCTAAACTAGCATATAATGAATGCCAGCAACCTGAGAACTTATGACTTGCTGGTCAAGTAAATGCCTTTTAATCGGTGACCGTTGTTTACCCCCTTGGAAAATACCCCCTCTCTCATTGGAAAATACCATACTGGAAAATCCCCCCACAAAATCCCCCCTGCAAAAAATAACCCCGGGAAAAAGCCCTCTAGTGGAAAATACACCCCCTCCCCCCCAAAAAAAATTCTCCCTCGGAAAATATCCCCAGAAAATACTCCCCATGGCTGCCTGTTCTATGCCGTCATTTTCGAATTATAAAAAATGTTCAGAACTTTCCATTTCTGATCTAATGAGCCCCCTTCGAAGTTTCTGCGACCATGAGGTGAAGGTGTGGACGAGGAAGGGGCACACCCCTCCTGTACGGAATAAATTCTGCTCATTTTGGGGTTTAATGTTGGTGTTTATTTTCACAATAACAGCATAGACCAGAAATATTGCCAGAAGTCACAAGGGAGTAGATATCAATTTCACATTTTTGATGCGTTTTTGAAAGTACAAAAACGCATCCTGGTTACGGCCCTGGGGATTATACATCAATTTCTACCTTTACCCTCCCCTTGTCTCTCCCTTAAAACCAATTCTGCATTTATCCAATGGCTCAATCAGAGCTGGTATATTTTGGCATTAAAATGCACCCTTGAGGCACCTCTCTTCCTCTAAAACACAGTTTATAGAATTAGATCATTCTATAAACTGTGCTCTATAACTACAAAACAATCAGAGAACCCTATTGCAGAAGTTTAAGTGCCTTTTTAAGTTTTGTAATTTGTCATTGCTTACAGATAATATCTGCTATTGGGATGGATATGGATATCTTCAAGGGGGAGTTTTCTGCAAGGGGGGGGGTCTGGGTGAATTGTCAGTGTGGAGAATATGTTTGTGAATAATTTCCTTTCAGCTGGTATGTATTTTTCTGAGGAAGTATTTTCCACGGGGGTATTTTCCAGGGGGTATTTTCCACGGGGGGGGGCATTTTCTGCTGGAAGGGGGGAGCATTTTTCGCTGGAAGGTAAGGGTATTTTCTTGGTTTATAGGCGTTTACTACCAGAAAAATACCCCCCCTCTCCGTGGAAAACTGATCCATGGACATACAACATCGTAGTTACAAATTAAAGCCGTAATATACTCAAAAGTGAAAACACTAGTAGAGGAGGGGGTACCAGCCCCACGAGTCACCCCTGCTGCCACCTACAACTTTTTTTAACACCATATATTGACACGAGAACCACGTGGTTTATGGTTTTTGTCAGTGAGAATTTGAAAAACAGGAATTTTGTCACATTTATGTATGTTTTCATGGATGGAAATGTGTGTGGGTCGATTTATTTGATGTTTTTCATGGATGTTTAATGGTTTTTGTCAGTGAGAATTTGAAAAAAACAGGAACATTGTCATATTTATGGATGTCAACAGCAATTCATGTCTGTTTTATGGTTTTCTCACTGAGAATAAAAAAACAGGAATTTGCCAAATGTTATGACTTTCCCGGAAACAGTTAGATCACGTGTTTCCTTCTCAGCCAATCAGCGAGTCGGTTACATCCTCCTTCTCAGCCAATCAGAGACCTGCTTACAAAAAGTTTCCCCGTTACATAACAATTAACCCATGAGATTTAGTATATAACGGACATGCAATGTGATTAAATTATCAGAAAGTATTTTGACGTTGTGTAAACAACAATGGATAAATTTGATGAATTAGAAGCCGTGGCAGTCGCAATTAGCAATGTAAGTTCTGTTTTCATTATTTTTATTTTCAAAATAAAATTGTTTTCCGTGGTCACCCTATACTATATTCGAGTAAACCCCCCAAACCATACAAAAATAATTATAATAAATTTACATAAGAAACTATCTTATTTTACCCTCGCAACCTAACCCTCCCCCCACCCTTGTGTTACCGCGCCAAATTCTCGCAAAAAAGAAATAATTCTCTTTTCGTTAAAGTTTGTCTTTTATCAATTGTTATATTTTATCTAACTGTGACATCCATCGCTCTGTTGTTATTAGCTCGCTCTGATTTGACACAAGACTCCAGTGCGTGGTTAAAATTAGCAGTCACCCTTTTAAAGCACTTCCTGTAAATGGTTTCTCAGATCAAAATGGGATGTTTTTCTCCTGTCAAATTAAAACGGTTTCATGCAGACAATTGCAATTTATTAAGTGCAGGCATATACAATCTCTTTTTGGAGAATCAATGAAATCTCGTTATTTTCAAATTAAGATCTAACAATATATTTAGGACATTGGCGAAAGGGAGAGGGGGCCATGCCTCAATTCTATCGCCATCATTGTAAGGTGAAAACAAACTGTTTCTTCGCGTGAAAAGTAAGGGGGGTGAGTTTAAGAAAAAGTTAAATTGCTTTATTATGCGTAAATTGAATAGCATTTTTACCATATCTTTCGGTGGGGGTAGGGGATATTTTTCCATGTCTTTTCTCAGGGATATTTTCCGTGGGGATTATTTTCCTCGGGTTTTTTTTTTTCTGGAGGTGTGATAAATATACAAAATAGGCTGGCTTTTGAACGGCTCAGTGAGTCGTAATTCTCAGATTCAAAAGGACGCGATATCTTTCGATGGGGGGGGGGGAGGGGATATTTTTCCATGTCTTTTCTCAGGGGTATTTTGCATGGGGGTTTTTTCGGGGGGGCTGTTTTTTCTGGGGTTTTTATAAATTTACTCCTGTGGCGGTCTTTTTGAACGGATAAGTTAGTCTTAATAATAATATTAAAAATTTCGCTATATATTTCTGGGGGGGGAGGGGATAGTTTTCAGTGTCTTTTATCAGGGATATTTTCCGTGTGGGTTATTTTCCATGGGCTGTTTTTTTTTCTGGGGGTGTGATAAATATACAAACTAGGCCGGCTTTTGAACGGCTCAATGAGTCGTAATGCTCAGATTCAAAAAAGGATGCAATTAGTATATTTAACGAAATTTTTTACGTTGTGATTTCTTAATGATAAATGCCTTTTCTAGACAAAATTATAATTACTAACTTTCTTTCTGTAAAAAAGGGGCAAATTATTTAGATACTAATTTTTTCTCTTCTTTTTAAGGCAAATTGTGAAGTATGCGTGCCCCCTCCCTGCAAGAAAGCGAGGGTTAACAATGCGGGCCATGCGAAGGCTACTTTCCGGGAATATGGTAGCTGGCCGAAGCCTCCAAAACCAGTGCAATCATCTGTACAAGAATGTAACGCCGCCGGCCCGTCCACCTTCCATCATACGTTGCCTGGGCCTTCAAGAGCTGCCCCACTTATGCAAGGTCAGGAAGTGGCCCTCCAGCATGCACTACCTGGTCCTTCGGATGCCCAAGTGCAGCCGGGATATAAACCTGTAAGCATTTTTTCCTACCTTTCTATTTCTTCCAATTTTTAGTCCTTTTCAATCCCAATCTACACTTATCTCTGTGAGATATTAACCCCTCCCCCCCCCCTCCAACCATTGTTTTAAATTTATCTCCCTCGGAGATATCTAAATGTAATTTTTTACAATGAAACCACTCTTTTCTCTGCTCCCCCTCCCTCGGAGATATCTAAATGTAATTTTTTGCAAAGAAACCGCTCTTTTCTAATCTTTGCTATCGCTTCGATATCTCATAAGCGAATATTTTTAGGTAATTTCTATTAATGCTCACCATTTAAAACTCAAAATCCCCATATTTTTCACAATTGAATATCACATAGTTTCAAGAGAAGGAACTGAGTGAGATTATTCACATTTATCTATTTGTCACATATGGATCCCCTAATTTGCGCAAGGATATTTTAAAATAACTTCCAATCTTACAAAGTCTTGCCAATATTTTAGTGATGGAGAGACATTCCTGAATAAGAATTAACGGTTCTCGAATTTAATTGTACTGTTTCCCAGAGAATACGCTTGGAAACAGAACAGACACGAGATTAAAAATAATCTAGGCTCATTTGGAGTCATAGACAACCTGTACGGGGAGTAGGTGAAACGACTTATGCCGCCTAACAATACGGTTTTTTGGGGCATTAGGTAAACAGCTGGGAGCCGCGGCGCCTGGAATGCGCCGAGGGGTCCGGGGAGGGCGGGGGGGCCAAGGTGCGGGCCGGGCCGGGGGGGTGCTCCACGGGTCAGGGGAGTGCCAAAGGGATGCGCTGTGGCCCCAAAAAGTGCCACGGATGGTCCGGGGAGCACTGTGGGGCAAGGTTAGGGGGGGCGCGGGGGGGAGCGCCGAAAAAAAAAAAAAAATTTTTTAACACTGAAAATAAACGAACAACTTTTTGCCTTCTATGTCATATCTTATATTATCTTCTGTTGAGTTAACCAAATGTTATTTAGCAAGAATAATTAAAATTTTAAAAACAGGAGGGGAGGATTTGAAAGCTTTGAAAATAAGCTGTATTTTCATTTAGAGGTTGTCCTGGTCCTGGTTCCAAACTGGCCATCTCCCCTCTGCTCGTCAGTGGGAGAAGGAGAGGAAGCACACATGTAGTCTCCCAACAATTCACTATGGGATGATCTACATCAAATTCCAGATAATATTGACGACTTTTTAGGTCTTTTTGTAAATGTTGTTAATAGCGCAGTTGAGCTGGGTAATGTAGATAATTCAGATTCAGACTTAGCATTGCTAAGTCCAAATACTATGCTGCTTTTGGATGATTTTGTCGGTGGATTGAGGGGAAACCCTTCCCCCTAAGATTACATGCACATTTCCCCACTACAAGCGAATGAAGCGGCTTCCCAGGGCCATATTCTTGAACAACTGGGGGGAGGGGGTAATCTACACGCGGGGGAGGGGGGCACAACTCTCCCAGAGTTTTAGCTGTCCACCAGAATTTTAAATAATATAGTTGTTTTAACTGCAATGTTTGGGGATCTTTTTAAGACACTTATGAGGGGGAATTTTGTTTATGACCCTAAAGAGATAGTGCATAACTATGTATACAAAATTCGTGCACTACTGGGGAACCAAATTCAACTGTTGGGGGGTAAGGATTTAATTAAGGTCTCCATCGTTTTAAAGGTTTTTTATTTGAATGATGGAAAAAGTGAGGTTTATTATAATTTTATACATTCCGAGATGCGTTTGGTTTATTCAAATTTAGACAATTTTGAGGGTGCTTTCACAGATTGGGTGGATCAAATTATAACGCATCTAGAGAACTATAGTGAAAATGGGAGTGGCTCAGTAGTTTTATTTATTGAAAATTTAAGTTTAAATATTTATAAATTTAAGAAAGATTTTATTTTAAGAGGGGGGACAGGTGGATATGACAGGGAGACAGTTTGAAATGTTAATCCAGATCGAGGAGGTTGTCGTGGTGTCCAGAAGATTTGTTTTGAAATAGATCAAAAGTGTTTCAGATATACTTTCCTCATCTAAGCCTTTCAGCCTCTAGCAGATGACGCGACCAAGACGAATTTAGACAATTGGACTGTACTTGGGACGGAAGGGTCCAGTTTCCCAGTTGTAGATTTTTATTGCGTAGAATAGACATATCCAGTAACGCTAATATATATTGATATTTTTTAAAGAGCAAATGCCTATTTGAATATTGGTTTTACTGTGGTACAATGTGAAACAGAATTTTAAGATCGGGTTCGCTCTAAAAAGAAGGGGGTGGTCTTCCCCGTAAGGGGTCCCTCAGTTGATTTGGTTAAACACTGGGTTTGGTTGTTATACACACCACATAGTCAACCGAACACAATCGGTCATTTTAATCCGATCACTGACATCATTAGAGTTCTGGGGGGTGGTAAGGATCTAGCGGAACGTATTTACTGTCCCACGTGCCTCTCACGAGTCTGTAGTGATATGAAACTATGGGGTCACATGAAGCATTGTAGCAGCTACGAATATCAGACAGTGAAAACAGTTTCTAGAGATAGGTCAATTTTCCATTTCAAAAAATTCAAGAACACCCTTTTCCAGTGCAATAACATGTATCTGGATTGTGAGGCTAAGCTGGTGGAGAGAACCTACCCCAAAGTTCCCCACTAAGTCGAAGAACACCTAGCCGTTGCAGTGCCTTATGCCCACATACACAGAAACAGATCTAACCAACGGTAGGGCGGAAAAATAATAGAAACAGTGGAGGAGGGGGAGTTCCTGGTCAAGGCACTGACTTAACTGATTGGCACGGCTAATGGTGCTATTTCTCGTTTGAGAAATACCCATTATCCAATGGTGCTGTCTGCAGCGGATCGTCTCGCTATTAAAAATAAAAAAATATTTCGGTTGTGTATGGGGGAGTTTGCCGTGGGGGATAAGGGGACTAAAGGTAAAAGGGGGGGGCGGGGGAGAGTCAGAGATCATGACCATTTGTGGCAGGAAATATCCTCGGGAGGTAGTAATTTTAGAGGGGTTGCGCATCAATCGTATAATTTAAATGTTAGCCAACAGTTTTTTATCCCTGTTTTTATTCACAACTCTAATTATGATTTAAAATTTATTTTACCGGCACCGGCACGTAGGCACAGGGAGGGAGGGGAAGTAGATTGTCCATGGGTAAATAGCTCATTTACCTACAACATAATTCCCAAATCAGCCGAGAAGTTATTGCTTCTCGAACTGAAATGGCAGGCAGTGGATAATGGGCATACGTGCTGGAATAAAATTAGGTTTTTAGATTCCTTTAGTTTTTTCCCCAAGGCATTGAGTCAATTGATTCAAGTGCAAAAAAGCGACAATTTTGATAGCTTTCCCTTGCTTAAACAGCACTTTCCAGACAGTGAAATGTATGACCTGTTGACCTGCAAAAGGTATATATGCATACGATTATTACTGTTCTGGCGCACGCTTAAGTGAGGAGAAACTACCTCGAATTGAAGCTTTTTACAATTCACTGACCAACAGTGAATGCACAGCCGAGGAGTATGAGTTTGCCAAGAAGGTGTGGTCCAAGGGGGATTGTAAAAATGGGTGGGATTATTATAGACTGTACTTGGCCAGTGACGTTCTAACTCTGTTGGATATAGTCTGTAAGAACACAGACCAGATCTATTCAGAGTTCGGGTTAGATATAGGCTATTATTTTTCCACACCCCATTTAGTGATGGATTTGATTTTAAAAAATAGCAGGGAGGACCTAGGCCTAATCACAGATTTAGATCAACACCTTTTTGTAGAGCGTTCAAGGAGGGGGGGTATGTTTTTCATGGGGACCGCGTCTTATCAACCGATCCGAGCAGACAAAGCACCGGTGCAAAGTCAACTGCAGTGTTCTTGGATATGAACTCATTGGATCCCTCGGCAATGTCACACTACTCTGGGCCGTGTGGGAACAATCGATGGATTGAAAATCCTTGTGAGCTCCCCAAAATTAAAACAGTCGAAGGCACCGGGCCGCAAGGATGTTTCTTTGAAATAGACGGCCAAATTCCGCTGGCGCTTCACGACACAGTCACAGATTTTGTTTTTCCATGTATCAATCGGCCGGTGAGCAGGGACTCTCTGAGCCCCTAAAATCAATCATTGGTTGAGGAGCTTGGGATGCGTTGTACCCCCTCTATACCGACCCTGAGTGCTGATTTGGATCCGACGGTGAATCTTGTTGTTCACCACGTGCTTTTGCATTGGTTGGTGAGCGACGTCTTCAAAATCACCCAAATACATAAGTTCCTGCAGTTCAATCAGCGACCGTACTTGAAAACGTTTATCGACACCTTTGTCGATAAACGCTCTAAGGCAAATTCAAAGGTGGAGAAGGAAATGTATAAGCTCATCCTAAATTCAGCGTTTGGCAAAATGTGTGAAAGCGTACGGAACAGATCTCGCTGCGACGTCGTGACTGACCCTCTAGAGTGTGCACGAATTATTGCCGACCCCAATTTTACATCATTCACGAGCATAGAGGCCGGCATGGTTCTTCTACACAGGCGAAAGCGAAATGTAGTACTGAACAAGAATATTGCAGGCGGCAGTTCAGTACTAGAAATTTCAAAAAAGCTCATGTTGTCGTTTTTTTACAATGTGTGCAAGGTGCAATGGCCACGGGAGGGGGAGGTTCAAGTTTACTATGGTGATACAGATTCTCTGCTGTTAAAGGTAAATGGGACTGAATTGGATTTATTGGGTGATTTGCAAAAGGGGGAACACATCAGCTCGCGGATGGATTTCACCAACTGGAATCCATCACTCTACCCCGACTTGGTGAAACGTCAATCCCCCAACCAACTATTAATGTTAAAATCAGAGACGGGGAGTGATTTGATCTCCAGGGGGGTGTTCCCGGGCCCCAAAGTTTATTGCGCTGAAACTCATAGTGGGAATGAAAAGAAGGCGTGTAAAGGGGTGCCTACACATGTTGTAAAGAGCAATTTCAACATGAGCGTGTACACAGACTGTGTAGAAAGTAGCCTAGTGCCGAGAGCACAAGTGCTTGCAATTCGCTCTCTACAGTATAGAAATTATACTGTGAGAGTAGAAAAGAATGCAATGTCGTGTATATCCGACAGAGTCTATGTGCTCGGGAATGGTGTGACTGTCCTACCCCACGGCCACTACCGTATTTCAGACCGAGTTGAATGCATTGACTATCGCAATCAACTTGGTCTGGATAAATTAACCTAACCTGACTAACCACCACTCAACCTGTTCATCTAACCCAATCACTAACCCAACCACAACTAACCCATCGCAGTGACGACAACTATTCTTTTGCTCACCACCGTTCCCGGGGGGGGGTCCCTTCCCGCGGCCACCCAGGGGGGGGGGGGTCCCGCCCGCGGCCGGCCGGCCTTCGGCCCCGCGGTCCCCATGGGGGGGGCACCACCTTTAAATTCATAATGTTCAACTGTGCTACTAGCAATTTCCAAGTGTGTGTCTTTTTTTTCTGTGTTACAAAAAGTGTTATTGTATAGAAAAGTGTTTAAGTTGACAAAAAGTGATGTATAGATAAGTGTTGTTGATGATGGACAAAAAGTGTTTTTATTGTACAGAAAAGTGTTTAAAGACAAAAAGTGCTTATTTATATAGTGTTATCATTGCCCTGTGTTCATGTTGAACAAATAGAGTTTTCATGTTGACCATGAAATTTTGTTCTTGTTGAACAAGTGTTATTTTTATCGTTGTTCATGTTGACTGCAAGTATTTTCATGCAGTGTCGAAATAAATGCTGTCATGAAATATTGTTTTTATTGTTCTTGAATAGATAGATCTATGGGGAGAAAATTACTACTTATTCATTGAGCACATATGATTTAAAGTTAGTTGTAGTCCAACTGTTGTCCTCAACAGCATGTATTAATTTAAAACACCCTTCAGATCGTTTCTGTGTCGTCCCTCAATGTCGGGGAAAACAACACTTTTAGCTAGAATAATTCAAAATTGCGATAAAATGTTTTTGGAAAAGCCGAAAAAAATCTACTATTGCTATAGTATTTGGCAGGAGTCCTATGATAAAATAAAAGCTATTGCCACAACCATACCAATACAATTCATACGGGGGTTTAATGATTTCAAGGTTATAGTATAACACGAGTTTATACAACTGTAAGAGTGTTCTGAATCCATAGACCATGACTCCTATGCACTGTTACGCATTGTCAATGGTCTCCCCCCCATTCAGCGCAATTCCATTCACATCTATATACGCACTAATCTTATTCATATCACATGCATGCCACCCCTTGCATTGACTTGCACTGTTTATATTATCTATCGAGTCGTGGGGGGTTAGATCTCGCGCCGAACACAAAAAAATCAGATATAACCCCGCACCCCTAAAATTCTGTTGTCAGCGTACACTCAGGCGACTAGCAAGCCCTACGCTTACATTTTGTTGGATGTTAATCAGAGCACGCCCGAGGATCTTCGTGTAGTCACCGACATTTTCAACAATTAAATTACAGTAGATCTTACAGTTAACAGTAGAAAAGACTATTAGTTGTCATTATGATACTTAAGAAACGACATGAACAACGGCATCTGTTTTACGTTTTAAGCACTTCAAAACTGTTGCTTAGGACTGCTATACTCATACACAGTGTTGACAATGATTTCATTAATCTAATATCTGAACTTTGTTTAAATTTAACTGCGGGCAATGTTAAACTGCCATATGGTTTTAGACAACATACAACGCAACATCGTTCCAATGTCCGCACCTGGGCTTTTACAAAAAAGGTAAAAAAATTTAAAAGAACACGGCTCCTTCAGGCGGGCGGTAGCTTTTTCACACTTTTACTGCCGATAATTGCAGGACTTGTAAACAGTTTTTTCTAGTGAGAGAGAATTGCAAAACCATATAAATTGACAACATTTGAACTTGTCATCTCACCTGTCAAACAATTTGAAGAAAATATAAGCCAAGTTATTAACGACGAAAATTTCGACGATTACAAAAAACTGCTTTTACTTTATGATACTTTGCGTCGCTTGGGCAAACATAAACCTTACCGAGAGAAACCTGCCACCGTCGCCACTGATCCCCTTCAACCGGAAAAATCTCAAGATTCTGCAGCGCAAACAAAGGAGAAGGAATTGAATTCAATTGTATTGAAAATTGGAAACCTATTGCCACTCACCTATCGAGAACAGAGTAAAAGAGTATTATCCTATCTCATGTTGGAAACTGGTGATCAAGTTCAAGTCGAGAGCACAGGGAAACGAATTATAATTCAAAGAAAAAGTTATAATCTAGTTGATTTAATTTGTGATATGGTGACTAATCGTAAAGGACTCATATCCTTTGACGATAATCTATACACCTTTCTGTGTGAATCAAACTTCCCCAAAAGTCTTATTGGCAATAAGCAAATTCTAAAGAAACTAAGAGAATATAGTCTTCCTCCTCCAACACCATCATTTAAAAAAGAAGAAGATTCATTATTTGAAGATACTATCAGCAGCAGCAATGATTTTACAACACCTGTGGCTGCTAGTCAAAAGCGAAGACGAATTGATTTACCCGCCAGTGTGCAAAAGGGGAATGGACATTACACTACGTGTTTACGCTCAAAATGGATGAAGTTTTGAAAGGTGTCTATGAAAATATTGGCGAAGCGGGAAGTTTAAGTTCTCCCAAAACGCTTTCCAAAGCTGTCTCCAGCACCACCACATTGAAAAAAGCAATAGAGTATCTAAAAAATGAACCGAGTTACACACTGCATCGGAATCACAGGCTTCGCAGTAAACACTATCGACAAACTAAAGCCTTTTTCCCTCTGCATATAATGCAAATGGATCTTTTAACTTTAGACGCACTTCAACAACGTCACAATGCGCCCTACAAATATATTCTAGTGGCAATCAGTATCTTTAGTCGCTATGCCTATGCCATTCCACTGCGGTCAAAGAGAGGTGTTGAAGTTGCTCAGGCCATTGAAAGTATTCTCGAACAGGATTCGTATAGAAAAATTCAATCGGATCGTGGCAGTGAATTTGTTAATCCCCATGTGCAAAAGGTTCTTTTGAAATATAATACAACACTTTATCATAGTCACAGTCCGATAAAGGCTGCATTGGCTGAACGATTAATAAGAACGATTCGTCTATTAATTTCAAGATATTGCACATTGAAAAATACATCGGCTTTTATTCATGATTTAGATAAAATCATGTTGATATACAACCATCGACCCCATCGATCTCTGTCCAACTCTACACCAACGGATGTTCACTACAATGAAAATACATTTGATGCTTTTCTAAAGCAATACTCCAAGGGTGAAAAGGAGAAAAAGAAGAAGAAATTCAATGTTGGTGATACTGTTCGAATTAATAGAACCACCAATATTTTTGAAAAGGGGAATTATTTATGGAGCACCGAACTTTTTAAAGTGTCCAAATTACTGGACACCAAACCCATAACTTATCGACTGCGAGACACCAAAGATGTTGAGATTATTGGCGGTTTTTATGAATATGAACTGCAAAAAGTTAGAAACACTAGTGAAATTTATCAAATTGATAAGATATTAAAGAGTCGTATACACCATGGCAAGAAACAGTTACTTGTTCGCTGGCTAGGATACAACTCGGATTTTGATTCTTGGGTCAGTGCTGAAGACATTATCAATGCCCAGTGATTTCTATGTGACTTTCATGTCCAACGTTTCTGATCCTCTCTACAATGATCTGAATAGAACAAGTTATTTTTGGACGAAACTCTCCCCCACCATCAAATTTGATGGAAAGTATGAAGTGGCTCTTGTCGATTATAGCCTCAAAAATACTTATGATCTCCCGAGAAAGGATCGTAAATATAAAATAAAAATCAGACCATATGATTGGCAACCACCACCAGGTGATCAATAACAAGTTAAAGAAATCAATTTTATTTATTATCAAGACATTGAATGAAAATCCGATTAACTCAGCTATGTGTAATATGTACGTCTTTATATAAATAAAAGAATTTCAGCTAGTAAAAAGTGCGCTTTTAATTTATAATATTAACTGTTGGAGAGCACGATATACATTAGTTCACCTATTGCCAATGAAAAGGTTATTCTCAATGATAATCTATAGGATGTTCTTGGCTTTAAGCTCAATATAATCAATGGTAAAAGTGCCGGAAAGACTAATTTCATTTTTGCCGACTACCTACCTGCCTTCTCCACAGACACTTGCATATTTCTCTATGCATCCTTTTTGGAAACATCTCGAGTCGGTAATTCAAACGTCCCCCTCCTACGAGTTCTTGAACGAAAAACCAATCAAGAACATATTCATCACTATAAGATAAAGCATCTTCAGTATATCCCAGTAAACACTTCCTATTTGGAACTCTGTAAGTTAACACTAAGAACCGAATTGGGTGATTCCATAGCAATTTCAAAGGGTTTGGCTGTGATTACATGCCATTTTCGACCCATCATTCAACAGCAGGATGTCTAATAGAAAAGTGGTATTCACTTGTCCTGATATTGACTGCTATGTTAATACTCTTGGCCCAAGACAACAGGGCAATGGAATGGACTATTACAAAGGTCGCTCGTCAATTTCTGGCTATGGTCTTGGCAGCTGGTTTGCTAAGCTGTTTCGCTCTTCACTACCACTGGCTAGAAAATATCTTGTACTTGCTGCGACAGATTTTGCATCCTCTACACTATACGATTGGGGCTCTGGCAAGGATTTTAAAAAAAGTGCTTCGGAAAATCTTAGGTCCAGTGTGCGAACCCTTGGCGAGAGATTAAAACAAAGTGGAAAAGGCTTAAAAAGGTCAAGAAACAATGCATCCCTCATCATTCTCCACTCAGGTCGGAAACGAATGACATCATCCCTCTTGTCAAAGAAAAGAAGGAAAAAGCCGACACGTGCTGTAAACAGTAGAAGAAGAAGTCCCAGGAAGAAAATTGTTAGATCGAAACTAGATTTCTTCTCCTAAAATGTCCTACCTACCGCATAAGGATTCTCAACCTTTAATCACCGCCTCATTGAATCTATTCAATGTTGAAAATGTTGATGTGAGTGCCAAGCAGGGATACTATGAACAATTTTATCCACTACACTCCCTCCCCGACAATATCCACTTTCAAATTTATTCAAATGAAGAATACCTTCTGGACATGTCTTCAAAATTTATAGATTTACAAATGAAATTCCGGAAATCAGATAATACAATGCCAATTCGGGCTGATGGAATATCCTATGAAAATTGTATATTACATAATTTATTTCGTCAAATCAGTGTCTACATCAATGGCAAGCTGGTGAGCACTATCAACAATCTCTCAAATTATACAAGCTATATGCAATTCATGTTGCTGACACCCAAGTCATACAAGAAATTGAGAGGCACCTCCAATGGATATGAATATATTACTAATACTGATAGTAAAGATGAACTTAAAAATGCTACAACTAGTGAATTAAATCTAGTTGGAAAAATATATCATGAAATATTTAATAAATACCAATGGATGCCACCCAATGTTAAAGTGGATATAAAATTAACGCTTGCACACTCCAATTTCAGATTGAGAAAAGAACTTGCTGCCAATCCCGATGTAAGTCTCTCCCTCACCTCGGCACTACTTCATGTACGCAAACAAAGGGTTATGAGTTCTGTTGCTTTGGCAGTGGAAAAACTGAGAGCTAGTGGTAATAATAGTAAACTATTTCTTCCTCATACAATCACCAATCAGCTTCATATTTCCACGGGCTCAAGCCCCTTCACCGATTCATAATTTATCAATGGTGAAATCCCATCAAAATTGGCTTTGGCATTTTTAAAAAGCGCTAGTGCAATAGCAACAAGGACTGAATGCCCACATAAATTCGAGATGTTTGGACTTTCATCTCTTGCGTGCAAAGTAAACGGTATCCCACTCTCCAATCTTTCTTTTGATAAATCCTATAGAACTGTGTATGAGTTGACCAAGCAAACCCTAGATCTCGACTCTCAACTATTTGAAAAGGGTATAACCGAAGATATGTTTGCTAAAACACATGGTATCATTGTACTGGACTTGTCGGGTACACAGGATATGAGTATAGTACGTACGGGGAGTGTGCGTTTATAGTGTACATTTGCCGACCCATTGGCTGAGAGTATTGAACTAATCTCACTAAACCAATATGAAACCTATTGGGAAATCACTCCTGAAGGCAGTGTTCTACTAGACTTAGCACCATGAACACCAGTCAAATAATCAATGTATTTAATATCGACCCCTACATGTCACAGTACAAATCCCATTGTATACCCTCGGACTATCATGGAAATATTCAAAGTTTTAACAATGCCTTGATTATTTTCAATGGCAATCAGTCAAATGTATTGATATGTCATGGGTTTTATGTCTAATAACCAAAGAGGATGATTTAGTTGTTTGATCCTCTTGGCCTACACTATACATTCTACAAACCTCACATCAGCAACTATATTGAGAGCTGTGGGAAAACTATTATTCAAAATCGAGAGAGGGTGCAGGATCTAACGACTAAAAGCTGTGGCTTCCATGCACTACTATATTTTGTGTTCCGATGTCGTGGCTATACTTACATGCAGTTTCTCCACATTTATGTAGACAATCCACGTCTGAACGACTTTCTAGTGGAAAATATCCTCTCAGACCTATATAGTATTGATTTCAGTGCCCTAAGAGTAAAGTGCTTAAAAAATGTTTGTGAATTTGTTTATTAATAAAATGTATGTATATACAACAGTGTCTTTCAATATTCACTTTATATTTCTTCTTCGATGTATAGGCAACTTTCGTGAACCACTAATGCTGGTAAATCATTTGAACTCACTGTATATTGATCTTGATTGACTGCAAAGTCAGGGTCACATTTTCTACAGTACAATGTAACTTCACTCTTGACATATCTATTTGTATAGTCAATTATACTATTTGCATTCATATTATGAAATTCAAGAGTTTCAATCTGTCTATTTGAAGCAATATCACATACAGTGTTTTCAAGTGGTGAATCACATTCGGTAACTGCCAAATAAAAATCACTTGGTTTATAGTCATAGTAGGTGGTTTCATCAAAACGATGACGTAGAAAACAAATTGTCTTGTTACCCCAACAGTTGAATCGTAGGCCAGATTCCTCTTCCCAGAATAATTTAAATCCACAACGATACCAATCTCGTAGAAGTAAACTGAAAACACGTTTGGGATTCTTTCCAATCATAGCGGGGTAAGTATTCTCCCACTAATCACAATTATCATAGTGACAATTGGAGCACAGGCGCCCTCTAGGATGAGAGTCACACACCTCCTCAAGACATGAATTACATCCTTTAATTTGTACTGCATAGCCTCTATGTAATTTACAAGGATTACATAATTTACACTTTTCACTATAGTCATCAATAATTGTACAAGTCTCACATTGATTCCACCTTCCAAGAATATACATGCACAATAGATATATATAGAAAACTTTTCGGGTTCCAATTTCGACGCATTCACCACTAAGATAAAACTGATCCTCCCCGTTCGATAAATTCACCAAGTTTGAACTGGGGGAGAGAGGAGTAGCTCTGTGATGGTAGCTCTTTCGAATTATGAGGGAGCCATCTACATTGAATCCATTGGCAATGTTTTCAAAAGTATATCTATTATATGATTCTGCCTTGTTTCAATTAATATATCAATAAATTTACTATAAGCATTTGAATCACATTTTTAAAGTTTCATACAATAGTCCAATGGGGGAGAATCACTCCTCATTATATTGTCAATTATTCCCCGACAAGAGAATATCCTGCGTTTAAGAGATAACTCGAGAAAATCATCATCCAAAATCAAATGTTTTTCCATAAACACTAGATTTGATCTAATTGTCTCTTTCTCAAATTTATTCATTTTTCAATCCTTTCACTCCGACTGCTGACTCTAGACTGACCCTGATTCGTTAGCCCTAACCCGAAAAGAAAGGGAACATTTTCGATTTCAAAACAATTTTATTGAATAATTACAACAACAACAACAATAATACAGAGCATGTACAATTACCGATACTGTTTATTGTCTTCAATATGTTTCACCAATGCACTTAAAGCAAATTGAAGTCTATTCACATGTGCTATATCAACTTTAGCGGCGAAACATAATTGATCCTCCATTTTAAATTTGCTCAAGGATATCACATATCTTGCATATACTGCATCCCATTCCAGACAAAGCCGCGAACCTTTCGTGATTTCCACCGCAATGCTTGGTGCTATTGTACTATTATCATCAACTCCACTATCAATTTCTAATAGGGTGGACAGTCCACTCGTCATCGTCAACACACACAAATATATATCCAAATGAGTAAAGTAAAACTGTTCTTCTTCTTCTCACTCCTTTTATTTCTATACAGAGAATAATAAAACTCTCCCAAAACGCCCTTCCTGATAGTACCTCCACTGCTCCTCTTAAACTGACTCGCTGATTGGCTGAGAAGGATGATGTAACCGACTCGCTGATTGGCTGAGAAGGACACACATGATCTAACTGTTTCCGGGAATGTCATAACATTTTGCAAATTCCTGTTTTTCAATTCTCAGTGAGAAAACCATATAACAGACATGAATTGATGTTTAAATCAATAAATATGAAAATTTCACTTTTTTTAAAATTCTTACTGACAAAAACCATTAAACATCCATGTAAATCATCAAACAAATCGACCCACACACATAACCATCCAAGAAAACAAACATAAATGTGACAAAATTCCTGTTTTTCAAATTCTCACTGACAAAAACCATAAACCACGTGGTTCTCGTGTCAATATATGGTGTTAAAAAAAAGTTGTAGGTGGCAGCAGGGGTGACTCGTGGGGCTGGCACCCCCTCCTCTACTAACACTTCAAATATAATTAGTTACTTGTTAATACATTCTCGAGCAAAAAAAAAAAACTTTGTATTTTTTAGTCCAGTTTGAAAATATGTTTTTTTTTATTTCTATATTTATTATTTTCGACTTTTTAGTTTTCTCTAAGACTAAAAGGTCTCTTCTTCAACGACAAATTTTGTCTTTTCTAGGATTCAAATTCAAGTTCTCATGGCCAAAGGCAAATCTTTAATCACTGCGCTATCAAAGCTTGTATAAGTGTTGGTGCAATACTTCTAGCTTTGCCCAATTTATGGTTCATTACCACTTTGACACTTCATCTAAATCTAGCAGCCGATCACGACTTATCATACGTTTTTAATTCTCCTACTTTTGCTCGAGTTTTTAACCTTGAGGGGTCTCTGATTTCATTCAGTAGAAGACTTACGGATCTAGGGGGGGGGGGTGAGGGGGAGCGTTCCCCCGTAGCGTAGTCTAAAGTAGTGTAATTGACTTAATTAACTCAAGTTTGCGTTAATTAAACTTGCTCCTAACGCAAGTTTATCGGATCAACTATTTTGCGTTCTCCCTAAAATTTTTTTATTTATCGGATCAACCTATTTTGCACCCCCCTAAAAAATCCTGGATCCACCCCTGGTGGGGGATGAGAAGGAGACCATAATAGAGGGTAGAGTTTAGATGCCGTGTTATTGCAGTATGATCGAAAGCGCACATACTGGTAAAATTTTGAAGCAGTTAAACATTCAGAAACGGTCGAAAAATGGACGATTTAAGAAAAATTTTAAGGAGATTGGTAGAAGAGAATTTTGATGTTGTATTATTGTGTTGTCATCAAAAGTGTATATACTGATTAATATGGAAGTAATTGAACACTCGAAAGTGGTCAAAAAGCAGATGATTTATGAAAAATAACACGGGTGCTGAGAGGGGGACTATAAAAGACGGAGGAAGTTTTATATTGTAATATTGCATTGCCAAAAGTGCATATACTGACAAGGTTTGGAAGTAATTGATCATTTGAAAGTAGTTACAAAATGGCTAATGGCTGGATAGCCAAAATGGCTAGAAACTATCTACCAAAAGTAGAATGAATCATAAGTCACTGTGGCTGGTTTACATCAAAGTTCGTATTTTAAGTAATTTTTAAGGTTGTTATGTAAACAACTAATACTATAATACAGGTGTTCAAAATCAAAAGATGTTAAGTGCATATTTTTACAAACGATGGCCTAATTAATGATGGTCTCACCAATGGAAATTCAGGTAAAAATGGCCAGCCTGACTAATAAATTAATATTTTACAATTTCATCAAGAATAAGACTTTCGCACAAAACAGACTTGCGTTTGCAAAAACAGATTGAAATTACGTGTCGGAACACGAATAGAGCCCCTCCCCCCTCTTATTCCAGTTATTTAATTTATCTAATACGTTCTTCGATTCGAGTAAGTCCCCTTTGTGGCTTAATGTTTAAGTACAAGCCTAAGGTAATATCCCACAGAAAAGCTAATAAAGCGCTACCAGCAAAAAACTTTATCATACAAAACTAAAAAGAAAATCAAGATTGCATACTTATTCAGACAGCTGCGCACTTGAATATTCAAATGATTTGCGTCACTGTGGCTATTGTGACGTCAGGACATAGTAGTCCAACATCCAATGTAGATGCTCAAAATCTAATTTAGATCTTTTTCATTTTTTATGGGCAGTTGCGAAAGAACAAGGCTTCTATAATACGCATCTATCTGTTTAACCGCCAGCGAAAGGTAGACAGGTCAAAACCAGTTCTCTGCTCCTCAAAGATTAGCTATAACAACAAAATTGTTCAAAAATTCTAACTGTCTTACCAAAGATGGGGTTCCTAGACAAAACTTTAGGGTGACCCCCTTCAAAGAGGGTGTTTAGAAGAGATAGGCGGGTGCTTACCGCTAATCCACACAAAATAATCGTATAAGAAGAGAGTGGTTTAGGTGGCTTAGGCATGGTTAGAACCAGTTTCCTACTCATACAGAGGCTAGCTACAACGACAAAATTTTGCTAAATTCCAATTTCTTACCAAAAACGGGTCTGCAAGCAAAATTTAAGGTGGCCCAGAGAAAAAAGGAGGGTAAAATGGGAGTAAGACTTTCGTCTAGACTAGTTACAATAGCAACAAAGTTCCTAGTTTAATCATATCAAAAAGCTCTATTTACTCATTTTTAATTCACCTCCGCTCTATTTTTGGTCGGTAGTTTATAGCCGTTTTGGCTATCCAGCAGCTGCATTCCGTTTTTGGTATAGCTTCCTTGTATGTTTGTTAAACAAACTTATGGGAGCCATTTTCCGACTACTTTCAAATAACCAATTGCTTCCAAACCTTGTCAGTATATGCTCTTTGGGTAGTGCAATATTACGACACAAAACTTCCTTCCGCCTTTAATTGTCCCCCTCTCAGCCCCCGTGTTATTTTTCATAAATCATCTGCTTTTCAACCACTTTCAAATGTTCAATTACTGCCATATTTTATGTGTATATTCACTTTTAATGACAGCACAATAATACAAATACTATGCCTCTTTCGATCATAATCATTCAGGGACTATTTAGGGGATGTTCCTAAACAAAAATTTGTTATTCGTCAAAAGGTATTAAGGTTGCAGGGAAGTTATTTCAGATGATAACACAGCAGAATATATTTCACAAATGGTGTTGGAGTTCCATTGAAGTTGCTATTTAAGAGAGCTGGTTACAATTTTGAGATTATTTTGCAAGATAGACAAGTGGGCATGTTACCCGTTATTGAAATTTAGGTCACACCATGATTTTTAACCTGTGCTAATACAGGGCCCGAGGTTGGGTCCTTAGGCTGAGCTTCGTCCAACACCCCTCCCCCAACCTCTAACCAAAACTTCTTACGCTTAGACTTGTTTTATTTATTTCGACTCGTAATCCTTTAAACAGTGATTAGTGTCTAAAGCAACTAAAAATCGTTTAGCAGAAGTCATCAGAATCGCCATGTTATTGCCCTAAATCCGAACACAGTGTGGCTGGTTTACATCAAAGATAGTATTTAAATAATTTTTAAGCTTATTATGTAAATAACTAATATTGTAATAAAGGTGTCCGAAATCAAAAGAGGTTAAACGCATATTTTTACAAACCTTATGACATAACAGATGACCTTATTACAGATGGTCTCACCCATGGATATTAAAAGCGCATTGTTAAAAGGTCTAAAATGGAGCCATTTGATTAGTATGCTCCCCTCCCTCCATCCTAGAATTTTACGCACAAACATAGTACGACCCATGTCGTACTTTCTTCAGTTCATGCTTATTGATGGTTTCTTTAGGGAGTTTTCTAAAATCCTTAAATGTTAATTGTCGAAAATAACTGGGATTGTAACATGACTGTCCTAATTACGCTCAGGAGGACACCAAGCACATATTTAATAGATGATGTATGATTTCCCATCTCGACCAAAGTGGGCACTTCAAGACTGCACTCATCCAGATAGCACAAATGACTGTCCTAAATCAAAATTCGATAACTGGATATTTCACATACTGTGTTTAGTTTTAAAAAATAGTTTGAAAAAGTTTTTGAACTTATATTTACATTTACTGCAACCCAATCAAAATTTAGACATACTAAATATACTTTTCCATAAAACTGTTTTATTTTCATTAAATATCGTATTTAAAGATTTTAGAAGCTGTTGTTTACAAATGATTGACGCTAGGCCCCTTACCTTAGACCTTAGTTCCTCCTGTGCCAGCAGAGGCACCCAGGGCATCCAGGAAGAGCCTTGACACTATGGTATATACTATATACTGTATCTACACCCTATGTAAAATTACCGTTATTGATGCTAAAAATAGAGATCCTCATCTAGTAGTCTCTAAATTTACTTTTAAGCTAGAATTAGGGAGGGTAACTACATTCTGGGTAATTATGACGGTTGAGGGGCAGGTTTTAGAAAGACAACGGCCACAGTTTGGTCCTACAATATGCATTCATACGATTACCGATTGATAATTCTTGAATAATTCTGCTTTGCGAAGAGATGCAACACAGACACTGATGAAGGACTGCTGACTCACATTGTACCTTCATTAATACAGATAGAAATTGTTCTTGGATATAATAAGTCGTAATACTCATGTGGCTCTGCAAAAGAAATTACGGAAAGGAGAATAGGGGGAGGGGCTGGTGACAGCCCAAGTTCAACTCCTACTATTTTTCGCGAAGACTTCTTTAAAACTAAAGTTGGTATTTTGGTACCCTGGTGGGGCCATCTTGTATCTAAGTCGGGACAGTAGCTTGTTAATTTCAGTACCCAAGATATTTGAAGCTATCTAAAAACCGGGATGCCGGTTGCTAATCTCGATGCACGGGGAAATCAATAAGGTAACGTAGGTACATGCTGGTATATGCAAATGGTACTTGTGGGATAATCTAATTCCTAAAGGAAAATCCAATTTTTTGCATTTCCTAGGACACTAGATTTAGGAAGCTCCTGTCCCAACACTAGACACCTTTGCTTCCCAAAATTAGCAAACTACTGCTCCAGTTTTAGAAATCGAAGAGTGTCAGCCCGGATAAAAAGACCTGAATTAATTGACCGTTGATAAATCAGGACTAAGATTGGTTTCACGCAGCCACTTCTAGGTGTCCCCCCCCCCGGAAAATATCCCCGTGGAAAATACCACCCCTGAAAACACCCTCCCCCGCGGAAAATACCCCCTACCTCCCAGAAAATATCACCCTCAAGCGGTTGGTTTCAATTTCTGATCTAATGAACATACTCTCTCAAACCCACCTCTGCGACCGTGAGATGGAGGTGTGGATGGGGAAGGGGCAGTCCCCCTCCTATACGGAATAAATCCTGCTCGTTGTGGGGTTTAATGTTACTCTTTAATTTCATAATAACATCGTAGACCTGAAAGATTCCCAGAAATCATAAGGAAGTAGATATGAATTTCAAATTTTGAAGCGTTTTTAATGTTTTTTCGACTCTAATGATTCTAAATGATTGTTTGGGACTTGTTGTCTTATTCTTCTTAGTTACAATTCAAAAAGTTTTTCCACAAAAAAGTTTGTCAAAGAAAATTAAAGAACTCCATTAAGCCAAAAATGAGCAGAAATAAATTCCAAGTAAAACTACCAAAAATCATCATCAATAAATAAACTAAACCGAAAACTAACAAAAATTACAATAAATAACCGATTCAAACTCAAAAGAAGGAAAATTAACATACAACCACCATGCCATCTCAAGCCCAGAACATAAATTGGACTTTACTAAAAACAAAGTACACTTTAAATGTTTTTACTTTTTTGACTTTAATAAATAAAGAATTAATAAGGGTTTAAGGAATAAGTATCAGTATATGTATTTTAAACTGACAATCCATGTTTTTTTGTTTTTTTTTTAGTAAAGCGCAAGTTATGTTCTGATCTTGAGAACGCATGGGGGTAGTCAACCCTATTCTTGTTAATTTTTGCTCGTTTTAAGTTTGACTAGGTCATCTATTGTAATTTCTGTTCGTTTTGGGTTTCATTTATTATTTGTTTTTGTTTGTTTTGGGTTTCATAGTGATTTGTAGTATTTTTACGCTCAAAGGACAAGAAAAGCTAACTGAAAACACTTTCGTCCGTAAAAACTTAAACAATATGAACGTGTTGGTTCCCAAAGCCAAGTATGCTTTCAAAGGCAAGCTAAACCTTCTTGAACTTTTTGGTGCCCTATATTCTTAGCTTAATTTTGATGATTTTTCAGCAATATTTATTTTTCTTTTTTTATTCTTCTTCGTTTTTTTTTATAATTTGGCTCCTGCTACTGCCAAAAATTGCATAACTTTATATGAAAGTCTTTTCAACAAAAATTGAATTGCGGTTTTTGTTTTCTAAAGTTTGAAGATACTTATGGTGTGTAAATTCTTCTTTTTTACTGTCCTTAGAATTTATCAAATAAAATAAAAAAAAAAAAAACGCTGCTCAAATAAAATTCTCAAATTAAAAAAAAAACTTTTTTTCGACGGGGGAAATTCCAGGGGGTATTTTCCTCAGAGGGTTATTTTCCGGGTATTTTTTTTTTTGGGGGGGGCGGGGGTATTTTCTGTGGGGGGCATGTTTTACGGGCTGTTTTTTAGGGGGTAAACACCGTTCACCCATGCGGTCAATGCTCAGCTTTTTTCCCGCTGTGCATCACAACAATGAGGTTTTCAGGCGACTAAAATATTTCAAATGTTGTTTTCGCTTACGGCAAAAAAAAAAAAAAAAAAAAAAATATATATGTAAGGATATCAGCTCATCAAGAATTATTGATCAGCGTTGAAAAACAAATAGGCATCTCTCTCGCTTCAAAAATTGAATTTCTCGCAGTGGGACAAATTTCTTACGCTGCGTTTCGATTCTTTCGATTGCACAAGTGATACTGATACTGTTACCTACACCTCTTGTTACCTACACCTACACCTCTTGAACACTTTCAGCGTTTAATGAATCTTCAATTTGAAACTGGTGCCTATATGTCCAAAAGGAGCTTTCTAGCTAAATACAGACAACGTGCTTTGAAAAAACAATAGCTTGGCAACACCGCTTCAAGTACTCTTCTCTGATATAGATTATGCATTTTCTATGCTTTCACAACCGGGGATCATTCTTTTTGGGCCACCAGGCAAGAGTAATACAAGGATGTCCAAAATTTAGGGGCATAATCTAATCGTAGTTCCCGCACCACGATTACATGTTCTATTTATAGCTTTAATACCACTCCCTTCACTGGCAGGAGTGTTCGACACTTCTCTAAACTTATTTTCATGATTTTTCTTTTGCTTTTTAACTTCAAGAAAATTGCCAATGGAACTATCATATCTTAGGGAAAAACAGCATCATTTTTGTACTGCCTTTTTAGTTTCTGTGTAGCAGATGGTGCTCATTAATACATTGGGGATAACCAGAAATCTTGCATAGCTTTTTTGACAACTTTTTTCAATTGAGACCAAAACAATGAGCCGCCAAAAATATTTACCTCCCTTCCCCTACTTTTATTAAACCAGTTAAAACTAAATATTCCCTTCAGTATAATCAGTTATCACTGCGTAACCGCGATCCGTCTCCTTCGATCTTGTGTTCTTTCCTGTGTTCATTCCTCTTCTTTTTTTCTTGTGTTACTTCGTTCTCATGCTCCTATTCTTTTTCCTGTTTTTCTTTATGTGTTCTCCTTCCTGTTTTCTTAGTTTCAGTCGGCTTTGACAGTTATATAATGTCATATCAACCATATCAACTCAAAGTAAGGAACAACATCAAAACTTCAAACATCAAAACTATATCAACTGAAAGTAAGGAGCAACATAAAAACTTGCCCTTTCCTGAATAAACTAAAAACTAAATTCCTTAAAACTAAACATTTCCTTCAGTATAGTCACTTACCAAAGCACAACCGTGATCCGTTTCTTTCGATCCGTCTCCTTCGATCCTGTGCTCTTTCCTCTGTTCATTCCTCTTCTCTTTCTTTTCTTGTGTTGCTTCGTTCATATGCTTCTATTCTTTTCCTGTCTTTGGTCCTGTGTTCTCCTTCCTCTTTTCTTAGTGTCAATCGGGTTTGACAGTTATAAGACGCCATATAAACCATATCAACTCAAAGTAAAGAGCAACATCTAAAATTCAAACATCAAAACCATATCAACTGAAAGTTGGGAGTTTGACGCTAAAGTTTGACTTTTTGTCCTAATTCTGAAAGAATGACTCCTGAAACACAGGGATCGTTTAGTTAGAATAATAAGCGTGTTTAAAAGCTCTAAAAAGAACTTTAGCACAAAGAGCAAGGTACATAGGAGGGGGCAACTGCCCTAATATATGTGATAATTTTTGTTCGTTTTAAGTTTTGATGTTGCTCCTTACTTTCAGTTGAAAAAACTTGTGTTTTTAAATTTAATTACTGTCCGTTTTTTAATAACGCCGGAAAATCTCGTTCCTTCTCCATGGCAAATTTCTTCCCCTCACAGAAAATCCCTCCATAGAAATTTCTTCCCACGTAAGATACCCCCATCCCACCAGTAAAATTGCCTCCAGACAATTCCATTTTAGCTGAAAATTTCCTCTGGAAAATTTCTCGCGGACGAATTCGGCTGAACTTTTTTCTTTGCACACTTTCAGTAAAAAAATCTCTCCCTCCGTAGAAAATTCTTCCCAAAAATATTCCCCCACCCCCTAGTAGAAAGTTGCTCCCACAAAAAAATCCCTCTGGAGCATTTATCCCGTGAAAAAATCCCCCACAGGGAATTTTCCCCCCAGAAAATCACCCCCCCCAACCCTACGGAAAGATATTCCAGAAAATTGCAATCCAGTAAAATTCCCCCCCCCCCCCCCCAGATAATTCCTCTTGACATATCCACGCGTCAAATTGAGTCGGCAAAAAAAAATTAAGACAAATAAAAAAAATTGTATAGGAATTCAGGCGAATTCCCCCAGTGCAAAATTTCCCTAGGAAAGAACACCCCCAGGAAACTTCCCTACCCACGAAAAATTATCCCCATGGAAAATCCCCCAAGCAGAAAATTCAACCCCACCCCCCGAAAAATGTCTGTATAATTAATAATAACAAATACTGTACGTAAACCATCATTGTTTACGTATATTATAGCCATTATGGGCAAAATTCACGACTTAAAAGCCTTTCCCCGGGGGCTGAGGGGGGGAGGCGGGTGTTATTTCTAAGGCATAGTTATTGAGCTTTTCAACTATGGTGAACAAAATGGCAATCTCAAAATTTTGGTCGAACGATTTTGAGAAACAATAGGGTGGGGGGGGGGGGCTAGTTTCCCTCCGAACTTTGGTCACTAAAAAAGGGCACTAGAACTTTTAACTTCCATAGTCTAGAAAACTCCAACCCAATCAAAATCCCCCCCCCCCCCCCCCCCGATAACTCCCCTTAAGATTTCCACATGTAAAATCGAGTCAGCAAAGAGGAAGTAAGACTAATAAAAAGAAATTCGTATTAGAATTCTGGCAAATTTAGGAATTCTCCCCCAGTGTACAATTCCCACCGAAAAGCTCACCCCCTGGAAATTTTCTCCTTCTATGGGAAATTCTCCCCGTGAAAAATCCCCCAAGCGGAAAATTCACAACCCCCCCCCCCCCAACCCGAAAAATGTATGCATACTTCCCAATAACAAATACTATACGCTACTACTATTGCTATTAAAACTAAGGGTATTAAGGCGAAACATATGGAATGTATTGAAATTGAATGGAACTAAATCGAAACACACTATGCCCACACAGGTTGTCACGAGGACATATCAGAAATGCTTCAGGAACGGTTGATGATATAAGTTGAAACTTTCAGCATGTGTTGAAGGGGTTCTTGACCCCCTTCAACAAAAACCAAAGCTGCTATGCGCATACTGCTACAACGACTATTACTACGACGCAAGCTAAGGGTATTAAGGTGAAACTTTTAAGGAATATTTAGGCGGATGTTGAACTAAATCAAAACTAACTATGAGCATGTTGACTTTCAAAAAGGTTACAAATCATTGTCTCAAGAACCGCTTATACTATTAAATCAGACCTTTAAGGTACGTTGCTGCGGATTTTTAACAAGCCAGAAGGCACTATGTGTATACTACTAGTACTACCAGTAGCCTACATTTACTATAACAAATGATGCTAAGGGTATTAATGTGAAACTTTTAGGAAGAGCTTCAATCAAATAAAAAAAAAAAAAAAACACAAAAAAAACATTCACTGGTGAATGTCGACATTAACTAATTTTCGGACATTCACGGTAACATGCATACACATTTTCAAAGGGCATATAAGCAATATCATAGGCAGCACCACTCTATAATAGCTAGAAATATCATTAAAACTTTTAAAGGAGCTAATTCGATTCAAAATTGAAATTTCTAGTGTCCTTTTTAAGAGTAAAAATAGATTGGATGGCAAGCAGCCCTTCTCCCAAGCCCATTCGTATTCCAAACACATCCAGTAAAAATTTTGAGACAGCCATTCTGTTCAGCATAGTAGAACGGTCCAGCAACTAAGTTTCTAGGGATATTGGGCATGTCAACGCTCCGCAATTATGCAATTCGCCTATTATGCCTTAAAACTAAATGTTACTTTAAAAATAAAGCAAAAGGTATTGTGTGTATGGCTGCCAATAAAACGCCTCGGCAATATATCGAGAACGACTGGGATTAAGTCGAAACTTTCGGGGCTACTACTGTTACTATGTCTACTCTTACAAGTTAAACAAAAAAAAACGAGTTTAAGGGTATCCAGGTTGTCAAAGAGCATAGATAGAATCTTTTGGAGATGGTACTAAGTTTTATTTTTCAGGTCAACTTGTGGAGGTATACAATTAAATTGAAAAATAATATTTGTGCCAGGATTAAAAATTTTTCTTTTTTTGCCTTTTTAAAGCTTTCACAGGATTGTTTTTATCTATAAGGACGTATCTTAGTTGTGGTTTGGAGGGGGAAAGGTTTCAATTAAGGAAATTGTCTTCCATAGCAACTAAGTGGCATTGCTAAAAACAAGCATACACACATGATATATCAAGATTCGAGGAAAGTAGGGATGCACAGCTGCCCCTCTTCAAGGTCCGTTACGTCAATTTTTTCTGTTCTCTGTTGCTCTGGGGGACAAACGAGAAAACAACTAAAATATAATTGTTCAACTGAATCAGTTGATTAGTCAAATGAAGTAAATAGATCTGATTTCGCAAATGTGAACCAACCAAAAACGTTCATTTGTAGACTTACACTGAAATGTTTAATCTCTTTCTAAATTTAATACAAATTGACTTTTGGGAAAAACAAAAAGCCTTAGTTAAGGCCTTAAAAAAATTTTGCTAGTTTTAGTGCATGAAATATATGTCAAAGTTTTCACGCCATTCCATTGAAATATTAGTTAGGCAGTTATATATTGTTAAAGCTTGAGTGAACATAATCTGCTGCAAAATTAATCGATTTTAGGCTATCAAAAAACCCTAATTGTATTTCCTCGACTATGAATTTGGCCGTTACTTTGAGCCATTAATAATACAGATTGAGAGCCCATGTAGGACTTTAATCTAAATATCCTGTAAATTGCTTAACTTTCCATAAAAAAATTGTTGGGGGTCATAATTACTTATGACGGTAGAAAATCTCTGAAAATTTCAGAGTTCACACCATACATGCAAATCAAATTCCTTGAAAATTCGATCCAGATAGAAAAAAATTCTATTAAAAGAGATTTCAAGATTTCCATGTTGCTTTTTTTAAGAATGTTGTTGTTTTTTAAGAATCCAGAAAAAAAAAATTGGGGGGACTTTCTAGTTAACTTAACCCTTTCAATGTTGAAAGGAATGTTGTCTAGCCAACATTGTTTGAAAGATTGTTTAAAAAATACTTTTCCAAGAACTTGCCGAGGAAGCTTTTTTTTAAATTTAAGTTACTAACTTCCTTCAACTTGTTATCATAGCGCTAGTTTTACTTGATGATCTTCCCTATGGTTAAGCCTCTTCTTTTATTATTTTTTCTTTCGATATTCATTATTCGATATTCGATATTTCGATATTCGATATTCATTTTAAGCACTCCTTTTGCTCACTTAAGATTGGACTAAACCGAAAAAAATCATAACATTTAATGGTCTTCTAGTAATAATTATAGCTGCATCTTATTCTTTTTGCAAAACTACAGCATCGCACCGATTTTTTTTTTTTTTTTTTGTTTGACGAATTCACATAATTAAAATGAAAGCTCTCCTCAAGATAGAGGATCGTTCGTTACTTGAGGCCGCCAATACATCAAAGCCATTGGAGGATATTTTTTTTTTTTTTTTATTTTTATTCCCATTCCGAAATAATCTTTGAAATTCGGTGCATCTTTAAACATCTTGCTGACTTTTTAACTGTATTATTTTAGGCATATTGTAATATGTCTGCTTCCTAGTTAGTATTAATTGAAAAAAAAATTACGTCAATAAAAACCAAAATTATAACTTATTGCTTCGCATATTACTACTGCCACTACCACTAATAACTCCCCGCAGCACCAAGCCGCCTGAGGCCAACAGAGCTACGCACGCTCCTCCTCCATACCAATCTATTGAAAGCCTCCCTTTTTACACCCTCCTACGAACTTTCCATTTCATCTATACTTCCTTTATTACGTTATGCCGGCTTAGGTGAGGATTAGGGGCTTTTTGTTTGTCCCCTGACGGTTCGTCAAACAGGACTATCTTTGGCAATCTGTCATCCTTCATCCGCACAACGTGCCCTAGCCACCTCAATATTTCTTTCATTATAGCCCTAGAGAGCGGTATTCAACCACATTTTCGTACAGCCTATTGTTTGAAATGCGGTCAGTCAGCTGGATACCCAGAACAATCCTTAAGCAATTTCTCTGGAAAACATCTAGCAAATCTTTATCCGCTTTTCGAAGCGCCAATGCTTCAGAGCCATATTTGACCACTGTCATCACTGTCGCTTCTAATATTCTAATTTTGATTTGCAAACTTATCTTCCTACTCTTCCAAACTTTTTTTAACTGTGAAAAAACATCCTCAGCCTTGGCTATTCTACTTTTAACATCTTCACTGCTCCCACCATCTTTACTAATAATACTACCAAGGTAAGTGAAGCTGCCCACCTGATCAATCTTTTCATTACCCAACGTCACCTTTTCATCTTCACTTATTCCTAGCCTTAGTGACTTAGTCTTCTCAACATTAATTTTCAAACCTATTCTAGCACCCTGAATATATATAAAAAAACTAGCTTCAATAAACTCTCATGTGGTATCATCCAATACCTGTACAATTCTAAAAACTGTTCTTCTGGAACAAAAAATAATCCTAGACGAACATGATGTTCTCGAAGGAGCAGAAAATAAAAGACAACTTTGTAAGGTAAGTAAGACTGTTAACTTTGTAACAATCTTTCATTGGCCATGATAATGATTGCTTTTAGTGCACAATTATAATTCACTAAAGGGCTCAATCAAGTTCTATTTTTAGAAAAGTAATGGCTTCTAGAATTCTACAGGCATGAAGTAATATCTCGAGTCAGTTCAATTAAGCTAGTTTGTAGATATATCTGACGTAATCTGTCATGCATTAATTTTTGTTCGGTTTTTGGTTGAACTTTGCTCTATACTTCTGTAGAAAAAACTGTTTTTTTCTATTAATATTTGCTCGCTTATTTTTTTTTTGAAGGCGATGAAATAAAAAAGTCAGTCTAATTTTTTGTTGAAATGGGCCTTTAATACAGGTTTTGTTTTCTATCTCCCTTGACTTTTCCTACAAATTATGTGAAACTTTGCCACATAAATAACGTTTGATTTTTTCCAGACCACAGAGCCTTTCTTTAACGAAACGAATAAGAGTTTCAAAAGGGATAAGTCTTTTATTAGACAGTGGAAAAACAGACACAAAAATTACAAATACAAAGTTAATTATAATACTTTAGCATTTTGCTGATGATGAAGACATGAAGACCGACTGTGTCTTCGAAATATTCAGAAGTTCTTTATTTGTTTTTTCACTGTCTAATAAAGGACTTATCTCTATTGAAATTCTTATTCATTTTCACATAAATAAAGATTCCAAACGGTATGTTGTGACCGGTATCTTTGAGAATTTACGCCTAAGAAATTCACTGATTTCTATGAAAATAGATACATGACATTTCTTTCCATCGCGTACTTTTTTCAAAACGTATTTTTAGTTTTACCTCACTAAAAGGACTGGGAGGGGCGTGTATAAGAAGGGGCACTGTAAGCCTTGTGGGCACGGAAGGGGCACTGTGGGGCACGATTAGTGGTTTTCAACCGTTGAGATTACATGGATATCTACCAGCCTTTCCACTCAGCTGTATTATCACAGAGCAACACAGTGGAATGGTGTTCGGCTGGCAGACACGGGGCAGATGGATCGATTCCCACTGACGCAAAGCCAGGCAATACGCTTGCTACCTCTCCCCGTTAAAAGACACAGCAACAGAAACATCTATTCGTGGCTTTATAAGATGAACATAGTGACTTTCAAATTAGTCATTAAACATCCCTCTGCAAATCGGAAAAGAAGTGAATTGAATTACTTTAACAACCTCAGTAATCTATTAACCAAAGGAACCAAATTACTCTGATATCGGTCCCAAGACACTCTGGGGTCGAGAATAATGAGTCGGTGGATGAAGTAGTCAAAACTGGGATATCACTGAATGAATGTGGATCAGAAACAGTCATACCCATTTCGCAAAGTTGTTGGTGTACGGCAGTGATGAGATGAAGCCATAGAAAAATGGAACCAAATTGTAATAAAATGTTGGGATACAATGAAACTAAGGAAGCACTCACGAAGTTTAATCCCACACTGACTAAACACACACTAGGAGTAAAAAAGTCCGAGACAAAAATGGTAACGGAAGCCATAACAGGAACTGGGAGTTTTGGGAAACACCTTGCCAGAATCGGAGGGGTCGATTCACCTCTATGCCCCACTTGCAAGATGACGTTTTTTTTTAAAGATTGTCCACCTGTCCTGACTAAAGTCTCTCTTAAGTTTAAATCATTCTCACTGTCTTCAGTCAGTCAAATTTCATCCTAATATAAACAATTCAAATATACAAGAAATTTACTTTCAATGAAAAACCCTTGTCAAAATTTAGAATCCAATTGAAATGCCAAAATAACTCAAAAGCAGATAAACCGAAAACCGAAAAAACCGAAAAAAAAATAAAATTTTGAGGTACAGCTGCCAGGAATTAAAACAACGGCCACATGTCACACATTACGACTACAGTTCAGATCTTAAGCCTGAATTAAAAAATTTTCTCATGTCGTCTCAAGTCCCATAAAGCTGAAAAAAAGAAGAAAAGTTGAATTTTATACTAAATATTTCGTATTTATTAACTAAGTTTTAACAGTACGCAAAAAAAAATTACAAAATAGAAAAAAAATCACCGTTGTTATCACTGGCTTACAGTCTTTTCCTTGTTGTTCATTCCTCCAATTATAAGGTTCAAAACTTCCAACGCGGCAACAGGTATCTTTGTCCCTGAAATGCATAGGCACTTTATAATTTCTCATAGTTCCCTTTGGAGGTTTTCTGTGCCATGGGAGGACGGGCTGGACCCTCCCCCCCCCACCCCAGCTCCTGTTTCTTTTACTTCCCCGACTCAAAATATTTAGCGATATTGATTCGAAAAAATAAGTAGATATTCAAAATAAAAAGGAACATAAATGTGGTTTAGTCGCTGGAGTTGGTTTTTGCCTTTTTCCTGTATGATTATGAATTTTCAACGGACTAAAACTTTATATTAAGTACCGAGAACAGAAAAATGGAAGTCTGATTATTCGAATTGGTGAAGTTGAAACCTAGACAACCACATATCACATATATCTTTAAATAATTGAGAAAATTGTGAGTTTAATTCTTACTAAAAAATAACTCCATGTGCAGTTACCCCGTTTTTGGAATTAGCAGGCACCAGATAAAATAAAAATATAAAAAATTTAAAAGAAAGAAACGCAGATAAGAAATCATAAAAAATACACTGAAAACATATTTCACGATACAGTTTAAGAAGGCTTAGCTTTCCTTTCAAGGTGTAGTCGTCTTCGGGAATGAACATATTGGTAATGTTTGAATTTTTATTAAAAAAAAACTTTGTCAAACTTAGTTAATTTGTATTGCGTATTTATTTTCACGGTTCAACGTGGCAACACTGGGAAAAAAAATCCGCTACCTACCGAAAAACTTCATAATTCTGAAGCAGCCAAAATGAAGATCTTAAAACATCGCAGAAATGAGGCATGAATAGAGCTAAGAGTGTCCCAGGGTATATTTTGTTTAATTTTGATGTCCTCGGTGCTTCAATAGTAGTACATAATTTCAAAAATAAAAATTGTTTTATTTCGAAGTCCTATGTGGTCATGGCTGTGGTATCTAAGCCGAGTGGTTAGCACGCTAGATTTGAAATCCTTTGTCCGTTAGGACAGGGGTTTGAGGCCCAGTGTTGCTGGTTATTTGGTTTGGTTGGCTATTACATATCTTTTCGATATGTTTTAACTTGTAGCTATTTAGCCATTTGTGAGAATAATAGGAGAAACACCGTTTCTGTTTTTGGCCAAAACAGAAACGGTAAAAAACAAATTAAGAAACGGAATAGGAACAGTAACGGGGGGGGGGGGGCGGCCGAAATCGATGTCCATTTTTCCTTTTTTATTCTACCACAAAATAGAAACGACCTGTGTTTACCAAAAAACAGGCCGTCTTAAAAAATATTTCTATTTTTTTCAATGTTTTTTATGTTTGTTAGCGTAAAGGTTAGGTTTCCTTATTCAGAAACAGAAAAAAAATACGAACGCTGCACTTCTGACATTTGACGTTTCTGGTGGCATTTACTGATACAGATTAATAAAAAAGATAAAAAGTAAAAAAGACAACATGAAATAAAACTTATCACTCAAAAATATTCGAGCTACAAGTGACTTTGCAGTCGTTCGTGAACAGTCCGTCTGGGGATAGAACCCAGTAATGCTAAATACACTCTCACTGGGTATTGAAGTTGCAGGCACTGAAACAATCGAGTATGTATATTCACTCCACTTCGAGTGAGTATAAAGATAGTCACTTCAAAATTCTTGTGAATCAGAACTATTTTTCCTGATATTCTTTCTTGCTTTAGAACACGAAAACTCTCCTTACATGCCCTGATAATATTTGCTGCTAGGCTGACAATGCTTAAATTCCTTATTTTGTTCGCAGTTATCCTCAGAGGGTTTATCTGTGACCAAGTCCTGCTGAGAAGTTTAATAAACATACTGTCTTCTTGATCAGGGGTCCGGTGATCTTTCAATTTAATAATTGTCACAGCAAATATTGTTGCTCAGTGTTGCCAAAGTGTTGGCCCAGGACTACCTGGTAGGGCTAGTTGACTTTATAATGCTGAGAATAGATCAGCTAAGTAGACCATCTGAAAGAAGGTACCCCGACTAGACGATTTAATAAAGAATATGCTATAGTAAATACAGAGTACAACACATATTTGTACGCTTTTCGTTCCTGGCTGTTTTAAGTGAACATGCCAAAATTCATCATGTCATGAAATTTAATAGCCTTGTTCTGAAAAATATATTGTCTATATGTTTGGCCCACTCCTTCGTTCAACAGTTTTTTGATTATAAATTAAATCCGGTACTTCGATTGTGTCGATGTGAGTAACCAGGCAACTGTCTGCTTACCAAGACTAACAAGAAGTGCAAATCCTATTGGACTGCTTTAGATGTTTTAATATGAAACTGCTTTAATTTTGGATGAATTTTCTCAGGGGCAAATCTTTTCTTCAGAACACATAAAGACAGTCCTATTTTGCTAAATGACAAGTATCACCAATTCAAAACAAGTCGCTAAATGGAGCCTTGATTTTATTCGCAGTCAAAACACGGAAAATGAAGAAAAGTGTGTTCAAAGAAACGGAAACTGCAAAAAACGGTAAGAACACAGAGCAGAAAAAAATGCAAGAGAAACAGAAACGGCAGTGAAAAGCGGCTAACTGTTTTCTGTTTATTATTTTTGGATCTTTGGATTTATTAGTTTTAAATATATCCATTCACCGAACCTTATGAATTATTTAGTTTTTTTCTTAGAGAATGATCTAACCTTGCCTAAACAATAGAAACCTTTTTTCCTTTTCCCACGATTTTCATTCAATTTTCAACATATTTTATTTTTAAAACATACAAAGCAAATTCCAAAAATGTAATTCGAGAAATGCATGAAGTTGAATACTAACTGTCAAATGATAGGAAAATTGTCCTCTTTCGTTGAAATATAAAAACCATGGGACTCTAGAAAAAATAACATGCCAAAAACTTGCACAAGGAACTATAATGTTTATAGCAGTAATTAAGTCCAAGACACACCTTTCAGTTTTAGTATTCACAATTTGTGGTGTGCATTGTAATGCCATGTTAGATAAAAGGTAGAAGCTAAGGAATAGGGCATCGGAACTAAAAGTCCCTACTGGCGGTGCTGATCCCCATTTCCTGACGCTTCAGCCAGGAAGTGCAACGGGCTTTAAGATTAATTCACCGAATCAACCCTAATGACACTATTCTCAATTAGTTTATATTGGGAGATACGACTTGGTGAAATTTTCATATAGCTTTTTAGATTATTTGGAATAACCCCAAATACCCCGAAAATAAAAGCGAATCAGAGTATAGGCTTCTCAATCTGACACGAGAATGAAATAAAGGACGCCACTAAACAAAGAAAAGAAAACACAATTACCTGGACCAAAGATGGCACAAGCACCAGATTTGTAAATGAAATTATAGTCTTGCGGAGGAATGACACCACCAACAATAATCAAAATATCTGGTCGTCCCATTTTCCTGAGTGATTTCGACAGTTCAGGTACAAGTGATTTATGCCCTGCAGCGAGAGACGACACACCAACCACATGAACATCAGCATCAATTGCTTGCTGAGCAACTTCAGCTGGAGTCTGAAACACAATTATATTAACTAAAATTGCCTAAGAATTCCCTTTTTCAAAGAATTCTTTTTAATGATAATTGTGCCTCGAAGATTAATTTTATGTCAGGATTTGGGATTTTATGTTCAGTGTGTTAACTATCCCTGAATTTTTCCGGCTCTTTCTGTATTTTAACGAATAGAAACCGAGTTCTCAAAAGTCTCACTGAAAACTAACGTTTGTAAATACATGAACGTTAACAGAAAATAGAAATCGTTAATTTTCAAAGAGATTCTGGAGAACCCAAGTAATTTAGGGAAATCCCCGAGATTTGGTTATAGTGTGAGCATTGCTTATAATTGATAGATCTGGCTTAAATTTGGGATTGCACTATAATAGCGATAGGCTAGTCTCCTCTACTTTTTTTCTTATTTTTCTTATTATTTATCTAATTATCTTATCTATTATTATTATTTATATTTATCTTAGTGTTGCTTGGTGTTGATTCCCATTCATTCATATAGTAAAGTGATCAATCAAACTCTCTTCTCCGTTGGCTAGGATTGTAATTTTGCTGTAATTATTTTATTAGTAAATCTTTTGCGTTCAATCTAGAAAAAAGAAACACGCGCGGTTTTCCTTCTATTAAGTTGATATTTTTTTGTAATCTTCAACATTCCTTAATCTTACCCTAAATTATTTCAATCTTATACTAATTCCTGTCTTTATTACTAAGTATCTCTCAAAGAGTTTTAGCTTCTGAAAACCCGAATCAGAAAGAGCTAAGCCCCCAGTGCCCACGACTCACAGTTGCGGTGCAACATTGCAACAATACCTTACGGAGGAAATCTTGCACATTCTGTTTCATGTTGTTCTTTTGCCGTGGAATTAGAATTATCCAGAAATAAGTTTTCAAGTTTTCTCTGCATAAAGTAAAAATAAATCGTATCAACTGAAGACTGTACTTAAGAAATCTCAAGATCCACAGTATCGGTTCAAGATCCACAGTATCTTAAGATTCACAGTAGCTCAATCAATAACTAGTAAAAACCGTTTTAGCAAAAGATTTTTTTTAATAAATTCTTGCCGAAAATCCTTTTTTTTACAGCGACAACAATACAGTAGGAAATTGCAAATACTACTCAACATTAAGATGCCATTAAAATGCTACTCAATATTAAGATACGTTCGTAGAAATATACCTGAAATAGAGGTCCAACATCAACATCAAAACCTAGATCAGCAAAACCAGTAGCAATGACCTTTGCCCCTCGATCATGTCCATCTTGTCCCATCTTTGCAACGAGAATTCGAGGTCGTCGACCTTCAATTGCAACAAATTCGTCAACCTAAGTTAAATATAAATTTAACAATAAATAAAGCTGAATTATGGCACGAAGAAGAAGATTCTTGGGCACAAAAAAAAAGAATTTTGTCTTAAACGAGTAATCTTATACTTGACCAGCAAATTCACTTAAAATCAATTGAGCTGAAGGATTATCTTCGAAAATCATGAATTAGACGAAGAGTTCTCTACGTTTCTTCACTTTTGAGTCAAATTTTTTTGGCCTATTTGTGCATTTTTAGGCTTCATGGTTGCTTTTTTGTCTTAATATTTTCTTGTTTTTATTTTTTTTTCAAGGTAAAATTCAAATTCAAAATGAGTTTTGATGACAAGACCTTGTCCTTGCAGACCTGTTACTTGAGATTTTGTTTTTAATCATCCCTTGAAATCACATTAATATACTATCAAGGCGATGATATAAACTGCTCCTGATCCTACTTGGCTTTATTTTACCAAGAGTTTCAAAAATATTTTTTCTGAAGTCTAAGATAATTCCATTTTCTGTAATTTTACAAGAAAACACCAAATAAAAGATATTACTAACAATAAATTATCTAATAGTATGCCAACATATTGAGTAGGTAAAGGATAACCTCCCCGTCTAAAAAAGGGCCCAACATCTAAAAGACTTCGTTTTTCGATCGCAAGTAAAAAATTATATTAAACTTTCATTATATTAAGTTCATTGCATTCAAGTTAACCTACTAAAATTTGAAAACTGCAAGTATTTATCTTCTAATTTATATAATCGATGTTCAATATCGTAAAAGTAAGACAGCCTCAGTTTAGATCCGTACAATTTTTGAAGTATACAACAAACTTATCAATTAGAAACTTGTAACATAACTGAGGAAAAGCTCTGATCTCTTCCATATTATGTTTCTTGAGTATGACAATAGTCCTCAGACTTCCTTTAAATATTCTGCCCTTGAGTATCGACAAAGAAAATTGGGAAGCTGGGTCAGAAACATAAGCTGCTCGCCCAGAATCAGCCCTTAGATCGACCCCAAGGCCTCTGAAGTTTCCTTTCAACCAATTCCGGGACAGGTTCGAACAATGAGTTCTGACTCTATTTCTTAGGGGCAACCACTACAAACACTCCTACAAGTCACAGAGGATACCGAGGCACTGGCTACCCTTACGCACCTTAGACAATCCTTATTTGAACCAAGCAATACTTTCTCGCACCTAGCTGAGCTCTAACTTTCAGGGCTTCCTGAATGGCCTGGGCAATGTTCAAAGCAAATTGACTTTTCTACGACGCTGAACGTATGCTTTTGCTGGATAGCAAGAATTTAACTTCCGTTTCTGCAAATGGTGTGCAAATTGACGCAATTCGTTTTTCTTTTTTCGTCATGAAAAGTCTGCCCGAGTTGCAACCATAAGAATACTCCTAAAGTGAGTTGCACTTCGACCCAGAATGCTTTTTATTACAAGTTGTACCACTACTTCCCGAGGAGCCTTAATAAATACTAGAAATATGACACCCTAGAAATATGAGCCCAAGTAAATTCTTGTTTATTCTGGTATTGGAATGAACGGAGATTTGTTATTATTTACAAATTTATAAAAATATGTCGCTGCTTAAAGAGGAAAATATTTTATTTTTGATATATTTGTTCCAGGTAACTTAGGGCAGGTTTGCTTCCAAGATGCAAGCAAAAGTATTCATTATATCTATAAGATATTTACAACATAGTCAATTTAGCAATTCAGTACACAAATGTAGATAAGAAACACTAGGAAAGTCGCAGCGATTGTATCAATCGCTTGTTAAAGTTTTCCTTTTGTTTGCGAATCTCTCGAAAAAAATTGAACTAAAAACATAGTGCCGATTTTCAACCAATCTGTCGAGTTGCAACCCCTCATTTCAAGGGTAACAAGCTGGAGAAACCGCAATGCTGGCATATTTGTTCTGGTTATACGTATTATTGTATTTTATACTCTATTTCTGGGAATGTCTCTTCCTTAAGTGAGCGTTGAAGTGAAATTGACAAAATTGTACCATGATGTAATCAATCTGCAGAGTTCCAATCCTCTTTCAATGATGTCATGCTGGAGAAACTGCGACGCAGGTATGTTTTACCATCGTTTTACCTAGTATGGCATTCTAAAACTCTGATTCTGGTGATATCTTTTCCTTAGGCGATGCGTTGAAGATCATGTAGATCAACCTAATGTAATTTCGCTTCAATTTATTTCTGTCGGTAAGCATTTTTCAATTCTAAAGAGGGGTACCGAACAAGGTGGCAATTTTTCGGTTCTTCGCTGACCCCTTGGGGTCTTCGTTCGTCGATTAAGTTTTTTAAGACAAATAGTGTTTCGATGGTCTATGTGATATCATCAGGTTCTTTGAGACGTTCCTGTATTATAACAATGAAACAATTTTGAATACAGGAAAAAAGTGACTGAATTGAATGAGGATGGTTAAATGTGATATCATATACATCTTGTCTATAAATTAAGGATGGTCATGAATTCCTGATTCTCGAGGTTAAATCTTAGGGTGCGGATTTAAGCCACCCTAGCCTAGCGGATTTGCTTACTGAACTTGCAATACTATGTCCTTTAGGTCGCGGAGTGTTGCCTTGGGGTGTAGGGTCAGTGATATTTTTTTTTCTAATTTATTTGTTAGCGCTGAAGAAGAGATATCCTCAGCAAATATTCGTCTCCTTCGTCCAGTATTTTTATTGGCCTTAAAAAAAACCATTCTTGATCTCCATTTCATTAAATTTGGTTTGGTTACGACAGACCAATGTGGTTTACCGAATTATCTAATGCTCAATTTGGTCAAGAATTAAGTATTAGTGAGCGGGTTAGTATTCAATGGGTGCTAATGGTCTTAAGCGATTCAAAGATTACAGGCTTTTTATGTGGAAAGACTAGATCGCTTCATTATTTTAAATAATGTGTCTTCAGACATACTAGCCATTTCAGGGGTTGACACGGAATGACATTTCGTTAATTAAAGAAAACAGTACTTCTAATTTTTAAAGTTGAATTGACTTATCACTAAGTTTAACTTGCTGCAATAGTTCGTGCATTCAACCTAGCCCTAGGTAAACATAACAGATGTCGAGAAAGTATGTAATTTTTGAAAGAAACAAAAAGTTGGGTAATGTTCCTGTTCTGTTCTTTCTTTGCTTAGAGGATTCTTTCTAGTAGTTCACAGAAGGAGATTGGAAACACTGAACTATATAACCAACTAACTCACAACCCTAAGCCAGACAGAGATAATCAGTGGGTGCAGCTGCAGGGCCTATGCTTTTGGAGCCCGAGGTTCCATTCCCAACAGTTCCCTGTCAAGTTGGTACCCTGCTACTTGGTGAATCATCAACGATTTCCTGAGTCTTCAAAAAGATGACAAACTCCTCTATCATTGAAGTCAAAATATTGCATCTGGCTTCAATCAAAGATAGCTCACACTGACCAGCAAACCGTAATAGAAAATAACTTTCAGATAGTGGTGTTAGTGAACCCTGTGCAATGGAAAAAAAAGAAAGGGAAAAAAAGAAAGTCGGATAAGCAAATTTGTTCAAAAATAGAATGGTATTTTTTTTATAATAAATTAACCTATCCATTCATTATTGCAACCCCAAAAGGATTTTTCCTTCAGAAACTGGTAAATAATAGAAAAGGAATTAACGTATTTTTTTTTACCGTGATAAGCATTTGTACAACTAATTAATCACCTAGCAAGTGTGCTTTGAACACTGTTAGGTAGCTTTTGACAACTGAATGGTATTGGAAAGTTGACCCTTCGACTTTTCCAAAAGGGCCGAGTTAATAAATAATCGCGCTGTTTGTGTTTTCTGAAGGATCTAGGCTTTTTCCGGGTACAGCTTTCTTGTTCTGTGAAGGTTTTCATGGCTATCATCCTTCTTACCCAACAGACTGCTGGGGCTATTTGGGCTATATATTTGCACATTAGAGGGGGGTGGTAAAGTATTTGGACAATTTGAACTTAGAAAACAAGTCTTACTTCATAATATACAGAATAATTGTACCTGAAACATTTTGTATGTAGAACCACTATACTTTGCCAACACTTTGGTAAAGTTTTGTAGTACAATACGTACTACAACGTATTGTAGTAAGACTAGTTCTCTTATAACGCAATATACTTGCCTTTTTTGAAACAACATCAAGTTCTGTTTGATTTGCGTATTCAGCCTTGTAAGCACCAGAAACTAATCGATCACTAGCAACATGTCTTCCATAAACCTGAAACCATTATTTTTCCAATTAATAAAAATACACTTCATGGACTATGCCAGAATGAAATGGGGGAGTTATATATAAGGGTTCATTATGCCCAAAACAAAGAAAAAGAAGAAGATCTGTAGTAGAGATAAAATTGTAGATTAGATGTTAATTAGAAATCAATCTTTCTTTGGTGACTTCTACTTATGGATAGTGTCGAATCAAAGATAATAATCAGAATATATACAAGTCTAAAGGGTTGGTAAGATTTTAAAGATTCATGGTCTGAACAGACTTATTTAATAATTCTAAGAACTTTACTGGCTTTTCAAAAATTAGCTACTAAACAGAAGGGGGGGGGGGGAGGGGAGAGAAAAGTATGAAACTGGGTATACAACAGCAATTTCTGTTAAATCGAAAAATTAGTCAAGGTTAGGATTTCCTAAAACATCGAAACTCTTTAGTTTCAAAGCTGACTTCACGCGTTGCAATCCGTAATTTAATTCCTTTTGATGTGATTTAAATAGTAGAATCTACGATTCAGCCTGAAGCGAAAAATAAATTTAAAGGATGTTCATTTATAAATATATTCATATTTTCATTATTTTGTAGCACTATTTTTTTCAGTGTGTCGTGTCTTTTTTTTTCTTTCCCATTTTTATCTTGCGTATAATTTAGAAAATACTATGCAACGCATATTTATAACGTCTCCTTGTTTTATAAAACTTAGTACTTCATTCGAGGGAACAGGTAATCTTTTTAGGCGCTTTCAAATTAAAAGAAATGAATCGGTAACCATAAGTTTGCTTTATAAAAAAAAAATAATAATAAATAAAATATATATATATATATATATATATATATATATATATATATATATATATATATATATATATATATATATATATATATATATATATATATATATATATATATATATATATATATATATATATATATATATATATATATATATATATATATATATATATATATATATATATATATATATATATATATATATATATATATATATATATATATATATATATATATATATATATATATATATATATATATATATATATATATATATATATATATATATATATATATATATATATATATATATATATATATATATATATATATATATATATATATATATATATATATATATATATATATATATATATATATATATATATATATATATATATATATATATATATATATATATATATATAAATATATATATATATATTACAAATAAATATATATATATACATATATATATATATATATATATATATATATATATATATATATATATATATATATATATATATATATATATATATATATATATATATATATATATATATATATATATATATATATATATATATATATATATATATATATATATATATATATATATATATATATATATATATATATATATATATATATATATATATATATATCCCAGAATCAGACATTTTATATTAAAAAAACAACACAGAAACCTAAATATTGTGCTTTTGAAGCAACAAACCTTTGGGCAATGAAAAAAATCCTTTGGACAAAATACTCATAGTAATTTTTTACTTCCTGGGAGAGGAGGTGGGGGGGGGGGGAGAAGATCTAACCTCCTGCTTTTGGTACGACTTAGTTGTATTTTTCATTCTAGCATCTGTTCCAAGGATTCCGCTTTCCTAAAAACCCACGTTTGTAAATACATGAACGTTAACAGAAAATAGAAATGGAGAACCCAAGTAATTTAGGGAAATCCCCAAGATTTGGTTATAGTGTGAGCATTGCTTATAATTGATAGATCTGGCTTAAATTTGGGATTGCATTATAATAGCGATAGGCTAGTCTCCTCTACTTTTTTTCTTATTTTTCTTATTATTTATCTAATTATCTTATCTATTATTATTATTTATATTTATCTTAGTGTTGCTTGGTGTTGATTCCCATTTATTTATATAGTAAAGTGATCAATCAAACTCTCTTCTCCATTGGCTAGGATTGTAATTTTGCTGTAATTATTTTATTAGTAAATCTTTTGCGTTCAATCTATAAAAAAGAAACACGCGCGGTTTTCCTTCTATTAAGTTGATATTTTTTTGTAATCTTCAACATTGCTTAATCTTACCCTAAATTATTTCAATCTTATGCTAATTCCTGTCTTTATTACTAAGCATCTCTCAAAGAGTTTTAGCTTCTGAAAACCCGAATCAGAAAGAGCTAAGCCCCCAGTGCCCACGACTCACAGTTGCGGTGCAACATTCTGTTTCATGTGGTTCTTTTGCCGTGGAATTAGAATTATCCAGAAATAAGTTTTTAAGTTTTCTCTGCATAAAGTAAAATAAATCATTTAATGTTTTCGATTGCTGATGCTCTTGTTCAGCAAGTGGAATTAAAACTATGTGTTAAGATCAATACTGTCACTATGCTTCAGTATACTATATTTTACTATACAGTATGCTTAGAGGGTTTACTGGACTACAGTTTCAGAACTGTTCTTACAGATTTTTTAGATGATTATGGAATATAATTGACTCATCAAAATAGCATAAAGTTAGTACTAAGACGCTGAATGTAAACACCTGTATAAATTAATAAAGGGCATACACGAGAACAGTTCCAGAAGAAAACTCAGCGTATACCAAAAGTTAAACAGAGAGTAAAAATATGAAACAGAAGAAGCAAACGGATTAATAAATCATTTAAAAATAAGTAATGAAATATATTTTTTTGCCCGTCCTTAAAAAATGTTTGCTAGTTTTTGCTATTGAGAATTTTGTACCCCATAGTCGACAAAGCACGGTAAGGCTCTAGATCAAGTCTTTTAGTTCTTTGTTTGCTGAGTCTCGTATAGCGGAGGATTCAGGGATAGTCTTTGAAAGGAAGGAAATGTTAATGGAAGGCAAAGATGAGACATTTAAGCCTTCTGCAAAAAAAAAAAAAAAAAAAAAAAAAAAAAAAAAAAAAAGCAAGATTTCAATTGCAAGAAAAACCATTAGTGTATTGGGAAAATAGGATACAAAAACCTCGAGTAGTATGTCTATTTTGTCCCTCCATAACAATTAAAATCGTCTTTAAATTTAGTGTAGTAGTAGAAGGGGTAGATCTGAGTGTGCGGTCTTAGGGGCCCATGCCCCCCCCAGAAGGTCAAAATTTTATTATTTAAAGGTTCAGGGGGTGGAAAATACCGATCGAGACAAAAAAAAAAAAAAAAAAAAAAAAAAAAAAAAAAACGAAGAAGAGAAAAAAGAACCCTTTCTATTCCTTTTATCGATGATTATTATCTGCAAAATGTTCATTAACTCTAGACGGTTACACATGCTCACACAACAGTAATATCAAATTGTCACGGAAATTAAGTTACCGATGGAATCGATCTTAGTTGCTTTGTCGAGAATTTTATTGTGTTGAAAAACAGGCAACTAAGCATATTTTTTTCAGCCATTTTTTTCATGCACCGCATTAGCAATCGTGTTAATTGTTATCTGGATTTTTTTCAAACCAACCGCCATGAAAGATGCAAGTCTGTCTGACCCCCCCACAATTAAAGTTTCCCTTTGACACACTTGACAAACGTCTCCTATTCCAGCACGGTGGGTGCGAACTTAGTGTAAAACAAATTATCTTCAGAATTTGTGTAATCCTACCTTTTCCATTGCTTGTGTAATTTCGCCAACGGTGCATCTCGCACGAGCCGCATCAATAGCCAGAGCAAGAAGGTTGCCATCTTTTCCTTCTGCTGCTTTCGTTAGAGCATTAAGGGTTTCTTGGACGCGTTGGGGATCACGAGTACTTCTGATCCTTTCAAGTTTTTCCACTTGCTTTCTTCTCACTTCATTATTATCAATTGATAACACTTCCACACCATCCTCTTGATCTCTCCTGTATTTATTTACTCCAACAATTACCTCTAAAAAATATAACGAACTATTAGAAATTACAAAATGAAGAAACTAACAAGACAATCAGTGTGGGACACAGAGAAAGAGTTTTTTTTTTTTTTGGGGGGGGGGAGAGGGGAGGAGAAAAAAATTACGCTGGTTGAAAAGGACATTCTTCCATCGTTTCCTCCCTCTTTCAACATTTTAAACAAAAACAATTGAACGTTCAGGGATTAAGTCCAATTCGAAATTGTAAGAGTACCAATTCTTCACCATAGTTAAAACTTGATGTGTCTTAGTGTAAACCTCTATTTAGGTCCTTTCTATATGCCCTTTTATAATTGGCAGATGTAATGGTTTACGTAAATTCCAAAGATAGACGATAAACGTTGGTATAAGGTCTTTATTGAATAACGTGAGAATACACACACCGAGAAAATAAGGTAGCACAAGATCAACTAGCTACGACGAAGGCGAACGATGGACTGCCTTTCGAAATGAGCGAAGAATGTAACCTTCCTGGAACGGAAGTTCCAGCTATTGGTTGTTCAACCATGCTTGGGAACGGACCACTTTCCCACGACTAGCTTTAGTCCCAAGAGCTCCCCCTGGACCGCTATCGTTGACACATACATGGCCCAATCTAACTACGAAACGAGACACCCGGAAAAGCCTTCTCGAATTTATGTTCCAAATACTTTACAGATTCTCCCCCCTGTTTTAAGTTAAATTTCCCAAATTTGGCTTATCCCCTTCTCATTAAACCCTCAAACTTTAATTGAATTCAAAACATTCCCTTCCCAAATTACTCACTTCTCGCCTACTAACATTCTACAGCATGAACTAGTAAACAATTACATAATACAAACACTACACAATACTTGCATAAGTAAAAACTTACATAGTATAAACGAACCACACTAACAACAGTAGTCGGAAACTGGATATTTTAACACTTCATTTTTCTTTGTATACTTTAAAATAGACTTGTTCCCCATACCCCTGAATTTGATGAGGACAAGGAAAGTTGTGATTATGTATAAACTTTGAATTAGGGCAAAAGGAATGACCGGGAAAGGCTAATTAATCCTGAAAATACCAGCGACAAATAAATGAAATTGCAGAAACTCTAAAAATCATACCATGCAGCAATGACGTTAAGATATTATTCCCAATAAAATCCTCGGGGTTTTATTGCTGCGGAACGCCTCGGTTTAAACCTATTTGGTTTTTCTTTACTAGCTTGTGGTTCAAGAAATGGCAGTGCTACTGGGGATTTCTCTACATTATTATTGGTGCTACTCTCCTGGACAGTATTACTTGTAGGACTAGTATGTTTCGACAAAATAGTAGATACATTAGTCATGTCATGATGAGTATCCCCTGTGTTTACATCCACAAATAATGGGTTGATGGTATTGGACTCCTGGACTGTTAATTCCCCGTTTTGGCTTCTTGATTCTAAGTAGGCGGTGCTTGAGTTACCTTTATTCCTTAAACTTTGTTGCTGTGCTACTGGTACATCTATACATAAAGAAATTTCTTTTAAACGCTGACCTAAACGCCCAACATCATTTAATGTCTTTTCCGATTCTTTAGTGATTGGTTTATTATTTACATACTCAGAGTACTCTGGATTTTTCGCAAGAAATACGGAGGGGTCTTTGACTGGTTTCATTAGTCTGATGTTTACTATTCTTCTGGTACCCTTTCCGTCTAGTTCCTGTAGTAGGAAAACTTGGTTTGGTTGTATTACTTTTATTATTATATATGGACCGCGAAATTTTAATTTTAACACTTTGCATGTCATATCCTGAACATAGGTACTGTCTCCCTCTTTCAACCTTGGAATTTTTGTGTTGTTTTTATTATATTGTCCGGCCTGAACTTCTCTTGATTTTTCGATTTCCTTGCGACAAACACTATGGAGGTAGAAAAGCTGTTGGACTTGGCTAGCTGCAAATTCTTCGTAACTGTTGAAGTCGTCCCGTCGCGGTCGCAGAAACTTTAAATCAAGATAGGAAATCGGTTGTCGACCGAACATAATTTGGAATGGTTGAAATTTCGTGGTTGATGAAATAGCGCTAGTGAGTACCAGGTGAATATTTGGAATATACTCCGAGCGATTAGACTCGGATTCATAACAGTAGGCCTTGCATATGTTTTTGCACGCCTTTACTCGGTTTTCACATATACCATTCGAAAATGGGTTATAGCCACTAGAAAATCGGTGATCAATCTTGTGCTTAGCACAGAAATCATCCACCACTTTAGAACGGTAATTTGCATGTTTATCCGTGAGCAATATATCAAATAACCCAAAATAAGAAATATTTTTTTCATTTAAAAACTTCAAAATCGACTTTGCGGAAATATTCTTTACACTCTCAAGAACAACAAATTTCGTGAAATGTTCTACAGCTATTATTACATGATCAAACTCTTCATCCGTTTTCGGTAATGGTCCAGCAGTGTCCTTACTCCACATATGACCAACATGAGAAGGATCTTCACTCCGACCTAACGGTGGATGGGGGATTTCATGGAATTTATTTTTCCGGAGACACACATGACAATTTCTACAAACTATGTCTACTCTTTTTCCCATATTTTTGAAATTACAATAAGCCTGAAGATTTTGTAGTGTCTTTTGGCTACTTAAATGTGCACTTATTAGGGGATGTTCATGAGCTAATTTAATCGTAGTGTAAATCAACATTTCGGGGATCATTAGTTTTGGTGTTTGTGCACATTCTAGATCTCCATTCATACTGGATTTGCAGTATAATACACCATCATTCATGAACATTCCGTCGAGAAGATGTTTCAACCGTGGTATTTTCTCCAATTTTTTCCTTGTTTCTTCAACAAGAACTTCATCCCGAGGGGCATCAAAACCGTCCTGCGATGCATCAACCTCATCTCTCGAGACATTACAACCAGCTCCCTCTCCCTGGGTAGCCAAACCGCCCTGCGAGGCATCAGTACCATCTCGCAGTGCAACAAAACCCTCCCGTGAGGCATCAGGAACATCGCACGGGACATTAAAACCCGCTCCCTTTTCCTGGGTAGACAAACCGCCCTGCGAGGCATCAGTACCATCTCGCAGTGCAACAAAACCCTCCCGTGAGGCATCAGTACCATCGCTTGGGACATTAAAACCCGCTCCCTCTTCCTGGGTAGCCAAACCGCCCTGCGAGGCATCAGTACCATCTCGCAGTGCAACAAAACCATCCCGTGAGGCATCAGTACCATCCCACGGGACCTCAAAACCAGCTCCCTTTTCCTGGGTAGCCAAACCGCCCTGCGAGGCATCAGTACCATCTCGCAGTGCAACAAAACCATCCCGTGAGGCATCAGTACCATCCCACGGGACCTCAAAACCAGCTCCCTTTTCCTGGGTAGCTATGCAGACCTTTGACCTTTTTCCTTTCACCTCAAGATATTCAATTAAAGTTTTTAATGTGGCGTCTTCTCTTTGAAGTTTTCCCATATGTTTGAGGTCTAAACCTAAATAATTAATCGCTTTCAATTTTGCTGGTTCGGCAAAAAATTCTAACTCGTCATCCGTCATTGAAAAGGGTCTAGTATCCTCTACAATTTCTTTCGCTGGTCGAGGCAGTATGTCGGCAGCGTGTGTTTTCCCTGGTATATGGTGCCAGTGATACAAGGGACTGTCTAAGACTAGTGAAATTATATACAGCTTTGATGACCTATCCTTACACTTACGGGAAATGTAATTGCTTTACAGTCGATTAAAAAATGAACTTACCTTACCCCGATATAGTACTCAAAGTTTTTTATAGATTTTACCACTCCGAAGAGCTCACGTGACATGTTATCCATTTTACTAAATTCGCGCGAAAGAACTTTACTGAATGTGGAGACTAGCCTAAACCGTCCGGTGTCATCTTTCTGTAGAAGGAGACCGCCAAAAGCTTCACCGGATGTATCTACCGTAATCCAAAATGAAGCGTTCTCTGATAGATCAGGGAACGATAAAATACAGAATTTGGGTTGCTTATTTCCATTTTTAACGAGTCAAAACTCTCTTGTTCATCTTTTTCCCAAGACCATTTTGACTATTTTCTGAGTAGCTTCGTTAGTGGTGCCGATAATTTTGTGTAATTCAAATAGAAGGAGCGGTACCAATTTTTTAGCCCTAAGAAACTTCTAAGTTCCGCTATATCTCTGGGAGGTTGAAGGGCTATTATGGCGTCAAGTTTGTTCTTGAGCGGCGCAATGCCCGCCGCTGGAGTCACTTCACGTCCTAATAGTTCCAGACGCTCAGTGAAGAATTGGCATTTATTCCTTCCCAGTTTAACATTATTTTGCAAAAGCCTTTCAAACACTTTTTCAAGGTCTGCCAAATGTTCATTATCGTCACCCCTATTCGCAACACAAATATCATCAATGTATAATGTCACAATATTTCCAAAAGTTTCGGTATCAAATAAAATGCTAGCCCACTGACAAAAGGCTCGAGGGGAGATATTTGACCCTTGTGGACACTTCGTAAAAGTTTACATTTTTCCTTCTGGTGAGTTAAATGCAAAATATTTTTGTGAATCTTTATATAATTCGACATTATAATACGCATGCTTCATGTCCAAAATGGAGTATTTATTTTTGGTGCTTAATTTCTGAAGGACATTTTTGATAAGAGGCATAGGCCACGCTGGATCTTTGATCATTTTATTAATACCTCTGATGTCCCAAATTATTGCCGAGTTATCCAAATTCCATTTGTGTTTTGGAGCAATCTCACCATTTTTCGCCTTTCCAATTAGGAAAACGGGGCTACAAAATTCACTCCGTCCAGGTCTGATGACGCCAGCCTTTAATAGCGCAGCGATATGCTTTTGTAGGACGTCTTGCATGGCAAGTGGTAAATTGAATGATTTTGGTTGTGGAGGTGGAACATTTGGATCAATTACAACTTTGTATTTAAACAGGTCATTCTTTCCTATGTCATTACTATGGCGCGAAAAAATTTGTTTATTTTTAACTAGAAGGCTGCACAGTTTACCTTTCAGTAAAGGCTTACCAGTGATATGATCTTGTTGGAAACCGTTATTAAGAGTATCATCATCCCATTCCTCCTTTTTTGACGAACTTATCTCGGTTTCTATTTTTATATCTGCCGTAGCGGCCTCAATCAAGTCATTAGAAATTTCTTCAAACTCTCCTACAATCGTCCGGCGAGACAGTTTCATTACCGTGTCCTTGTCATTAAAGATAGCCACCAAACTAGTATTACGAGTGACCACGTGTACTGAACATTTCAAATTGTCTACTAAATCATCTGAAGGGTAGAATAAAACTGTAGAACTGTTTGCAACGTCATTACTATCTCTAGATCTAAAATTTAATTGGATAATTTTCATAGTTCCGAGGCCAACTGAAACGGCTTTTGGTAATACAACACTACCTGTACAATACGACTGATAATTGCAGGGGTTATTCTGTTTAGCTGATAACCCAAATATAATGGTATTTGTATGGAGGTTAATTGTAGAATTCAGAGGATGCAAAATGTCCCATCCAAAAATTACCTCATAATCCACATTAGGAAAAATACAAAACTCCCAATCTAAGCTCTTCTGTCGGTTCTTGTCGGAAACACAAAGCGGAAGCATGACTTTCCCAGTAATTGGCAGTGACTCGGACCCTAGTGGTTTTATACGAGCTAACGTTGGCATACAATTCTGTCGAAATTTAGGGGAGATTCGGTTAAACAGTCTTTCGCTAATTATCGACTTATGACAACCTGAATCTAAAAATGCCGAACACTATATCACCTAGCTTGATCTTGTGGAGCATTGGGAACTGAATGTTATTATTTAGCTTGGCAGGTAACCCAAGATAGCATAGAACTTCTTGGTGTCCCCCCCCCCGCCGGGGCTTGTATTGTTTGCTTTTGCTAGTTAAAACATAACTGTCATCTACTAGTATTTGCTCTTTTGGTTTTTATTTAACGTTTAACTTATTATTAGGAATATTTTGGGGTATAATTTTACTACCAACCATTTCCTCCAGTTTTGGTCGGTTCACTCGTTTCCCGGAGTAGCACTTCTACGAGTATTCGCTCTTTCGCAATGGGCTCAAGTATGTCCATATTCCTTACATAAATAGCACTGTATATTTTCATGACGCGTATCCCTCTTTTCATACGACCTATTATCCCAACAATTAACCACTGGGTGCCCTGGTTTTCCGCATGATACGCATTTTTGATAGTATTGTGCTCGAGTATGTCCATATTCCTTACAAAAATAGAACTGTATATTTTCATGACGCGTATCCCTCTTTTCATACGAACTATTATCCCAACAATTAACCGCTGGTTGACCTGGTTTTCCGCATGATCCGCATTCTTGATAGCATTCCATAACGCTGTGTCTCCTCCCGCAAGTAAGACACTCTTTTCTTCTCTCATCAGAATAACTATCCCTACTATGCCCACTATCGTAACTTACCCGACCACGAACACTTCCTCTCCCACGGCCTTGAAAACCTTCATCTTTGAGTCCGAATTTCACCCTCGTCAGAGCAGAAAGATATTCGTCAGAAGAAGACGACGTCTCTCCTTCCCCCACTATCTGTTCTATTTGTTCATATTGTTTTGCAACCTTGTACGCATCCTCTAAACAAAAAATTTCCGCGCTATGCTCTAACAAATAGCGTTTGTAGGACGGTCTGATCCCCTCCTTGAATGCGTTAAGAGCAAGTCTTCCAGGGACTAAACCGTCCTCACTGGCTTCTAAGGACACCCTACATGACCCTTCTAAGTTTTGCATCCTTCTATAGAACAGATATACCGTTTCATCCTTAAATTGAATCGCGCCTACAAACTCTGCAACCATTTTGCCTACTGTTTTGCCTGGGACATATACTACAAGCAATCCACGTTTTAAACTTGACAAATTTATAATCCTAGGTTCCAGATTAATAAAAAAGGGGCGAAATAACCCTTGGTCCAACCGCGACACGGTCTGTAAGGCTATTTAATCAGATCAATTTAACAACAATTGAAATTTTTGTAACTGCGGAACAAACTCATTTATTTTTCCGCTTTCTGGTTTTGTGAGTGGCGTTATTACTGAAAGAGGGTCAATTAGTGATTCTATTACTTGGGACTGTTGAGGCTGTTCTATTGGAGGATTAATTGGGGTGGTGCTCAGGGGAGTTGGAGGGTTTGTTGGGACCCATATCTTGATCTTTTGAAGGTAATCATAAAGTTCATCTTGATCGAAACCAGGATCATTTGGGTCAAATAAAAGAGGTGGAAATATGCCATTTCCCCTCCACTGTTTTACAAAATCAAAAGCAACCTTTTTGTTATATCCAGTTTCCGCCGGATCGAGAATAGGAATAAAAACTGACATATTGAGATTAAAATTTGAAAAGCAGTTATTCTAAAAATTTAAATATTTGTTTTAAACACCGTTCTTTAATTACGGACGCTAAATTTTGGGCAATAACTGCATTGACTAACTTGTTTAGCAGTTGTTCAACTTAAACAGACACGTTTGTGGTAATTTATTCCACAATGGGGACAAGGATTTGTACAGGGCTCAAATTCAGAAAAAAAAACATAAATACTATTAAGACTCTATAAAAAATCTTAAGATTCCAGAAAGGGACCTGGGTCCATACGTTCCTCCTCAACGGCAGGCTTGTCTCCAAATATTTATTAAGATAACACCAGCTTTATTAAGTTGTCAAGCATATACTGTTACGACTAATTATGCAATTAAATTTTCGAAAGTATTTGACTTAATGGGGAGAAACCACAGTTTATTTATTTTTTAGGATTATTTTTATATGTAATAGGTAGCGTTCTTTTCGATTGTAGCTCCCTGTTGGTTCTGTCTTAAACATTTGTAGTTGTCTGTTTTGTGTGCTAAATAAAATCTTGAATCATGTACGCCCCAAACAAAATTAATGAACGAGCTTAACAACTGTCGTTTTTAGTAAATGTGCTCTCAATTACGTAAAAAGCACAAGCTTGGTCTGGTTAGCTTACGGTCATTTTTTTTAAAACCTAAATATTTACTATTAATGCGCATTAAGATTAGGAAGCATTTAAACCAAATCAATGGCTTAAAGAGAATCACGATTTCATTTTTTGACATTATTCACAAATGTAATGAAAGGTCATATTAAAGGTGGAGGGAGTTAGACACCCCTTCTTTCCTCATATTATCCCAAATTTGCCCCGAAAGGAGCTGACTGCTCATTCTTCTTAATGTCTTTTATATTAATATATAGGGACTTAATACTATTGTAATGAACATTTTACCACTCCCGGCAATTGCCCATAAGACCAGTGTGGTGTCTCTTAATCAAAAGTGGAAAACCAGCAGGAGAGGGAGAACAGTTGCCATAGCAACAGAAGGGACAAATATAATAAATTTGAATTTCAAGGAGGCAAATTAACACTAAGAACACACCCCAGTCCGATACATATATGGAATAGCTAAATTGGACTATCGTTGTTTTTGCAATGATTTTTTTTTGCGATGGAGGGAGTACTTCTTCCTTACCCAGATTAGACCTCCGGTCGTCAGGATAACATCTTTAGGACACTAATAAATATACTCCAGCTTGATTACCTAACTTTGAGATATCAAACATTAAAGCCTTTTAGGAAATGATAACTTAAATCCTAAATAATATTAACAATGTTAAAGAGGAACTCAAACCAATGTGCCTATGGAAATACTACACATAACAATCCTCTTTTTCTTAATATTTTTCAGAAATGCCAACCTGCCAACCAAAGTCAAGACATACCTGTGCCACTATCAATCATGGCTTGTCTTTTGGCCGCACATTCCTCGATTTTCAGTTTGGGCCAGCCAGATGCAGTCGCTTTTACCATACCTCCCATTTTTTCAACCTCATCAATGATCTGATTCGCTTTGACATATACCTCCTCTGTCAAAGCTTCCATCATGTAAGATCCTGCCCATGGGTCAATGACCTAAAACATTTACATTATTTCTAAGATTTTCGAGTCTTGAATAGTAAGAATGAAAGGCATATTGATACTAAAAATGAGAAACTTAAAATTTTTTATTTTTACATTAATTCTAAATTTTCTAGAGCTTTTTAAATAATCCCAAATTGCAGAAAGTTCTGTTTTCTTTTCTCAAATATCGCTTTCTATTTTCGTTAGTTAGCAACACAATCATCATTTCATACAATATACTATAAAACAGTAGTTCTCAACCTTTTTTTATCCTATATCCTCAAACTTTAGTAGTATATCATTTATTTGGTGCATACCTTCTTCAAGAAAACTAAAAAAAGGAAAAAGAACTTTTTCATTTCTCCCCTATACACACTTTGAATAATCGATTATCATAAGATTTGAAATAAACATGTTGAATTAAAACCTTTATACCTCCTAGGCAACATAGCATTAATATTATAACCGATTTAACCTAGGTCAGATCTGCTTATTCAAGATCAAATAACTTTCTTTTTCGAGTAAAAATAATAAAAGCAATAACATAAAAATAAGGCACTAAAACATAACCTTACCTTAGGAATACCTGTCTCTTCCTGAAGAATGATCTGAGTGTTTCTCGCCAATCTTGCTGAGAATCTAGACGGCAAAGCTAGAGCTTCGTCAAATGAATTAGTATGTAGTGACTGAGTGCCACCGAAAATAGCAGCCATGGCTTCAATTGTCGTTCTCATTATATTATTATATGGATCTTGCTCAGTGAGTGACCATCCAGATGTTTGACAGTGAGTACGGAGAAGCAATGACTTTGCATTCTTTGGGTTAAAATGATGCTTCACACGATCTGCCCAGAGTCGCCGTGCTGCACGAAGTTTCGCTATCTCCTGTTGAATATTAGGCAGAATTAAACACAGAACGGCTCAAGTATTAAAACTGGAATTTTCGAAAACTACTAGAAATGAATCTAAGTCTACAAGGAGGGAATGAAAGACGAAATAACAACTTCTTCAGCTAATAGGCCCAACTGACGGATCAGTTACATTTGAAACACATCAATGTTAGCCAGCATGTACAAACACATCATTATTTTATTTTTATTTCCAATGTTCTTATTATTTTCTAAATGAAAATATTCAATCTTACAGAATTTTCAAAAACAGTATGTTTTAAGTTTTTTACTGTTCACAAAAGGTATATAAAATAACCAGAACAAATTGTATGTTAGGCAGATAGTATATTAAGATCAGATTAAGATTGGCGTCATTAAACCCAGTGAAATCAAAGAACAAATACTTAGCGCTTATTATTACCTGATTGAGAGTAAACATAGTTTCGACAAACGAATCTTAAATTGAAGCTTTTTCAAACACATGAAAAGCGTATCCTGAGGTTGAACTAACAGTATATCTATGAAGTCATTTTTTATTTGCGGTTATACTGTATGTTCACAGGCTTCTAAAAAGGACTAATAAGCGAGTTTCATTTTTCGACTTAGAAAATGTGAATTTGACAAGGAGGTCAGAAAAACAAGCAGTTTTTCAATTTGAGCTTTTCCGCAAAAACAAAGTAAAAACCTTCAGCATGAAAATCTCAGTCGTCCAATTTGTTACAAACTAATTAATAAAGATAAATGGATATACTAATTTGAAAACACTCCAGCAATTGCTTATATCATTGATTTTATGAAACTTTCCAAATCAATTCTTGTACCTACGGAAGAACCATGGTTATTGATAACCCTAGGACCTCAGCATCCTAACCAATTTGTCTTTCCCTTATATGAAAGCAAACGGGATGAGGCCCTTCGGGTTTTCTCACTTCCTTTTTCTAGATCTCGTAATTGTTCTTTAATTTCTTATACGTTCTGTGTACTTTATCCACGTTTTGAGTTTAGGTTCAGAATAGCAGGGACGCAAGTCACACGAAAGAAATAAAAAAAACAATAACAGTAAAAAAAATATTTATATACCAATTTGTGAGGACCGGAGGAAAATTATCTTCCCTCGCACCCACGCGCGAAGTACAGGGTTGCCACCTGTAGCCCGAAAGTGCTATTTTAGCATTATTTTATTATGTGTAGCACTGTAGCACGTGCTCAAGGTTGCGATAGCACAAAAGTGCTATTTTAGCACTATTACAGCCAATTTTCTAACTATAACACCGAAAATCACTGCGTAGCACATAAATTTGGGCAGCTGTAGCACTTTAGACACTAACCGTGGTGGCAGCCCTGGTTCTGAGTCATCTTCCTCTCCCCCACCCCGACGAAATTTTCCCAGGAAATTCAACTTAATCTCACATTTGTGAGTCAAAAACAAAGTAGGCTTACTAAAACATAATTCCAGAAATACTCAACCACGAAAAAAAAACATCTCCCCCCCTTTCACCTCTCGCCGTTAATCGAATTATGTATCTAAATGCACTCAGATCTAATATTTGCTCAAATTATGGCTAATAAATAACTCAGGTCTAATATTGAGTTTTTATCCACAATCACTACTTTATTCACAAATATATTGCCCAATATCTGTGTCTTGACCAACGAAAAAAATTGTTAGGCGTGGGGGCTCAAATCCACGACCCGGTGATTAAGAATCTTAGCGATCACATATTCTAGTGATTTAGCTAGCAGAGCTTGGTTGGTTAACTCAAACTGTTCGGTGTATTTACACAAAAAACTAAGCTGGTTTACTATAAATGGACTTTTTTTTTTACTTTAATGGCAAAGCCAAATATTTTTAATGACTTTATCGGCAAAAATCGAAGATTTCGGCTTTCCCAGAGGGGAAAATTCTTCGTCCGACCCTGCCCATCGTAGCTTTTCAATGAGTGAAATACAATTTGGGCAAACATAAAACAATACCATAGTAGGCTTAGACTTACCATATAAAAATTCATCCCAATACCAAAAAAGAAGGAGAGCCTCGGAGCAAAGCTGTCAACATCCAAACCAGCCTCAAGTCCAGTTCTTATATATTCTAAGCCATCAGCAATTGTGAAAGCCAATTCAATCGTAGCAGTTGCTCCAGCTTCTTGCATATGATAGCCAGATACACTTATCGAATTGAACTTTGGCATGTTTTTGGATATATGACTGAAGATGTCACCGATGATGCGCATGGAGGGCTCTGGAGGATAAATGTAAGTATTCCGAACCATGAACTCTTTGAGAATGTCATTTTGGATTGTTCCTGATAGCTGCTCCGGTTTAACACCCTATTAAAGAAAACATTTACTATTTTACAATGGCATTCCAATGAAAGAGATTATTAACTTAATAGACAGTTTATTCTTTTTCTAAATTTTTCAAAAAACGCCAAAACCTGGCATGGACATAAATTATTTTCTTTACTAGTATGCTTTTAAATGCTGATATGATATCAACCAATAAGAATCACACAAAGAACATAACATCCTGAACAAGACATATTTCTTATTTTTTGTCTATGTAAGATTCATGTAAAAAAAAAGAAGAATTAATTATTGGAAGAGCGAGAAACTTCTTGGACAGAATGTTCTAGCTTATTTCAACTATTTGTACCAAACAAAATGATGCATTACAACCGGTTTCCGGAAGTCCGTTAATGTGTTCCAAATAGCTCTCTGGGAGGCCTTCACTTACCAGCCACATTTAAGAAAACTGTCAATTCTGTTATTCCCAAATAATTAATTCTGGGTAACCATTTCGGTAAAATGAGTAACCATTACAGAATAAAAGATCTTTAATCTAATATAATTCAGGACTACATGATTTTATGAATAAATTTTTCGAAATCTGTCGACTAAAGAAGTAACTACGTCTCTTTACACAGAAGGAGGGTGGTTTGACAAGAAATCAAATAACAATCATTGTGGCTGATAGAAACTGGGACAACCTATAGACCGAAAATCAGGAATAAAGCAAGTTCCTCTGAGTTCTCCATTTTCAAAATAAATTGAACGATGAAATCAAACGCAGTTGAATGCAACAAAAGGTCGTTCAGAGAATCATACCCATATTCCCAAACGGACAAAATATCATCAAGAAACTAGAACAAGAAACAGTATTTCAAGGAAAAATTGTTCAAAGCAGAATTCTCCATAAAATCTGTTTAGACATTAACCAAGTAGGGAGATAAAACGGTTCCCGTCAATAAACAAATAATTTGAAGAGAAAAATTTGTTCCTGATCCCGAAGTAAAAGCGAAATTTGTTGCAAAGGCAAACAAGGCTCATTGTAGTATAAATTTCTGAAGTATTAAAGTATTCCTGATCCCGAAGTAAAAGCGAAATTTGTTGCAAAGGCAAACAAGGCTCATTGTAGTATAAATTTCTAAAGTATTAAAATCTGACCACTAAAAATTGCCTCTAATTTTCTTTGTAAGGCTTGTTCCCATTTATCGACATCACAGGAAGCGTATATGGAAATTGCATCAAAACTGGGTAAGACAATATTTCCAGTAACACTTTGATTTTCTTATTTAGTTTTTTATATAACATTTCTGTGTCCTTAAGTGGCTAAAAAATGGTGACCAAAAACTTCACTAGTCTTGTAGCTAGAGAACTACAACATGCAAGGATAGGACGCAACACAGTATCTTTTTGATGAATTCTGGGAAGGCCGAAAGATTCTGGAGCAAAGCAATCTTTGGTGTAAAATTTTCTGAACATTTGAGGGATAATTAGAGTAGTATATTTTAAAGTTTCCAGTTCCTTTCTCAATTGGTATGTGTAGTTATCTGTGAGTTCAGTTTTTATTTCTTTTTAAGTGTTTTTATCCAGCAAAAGCGCATGAGCTTTTTTTATCATAATCTACTGTCTCCATAATCAAAAGTGAATTTCCTTTATCTGCCCTTTAAATGATTGTTTTTTGGTCTTTTCAAATCATGGATGATTTTAATTTCTGGTATCAACTGAGTCAAAAGCGACAAAAAAGGTTTAAATTTGATGATACTCTTAAGGATTTCCTCTCTTAGTAGGTTTGGGCATTCAACGTGCCCACGAGAGCCCAGAATACCCGACTCCTCACTAGTAATAAATTACGAGACATTTACATGTGTCTGATCCATGTGAAATTTATATTCAACATCTAGGAAGAAGTTTTCCTGACTGTTGAAATTTTCAAATTCCTGTTTGTAAAATCATTTTGATGGGTGAGTATTTACTAATTACAAATACAGTCGGATAGACTGTTGTGAAATGTTAAGAATTTGATTGGAATCCAAGACGGATAAACCATGATAAAGGAAGTATTTGATATCAAAGATTTTATCACTAAGAATGTATTTTGTACCTAACGTCTCTTATATTATGTGTCAAAGTATTGAAACTCATTTTCTGGATAAACAGCCTTCAGACTATGTGCCCAAGTGTAGATTGAATCACAGATAATAAGAAAGGATTAGTTTCCTTTTGCGACAAGGTAGAAAATTACTTAAAAATTAGATTTGCATGTTTTAAAATTAAGTCATATGGTCTCCAGACTTCATTGAACACCCCGCACTATCTCCTACATACAGAATAAAAACTTTAGAGTCAAACCTGTTCCTCAGCAGCAGCAATGAAAAACGCCATAACTGGTATAACAGCTCCATTCATGGTCATGGAGACAGACATTTTGTCCAAAGGAATTCCGTCAAACAGTTGTTTCATATCTTCGATAGAATCAATTGCAACTCCAGCCATGCCAACATCTCCAAAGACGCGAGGGTTGTCTGAATCATAGCTAGAGAAACATTAGAAACATCAATACATAGTCAATAAGAAATATCAAAATATCAAAAAGAGATATTAATTCATAATTCAAACGTTATAAGAAAAGATGAAAAAAAGTGCAAAAGGATTTATTTCGGGACTTCCTTTAGGTGTAATAAGATTCTGGAATTGATATTTTTTTTTAATTTGTACTTTAATAGAAGATATACACATTAACAAAACAAAACCATTTTACACTAATCGCTATCCTCTAAGTTTTAGAGTCTAAATCACCTGTAATCTCAAAATTTCAATATACCCCAAATTTCGGCTTTCCCCTTCCGCAGTTATATGCATATATTATTTATAAAATTATTAAGTTAGTACTAATATTTATCGAATTAAAAAAAAGAGAAACAAATAAGAAACCAATCAGAAGTATACCTTTTTTGGAGGCATGCTGCATATTGACGAGGCTCTGTCCAAGTGTCACAAGTTACAAATTATAAAGGGCTATGTCCCTCAAAATCGCCATAGCAATAGGATAAAATTATTCAAGGTTGAGCTGGCCATATAAGGCATATACTGTACAAAAGAAAAGCCATATGAAGATAAATTAAAATAGCATCACTTGGTTTGTATGTTATTCTACGGTCTGCACTACCACCGAAATAAAAATATTGAGTTGCACGGGCTGAACAAATTCAAACTCAAAGTCATTGGGAAAGGCACACCTGACATAGAGAATTCCATAACATTTTTTTGCCACAACTATGACAGACGACAACCACAGCACATCCAAGTAAGAGTTTTGATTCTTTTTTAAAATATCGCTTAAGCAAATTTCAAACGGTTTCTTTTAATTTCGTCTTAAATATAAATATTCGTGACGAGCCTTGTTTTAATGGCCAAAAAGCGCCAGTCAGGAATATCCAATGGAAATAAGAGCCATCTTAAAAGGCTGGCTAGTTAAAATGGCAGCAAATATCGATTGAAAAAACATATTATTTGAATTATTTTGTAAGTTTTTAAACTAAACATACAATGAATTTAAATGAATTTAAACAAAATTATTCAATAAATCACAAACATAATTAGTTAAATAGAGTGAAATGATTTAAATTTGGTACTAAAAGCCCTAATCAAGAACACTTTCCACTAACAGGCTGAAGTAGGGACGCCAATTGAGGGGGAAGAGGGACAATTGTCAGCCCTATATTCATTGACACCCTTTGCTTAGACTGGCTATCTAAGTTGGACTAATTCTTCTCTTACGCGTTTTTGCTTGTTCCTGCTAGCTGCAATCATACGATGGGAAGCTGAGCCAGCTACACACCAACACGTGAATAACGCCCTAAGGGCATGATTTTATGAAATTGGGAAGCTTTGCTTTACATAAAAATATCTCAAAATGTTATTGAACTATAATATTACGAAATTTTACGAAATATTATGTGATATGTCGTTTTAGCCAAATAAGAGACTTTGCTTATTTAAAGGTTTTGTTCAGTTTTCTGCATGTCGCACGCTGCAATCCCTTGAAAAGAGAAATAATTTCATTAGTTTCATGACTCTACACTCTATAATTTCATTAGTTTCATGACTCTACGCTCGCCGTATTGCAGGAACTAGGCCATATTTTGAATAGACACGCAAATAAAAACACAAAAAAAAATATAAAATCCAACAAACAAAAAAAAAATGCTAGTCATTGTAAAATGACAGTTGATCCTTAGTGCAAAAGAATACACATAGAAGGAATTTTCTGACAGCAAAACACTATATAAAGCTAAATATATAAGTTCCAAATAATGTCATACATTTTTTTTTCTACAGCATTAAAAAGACTCTTTTGGGAAACATGTCTCTTAAGTTATTTTAGAAGCTATTAAAAATTAATACGAAAGGATTGCACAAAAAGAAGTAAAACAAATACAATTCAAGAGGGAAAAATTCTTGTATTTGACAGGGAAACAGCAACAACAACAAAAAAATCTTTGGATATTTCCCTGGATATGTCACTTATGCAGACGAAATAATATAATGTACCAGCAACCAGTAGCCAAAAAAGTATTTTTATCTTAGAATAAAGAGAGTCTGACTTAACGTCTGCTGAAATTTACGAAGTGTACAGAATTGTAATATCCACACGAAAGAGATTTTGAAAATTCGCAATTTCTAACATAAAACATGGCCATCTAGTTTTTAATTGGTCAAAAATGTACGTCATCGGTGAACAACCTACCAAAACTTATAGATTGTTGATAACGTTGCGTTTTACTAAAAAACTTACTCTTTTAATCGTAGGTAGCACGCTGATAAGACAGTCCCAATGAAAAGACAGAAAGCAAGAAACATATACAAACTACCTTAGCAATAATTTGCTTAATAAATTGTCTTCTTTTTCTCTAAGATTTAGAAGGCTAATTCGATTGGTCTAGATCCCAGCTTGTGCTACCATGTAAAATATATTGTGTTGGTGTAAAAAATGTTTTATCACGTTTGTGCTAGCGTAAAATATAATAATAATAACTTGCAAAAGTCGATAACATGCTCTAACAGAGCCGAATTTGCTTCTTACGTCAAGTAACGAAAAAAACAAACAAATCACGAACACACACAAAGAAGAACAAAAATACAAACAAACCTTAAACACTAATTCAAAAGAAATGTTTCATAGACGAAGTGATCTTCATAAAAATGTAATCAACTTAATTTAAAAAAATTAACATCGGGGTGAGTTATATTATCATAATTCTGAGATGGTAGTAAAACATATATTTCTAAACTATAGACTTACCCGCAATGTGTTGCTAGGTCAAAAGCAACACTTAAACCTTGCTGTCCAGCTTTGATATTCTCTTTATAGAACTTGTTACTTTCCTCAACTGTACTGAAACCAGAATACTGACGAATGGTCCAGGGTCGTTGTGCATACATAGTTGGGTAAGGACCTCTCGTGTAAGGGAATTTGCCAGGGAGCTCAGCCCTAATCCTGAGAAATTCGATAAGACTATAGTAAAATTACCTTAAAATGGGTAAAATTCTTTTTGTTACCATTTTTTGAAAACCGTCCTTAATCCTTAAAACTTAGATTTGAATTACATGCCCTAAACATTTGAAACGTCAGCCTCAAGTCATTAATCATCAATTTAGAATTACCGAATATTTTAAATTACTTTCACTACTAAACTAAGTTCAACAAAACGAACTGGGATACCTATTGGTATCTCAGCAGCTTTGCTTTTAAATAAAAACTACGATAATACTATCACATTCATGGGACTGATAAATCTCTTTAAAAGAAGGCTACACTCCTCATTAGGACATAATATACAGACAATAGGACAGCACTTTCACTTAATACATTACACTTAAAAGTCCTTCAAAATGCCTTCTTCGCAGTTAGTGAACTCAGTGACATATACCCCTTAAATATATAGCATAAATATACTTTTACACAAAGGGAGGGGTAGAGTAGAAAGAAGAATCCATCAAAAATTAACCAATCGGACTGTCAACCACAAAAATAGAAAAGTGTGGCCTCACAACATAGTGTTTAGGATTTAGCACCCTTTCTAGCCCAAAAAAAACCTCTTCTCCTTCTCTCCCCTTTCCCCTAAGAGTTGGTCTCGAACCTCTGAAAATCATTGCACAGTTTTTTATTTGAATTTTAGCTACTAGCATGTTCGCAAAACATTTTGCTTTAAAATCGTATTAGTACATTATGAAAAGGATGAGAAGTACTCGTTATAAACCATTACTGGATACCAAAAAATACTGGTTATAAACCATTCTTACGAGTGGAGGCACACTGCTTACTTGGTAAGGTTCCAATGTAAGTCATTCATCCGTTAAACTCTTGAAACATTTTTTTGCGTTAGCCCCAATTTTCATTATGGATTATGATAGCCAAGGACCAGGTTAACCAAGACAAATTTTTTATCACCGTAGTGGACTCTCCATGAAAGAGTCACTTCTAATGCGTGATAATTTACCTTCTTTTGACGTAATATAGCACTTTCCTGGGAGCTCCATTCCTTACTTGTGATTCTTAAGGCACAGAAAAAGGCAAATGAGGCAAACTAGAAGTGGATTTGTCAGGAAAACTGCAGTTTTGGCAATCGAGAATATTTTTTTGCTGAGACGACACCTAACAAACTTAACCTGAAAAGGCCAAGGTGTGCAGCATAAAAGTATGAAATTTTTCTCTTGTTTTTTTTTTCATATCGTTGCTTCGCCGTTATACAACTATATGTGCGCGTTACAAATGAACAGTCAAATTAAGAACAAAACTGGGAGAAAAGAACTACTGAATCACTTTAAATGGTATTTGGCTTACAGATATTTTGATGTCCTAATGCAGAAGCGGAGTTACTTGAATCAACTGAGATACTTTGTCAATAATGAAGAATTCCAAAATGCTGATACAAAGCGGCGGAAGTCTTTGATGTGAAAATTTATGAAGAGTTTTTGGTATACAAGGAAAGTTTTTGGTATACGATTGACCTTCATAAACAATCACGACTTTTTCTAAACAATCCTTTAGAAACCCCCTCCCCCCCTCCCCCACACACACATAAACAAACAGCAGATTTTTGTATGCACGCATGCACAGCCATACAATTCGTTTAACTCAGTGAAAACTGCAGCTGACTAAGAGCATAGTATTTTTGATTTTTCAAGTTCAAATCCCCAACGAAAAGTGACGACTAACTAGAAGCATTTACGTCTTTTCATCCTACTGGTTGTGTTTGATGATGTATTTAAGAAACTTCTGCAAATTAACCATGTATTGAAAAACTTACTTTTGTAAAAGCAGCACTAATAAATACTTTAAAAAAACGTTTTACAAATGGACTAAAAAGGAGAAAATGATTTTTTCTTAGTTCTAAAGAATACTTTTCACATACATACTTTAAAATTTCTGAAGAATTTGAATGTTGTGAACGCTTTAACTCAAACTTGAAAAAATTTCTAAAAATTTAAGCGTGGTGCGCATCTAACTATTTATCGTACAAGCATAATTTTATAAATGCCGTGGATGACAAAACTACAGTTCTTTTTAAGTAAAATGTGCATCACGTTTAAATTTTTAGGAAATTTTTACAAAGTTGAGTAAAAAAGTTCACAACATTCAAAATATTTAGAAAATTTTAAAGTATGTATATCAAAAGCATTCTTTAGAATCAAAACATTTAGTTTCCCCTTTTTAGTTCATTTGTAAAACGTGGTCTTTTTAAAGTTTTTTTTTACAAAGTATTTATTCTACTCTTTTTGGTCTTAAATTGTGCCTACTTAGTTCTTCAATACACACTATATTAAAACCACGAGACATAAAACCATTTCATATAAGAAACATTTACAGAAAATATAAAAAGAAAAGCATTATGTGGATCTGGGCACGATATTTAACCTTTTATCAAGTTGAACTGAGACGACCCTAAAATCGCAAGGAAGACAATTCTCCAAAATACTGATTGACATTCCGTTAGTTAATCTTCGTATATTCTAGCATTTACAGACCACTACACTTAAAAGGAGGACAAAGAATCTTTTCCTTTTAATTTTTATTAATCTCTACTAGGCTTGGGCGTACGTAGCTTCTTGTTTAGGGGGGGGCAGCCTTACTTACCCTTCTGAACAAATTTCCGGATATCCATTGATTAGAAAACACTGTCAAACTAGTTAAACACTTAAGCTGCTTCTTTTCATTAAATTTATTGTATATAACACGACGTAGTAATGTGTACAGGATTAGTGCAATGGTTAGCTGCTAAAGAGTTAAAATTGCCCAATTTTACGTGCTAAGCAGCGATTTTCGGTGCTACAGTAAAAACAGAGTTTGTGGGTGTCGCGGTACGATATCAATATCGAAACCGATGTTTCAACATTTCTGTTTATTTCCAGCTTTTTCAACCATCTACCTTTTATCAACTGCTTTTTCAGCCATCTACCTTTTTTCAACTGCTTTTTCAACCGCCTGCTTTTTCAGTCATACCTAGTGTGCATTTGAAGTTCTAGGGGGGCAGCGGCCCCCCTCTGCCTCCCCCCGCCGTACACCCATGCTAGTAGGACATTTGACTTGTGAATGCTAAATCTGAAATTTACTTCTCCTTTCTCAAATCTTGATTCCTGTTATGAAACCACACAGATACATCCAATGGCAAGGTAAGGGCCTTTTTCCAGGGGGAATATTGGAAGCCTGCAAAAAAACTTTAAACAAGTTTTTCAGCGAGAAAAATATCATGTGTTTCCCAGAGTATTACCCAATTCTGCATGCTTTGCACACTTTTCGTCATCTAAGATTTCAGTGAAGCTCCCTTTACTCTCCCTTGTAGGCACCCATGGTAGAAACTGCAGAGCAAATCTTTAATGTACACGTCTTACAGTAGTCTAACATCAAAACTATAAAACATATTACCCTTCAATGTCCTTATGAGTGTAAAGTGGTTTAATAACTATATTTTCATTTGTGTACCATAGAAGTTCGTGTTCTGGCTCTTTGCCTTTCAGCTGTTTCTTTGCCATTGAAACCCATTGTTCATCTAATGGGACACCAGTAATACACCGTAAGTGTGACTTGCAAAGGGACAACCTCTAGAAAGAAACAATAAAGGTTGGATACATATCAAAAACCTATATACATACATTTCTTTCAACTATTGATAATTTCTCTACAAACACCTCTTGCACTATCAACCTGTTAATTCAACAGAAATCTAAGCTCTTGCTTTAGAACATAAGACGGACTGCACATCCTCACCCATCCCCTATATTAATTATTTTTCCAGACAATGGACTTGACAATCTATCAGTTTCACCTCCTCTTACAAAAAACAGAAAAAAAAGCTTTGATCCATGTTTATGATTTTGGAGGAAAAAAGGACTGTTAATACTGCGTAAGTGATCCTTTCAGAAGGGTTTTATGACATACAGTATATAAAAAAAAAAAAATCAAAAATAAGAAGAACAATAGGGAATTCTCTTCACAAGATTGTGGAATTCTAATTTGAATGAATATTTCGGCCCTATGTCCAAGGTCCATCCTCAGTAAAACATAATTATATAAAAGAAAAGAGATTTACAACAGCGTATGACCATTAAAACTAAAATGAAAATTTTGCAAACAGTCCCAGCATCCTTACTTCAGCGAAGTTCAACCAGGACTGATAAATAAAGTGAGGTGAAACAAGGTAATTCATTGAAATGAAAGAAGAATAACTAAAAACACGTTTTTATAGCTAATATTGCCTTTTTAGCAGCTAATCTCAAAGGTCTTTTTGTAACTGGTTCTGTGTTAGTGTCTACTGTTTTTTTTTAATATTTTGCAAAATCGCTTTTATATACTAAGTGTTCTATATACAAATTTAACTTTTTATTTACAGTAAAAGCCGAGAAAAGAATAAAAGCTACATTTATCCTCGGTTAATGTGTTTGAGGAAGAAGTACCACCATATTATATAGCATTTGGAGCTGAGGATGCAGTATAGACACCAGCTTTACAGACACAATACTTACTGCAGAAGCTTACAATATCTAGAAAATTGTCTGCTCTTACCCATACTTTTATTCTTTTTTTTTTTAAGAACACACATTTATTTATTCCTTTATGCTGAAAATCTGTTTGCCAGCTGACATATTTTTTTTTAAATTACCACCATACAAATTTTGCTGAAATACCTTCACTTACTTTCAAAGATTAAAACATTTGAAGTATATTATGAATTAAGACTTTCGCTTGGCAACTCTTTTGCCAAACTATGAAAATATCCTCAACACTGAAAGCCTTTCATAGTCAAGCTCTCTCTCTCTAGGTAAACACAGATTAGGATCAGTTGCTGAGTATCAGTGAAAGGTAAGAATGAAAAGCTTTCAGTTGAACAACTGTATTTCCTGCAAAGCACTGTTTCACTTGTCACCAAACCCCAGTGCTCTAACCATGAGTTTTGCACGCGATAAAAATTGTGTGGTTATACCTTCACTCCCCACTTCAGGCAGAATATTCTGTTAACAATATGAAGCTGCATATGTACAATGTTTCAAAAACAAAATTCAACGAGCAAAGCCTACAGCTTGATTTGGATCCACTTACTCCAATACAGCTATCTTTGAACAATATTCTAAACTCAGTCCTTATTATCCAGCGCATTATCGACATCTTTGCCTCATAGCAATCCGAGTAGGTAAAACTCCGTCTAGAATTTAAGCCCTAAAGTCTTCGGTTTAATTTTTCACTGAACGTAAGAGTATCAAGAAGAAGCTTCTTCTGGGAACAGATGAATCGAACTAGTTAATCATAACACTTACTTGGGTCTCTCCATCGGATCCTCAACAAGGCAAATTTGACGAAGTTTGATAGCTTACGTCAAACGACATCTTGGACCTTCCAGTATAAAAAAGCCAAGACCGATAAGCTATGTTTATAAATTTTTACAAGAAAGCTAAATTCCAGAAGCAACCTTATCAAAAAGCCTTTCAATTTGGTAGCTTTCCCGTAATACTAAATTCTTATAACATTTCCAAATTTGGAAAAGCAAAAATACTGCTCCTCTTTCTTCTGTTTTGCAAAATATACTCAATATTATCCCCCATGTTACCAGTATGTATACAGAACTGCTTTTTATGCAATCTTCTAAGTTTTGGAAATAGGGAAGGAGTAGAGAAAACATATTCAAAATACCACCTTGTACGACCATTTAGACACTAGATCCCATCCTGAAATTTACATTTACCTAGACTAGCTCAAATATGCTATGCTACTTTTCAAGATAGTAAAAGGCAGTTCATCTAGAACTACACCCAAATGTAATAGGGAATCTACAGTCAGCAGAAAATGCAAGTATTTACTAACAAATGATAAGCCCTGTGATTTACTTCTAGAAAGAAAGATAAACACAGCTAATGTATTGTTTTCCATAATTAGGTAGTTGAATTGTTATTTGAATTATTATTTGATTACATATTTGGCCATTTAATTGTAATGAACTACTAAGAAACCATTAACATGAAAATAACATTTAGAAAAAAGCAGGATAGAGGTTTGATTTGTCACATTTCCAAGGGTATTTTTGTGCTTAAAAATCTACAATTATTATTTTACGATAAAGTTTAGTAGAGTACTGTTGATCACTTATTTCAACAGAAAAACAAGCAGGTTCACAATGCCTGGCTTTCAAAGGTAAGCCATTCTTAGTCTCCAGTACTATACCAGTGGCTCTTTTTTGAAGTGATTGAATTATCTTTACTAGCGTCGTTAATTTTTTTTTTTTTGGTTATTGTGAGTTGTGTGTGTTTTTTCCTTTTGGTTATCTTTTTTTGTTTGATAGGGTTTCAAATATTTAATGAGAATAATAAAATAAGAGTTATAACGGCATAAAATGTTCCAAATTGTTAAATATGTCAGTATTTAAAAGAAAATAAAGAGTGTAAAGACAAAGATTAAGTAAGTTATAATCGTAAAATGGGTAACAAAATGTATAATCCAAAAAACTGAGCATCGTGGTTTTGCAAAAAGTGATAAATGAGAAGTTACCAAAATATTTTAAACATTCAAATCGTTAAACAAATGAATTTTCAAAAGAATTATGTAAAAAAAAGAGCAGTAAAACATAAATTTTGAATTACATCTGAAACCTCATTTAGTGCATAGTTTCCTAGCTTAAGATGCTGCAAACAAACCAAAAGGGTGTCTTGAAACCAGACATTCACTTTAGGATATTAGAAAATTTGATTTTTTGTGGAAAGGACTGGGGTTATTATGATTTCCATTCTAATGAATTACAAACAATGGTTTTACCCCAAACCACCCAGAGAGACTACTAAAAAATATTTCAGGCAATCAATATACTTCTATGACCTGATTTCGTTTAAGATAACCTCCTGAAAGCTCTATCAATGTAGCAGTATTGGAATGTCATTTCCAGACAAGCCTCTTTATATAGCTTTTAGCTGAACTTTTACCTCAAGTTTGGAGACCCACAGTCAGGGGCGGATCCATGATTTTTTTTGGGGGGGGGGGCAAAATAGGTTGATCTGATTAAAAAATTTAGGGGGCACAAGATAGGTTGATCCGATAAACTTGCGTTAGGAGCAAGTTTAATTAACGCCAACTTGAGCTAACTAAGTAAATTACACTACTTTAGACTACGCTCGGGGGTGGGGGAGGCACCCCCTCCCCCCTGGATCCGCCACTACCCACAGTCAGGAAAAACAGCAATTATAATGCTCTTGTCACTCATGAACAAAGCTTTTAATGTGTTGCCAGTCCTTCTTTCCTTTTTGTTCCTTTTTTTTTATCAACATAGCATGTTTATAGATTTGTTTAATTTTTTTTGAAAGTCCACACAATAGTATTGATTTAGTACGTGCATTGTGTGTCTCCATGCGACCCCCCCCCACAACTTCATATATATTGTCATGTTGCACCTCATTTGAATCATGATGGTCAGCTGTATTACGAAATAAAATCAAAACGCAGGTTTTAGCAAAAAAAAAACTAACACAATCAAAAATATCTGCCATAATTGATAATGCTAAGCGATTCTACATAGCAAAAATTGCAACTTTATTCATAAGATTTTACGAGTAATACTAGACATTATTATAAGGGTACGCCAGAAACCTTAACAAGCAATTTGTGGCATTTGTTATGGCAAGAAAAATAGTAATTATTATAGCAATCAGTGGACTTTATTAGAGAAAACAAAAATCATTTTGGGATAGTTCTTAAATACCCTCTTTTAACTCCTTTTTTTTATGATCAGTCAGGGATGGTCTGGGATACTCTTAAGCAATCAAATGACTGTTTTAAACCATATCATGGTATAAATATGTGTTTTTACACATACCCTTTTTTAACTCCTTGTTTATGATTGGTCAGGGATGGTGTGGGATATTCTTAAGCAATCAAATGACTGTTTTAAACCATATCACGGTATAAATATGTGTTTTTACACATCTGAATTAGAGAATTAATTAGTTCTTTGGCCTGTGCGGTTTGAGTGCTTAAAGCAAGCTCTAAACTAACGCCCAAGCCCCTCCACCCCCGACTTCATAAGTATACGAATATTGTGTACCTGAGCCCTGCCAATCACCAAATTTCAGATGAATGAAGAGCTCTGGGGCATAAGATATGCTATTCAGTCTCTGACCTGTTAAGACCAACTTGTTCTTTCAAAAGGATAAAATTCCAGTTTTGAACAAGTGTTGAAAAAGGATTATATCCGGAATCAATTAGAGTCTTTAGCTAATTCAGTGACTGTTATTTCGTAACATTTTGCTGTGGGTTAAAGTGACCTTGATTCAGGATATTCATTTAGATTTTGGATAATTCTTACATCCAACACCCAATTATGAATGGTGGCTGGTGTTTAACCCCCCTGCCTCCGTGGTGACGTAAAAATCGAGTGAATACCTGTTTTGATTTATACATTAGCTGGCTGGCGCTGGACTTTTTGAATATTTATTTGGAATAATTTGTTTGGCCTCACGTTGGCTTTTAAACAGTTTGATCTTGCTCTTACGAAGTTCAAGGATTATCCCCTCTGGCCAGTTCTACTTTCCTTAGGGTAATACCCTGTACTTGGACAGCCCCTACTTTCACAAGTCCTTTATTCATAACTTAGTGCCTTTTCTACTTTCCTTAGGGTAATATCCTGTACATGGACAGTACCTACTCTCAGTTTTATGTTTTGATTAAAATGTATTTTCTACAAACAAGGACACTTGGTTCTTATTCTTTTATATGCATATAATGCTGTAGTTAATAGTTGAGATTGAGCTAATTACTTCCTTTTTGGCGAATCAGTTTTACATTTGGAGACATTCTAAGGGAACTGCCCAGGGAAATTTTTCTGTGGGGATGAAATTGTCTAAAACACTGAAACTCATACTTTAAAATATGCATCATGTTTCTATTAATCAGATTATCATGTTGTATTTCATTGTTACGCTTTTTTTTCATTTTGTTCCAAGGAAAATTTATATTTGGGAGCATAATAATTGAATAATTTATTATGACCTCTTGGGGTATGATTTCAACAGTAAAGTTGAATTTGTTTAGTTATAAGGTTTGTGGTGCCAATAAGGATATGCGGTTTGTATTATTTGTTTTATAATTTATTTAATCCTTTATTTTTTTTTTTAGTGTATTTTTGCCACCCTCTTGGACAAGTTATTTACTTCTCAGGGTGGCTGTCAACATTGATGTTGTTTTTTTTTGTTTGTTTTTTTAAATAAATATATCTCTTTTTTCACAATTCTATTATTCTAATTCAGAAAAAAAAACTAACTCTCATCATGTCAAGACTACAGAAAATCCATTTCAACAAAACACCTACAATGACAACAGTGCTGAGTAATGGCTCTTCTGAAGGAAGCATCTATATCAAATAAAAGTAGTACCAATAAATTCCTTATTTTATACTCCTTTTCAATATAATAGTTGTCATGCTGACAGTGTACCCCCTCCCACTCCCTACTATTTATGGTCAATACTTCTCTATTAATTGAATATTACACCTCATAAGTTAACTGTCAAAACATATATTTCTGTATATATTCATATTATTTATATTTCTAGACTCTATCTTCGTATTATAACTAAATATTATTTTAAATGGTTTTAAAAAGTGGATAATAATGGAAGGATGCATGATATTCTAATGATTAAAAACATGCTATCATAGGCAGCGCAATAGCGCTGCCTAAGTAAAGAGTGATGTGGGCACAGTGCATTATTTATATATATATATATATATATATATATATATATATATATATATATATATATATATATATATATATATATATATATATATATATATATATATATATATATATATATATATATATATATATATATATATATATATATATATATATATGTATTGCAAAGTAAGAATTTCTTGCTTAGGATTTTCTTTTAGTTTGTTTAGAGTAACACTAAGGAGAGGGGCTCTTATGAAGGAAACATATTAATAAAATAAAAGTAGTGCAATTAAGTTCCTAATTTTGTGGGTTTTTTTCAATATAATATTCATCACCCTGAGAAAGCACAATCATCTTAATTTGTGTCTGATGCTAGTTTCCCTATGGTAAGAAATATGAATGACATGAGTGGCTGCTGTGACTCAAGCAATTTTTTAGCTGATTTTTTTGGTACTTCTGAGTTGGTTTCACTTTTTCTACATGTTTTATATGTTATAAATAAAAAAATTAAGTAAAAAGTTATGAGAATTTCTTAACTTCTCTAAGGTATTAAAAAAATGTTAAGCTAGGATTTATAAGTAAACTGTTCAATTAGAAATTAAAATGACACAAGTGAATTAAATTGTGGTTGAGGTTTTCATGTTGGCCAACAAGGTTGACAATAATAATAGACTACACAATAGAAAACTGATCTGGATGATTCATGTCAATGCAATGCTGCTATGGGGGTTAATTTGTTTCATTCTTGATTTCCATCTCTCTCAAGCATTTAAACGTGAAAAGAGAAAAATTGTGTATAAAGCTGCAAAATAGGTCATTGATTGATAATCCCTTGGAGTGCAACAGTTTTGTCAGGAGTGAGATTAGATGAGTACCTTCTACCTTGCCTCAACAACTGGAATAGTGGAAGTCAAAGCACCATCTTCACTGACTACACACACTCTTTAAAAAAAAAAATTATAAAGAGATGGTTGACAGTTTTGTTTCACCATTATGATATCCATTAATAAATTTTCGTTTTCTAATATCAAAGAGTCACTTCCTTTCTTCCACTTTTTGTTATCACTGAGTCATGTCAAGTCAAATACTAACAATAAATCTTTTGCACATTTCAACCTGATCAAACATAATCACAATAAGAATGAAATAAGACTTGCTGGAGACTCAAGCCAATTATTAGAATGACCAAGGGAAATTACAACTCTTGGCTGAGAAGATTGTACCTAGTTGAAGTGAATAACAAGAAAACAAACACACAGAGAGAATCAGGAGACAATGGCTAACCTACCAGGGATTCCATAAATGAAAACAGTGATCTTAAAAAAAATTGGTTTGGGATAGATATATCTTTGTGTTTGAATATTTTAGGGTAACTATGTTAAAGAATGTTAGTATTACCATTTATTTTGTCATCCATTGAAAAATGGATGGCTGAATCAAATTTAACCATCCACTGGTAACTATTCCACTATTTTTTCACTGGGTACTTTATTTTTCATGTGGAAGCCATTTGTTTTTATGATTACATATTGACCAAGACATCTAAAACAGGTGAGACCCTTTTGGGTCTCCAGATCTGAAATCCTAAACTTTTCATTATTCTTGCTTTAATTTCTTGTATTTTCATTCAAATTGCTTGGATTTAAATAATTTTTGTAAAAATTGCTTGGATTTCAATGCAGGTACTATGAGCCTACAATTACTACTAACAACTCACCACAGCACCAAGCCGCCTGAGACCAACACAGCTACGCACGCTCCTCCTCCATCCCAATCTATTCAAAGCCTCCCTTTTTACACCCGCTCACAAAGTTCCCATTTCCTTTAAATCATTCTTTATGACGTCCTCCCACCCCAGACAGGGAAGACCTGCTTTCCGTTTAGCCCTAGATGCTTGGCCAAACAGAACAATCTTTGGCAATCTGTCATCCTTCATCTGCACAACGTGCCCTAGCCACCTCAACCTTTCTTTCATTATAGCCCTTGAGAGCGGTATTGAACCACATTTTGTATAACCTATTGTTTGAAATACAGTCAGTCAGCCTGGTACCCTGAACAATCCTTAAGCAATTTCTCTTGGAAACATCTAGCAAATCTTCATCTGCTTTTTGGAGCGTCCATGCTTCAGTCATATTTGACCACTGTCAGCACTGTAGCTTCTAATATTCTTCTTCTTCTTCTTCTTCTATTTAACAGCAGGCGGGCTTTTCAGTAACACTATTTAGCCCTTTTCCTTTTGCTTCACTGTGTGGGCTACAGAGCTACTGGCTTGATTGCCTCATATATATTAGATATATTCAGATATCTTTCAGCAGATCTTTCGACTCTAGGAGTTCAAATATAAGATGATAGATGTCGATTTCTATACTCTGTGTGCAGGTATAGTTGGCTAGGCTCTTGGCTGATAGTGGGATTTTGTGGTGTTTGAAGTATTTTAACAGTTTAGAAAGCAAGGTATGTTGTGCAGACGTCAGCATATTACATTCAAATAGGCAATGGTCAATTGTTTCATTATTCATATTACAATGCCTGCAAAGAGGGGACAGGGGAATTGAACCACTTGAATTAGAAAGCTTATATGAGAATGCAAGGAAATTTAGTCCATTTGTTCCAGAACGAATTCTATGATAAATTTTAGAAAGATACTTATTGGGAAAGGGGGAAAGGATAGGATTAATCTTATTAAAATTAATATCTGATAGCCTGCATTGGTAGATATCTCTAATTGGGATTGGTCTCCCACTTGGCTGGTCAATATTTATAGCATTTTTTGCTATTTCATCAACCTGATGATTACCACTTATGCCAGAGTGGCTAGGAATGTACTGAAAGTAAGTTTTTATGCCACTTGAAGCAAGATTATCAATAATACTGAGACAATGATAAGTGTCAATGTCCAACTTATATTGAGGAGCTGAGGCCAGCAACTCAAGGATTGATAAAGAGTCGGAATAAATGATAATATTATTCGAATTTTCAATCAAAGATTGGTTTTGCTTAAGGTGTTCTAATGCCATGATTATGGCATTTAACTCAGCAGACATTATAGATAAATTATTAAATAATCTCTCGCCCATTGCAATTTTCAGGTGAGGAAGGAAAACACCACTTGCAACCTTCTCATTCATTTTTGACCCATCAACAAATATTTGGAAGTGATTTTTATAGGTAATTGTATTAAGTTCTGCAAATTTTTTCTGAACAAAAGCAATGGGGGTTAAATCTTTATTCCATTTTGAAAATTCAGTATTTATTATGGGAAATGACCAATTCCATGGAGGGGATTGGGGGAAAGTAGGTGCAATAGACTTTGCTGGTACAGGGAACTTCTTTTGAATATTGGCATACTCATCTGCAATACCTCTATACATGGCTGGATTTCTTAACCAATTATGTAATGTGTGTGAGCTATTTGATTCAATTTTTGTAAGATGTTTTATCAAGAGAAAGCTACGTCTCTCCCTTATTGTTGTTAATCCACTCTCCATAAGCAGAGACTTGGTGCTTGTGGGTTTCCTAAGACCAAATATGAGACGTATTATATCATTTTGTGTTGTTTCAATTTTTTGCATCTGGTTCTTTGCACATTCACCATAGACAATCAGCCCATAGTCAATATGGGGTCTTATGTGTGATTTATAAAACTGGAGTAAGGTTTTCTCCTTACAACCCCAGGGCGTGGAAAGAAGTCTTTTTAGTATATTTGCTTTTCTATAACATTTTTTTATTGTGTTTGAAATGTGGAGGTGGAAATTAAGTTTTTGGTCAAGCATGAGACCTAGGTAATTAATGTTATTATCTTCTGGAATAGTTGTTTTATTTAGAGTTAGTTTTGCATTAACATGGTTTCGCTTCCTGTGAAATTGGATTATTTTTGACTTGGTGGGTGCAATGGGTAAATCTGAATGTTGAGAGAATTTTTCAAACTGGAAAAGTGACTTTTGCAGATTTGACTGTGCTATCTGAAAGGTGTTGCCAGATGGCCATAGCACCAGATCATCATCATATTGTAGATTTGTGTTGGGCAGGTTCATGTCCCATAGAAATAGGGCAAATAGGAGGCAACTGAGGACTGCTCCCTGAGGTAGGCCTTTGGATATTGTCTTTTGGGGTGAAGAGGCTGAACCAACACAAACAATGAAACTTCACACTTCTATGAAGGATTTAATAAAGGATACTAGCTTGGGAGGTACTCCAAGGTTTGCAAGTTTATTTAAAAGGATTTGGTGGTTCACATTGTCATATGCTCCTTCAAAATCAAGGAAAGCTGCCACTAGGATATTATTTTTTGAGAAAGATTCATTTATTGCATATGTTAGCAAAATGAAAGCATCTGTTGAGGAGTGGTATTTCCTGAATCCAGTTTGAGTGTGTGGGATCATGTTATTTTTCTCAACAAACCAGAGGAGTCTGTGATAAATCATTTTCTCCATTATTTTCCCCATCACAGGTGTAATCATTATGGGCCTATAAGACTCAGGGTTATCTTTTGGTTTATTTTTCTTTAGGATTGGTAGGAGGGACGAACATTTCCATATATTGGGGAACCTAGAGGATGCCCAAGCGTTATTATAACAATTTAGCAGTTCTTGTTTGTATGAAGGTGTGAGATTCTTTATCCATGTAGGGTGTATATTGTCATAGCTGCTGCTAGTTTTGGACCTAATATGATGTATTGCATTATTCAATTCCTGGATTGAAAATGGATTAGTTATGTACTCGGATCCTGGGCGTGGTTGGTAACTAGGGTTCATAGGAATTGTGGACAGATTGCTTTGATTGTTTGATGTTAGCTTATTAACAAAAAGAGTTGCAAATAGGTTAGCCTTTTCAATATCATTGTCATAATGGGTATTATTATGTATAAGCTCATACAGGAGTAGGTTGGGAGAAGTCTTTTTCCCACATATGTGGCTTATGACTTTATGTATAAATGGCTCATGCATTTCTCTGGAGAGATTATTTGCAAAATTATTCCAGTATTTATATTTAGCATCTATTATAGTCCTTTTTAGATTAGATTCTGCTTGTAATTTTTTTAAATATGTAGTAGGTGTTGGTTTTTTTATGAATTCTGTCCTAGCTGCCTTTTTTATCTTCCATTTATTTAGGCACTCATTTGTCCACCATGCTTTAGGAATTTGTTTAGGGAATGTTTTCTTAGGTGTTGTCCTGGGGATAGCATGATTAGCTGAATTTATTAGTAAAGATGTCAAGGCTTCAGCATGTGTGTCAACTGTTGTGTTAGAAATGCATGAACTTTGGGTGAAACTTGTAATTTCATCATTTAGCTTATTTTGGAAAATAGACCAATTTGCTTTAGTGTTGATATATTTGGATGTATGAGAAGAAGTTTCAGCAGGTTCATTTAGGGAGCAAACTATAGCAAAGTGGTCTGTACACAGACTATCAATTTTATTTATGTAAATTTTGTTCAAAAAATTTGAAGACACAATTTGTAGGTCAATTGTGGAGAATTTGGCACTTTTGGGGTTAAAATATGTATCTAGGTTTGGAGGGGTAGCAACAGCTAATTCATTATTATTTGAAATCATATGCTCAATAAATTTACCAGCTTTATTTGCTGGTTTATTCCCCCACAAAAGGCTGTGGGCATTGAAATCACCACAAATAATGATGTTTTTTAACATATTAGAATTATTTATATAATTAAAGAAATCCTTGGCATCTGAAGTTTGGCCATTAGGGTTATAAAAGCTTATTATGTAGGTTTTTAAATTATTCAGCCAAACACTTATACCAATTACATCAACATCATTTTCAAAATCTGGAAAATTGATGCCACAAAATTTTATATTATTATTAACTAATAAAGCTACACCACCTCCTTTTCTCTCTGAAGATCTATCCTTTCTCAGGATAGTGTATCCCAGAGACTTAATTTGTTGATTTTGGGTTAAATGAGTTTCCTGTAGGCAAGCAATATTAATGGAAATATTATTCATTAATGATATTAGTTCATTTAGCTTATTTTCTGTAAGTGCTCTTACATTCCAATTGAGTATTGATAAATGTTGTGTTGTTGATTTATTCTTCATATGACTGTGTGTCAATGTTCAGCTTTGTTAAAAGTAAAGCAAGATCTTTGTTTGCTTGAATGAGCATATCATCTGGGATGTAGATTTTTGCCAATTCTGCAATAATTTTTGTTTTCTGTAGTTGATGTATGTTCATGGCCTGAACTGCATTACAGTTTAGAATGAATAAGCGTATATTTAGGGATTGCATTTTTGGTAGTGCATCCTGTTTGTTGGTTAAGGGATTGATTCCAGGTAGTGTTTCTGGTTTGTTTCTTCTTGGGAGGGAGGGCCAGGCTGGCCTCATCTCACCGGAAAACAAGGCTTGCTGGCTTGGTGATTCCTTCTGATAGGGATTTGAGCTAGGGGGCTTAGAAGATATTGTTTTATATGGGGTGCTTGAAGCATTTGGGGCATTTGACTTGGGGGTTTTGGTTGGTTTCATTACAGGCTTTATTTGGTATTGTTGGGCAGAATTTGCTTCCATTGCTGCAAAGGGGTATGGGATGGCCTTCTCTGTTGATATTTGGAGTGTTAGAGCTCTTTTCTTGTATGCAGGGCATAATGATTTATTTGTAGATTCATGTGGACCTTTGCAATTGATGCATGTAGGCTGGGTGTTTTTGCAAGTTGTCAGCTCTTTAGGATGGAAAGATTTACAATTACTACACTCTTGGAGAATTTCATTGCATTTGTTTGTCGTGTGTCCCAGTTTGAAACACTTCTGACACTGAATAGGCTTAGGTTTGTATTCCTTGTGTGGTTTGATTTGCCCAAATAGGAATAATTTTTCTGGGATATCAATTTTATCCTTTAGTGTGAATAAGAAGGATCTACTAGTTTTTAGGCCAGTAGAATTAGGTTTTCCAAGTTGGGTAACATCCTCAACTGGGATTGTGTTTCCAGCCCTATCTGAGAGGCCTTCTTTTAACTCCTGAGTAGATATCTCTGGGGGAACATTATAAACTACAATTTTTGTTGGTGATTGTTTTGGGTTCCAATTAGATGCAATAATTGGGATATTCAGAAGGGATTTAAGGTTAATTATTGTATCTGCTGATTTCTGATCTTCTACAGCTATAAGCAGAGATCCATCACGGTTAATGTTAAGAGAGAACATTGATTTTAGCAATTTAAAAATTGCAACTCTTATTGCAGTGATCATTTTTATTTCACAGGGGGTTGAGGGAGAAATTTTAAGGTAAATTTCTAAGTTTTTGGGGGGAGGATCTTGGGGAGGGAGAGGGGAAATGCTTTTAATTGGGGAGATTTTTTCCCTTTTTTTAGAGCTTCTAGAGAGGACCTCTTGAAACACATTATCATCATTTATGGTTGCATTAGGACCTACAGTTATCACTGTCCTATTCTCCGAATCAGAGCCATCATTAGAACTTTCAGATAATGTGCTTGACCAGCCAGGATGGGTATCTTTCACTATCGAATTTGATTTGGGATCTGGGGGGACGTTTTTTTTGGAGGACTTTTGAACATTGCCTATTGGAAAAAGCTTTAAACACAAATATAAAACTAAAATAAGAAGGGAAAATAGATGATATCAAACCGTCTGCACTATACTATGGGAAGGATAAATACCACAGTATAGCCCTGAGGATGACTTGAGCAGGATAGGTTTGGTACAACTACTGATTAGAAGCGATAATAATCAAGGTAATATATTTCGATTTTCTTGTACGGTTGCTGTTGTTGTTAATCTTGGTTTGCAGACTTATCTTCCTATTCTTCCAAACTTTTTTTAACTTAAGAAAAACACCCTGAGCCTTGGCTATTCTACTCTTAACAACTTCATTGTTCCCACCGCCTTTACTAATAATACTACTAAGTAAAGCTGACCCCTTGATTAATCTTTTCATTACAGAATATCACCTTTTCATCTTCACTTATTCCTAGCCTTAAGGACTTAGTCTTCTGAATATGAATTTTCAAACCTATTCTAGCACCCTGAACTTGCAAAACCTCTAAAAGTTCATTCATTTTTCTAACACTTTCAACTAGGAGGCTTAAATCATCAGCATAATCTAAGTACAGGAGACTTTTTCCTCCCCATTTGATTCTGTGGTCTCCCATTGCCTGTCCTGTGCTCCTTAAAACAAAGTTCATCAAAATAATCCATATAAAGAGGGATAGAACACAACCCTGTTTACTCCTGATTTAATACAAAAACAGCTGCTAGCCTCATTTCCTACCTTAGCCACAGCAATGTTAATCTTGTACATAGCACTAATCACTTTAATGTATATGTCTGGTATACCATACAAGGATAAAACCTTTACCAAAGCTCTACTAAAAACCTTTACTATCAACAGAATCAAACGCTTGCTCATAATCTATAAAACTGAGAACCAAAGGTGTTTGAAAACTCAGTCACTTTTCAATTATTAGCCTCAGAGTGAAAATTTAGTCGACACAACCTCTATTTTTTCTAAAACTGCACTGTTCTTCTCTTAAAACTGTCTACAGCATCTCTCAGTCTAAAAAGTATCATATTACTTAGTAATTTACTACCTACAGAGACCAGACTAATGCCCTGATAATTAACACATTCATTCTTATCACCTTTCTTATACAGTGGTTTAATTAAGGTTTTCCTAAAATCGTTAGGTACTTCCCCTTTTGCAAGAATCATATTCATAATCTTCATTAGCTGATTTCTAACCTCAGACCCACCACGTTTAGGAAACTCGTTTACCATACGTTCAGCACCTGGAGCCTCATTATTTTTTAATCCTTGTGGTACTGTTACTAATTCCTCCTCACAAAACAAATCTTCCTTCACATCCACGGTATCACAAACTTTTCCATTTTCTTCTATATCTTTTCCTGCAACTCTATCTTGGTTAAGCAAATTCTCAAAATGTTTGGCCCATCTCTCTCTATTTTTTTCTTATCCCTAGCTGCAGCCCCATTCCTATCTTTAACTGGGCCAAGTCCAGATTGACTAGTCCCTCTCAATTTGTTAACATGCTGGTACAATATTTTACTATTATGTCGTCTGGCTGCATCTTCCAGATCTTTTGCAATTTTATCTATGGTCTCCACGCCTCCTTAGTTCATTTTTTAATGCTTTCTCCACTTTCTATTCATTCCTTTTGTTTTTATATGATCTATCACTCATATAATTCTTGCACAAGTCCTTTCTCCTTTCTATTAAACATAAAGCTTTTTCACTAATATTCTTAGCTGCAGTCCTGGCTTTCTTCCCTAAGACACCTTCAGCAACTTAAAAAATAATTTTTCTAAAATTATTTCAACCATTTTCCACATTATCAAATTTTAAACCCTTAAGTTTAGTATTCAACTTTTCCTTGAAGTTTTCTCTAAAATTATTACCCTGGAGTCTACCAACATCATAACTTCCCGGGAGGTAGTTACCCTTTCAAAATTTCAGCTTTAAATTAACCCTTGGCACTACTAGATCTTTACTTTTAACATCAATAACAGCACTCCTATAAACCCTAGTATCTTGTATTGATCCTACCAGTCTTTGGTTTACTATAACATAATCAATATGGTTAGCTGTCCTATCATCATGTAAATACCATGTTAACTTATGAGCCATTTTATGACCAAACACTGTATTAGTTATAACTAAATTATTATACCTACAAAATTGCAACAGTCTGCATCCATTACTGTTTTCCTTTCCTACACCAAATTTACCTAGACTGGGATACCATCTATCCCTATTTCTACCAACCTGGGCGTTAAAATCTCCCAGTAATAACTTCATATTTCTACCTGGGACCCTGTCTATTTGATCCAGTACCAGTAATAAAAACGCACCTTAGTCACTACTATGTCCATCATTTGGTTATAAAAGGGCATTTATTGTTATGACAGATACCCTGTAATTTTTTGGCTTAAAATGAGCAATTAATATTCTATTATTAATACCTTCCCAGCCTAAACAAGCTAAAGAAGGCTTAGCAGCTTGAGCCCTACTCCCTACTCCATTCATCATGAGCACTACTCCCTGCCTATGTACCCCATCCTTCCTGCCTGAGTAAACAAATTCTATTCACCTAATTTCATGCTTCCTACCCCCGGGATATGAGTTTCTGAAACTCCTAATAAATCCAGTTCAAATTGTATGAAGCTTAAGAGAGGAAAGAAAATAATAAATGATAAATAAAACCAAAAAAGGGTCAGAAAACAAGGATTTTGTCAGCCAGAGGTAAAATATGAAGACAAAAAACCAGCAAATATTTTGACAAGGACCTCTGCCAAGTCGTCCTCAGTGCTAAAAAAAAACAACAAAAAAAACAAAAAACAACGAGAATCTAACCTTTTAGAGTTCACTACACAAGATCCAAACAAACAGTTTGTTCACTGAACAAACACTGTTTGTTAGGATCTTGTGTAGTGAATTCTAAAAGGTTAGATTCTTATTGTTTCTTTTTTTTGTTTTTTTTTTTAGCACTGAGGATGACTTGGTGGAGGTCCTTGTCAAAATATTTTCTGGTTTTTTGTCTTCGTATTTTACCACTGGCTGACAAAATCCTTGTTTTCTCACCCTTTTTTGGTTTTATTTATCATTTATTATTTCCTTTCCTCTCTTAGCTTCATACATCATGTATAGCCAGTGTGGTCTTAGAAAGTATTTAGTTTGAATCATCTGAATTATTTGCATAAAACTTTCTGTCCTGTTGTATATGTATGTAATAACAAGGGCCCAACCAGTTTAAATTTTTGGGGCTGAATACCAATATATTGGTATTGCAGCAATATGATGCTAATGCAATTTGCCAATAAATATCTCTCTGGAAAAGAAATACTTATCTAAAGTTTAGACCCTGCATTCTCTGCACCTTTCATGCTCACAAGTTTCTCCCTGGCTTATTTCAGACAAAAGAACAGCCTCAATAATTCAATGTGGATTCCCAATAATGCAAAAAATATTTAGAATAACAACTAAACCAAATAAAGTTCTAGTCTGGAGAGTGCTAAATAAGTCCAGTCCAATTGAGGCAAGTTGTAACACAAAAAGCACATTTTTTCAGCATTTTCTCTTTACAGAGATCTTTGTTTGTCATCATAAATGTTCCGAACTATGCTGAAAACTCTTTTGCTTGGGAGAGAAGAAGGTAGAGAGCAGACTTACTTCTGAGGAAGTTGTGCCAGTCTCTTGAAACAACTGCTGGTATTTTGCTACCACTCTAACAGACAGCTTATTTTCCTGTCAATGACAGGCTTACTCATGTACCTTTCCAGTTTCTGATCACTATTATATGCTGACTTTTTCATCTTGCTTACTTGCTGAAGTTGCAAGCATTTTATCAAACAGGCAGTCAATCAAACTTGCTGTGCCTACTCTCCTTTGTTTTGGGTTTAAACCCCTCTTCTGTTGCAGTGGCTAATTTTGTTTCTTCCAATGTCTGACTCTGTGTTTCTTCTTGCATCCACCTTTTAGCCTTACTGGGTGCTGTGTAATTTAGGGGTCAGTGCTTGCATCTGGGATCTAGGTGACAAGCAAAAACAACTTTGCTGGTTGTACATTCTTGAACTCACCATATATTTTGAACATGGCTGCACCAGGTGTGCTTTGACAAGTATTGACAACAAATATACTTTGACTTCATTTGACTCACTTCTGCTGCTCTCTCCAACATGGTCAGACTTATCTTGTGGCTCTGCTCCCAAGGACCGAACAAGCAAAAATTACCTGAGGAAATCTGGTGCCATCTTCTAGATGGATAACTTGCATGTAAAAAGTAAATCAGCTAATATCCAATGTTTTTTTCCTATATCCAATAATGACACTGACCTGTATATCAGCCCAATAATTTTGGCCAGCCATTATATCATTCAGGCCTTACTAATAACTTACTTTCATTATACTCTATTCTGATTGTATGCTACTTCTTTTTTGTAAAAAAATTTATGATGCAAAGCCAGATTAGTCTTTTTATACTTAGTAATATTAGACTAGGGAGAACAAAAGCAAATTTAAGTACACATTGACACATAGCCATTACAGATCAAATAGCCAAGTATTTATTTTTGGGCAATGAAAGTTGTATAAGATCTATGATAACAGGAAATTCTTTTGGAGACAGTGTTGGGAGAGGAGCAGGGAGTAAATCACAAAGAATTGAAAGACCAGGTAGATTAAATTGAATATATTAGATTTAGTAGGAAAAGTAATTAGTACCATTTTAGATCTATGAGTTTTAAGAGTTCTTTTGAAATATTCAAAAATCTGGTGTAAAAACTTCAGGTTTAAAAACCTTCTTATACAGGGCCTTCCCAGAAGCAGTCTGACTTGAAAAGGGCAAGTCCTGTATTTGCTGTTCGTCCACTTCAAAATATAAAAGGGAATTGTATTAGTGGTGGATCCAGGTGGAGGGGGGGGGGTGAGGGGGCGTGCCCCCCTAACATAGATTAAAGTAGTGCAATTTACTTAATTAACACAAGTTTGCATTAATTAAAAATGCTCCTAATGCAAGTTAATCAGATCAACCTATTTTGCCCCCCCCCCCAAAAAAAAAAAATCCTGGATCCACCCCTGGTTTGTATGGTATTTAATTTGATTAAATGTTTAGATACTGATGTATACAAGGAGTGGAAAAGGAGAGTTCATAGTTACCTTGCCCCCTTGAAATCTAAAGACTTTACAATTTTTCGTGTAATTTTTCCACTTTCATACAGTATGCCTACCAGGAATGTTGTACCACTAGCAAAAGGAAATGCTATGTTTGGCCTAGTCTAGTGGTTATATTTTCTTTGACTCACTGTAGATATATCTAATTTGATCTTCAGAGAACTTAACTTGCTATATCAAGTTCTGGGCATTTCTTTATTGACACTTTTCATAAACTCGGTTTATTACCATAGCATTCCAAGCAGTGGCATAGCTAAGATTTATTGAATCTGTTTAAAAAACTGAGCCCTAATATCATAGGTTTTTAACCTTAATCAGATTATTGTGTTTCCTTTTGTTGTCATCCACTATCTAAAACAATTTGAAATAACATTTATGTCCATAGTTCTATTGTACTCACTTAAGACATACTGGATTTCTTTCAATCTAGACTTGAGCTACCAATTATACAATACATCAAGAGATGAAAAATGCAACATGAAGATATATTATTATGGCTATGCATGTGACCATTGGGAAGAGCATGCAAGAAGAAATCTAATAGAACTACTTTTAATTTATTTGGCATGTTCCCATCAGAAGTAGGCAACCATCAGACCATAATTACAGTACTGGTTTAGGACTCCTACTCTCCATAAGGAAACACTAAAATCCACAAAACTACTTTAATATTTTTTAAATACTTACTTATATGACTCCTAAATAAAGATCACTATCCCTCCCCACTTAGTGGACAAATGTATAGCCTATATATAGTCTATGTATAACATAGCTGAGTGGTTGGCATGCTAGACTTGAAATCCTTTCTCTATGAGGACACAACTTGAGTCCTGATGTTGCTGATTATTTGGTTAGGAATGGAGATCAGTGATATGACTTAGTAAACACAGCCAGAGTCAATGGATTTCAAAATGGATACCTGGTCTAATCTTGAGAAGGTCAACAGGAAGGGTGTGCAAAAACACAGGATGGCTGGCAGGGGCAGACCTCCAGCATTTTTATGGGGGGGGGGGACAAGAGAGGTCCATATCTGGAGAGTGAAAGGGCATGGGATGTATAATATTTTTTCTCTCCATATTATTGAGGTGGTAACTGCCCCCTTGCCACCCCAAACAACACCCCTGATGGCCGGCCTTCAATTCCCAGGGGTGTTGTTTGGGGAGGATGGCAATTGCCCCTCTCCAATAATGTAGAAAAAATTATTATGGTATCCCATGCCCCTTGAATATCTGGATGTGGACTCCTTTTGCCCCCCCTCCCCCAATAAAAAGTTTGCCCCTGTTGACTCCCAATTGCATTTCCTTATTGAAGGTTCATTAAACAAGATCAGCACTGCTGGTAGGGACAGTAGAGTCTGATGCTATATTATATGTATGCATAAACTGCTAATGTTCTTAGCAGCAGTTTTTGGCTTTCCTTTCTATGATCTGCTGCTAGGCTAATTCAAAAACCATTTTCTAAACATTATGCCTATTCATTTTCTATAAGCCAAATTATAAAAACTCCCCACTTTCATGTTCAACTATTCCTGGAAGTTCCTCTTCAGTTTACATCCTGAAATACAACAACATCATGGCCATAATTCATCAGAAGGTAGGCCTAACATAGCCAGTTGTCTTTCCAACATTTCAGCTTTAAATTAACTCTTCATTCTTGGCTACAAGATGGTGAAATTTAACTTTAAAATCTATAGCCTAATAGGATTTCTGTAAATTTTTTGCAGTTCATATTATTGACTTATGAATAAAGTGAACATATCACTTGATGTCTTTTTTATGCTCTTTCCAAATATAACAAACATTTTTGCCACAAATAAATTTCACCCCAACTACAATAGCCTATATTTGAATTCAGAGTATATATTTGCACATAAGGGGGGGGGGGGATAAAGTTTTGGTAATTTTTTTGCAGGTGTATGGTTACTTTATTTGTAAATCAATAATATGAACTGCAAATCATTTACCAAAGTTTAAACTTACTTCTCATTTGTGGCAGAAATGATTACTATATTTGGAAAGAACATAAAAAATGGCATCAAGTGTTTACTTTATTTGTAAGTCAATAATATGAACTGCGAAAAATTTACCAGGATTTCTGGTAAAATTCTGCTTTAGTTACTTTTACCTATATTGGAAAGGGGTGAGGTTAGCAAAATAAAACTATCAGGGATAGGTCTACAGGCTAAAATATGTCCTGGGAAGGTATTTTGAAGTACTTATCTCCTCTCCTTCTCCCTCTAGAGGATCCTGAAATTTGCCTACATGACAGGTGTATACCTATTGAAATTTTGACAAAACAATATTTTACCTTAATTTTCAGTTATAAGATTCTTTTTCTCAAGCTTTAGTTTTGAAAATGCAATTCCTGTTATTTGAGTAGTATTTTAAGCCATATCAATGTTAATTTTCAAAATTTAGGAAATGTATTTGCATATCTTTAAAACTCTATAAATCAGGATTGAGCAAAGTTGCGAGGCTGAAAACAATTTGTTGGACTTCATTTTAAGCAGAAGATCTATCTTAGAAGGTTTCACTTTTATAACACACAGATTTTCAAAGGTCATCAAAGGTCAGGACCTTCTAGAGGGAGAAGGAGTGGAGGTAGGTACTTCAAAATACCTTCCCTGGGCATGCTTTAGCCTTTAGATCTATCCCTGAAAGTTTCATTTTCCTAACCAAACTCCTTTCCAAGATAGCCAAAAGTAGCTAAAGTAGAATTTTACCGGATTTCTATATAGCCTATTGTCTTGCATCAACCCTGACAGTCTTCAATTTAAAATAGGTCAGCATAAATCTAGCCTAATTCACGAGGTTAGCCATCTTAACATCATGCAAGTGTCATGTCAACTCATAGGAAATTTGATAACCAGCTACCCTAATGACTTATATATTTGAAAATCAGTATCAAGAAAATAACCTTTAGATTAAAGCAAAATAGGGTTTTATTTCGTAACATCTCCAAATCTAAAAATTTTCAGAACAACTTCGATAGAAAATTGAAATTTAAACTTTCTATTGACTTCAATATGGCTCTGAACAAATACATGGTTGCCATAGCTGTAGTTTTGTATTTTTTGTTTTCAGAAAATTACACTTTTCTGTGGAAAGTCTGATTTTCCAAGGATAAACTACACAAAATTGCGACAGCTTTCTGCGTTCACCTGAAAAATGATTTTAGCATGTGAAAAAAAAGTCCAACAGCGTTCCTTCTGTATGAAACTACCGGTACTGTGGTTAGAGTAAAGCGTCACCTCTTCTTTGGTGGCTGTAAGCAACTCGATTAGGATGCGAAACGAGCCTGAAGACTTCAAGAATTTATATTAAAATAGTATAGTGGCCTTGTTCCGCTTTAGTCCGAGAGAGAAACAAAAATAGAAAAGAAAAAAGAAATATCAGTAATTTTTTCTCAGCCTCAACGTCTAAATACTGGCGCAATGGTTAGCTACAAACTGAAAATCATGGTTACGGTGTTAGCTTTACCTTAGTTAAGAACGAATCACGACCCGTAGTGCCACTTAGTACTGACTTGCGAAACAAGTTCATATGCTCAACGGTTTAAATTAGTGTATATATAATTGAACGATGAACAATATTGCCAAAACTTCGAAACAAAGTGTACCAAAAATTGCACGAAAAACATATCAAAGATGAAGAAATTGTACCATATTCCATTTTGTTCCGCGTGTTACGCTTCGCTTAACATGTGAATCGTCGGCGACGTAAAATACAATCTATGAAAATTTTCTATAAGACATTTTCTTTCACTTTTTTTCTCCATTCCTTTGTTTTCTTCTCTTCTAATACGGTTATTATGTGCTCTACAGTAGACAAAATATACAGGGATGTGCTCCTCGCACTAAACTAAAGAAAATGTTCGAAATAACATATTCCTGCAGCAGCATTTTACTACAGGCTGAAATAATGCTGTTGTCCATCTGCCATTTATGACTGTTTTTAGCGTCCCCCTTTAAAATTGTCCCAAATGACGATTTTAATACAAATCAGGCGTTAAATTCGAATTTTAACCTTGCATTCTTACAGAATATTACCCAAAAGCTGTTGCTGAGAATTTTTTCTATCTAATTAAATAAGCAATCATAGCAAAAAACATTCAACAAGTAATAATATAAATGAATAAATAAATCTTAAAGGAAGTAACGCTTAAATTGAATATGCAAATCAAACTTAAAACGAGAACAAAATATTTTGCTATTGAAATATAAATAATACCCAAAACGAACATAAATTTAATATAGAATCAATGCAATTAAACATACAATAGGTACTACTGTAAATAAATAAATAAATTTTAAAACGAGTGAAACTGAAATTGAATATGAAAATCAAGCTCGAAACAAACAAAAACATCTACAAACAAGAGTTTGGGTATCGTCTTCTTCTTTCACTGTAAAAGTCTAAAACCTACTGCGTCATTGGCGCTTTACTGAAAACGAATTGTATTACAAATATTTTCTTTTGTATTTGATATTGAAAAAAAAAATTAAAAGACATTAAAAATACAGTAAAATTTTGAACTGATGAGCTTTCAGAAATTAATATTATTATGCATCAAATATTCAGCTTAATTTGTTAGTTCTTTCTAAAATTGTTCAAGACCCCTAAAATTGTCCTTTTCCTTAACTGTAAAAACTTGTAAAGCCTACTGCGTCATTGGTAATTCCCTGAAAACGAATTACATTACAAATATATTCTCTTCCAGTTCTTACAGCATTGAAATTGAAAATAAAATTACAGTGAAATAAAATCTTGAACTAATGGATCTTTAAACAATAAATACCATTATATATCAAATATTAAGTTTTATTTTGTTTATACTTCCAAACACTGTTCAAGACACGTACAGTTTTCAGTGAAGTGCCATAACACATTAGGTTTTAGACTTTTTCAGTGAGAGAAGGAGGCAGATACCCGAACTCTTGTTTGTAGTGGTTTTTGTTCGTTTCAAGCTTAATTTGCATATTCAATTTAAGTTTCACTTATTTTAAGATTTATTTATTCATTTACAATAGTATCTATTGTATGTTTGTTTGCATTGACTCTTTATTTACTGTCTGTTCGTTTAAGGTTTCATTTATACTTCGATAGCAAAATATTTTTTTCTTCGTTTGAAGCTTGATTTGCATATTCAATTTAAGCTTTACTCGTTTTAAGATTTATTTATTCATTTATATTATTACCTGTTGTATATTTTTTTGCTATGATTGTTTATTTAATTTCTGTTCGTTTTGGGTTTCATTTATTCTTTAGTAGTGATTTCTGGTCGTTTTGAGTTTGAATTTTAACAGGTACTTGTATTTGATGATCTTAAGTTTAAAATGGCCTTTACTTTTCTTTGAAAAACCTCTTTTATGAATTTTTTTTTATATTAATTTTTGTTTGTTTTCGATTTCAAAAAGTTTCAAGTTTTAAAAAATACCCTATTTCAAGATCAATTTTTTTTCAAAATTAAATGTTCATCAAAGTATCAAAGCTAGTAGCAAAGGAACAATATCAAAGTAAAAAAATGGGTTTGTTTCCAGCTCGGAGTTTTTATTGTCTGATGTTTGAACTATTTTTAACAAAATGGCTATCTCAAAATCTTTATCGGAAAATCTTAAAAGTGAACTAGAACTTTCTATTTTCAATTAATTGAGCCCTTTCTGACATTTATATGGGCCTCCCGTCTACAAGAACCATATATGCACACAGGGAATATCTTACAACGCCTGTCCCCGGACCCTGGGGGGCTGTGTCGACCCCGGAGTTGTAATATCTGATGTTTGAAACTATTTTTAACAAAATGGCAGTAGTATCACCCGTCTGCTTTCAAGCACATGCCCTCCTCTGATTTCAAGCACATGCCCTCTCTTTTCCCATAGGATTCAAGCACATGACCTCTGACGTCACTGCGTCCCTGTTTCTATGCAAATTCCTATCCCTGGCAAGATGCCCAGGATTCCAGCTTTATTTTATATGATTAATCGGAGTGTAGTCAGGATTTTACACCAGTTCAATTAAAAGGGGGAGCTCCCAGCCCTTGGCACCTGTACAATGCGGTCATGTTTCTAATGGAGCCCTCTGACTTCACGGCAGCCATAGGGAAATAGTATTGGATTTCTAGGACAACCCTCCGACAGCCATAGGATCATAGTATTTCGACCGGAGCCCTCTGACATCACAGTACACACCCTTTGTGTTTTCTGATAGCCCTGGCAAGATTCCAAGCGCATGCCCTATTTCTAGGTGAAATTCCCAGAGGTTTCAATTACTTAGAATATGGTTGGGATAATACATATGTTCATTTAACAAGGGGAGGTCTTAACCCCTCACACCTGCACAGCCCAGTCATCTGTTCTATTAAAGGGAAGACACCCCTCTGAACTCCAATGACGTCAGACGACTTCCCCATTTCAAACGGACAGTTCTAATATTATTGACGCAATTTTATGTAACTCTGCAACAGGAACCAATGGGGGAATCCCTATTTGTAACGTAACCGGAGCACACACCCTACGTAATTATTTTGCATCACTGTCACGTAATACTTTTTTCACCCAAAACCCCCAAAGTATTTTTTTCATTAGTTTAATGGTAACACACACTTTATGTAAGGTCAACCCATCTTACGCATGGACGGGGCATCCACCGCTGCCGGGGTCAGTCACGACGTCAGAACGGAATCTGTTCCGTACACTTTCATACATTTTACCAAGCACTGAATTTAAAATGAGCTGATACATTTCCTTTTCTACTTTACTTTTTGCCCGAGAGCGTTCATCGACAAAGGTGTCAATAAACGTCTTCAAATAGGGTTTTTGACTGAATTGCAGGACCCTATGTATTTCTGTCATCTTGAAACAATTGTTTACCATCCATTGCAATAGTACACAGTGGACAAAAATATTCTGTTTAGGGTTTAAATCTGTAGTATAGAATGTATAGGGTAGGCCAAGAGGATAAATGAATTTTTTTTGTTGAAATGTAAGACGCGAAATATTTTTGTAATGGTTTTTCTTGTCAATGTTACATTCTGTTGACGTTTCATAGTTCATTTGGATTTTTCAAAATATTCCAAGTTTTACAGTTCAAGGAAAAATTCCAATGGCGTGGTATTGTGTGTGCGTGTTTTTGTGAGTGTGTGTGTGTGTTTGTATGTGTGTGTTTTTGTGCGTGTGTGTCTTTGTTTGTGTGTGTTTTTGTGTGTGTTGTGTTTTTGTGTGTGTTGTTTTTTTTTTTGTGTGTGTTTGTGTGTGTGTGTGTGTGTGTGTGTGTGTGTGTGTGTGTGTGTGCCTGTGTGTGTGTGTGTGTGTGTTTGTGTTCTTGTGTGTGTGTCTTTGCGTGTGTGTATTTTTGTGTGTGTGTGTTTGTGTGTTTTTGTGTCTGTGTGTTTTTGTGTTTTTGTTTTCGTGTGTGTTTTGTGCGTGTGTTTTTTTGTTTTTGTATTTTTGTGTGCGTTTTTTGTGTGTGTGAGTTTGTGTGTGTGTTGATTTTTTGCGTGTTTGTGTGTTTGTGTGTGTTAGTATTTCTGTGTTTTTGTTTTTGTGTGTGTGTTTTTTTGTGTGTGTGCGTGTTTTTGCGTGTGTATGTTTTTGTGTGAGTGTATTTTTTTTGTGTGTGTGTTGCTTTTGTGTGTGTGTGTGTTTGTGTGTTTTTTTTTGTGTGCGTGTGTTGTGTGTATGTCTTGTGTATTTTTTGTGTTTGTGTGTGTTTTTATGTGTGTGTGTATTTGTGTGTTTGTTTTCGTAGGTGTTTGTTTGTGTTTGTGTGTTTTTTTGTGTTTTGATTTTTTTGTTTGTGTTTGTGTGTTTTTGTTTGTATTTGCGTTTTTGTGTGTGTGTGTTTTTTTGTGTGTTTTTGTGTGTTGTGTTTTTGTACGTTTTTTGTGTGTTTTGCGTGTGTGTGTGTTTTTGTTTGTGTATTTTTGTGTGTGTGTGTGTTTTGTGTGTGTGTTGTTTTTTTGTGCGCGTGTATGTGTTTTTGTGCGTGTGTTTTTGTGTGTGTGTGTTTTTGTGTCTGTAAGTGTTTTTGTGCGAGTATGTTTTTTTGTTTGTGTGTGTGTTTTTGTGTGTGTGTTTTTTGTGTGTGTGTTTTTGTGTCTCTGTGTGTGTTTTCATGTGCTTGTGTTTGTGTGTGTGCTTCTTTGTGTGTTTTGTATGTGTGTTTTCGTGTGTGTGTGTGTGTGTTTTTGTTTTTGTATGTGTTTTTGTATGAGTATGTTTTTTTTGTGTGTGGGTGTGTTTTTTGTGTGTGTTTTTGTGTGATTTTTTTTGTGTGTGTGTTTTTACGTGTGTGTGTGTTTTTGTGTATGTGTGTATTTCTGTTTTTTTGTGTGTGTGTTTTTATTTGTGTGTTTTTGTGTGCGTGTGTTGTGTGTGTGTGTGTGTCTTTTTGCGTGTGTTTTTGTGTGTGTATGTTTTTGTGCGTGTGTGTGTGTTTTCGTGTGTGTGTGTTTTTGTGTCTGTAATTGTTTTTGTGCGAGTTATTTTGTTTGTTTGTGTGTGTGTTTTTGTTTGTGTGGGTTTTTTTTGTGTGTCTTTGTGTGAGTGTGTTTTTGTGTCTGTGTTTGTGTGTCTTTTGTTTGTGTGTGTTTTTGTGCGTGTGTGTGTTTTTATATGAGTGTGTGTGTTTGTGTGTGTTTCTTTGTGTGTGTTTTGTTTGTGTGTTTTGGTGTGTGTGTGTGTTTTGTGTGTGTTTTTGTGTGTGTATGTGTTTTTGTATGATTATGTTGTTTTTGTTTGTGTGTGGTTTTTTTCTGTGAGTTTTTTTGTGTCTGTGTGTTTTCGTGTGTGAGTGTGTTTTTGTGTATGTGTGTGTGTGTGTGTGTGTTTGTGAGTGTGTGTTCTTGTGTGTGTGTTTTTTGTGTGTGTTCTTGTGTGTATGTGTGTGTCTTTGTGTGTGTGTGTTTTTTTGTGTGTGTGTTTGTTTGTTTTTGTGTTTGTGTGTGTTTGTGTTTTTGTTTTTGTGTGTGTTTTTTGTCAGTGTTTTGTGTGTGTGTTTTTTTGTTTGTGTATTTTTGTTGTATTTTTTTGTTCCTGTTGAACAAAAAATGTGATTTTGATAATAAATATTGTTGTTGCTCTTGTTAATAAATATTAGTGTTCTTGCTGTACAGAACAAGTGTTTTTGTTCAATAAGTGAAAAAAATGTTGTTGTACAAATAGTGTTGTTGTTCTTGCTGTACAAAAAAGTGTTTATGATAATAATTGTTATTCTTGCACAAATAGTGTGTGTGTTATTTGTGGTGTACAAGCGTGTTGATGTTAATAAATTAATGAAATATTGTTTTTGTTGTTCTTGTTAACGTAGATAGATCATTGGGAAAAATATTATTACTTATTGATAGGACAAGTATGGTTTACAGTTAGTTGTAGTCCGACTTTTGTCAACAGCTGCATCAGCAGTATGTATCAATTTAAAACACCATTCAGGTCGTTTCTGTGCGGTCCATCGATATCTGGGAAAACGAAACTTTTTGCTAAAATAATTCAAAATTGTAATAAAATGTTTTTGGAAAAACCAAAAAAAATTATTATTGCTATAGTATTTGGCAGGAATCTTACGAACAAATAAAAGCTATTGCCACATCTATACCAATACAATTCATGCGGGGACTTGATGTTTTCAATAGTATTGAACCAAACTCATGGCTGATTATTGATGATTTGGCTGAATCAATTGAACAGTTCTCACAGGAAATGCTACAACTGTTTACTGTTCGCTTTCATCATGAACACATTTCCATAACCCTAGTCCTACACAGTCTGTTTCATCAGAGTAAATGTATGAGAACCCGTGCTGTGAATTGCAACATCTATATTATTTACCGAGTTGTTCGTGATCCTTGGTCTCTAATAACTCTCAATAGGCAAATATATCCAGGCGCTCAAAAATTTCTGCTGTCAGCGTACAATCAGGCAACAAATAAGCCCCTACGGGTATATTTTGCTAGATCGTAATCAGAGAACACCCGAGGATCTAAGTGTAGTCATAGATATTTTCGAAAAAGAAATAACTGTATATCTTCCGGTGAACAGTAGAAAAAGCTATTAGTTGCCATCATTACACTGAAGAAACTACACAAACAACGACAGCTATTAGTGGCCATCATGACACTGAAGAAACTACATGAACAAACACACACATAAACAAAAGACACACACACACACACACCCAAAAACACACTCACACAAAACACACACAAAAAACAGACACACAAACAAAAACAAACACACGAACAAAAAAACATGCTCGCACAAAAACACATACAGACACAAAACCAAACACACAAAAAGCACAGACACAAAAACACACACACACACACAAAAAGACACACAAACACACACAACACACGCTCACAAAAACACAAAAACACAAACACACACACAAAAAACAAAAACACAGAAGTAAACACACACAAAACACACAAACACACACAAAAATTCACACACAAAACATCACAACATGAATCTTACGCAGGAGTATTTGGCAGGAATCTTACGAACAAATAAAAGCTATTGCCACATCCATACCAATACAATTCATACGGGGACTTGATAGTTTCAATAGTATTGAACCAAACTCATGGCTGATTATTGATGATTTGGCTGAATCGATTGAACAGTTCTCACAGGATATACTGAAACCGTTTACCGTTCGCTCTCATCATGAAGACATTTCCCTTACCGTGTTAATACCCAATATACTTCATCAGTGCAAATTTTTTAGAATCTTTGTTTTGAACCGCACCATCAATATCCTGTACCGAGTTGTTCGTGACTATTGCTCACTATTACCTCTCAATAAGAAAATATATCCAGGCACCCCTAAACTTCTACTTTTTGCATACAGTCAGGCAACAAATAAGCCCTACGGGTACATTTTGCTAGATCTTAATCGGAGAACACCCGAGGATCTAAGTGTAGTCACAGATATTTTCGACAAAGAAATTACTGTATATCTTCAGGTGAACAGTAGAAAAAGCTATTAGTTGCCATCATGACACTGAAGAAACTACACGAACAACGACAGCTATTAGTGGCCATCATGACACTGAAGAAACTACACGAACAAACACACACAAAAACACACTGAAAGAAAAGACACACAGACACACACCCAAAAACACACTCACACAAAAGACACACAAAATATCCACACACAAACAAAAACACACACACAAACAAAAAACATGCTCGCACAAAAACACATACAGACGCAAAAACAAACACACAAAAAACACACACACAAAAACACACACACAAAACCACACACACACACAAAAAGACACACAAACACACAACACACGCACACAAAAACCCAAAAACAAAAACACACACACACACACAAAATCCACACACAAAAAAACCAAACACAGAAGTACACACACACAAAAACACACAAACACAAACAAAAATTCACACACAAAACAACACAAAACACACACACGACAAACGCACACAAAAATACACAAATAAAAACAAACACACATACAAAAAAAACACACAAAAAAGCATACAAAAACAAAAACACGCAAACACAAAAAACACAAACACACACACACAAAAACACATACATACACAAAAACTCACACAAAACACACACACACAAAAAAACACACAAAAAGACACACGCGCAACACACACAAACAAAAACACAAACAAAAACACACACACACACACAAAAAACACACACAAAAAAACAAAAACACAGAAATACACACACACAAAAACAAACACACACAAAAAAAACAACACACACACACAATACACGCACAAAAAAAATACAGAAATAAAAAAACACACAGACAAACACAAACAAACAAACACACATAAGAACAAAAACACAAAAACACACAAACACACACATAAAAAAAACACACACACAAAAACACACACACAAAAAAACACACGCACAAACGCAAAAACACACAGACAAGAACACACACACACAAACACACATACACAAAAACACACACACAAAAAAAAACACAGACGCAAAAAACTCAAACACAAACACACAAAATAACACACACACACACAACACACGTACACAAAAATACATAAAACAAAAACACACAAAAAAGACACAAACAAAAACACACACAAACAAAAAAACAAACAAACACAACAAACACAAAAAAACATAAAAACAAAAACAAACACACACACAAAAACACACGCAAACAAACACACAAACACACATACACAAAAACACACCCACACGTAAAAACACACACACAGAAAAACTCACACAAAAACAAACACAAACAAAAAAAACATACACACACAAACAAAAAAAAAACAAAGACACAAAAAACAAACACACACACACACACACACACATGAAAACACACATACAAGACGCACACAAAAAAAACACACAAAAACACACATACACATGAAAACACACACATAAAAACACACACAAACAAGAGACACACGACACACACACGCACAAAAACACACAAACAAAAACACACACAAAAAACAAACACACACACACACAAAACCAAAAACACAGAAATACACACACACAACACACCAACAAAAAAAACAACACAGACACACAACACACGCACACAAAAATGCAAAACAAAAAAATACACATAAAAAAAAGCCAAAAACCACACAAAAACACACAAACACTCAAAAAACTACAACCACACAAAGACACACACAAACACACACACAAGAACACATACAAACACACACACACACACAAGGACACACAGACACAAAGACACCCACACTCACAAACACAAACACAAATACATAAAAACACACATACACAAAACACACACACGTAAAAACACAGACACAAAAAAACTCACACAAAAACACACACAAAAACACACACACACACAAAAAAAACATACTCATACAAAAACACATACAAAAACAATCACACACACACACACAAAACAGACACACACACACATGAAAACACACATACAAAACACACAAAGAAGCACACACAAAAACACACACACATGAAAACACACACACAGACACAAAAACACCCTCACTCAAAACACACACACAAAAACACACACACAAACAAAAAAACGTACTCGCACAAAAACAGTTAGAGACACAAAAACACACACACACACAAACACACGCACAAAAACACACACAAGCGCACGAAAAAACAGCACACACAACACACGCACACAAAAATACACAAACTAAAACACACATACACGCAAAACACAAAAAAAAAAAATACACACAAAAACAAACAAAAAAAAACACAAAAAAAAACTTACACAACACAACAACACACACACACACACAAAAACAAATACAAACAAAACACACACACAAAAAAACCACACACAAAAACAAACACATAAAAACACACACACGTAAAAACACGCACAAACACAAAAAACACAAAAATACACAAGACACATACACACACACAACACACTCACACAAAAACACACACACACACGCAAAAAAACACACGCACACACAAAAAAGCAACACACACACACACACATACACGGACACAAAAAAATAAACACACAAAAACACAAAAAAACACAAAAAAAACACAAACAAAAACAAACACACAGAAACAAAAACACACACAAAAACACACACACACGCAAAAAAAACAACACACACACTCACACACACAACAAACGCACACAAAAATACACAAACAAAAAACACACACACACACAAAACACAAAAACAAAAAAAAAAAAACACAAAAAAACAAAAAAAAACACAAACACAAAAAAACACACACACACACACAAACACACACAAACACACACACACACACACGCGCACACACGCACACACAAATACACAAACAAAAAACACACACACACACAAAACACACACAAAAAAACACACACAAAAACAAACACACAAAAACACACAGACACAAAAATACACACAAAAAAAAACACACACACAAACACACAAACACACAAACACACAAACACACAGACACACACAAACACACACACAGACACACACACACAGACACACACACACACACACACAGACACACAAACACAGACACACACAAACACACACAAACAAACACACACACACACACACACACACACACACACACACACACACACACACACACACACACACACACACACACACACACACACACACACACACACACACACACACACACACACACACACACACACACACACACACACACACACACACACACACACACACACACACACACACACACACACACACACACACACACACACACACACACACACACACACACACACACACACACACACACACACACACACACACACACACACACACACACACACACACACACACACACACACACACACACACACACACACACACACACACACACACACACACACACACACACACACACACACACACACACACACACACACACACACACACACACACACACACACACACACACACACACACACACACACACACACACACACACACACACACACACACACACACACACACACACACACACACACACACACACACACACACACACACACACACACACACACACACACACACACACACACACACACACACACACACACACACACACACACACACACACACACACACACACACACACACACACACACACACACACACACACACACACACACACACACACACACACACACACACACACACACACACACACACACACACACACACACACACACACACACACACACACACACACACACACACACACACACACACATACACACACACACATTTCGTAATTACGTAAGGTGTGTGCTCCGGTTACGTTGCAAGCAGGGATTCCCCCATTGGTTCCTGTTGCAGAGTTACATAAAATTGTGTCAATAATATTAAACCTGTTCGTTTGAAATGGGGTAAGTCGTCCGACGTCATTGGAGTCCAGAGGGGTGTCTCCCCTTTAATAGAACAGATGACTGGGCTGTGCAGGTGTGAGGGGTTAAGACCTCCCCTTGTTAAATGAACATATGTATTATCCCAACCATATTCTAAGTAATTGAAACCTCTGGGAATTTCACCTAGAAATAGGGCATGCGCTTGGAATCTTGCCAGGGCTATCAGAAAACACAAAGGGTGTGTACTGTGATGTCAGAGGGCTCCAGTAAAAATACTATGATCCTATGGCTGTTGTAACGTCGGAAGGTTGTCCTAGAAATCCAATACTATTTCCCTATGGCTGTCGTGACGTCAGAGGGCTCCAGTAGAAACATGACCGCATTGTACAGGTGCCAAGGGCTGAGAGCTCCCCCTTTTAATTGAACTGGTGTATTGTCCTGACTACACTCCGATTAATCATATAAAATAAAGCTGGAATCCTGGGCATCTTGCCAGGGATGGGAATTTGCATAGAAACAGGGACGTAGTGACGTCAGAGGTCATGTGCTTGAATCCTATGGGAAAAGAGAGGGCATGTGCTTCAAATCAGGGGAGGGCATGTGCTTGAAAGTAGACGGGTGATACTACTGCCATTTTGTCAAAAATAGTTTCAAACATCAGATATTAAAACTCCGGGGTCGACACAACCCCCCAGAGTCTGGGGACAGGCATTCTCAGTTATGCCCTGGGGGCATATATGGTTCTTATAGACGGGAGACCCATATAAACGTCAGAGAGGGCTCAATTGATTGAAAATGGAAAGTTCTAGTTCACTTTTAAGATTTTCCGATAAAGATTTTGAGATAGCCATTTTGTTAAAAATAGTTCAAACATCAGACAATAAAAACTCCGAGCTGGAAACAAACCCATTATTTACTTTGATATTGTTCCTTTGCTACTAGTTTTGATACTTTGATGAACATTTAATTTTGAAAAAAAAATTGATTTTGAAATAAGGTATTTTTAAAAACTTAAAACTTTTTGCAATCGAAAACAAACAAAAATTAATATAAAAACAATTTCGTTAAAGAAGTTTTTCAAAGAAAAGTAAAGGCCATTTTAAACTTAAGATCATCAAATACAAGTACCTGTTAAAATTCAAACTCAAAACGACCAGAAATTATTATTAAAGAATAAATGAAACCCAAAACGAACAGAAATTAAATAAAAAATCATAACAAAAAAAAACATACGACAAGTAATAATATAAATGAATAAATAAATCTTAAAGCGAGTAAAGCTTAAATTGAATGCGCAAATCAAGCTTCAAACGAAGAAAAAAATATTTTGCTATCGAAGTATAAATGAAACCATAAACGAACAGACATTAAATAAAGATTCAATGCAAACAAACATACAATAGATACTATTGTAAATGAATAAATAAATCTTAAAATGAGTGAAACTTAAATTGAATATGCAAATTAAGCTTGAAACGAACAAAAATCACTACAAACAAGAGTTTGGGTATCTGCCTCCTTCTCTCACTGAAAACGTCTAAAACCTAATGTGTTATGGCACTTCACTGAAAACTGTACGTGTCTTGAACAGTGTTTGGAAGTATAAACAAAATAAAACTTAATATTTGATATATAATGATATTTATTGTTTAAAGATCCATTAGTTCAAGATCTTATTTTACTGTAATTTTAATTTTATTTTCAATGATGTAAGAACTGGCAGAGAATATATTTGTAATGTAATTCATTTTCAGGGAATTGTCAATGACGCATAAGGCCTTACAGGCTTTTACAGTTAAGGAAAGGGACAATTTTAGGGGTCTTGAACAATTCTAGAAAGAACTAACAAATTAAGTTGAATATTTGATGCATAATGATATTAATTTCTGAAATCTCATCAGTTCAAAATTTTACTGTAATTTTAATGTCTTTTAATTTTTTTTTCAATGTTAAGTACAAAAGAAAATATTTGTAATACAATTCGTTTTCAGCAAAGCGCCAATGACGCAGTAGGTTTTGGACTTTTACAGTGAGAGAAGAAGACGATACCCAAACTCTTGTTTGTAGATGTTTTTGTTCGTTTCGGGCTTGATTTTCATATTCAATTTCAGTTTCACTCGTTTTAAGATTTATTTATTTATTTACAGTAGTACCTATTGTATGTTTAATTGCATTGATTCTATATTAAATTTATGTTCGTTTTGGGTATTATTTATACTTCAATAGCAAAATATTTTTTTTTGTTTTAAGCTTGATTTGCATATTCAATTTTAGCGTTACTTCCTTTAAGATTTATTTATTCATTTACATTATTACTTGTTGTATGTTTTTTTGCTATGATTGCCTATTTAATTAGATAGAAAAAAATTCTCAGCAACAGCTTTTGGGTAATATTCTGTAAGAATGCAAGGTTAAAATTCGAATTTAACGCCTGATGTGTATTAAAATCGTCATTTGGGACAATTTTCAGGGCGACGCTAAAAACAGTCATAAATGGCAGATGGACAACAGCATTGTTTCGGCCTGTAGTAAAATGCTACTGCAGGAATATGTTATTCCGAACAATTTCTTTAGTTTAGTGCGAGGAGCACATCCCTGTATATTTTGTCTACTGTAGAGTACATAATAACCGTATCAGAAGAGAAGAAAACAAAGGAATGGAGAAAAAAAGTGAAAGAAAATGTTTTATAGAAAATTTTCATAGATTGTATTTTACGTCGCCGACGATTCACATGTTAAGCGAAGCGTAACACGCGGAACAAAATGGAATACGGTACAATTTCTTCATCTTTTATATGTTTTTCGTGCAATTTTTGGTACACTTTGTTTCGAAGTTTTGGCAATATTGTTCATCGTTCAATTATATATACACTAATTTAAACCGCGGAGCATATGAACTTGTTCCGCAAGTCAGTACGAAGTGGCATACTCGGGCTCAATGCTTAAGTTCCGTAACCTCATCAACCTTAATTTACGAATGATTTCATCTATCTTGATTTCAGAGTTACCATTAATCATGTACGTCAGCTTTTCAAAAAATATTTAAGATTAGCGGATTCTTCAGCTCTAATTAGATTGTTTTGTATTCTTTATTTATGATATTTATTGAACAAATAAATCCAAAGTTTATTGTCTATTTGAAAATTAATAATACTCACGTTAACTTCTAAAAGCCATTCAACATGATAGTCATTAATCATAAAATGTCTCTTAATTTATGTTATTATACTTTTTGCTTGAAATTAAACCCAATTAACATAAAATTTATTTACCAGAAAAATAAATCCTTATTCGAGGAGTTTAAACATAGATGAAAATGCTAATAAGTAATATGCAATGAGGGTTCACTTAGGATCATTACTTTGATAATAAAATCTGATAAAATAAACATAAGACAGGGCACTGTTATTAAGGCTTTGGCGTTTACCCCCGGAAAATACCCCCCGTGTAAAACACCCCCTGGAAAATACCTCCCACGGAAAACATACCCAAAATACCCCCCGCCAGAAAACACCCCCTCAGAAAATACCTTCATGTTGACCCACACCCACCCACACACAAACACACACACCCACACACACACACACACACGGAAAATCAGGTTTCCAAATTTGAAAATTTTTATGAGTTTTTTTTTTAATTTCGTTGAGAAGTGCTAACGAAAAGGAAAAAGAGGAATTTACCTACCTTAAGTATCATAAAAACTTAGAAAAAAAAATCCATTTTTGTTGAAAAGACTCCATTTGAACTAGCGGGAGCTATGTTAAAAAAGAAGAAGAAGAAAAATGTAGGTGAAAAATCATCAAAATTGAGCTACAAACATATGACACCAAAAAGTTTAAGAAGGTTCAGCTATCCTTTGAAACAATAGTTGACTTTGAAAACCAAAAAATTCTTATTGCTTAAGTTTTTACGGACGAAAGCGTTTTCAAATTCTCTCAGTATATTTTACTTGTATTCCAAGCGTAAAACTACCACAAATCACCATTAATTAATAAATGAAACCCAAAACAAACAGAAATTACAATAAATAACCTAGTCAAACTCAAAACGAGCAAAATTAAAAGAAAAAAAAAAGTTTTTCAACCGAAAGTAATGAACAACATCAAAACTTAAAACGAACATGCACTATTACGTATATGGTAGGGGCTGCCCCCTCTTCAAGACATCACTCTGTATACTAATGCGTTTTTTTTATAGAATTTAAAAAAAAGCTTAGTACTCGAATTAAAAGGCAATTATTTTTCAAGAGTATTTCCTAAGGAATTGGGACAAAAAGTTAAAACTTTAGCATAAAGAGCAGGGTCTTGAAGAGGGGGCAACCCCATTCATATATGTAATAATTTCTGTCGTTTAAGTTTTGATGTTGATTCTTACATTCAGTTGAAAAACTATTTTTTTAATTTAATTTCTGATCGTTTTCACGTAAAATAGCCGCCCTCCTGCCGGGAAAATTACCCCTATCAATTTAATTCTAGCTGAAAATTCCACCAAGAAATTTTTTGCGGATGAACTCGGGTGAAAATTTTTCCTAGTGCACTTTTATTTGAAAAGGACTTATTTATCATTGCTTTTAAAATGATGCATGTATCCCCTCCTCCGTGGAAAATTTTTCCAGTGAAAAGCCAGCAAAAGAGTATTTTCCAGCAAAGTTTTTTTTATATTTTACAGGGGAATAGTATTTTTTTGGGGGAGGAGGGGGGTATTTTCCATGAGGGGGACATTTTCCGGGGGGGGGGTCCTGGGTGGGTAAATACCGGCCAATCTTTTAATTACTGCAAGAATTTTTCGATTTTTCATTTCATTTCAGTTTGTCAAAAGGATGAATATTTCAGGAACAGGCAACGGTATTAACTTGAATCTTCCAGTTCCAAATCACCTTTAGGATGATTTTGAACCAAGTCAAAAGACACTTTGTGTATCCATTGTGTCAGAAGGGGGTATACACAATGTCCCAGGAGCAGCTAAGGTATTAAGTTGGAACTTTTAAGGTATATTGAACTAAATCAAGAGATTCTATGAGTTTCTTGAACTTCAAAAGTTTGTATCTGCACTATCTTAAGAATGGCTATGGGTATCAGCTTGAAAATTTCAAAGTCCGATGAAGGAGATGTTAAACTGAAAACAAAACAATAATTGTATGTAAATTATCAAAAGAGTAAATTTGCAGTATCTCATGAGCGGCTCAAGGTATTAACTTGAAACTTTTAGTGAAAGTTGAAGGGAATCTTGAACTCAATCAAAGGAGAAAAATGTTCACACTTATTAGAGACTTATTTTCTTAAGCTTTTGAAAAAATTATGCCAAACACTCTTTTGTTCCATTTTTTGTTATTAGTCGTTTGCGAAACCAAGATTTATTCTAAGCAAGAAACTAATCGAATAATCAATTCATCGGCAATGACTCCAACAGTGGTATTTCACCTCTACTGGCATAATTTAGTGCAATCGCTCAAAATTTGGCATATTTAAACAAATTATGGCCCAATTCTGTTTTCTGCACTGACATTTGTATTCTTTCATCTATATATAATTTTGATCTTTTCTGCCTCAGTCAAGATAAGAGACAGACAGGCAGTCACTTTTTTTTCCATTTTTCGTAAACACTCACTTCCAGCTTCCAAAGTCAAACAAAAACATCTCTCTTTGTATTAAGTCTTACCTACTTAAAATGAATAGTTAATAATGAAACTACAATGACACTTTCGATTCTTGATAGTCGGGAATAGTCCCAGATTTAGGCTTATAACACACAAAAACATATTTTATTCCCAGATATTAAATAATAGTCGCATTGTTTTTGTTTGAGTTTAAGGGCTGCTGACCACTGTGTTGTCTGTGTTAGGTGAATATTGTGAATTTGAGTGCCACTTCTCTTCTGAATGAGGTGACGTGTAGTTTCGGACTGCATTTGATTATTCAGATTCTGAAACAGGGAAGGTGTCCTATTTCAGGCAAGCTGCATACTCCTGTAAGTATTGGGTTGTATCTGTATCAGTGATAATGTAGCTAAGAAAACATTTCTGTCTCATAACCAGTGAAGTTCTTCTTTGGTACTTGTAGTTGTGACTTTTTTTTTTTGAAGACCAGATGAAAAAAAAAAAATGATTGAGAGGAATGATGCTAAAAATATATTGTGAGGTTTTTATTGAAGCCTGTAGGCTAAATCCTAAAAAAACTTCATCTTTACACAACAGAGAAAAAATACCGTGTGCTACAAATAAATTCCTTTCAAGAGGATTGAAAAGCTATCAAATTTTATATCAAGATATTCCTATATTTACCCAATCGAAGACATTACATTTTTGTTTAAGCTTAGAACTTTACTCTAAGCTTAAGGCTACTAAGCTCAATAATAAAACTTTGATCAGTATTTTTTGGAAACTATTTCTCAGTATATAGAATGAGAGCTTCAATCAGCATGTAGGTTGCAAGGCATAAATGTATACTGTTGCAAATACAAAAACCTTGCTGCATGTCAAAACTTTAGGCAGACCCGACCCAAGGATAGCTAGGTCTCCCAACCACTCCAACTTGAGCATTTATCAACTACTTTTCCAGTTTCAAAATTTGGCAAAAGAGACTGATGTGGGAAACTTTGCCATAGATTGGAAAAGACTGCCATTTTGTGCTGATATCAAGAAATATTTAAACTCTGATGCGGTTCATTTCTGATTTAAAGTAGTAGAAAGATGAGATAGTCATCAAGTCTAAAGTTTCCCATTCTTGGTTGAATTAATGATGCATACCGCCCTGTACTTTAAAATCTAATAAAACACCATATTTCTACCTGGGACCCTGTCTATTTGCTTCTGTAGCTGTAATTAAAATTCATCTGAATCACTAGTATCTCAATAAGTCGGCTCTACACGGGCATATACTACTATGACTGATGCCCTTCACTTTTTAGTCATAAAATGAGTGATTAGTATTCACATAATTAATACCTTCCTAGCCTAAACAAGACTCAGCAGCTTCCTTTAATGAAGATCCCCACTCCTTGTCCATGTACCCCATCCTTCCTGCCTGAGTAAATAAATTCTATATCACCTAATGTCATGCTTCCTATACCTGGAATATGAGTTTCTGAAACTCCTAATAAGTCTAGTTTGAATCGTCTGAATTCGTCAGTCAAACTGTCGATACGAAAGTTATATTTAACGTCAAGACATTCCAAGTTCCAAGTTTCATGTTCTTTAAATCATTGAAATTGTTTTGGCCCCAGGAAAAAAATGGTCCGGGATACCAATGGGGGACAGGGATCAAGACATCTTATGAAGTCAACACCGAAGTGCTTAAGCCGGCCTAGAACCGGAAAGCAAAAAGTCCCTGTGACCTCCAGTATGAAGGGAGGCTTTACGCAATGCTGGGTCTATTCTTTGTAACAACATTGTTTTCAGCGCTTGGCGATGCTCTTCTATCAACTAGAGTCAAATACCTGCACAGACAGTCTCAAGCCTATTACCTCCTACTCATTATATATCTATGCCAATAAATATTATGCTACTACGGGGAGGCAACCTATACAAAAAAAATTAGCTAGGAAAAGATTTTTCAGCCTGAAAACGCCCACCAAAACAGACCAAGCCCAGAAGAATTGTCCATTAATCAGAATTCTGTGTTGATAATGTGTCGTTTATTTTAATACAGTAACCCTTTTATGGAATTAAATAGAAAAAAAAGTCTTTCAACTAAAAATAAGGACCTACACTACAACTTTAAATAAACAAAATTTTTCAATATATGAGGGGGTTACCCCTCTTAAACCCCTCTCTTTTTAAGCTAAAGTTTGACGTTTTCTCAATTCTTTAAGAAAGACTTCATAAGCATTATGGCAGTTTAATCATAGACAGCGCAATATTTCCACCAATATTTCTATTTTCCGCCAAAGTCGAGTTACAGGCAGGAGCTCAAAGCCCATCTACAAGCAAGATTAGATGAGATTAAATTGAGACACCCAAAAAGTTCTGTGGTTCTTATGGGTGACTTCAACGACCTACTCCCCAGCTGGATTGAACTATCGCTAAGCTTGAAGCAAGTTGTTTGTGAAAAGACAACTCAAAAGTCAGTCATTGATCTCATCTTAACATATATTTCCGATTTCTATAGTGATCCAGTGACGTTCCCGAGTCTTGGTAAAAGTATACACTTCTGCGTGCACTGATGTCCCAGGGAGGAAAAGAGAATAGGAACCAAGTGAATTTTTTTTAAGCCGGCCTCTGACTGAGTCTGGAAAACAGCCGTTCGCTCTTCGCTCGACAAGTATAGAATATTTTCCACTGAAATATGGATAGCTTATGATGTATATTTTCAAGAGAAGACATTCACTGTAAACTCAGCTGACAAGCCGTGGATTAACTCGCGCCTGAAAAGACTGATACGCAAACGCAACAGGCTCCATAAAAGGGAAAGATAGGTGAAGCTTCCAAGCTGAGAAATCAAGTGGTCTATGAATGTAAATTGGCTGAGAAGTCCTACAGTTCAAAAAGGAACGAGCTCATGACCACAAACCCAGCCGGTTACTATAAAAAAATACAGCTTCTCACTGGCTCCTCTGTAAGGCACAGTGTAAGCGTATACGACGAATCTGGGTATAAGCTCGACGCAAGCGCTCTTGGTAAGTATTTTGTTAGTATTTGCCTTCATGAAGTTGCAAAATTTCTTGAAATACTTGACCCCAATAAGGCAACTTACCCTGGAGACATTCCAGCAACCCTGTACAAAGAAAACGCAGCCTTTCTAGCTGAATCTCTGAGTGTATTTTTAAACCAATGTATTTTGAGTGGTACCTTTCCGGATGATTTAAAGAAAGCAATTGTAACGCCAATACCTAAAGTTTCGAAACCAAAAGGGGTGAGTGGCTTACGACCTATATCTTTGACCCCTATTGTGTCTAAAGTTTTCGAACATTTTCTAAAGCAATGGTTACTAGAAGATTCCTGTGATAAAATAGATCCCTGTCAGTATGGATTTATCAAAGAATTTAGCACAGTACATTATCTCAACAAAAGTGTGGAATAATCCCCGGAGCATCTACAAAATAAGATGCATTGGTAGAAATATTGCAAGTAGAATTAGAAAAGGCTTTCGACAAATCAAGCCATCCGGATATTCTTGAGTCAATGACAGATTTTACAGCTTTTTTAATTTAGATAGTTCATAGTTTTTTTACACGGACGGCAACAGTGTGTTAGTGCTGATGTGGTACAATCGGATTTTCTTGAGGTTTTCTGTGGAATACCCCAAGGTACCAAAACGGAGCCTGTTTTATTTTTAATACTGTGTAAAAAAAATTGCGACTTGGCATGAAAACAGAGCAAAGTTTGCAGATGATTTATCATTGCTGATACTTCATAAGCTAGGATTCATAATTAGTACTGATGGCATAATTTGCCGTTTAGAGGCTGATGGTGAAGAGGCTTTCAATTAATAGGAAAAAGTCAGCACTTATGAGAGTCTCGTTTTTGAGAAAAAAAGTTCCTAGTCAAAGTGATAAAAATGTGCCAATTGTAAATAATATGAAAATTTTAGGTGTGACTTTTAACTCAAAAATGTTATGGATGGATCATGTAAATAATTGTACTAAGAAGGCGAATATAGCGTTGCGTAATCTAGTCACAATTCCGCGATTCGGTTTTAGTCGTTTTTCACTGTTGAATTTTTATAAACTGTGCATTCGGAGTATTTTAGAGTATGCTTGTCCTGTGTGGCATCCGTGACTAAGTAAAGAGCAACGAAATGACCTTGAGAATGTGCAGGAACGAGCTACCCGTGTGATATTAGGTCCAGAATTCACGAATAATGATGATAGCCTTAAAATCCTAGGCCTAGATGGACTTGATGCCTGACGGCACCAGCTTACAATGGCCTTTGGACAGAAGCTTTTGGAGTCAAGCAGACATCAAGATTTGCTCCCTGAACCGGCAAGAACAGGGTGTAATATAAGGCACCAGAATAAACTCGAGCCTTGTAAGTCCATGGCTACCAACCGATACAAATTGTCTTTTCGACAGTATTTTGTGTCTCATGTTAATAAGTAAGTGACAAGGAAGAGTGATTATTTAAATTATATTGTGTCTCATTTAATTCTTGTTATTTGACATAATAAATTCGTATCGTATCGTAAATAGCGCTGCCTAAGTAAAGAACAATGTTGGCACTATGTATTATTATTATTATTTTTCTTTCCTTTAGACCAGGGCACTTCGTATCGAAGGAGTTGTCGTAGAAACTTCAAAAAGGGCTCATTTGATTGGAAATTGAAGTGGCTTGTGCCCTTTTTAATAGTCGAAAGTTATTGGAAGGCAATTAACACCCCTTCCATGCGCACCATTTCCCCAAACATATCCAATAAAAATTTTGGGATAGCCATTTTTTTCAGCGTAGCTGATTTCCAGATAGAAATTATGTTTTTGATGAGGACACTCCCCCACAACCCTCAGGGAAAGGGTTGCAAGTTGTGCCCTGGGGCATATAAGATTTTTATAGAAAGCGTTGTCGTAGAAACTTAAAAAAGAGCTCATTCGATTGGAAATCCAAAGGACTAGTGCCATTTTTAATAGTCGAAAGTGATTGGAGGGCAACTAATCCCCCTCTCACGACCCACCTCCTCCCCAAACACATCCAATCAAAATTTTGAGATAGCCATTTTGTTCAACGCAGTTGAAAGTTCTGAAAATTAGGTCTTTGAGGATGACAACCCCCCCCCCCCCGACAGCCCTCAGGGCAATGGTTATAAGTTATGCCCTGGGGGTATATAAGGTTTTCATAGAAAGCCTTGTCGTAGAAACTTCAAAATGGGCTCATTCGATTGGAAATTGAAAGGGCTAGTGCCTGATTTAATAGTCGAAAGTGATTGGAAGGCAACTAACACCCCTTCCATGTCCACCATTTTCTGAAACACATCTAATCAAAATTTTGATATAGCCATTTTGTTCAATGTAGTTGAAAGTTTTGGAAATTAGGTCCTTAAGGATGACACCCCCCATAGCCCTCAGGGCAAGGGTTGTAAGTTATGCCCTGGGGGCATATAAGTTTTTTATCGAAAGCGTTGTCGTAGAAACTTTAAAAAGGGCTTATTCGATTAGAAATTGAAATGGCTAGTGCCTTTATTATAGTCGAAAGTATTTAGGGGCCAACTAATCCCCCTCTTACGCCCACCATTTTCCCAAAGACATCCAATCAAAATTCTGAGATAGACATTTTTTTTCAACGTAGTTGAAAGTTCTGGAAACTGTGTCTTTGAGGATGACAACCCCCCAAAACTCTTAGGGCAAGGGTTGTAAGTTATGCCCTCAGGTCAAATATGGTTTTTGTAGAAAGTTTTGTCGTAGAAACTTCAAAAAGGGTTCATTTAATTGCAAATTGAAAGGGCTAGCACCCTTTTTAATAGTCAAAAGTGATTGGAGAGCAGCTAACCCCCCTCTCACACCCACCATTTCCCCAAACACATTCAATCAAAGTTTTGAGATAGCCATTTTGTTCAACGTTGTTGAAAATTCTGGAAAATATGTATTTGAGGATGACAAACCCCCGAGAGCCCCAAGGGCAAAGGTTGTAAGTTATGCCCTGGGGGCATACAAGATTTTTATAGATAGCGTTGTTGTAGAAACTTCAAAAGGGGCTCATTCCATTGGAAATTGAGAGGGCTGGTACCCTTTCTAATAGTCAATAATGATTGGAGGGTAGCTAACCCCCCTCTCACGCTCACCATTTCCCCAAACACATCCAATCAAAATTTTCAGATAGCCATTTTGTTCAACGTGGTTGAAAGGTCTGGAAATTATGTCTTTGAGGATGACAACCTTCCCCCATAACCCTCAAGACAAGGGTCGCAAGTTATGCCTTTGTGGTAATTAACGTTTTTATAGAAATTTTTGTCACAGAAGCTTCAAAAAGGGCTCATTTGATTGGAAATTGAGATGACTAGTGCCTTTTTTATTAGTCGAAAGTGATCAGTGATCACCTTCCACGCCTATCATTTCCTCAAACAATTCCAATCTAAATTACGATACAGCCATTTTGTTAAGCCTATCAGAAAGGTCTGTAAATTATGTCTTTGGGGATGAAAAATCCCCCCAACCCTCAGGGCAAGGGTTGTAAGTTGTACCCTGGGGATATATAGGGTTTTTATAGAAAGTGTGGTCACATAAACTTGAAAGGGGCCAGTTAAAGTGATCAGAGGGTAGCTACCCTTTCCCCCTACACACACGTCATATTGTCCCGAAGTGCATCTAATAGAAATTTTGAGATAGCCATTCTATTCAAAATAGTCTAAATATCATATAACAAGGCTTTTGGTGTTGAAACCAACCCCAGAGACTTGGGGTAAGGGTTATAAGTTATGTCCAGGGGGTATTAAAGGTTTTTATTGAAGGGATGGTTGTTTAACTTCAAAAGAAGCTCACTCTTTCTCCTTGAAAAAGACTATGTCAATATAAAACGATCAGAAATTAACAAAAAAAACCTTTTGCACAAAATAGGCCTAGGTTTTCCAAAAAAAAGTAAAGAACTCCATTAAATCAAAAATGAACAAAAATAGAATGAAATAATCTACCAAGCACACAACTACCACAAATAAGCATTAATAAATAAATGAAACCCAAAACAAACAGAAATTGAAATAGGTCAAACTCAAAACGAGCAAATATTAACCTGAGTAGGGTTCTAAACCTTATGATTTCTAGGAGCCAGAATATACTTTGTACTTTACTGAAATAAATCTTTTAAATGTTTTCACTTTTATAACTTTAAGAAATCAAAAATTAATTAAGATTTTAAGGAATAAATATCAGCCTATGTATATTAAACTGATAATGCACATTTTTTTCAGGAAATTCATTTGAATTTTTTTCCAGTAAAGTACAAATTATATTCTGGCTCTTAGCAATCTTAGGGTTTAGAACCCAGCTCAGATTACTTTCTGCTCGTTTTGAGCAGACTTTACTTTCTGCTCGTTTTTTGCTTATTTTAATTTCTGTTTGTTTTGGGTTTCACTTATTTATTAATACCGATTTGTGGTAGTTGTATGCTTGGTAGATTATTTGATTCTATTGTTGTTCATTTTTGGTTTAATGGAGTTCTTTACTTTATTTTGAAAAACTTTTTTTGTGCAAAAAGCTTTTTTGATTAATTAGAATAAAGTTTTGTCAAAGCAATAGAGACGTTAGTTTAAGGAGCAAGAGATTTAGGAGGGTGCATCCCCACTCAAATATGGACTATTTTTCGTCTTTTTTAATGTTGTTTCAATACTTTAAGTTGAAAAAACTTATTTCTAAAAATTTAAATTTCTGTTTGTTAATCAGATCATGCCGAAAAATCTGGCTCCCTAAATTTGGTTTCAGGCACCATCTCCTCTCCCCAGCCTGCACACATAGACACCTTTTATAACAGGTGATTGCAAATTAAAAAAAAAACTTATTATTCTTATTAAACGGCCAATATGTTTAAGGGGTCGCTCTTAAGGAATTGGGATAAAAGTCAAAACTTTAGCGTAAAGAGCGAGGTCTTGAGGAGGGGAAACCCCTTTCATATACGTAATAGGTTCTATGTGTTTAAGTTTTGATGTTGCTCCTTACTTTCGGTTGAAAAAATCTCTTTATAATTTAATTTCTGATCGCTTTTAATAACACCAAGAAATCCGGCTTCCCTCTCCATGAAAAACTCCTTCACTCACGGAAAAATCCACCACGGAAAGTTGTTTTCACGCCAAAATACCCTCCTCTTTTCCAGGGAAAGTCCTCCAAAGCAATTCTATTTTAGCTGAAAATTCCACACAGAAAATTTCTTGCAGATGATCTGGAGTGAAAAATTTTTCTTAGCGTAATTTCATTTGAAAAAGACTGCAAATTCTGATTGCTTTTAAAATCATGTAGGTAATCCCCTTATCGGTTGAAAAGCTTCCAATCAAAAATGCAGCAAAAGGGTTATTTCCAACAATGGTTTCTTAGGGGGGGGGGGGTGGAGAGGGATACAAAAGAAACTTTAAAAAACGCATCAAAAATGTGAAACTGATATCTACTCCCTTACAATTTCTGGGAATATTTCTGGTGTATGTTGTTATTATGAAAGTAAAGAATAACATTAAACCCCAAAATGAGCAGATTTTATTCCGTAGAGAAGGAGGAATGTCCCTTCCTCATCGAAACCTCCACATCAAGGTCGCAAAAACTTCGGAGTGTGCTCATTAGATCAGAAATTGAGAGTTCTATTCTTTTACTTGGGGGTAGAATTTTCCGGGATGAGGGATCCGTGGAGGACTATTTTCTGTGGGGTATTTTTTGCTGGGGGTGGGTATTTTCCAGGGGGGTTAAAGCCAGCTACTGAAAATCAGAAGTTAGAAAATAAGAATTGTTCATTATTAAAACTAAAAGTAAATAAAATCTAACCTGTATTAGACTGGACTCTTATTACCTGGATTTTATTGGAGTAGCTTAAATACATATGATCTGCGTTTTTGTGCGGAGGGGGGTCAATTGTTTTTACTTTTCCTTTAAAAAAATGTTATTTCTAGTTTTTTTATCTCTTCTTGCATTATTCTTGTTGTTCCATTCTTATGATTTCGTATTGCTTTTGTTTCTATTCTTTTGTTGTATTAATATAAATGAATAAATAAATCTTAAAACGAGTTCAGCTCAAATTGAATATGCAAATCAAGCTTAAAACTAACACAAATATTTTACTATTGTAGCATAAATGAAACCCAAAACAAACAGAAACTAAATAAACAATCATAGCAAACAAACATACAACATGTACAACATAAATGAATAAATAAACCTTAAAACGAATGAAGCTTTAATTAAATATGCGAATCATGATTGAAACAAACAAAATCAATTCAAAGAAGAGTATGGGTATTGGATGTTTAATGTGCGGGGGTCACCACTTTTAAAGGCAAAAATGGCGCAAAGAGTTGCTATGCCACTTACTGGAGGGGGAGATCCCTCGTCGGCCCCAAATTAGTGGGATTCCCACAGTTACTCCAACGGTTCCGTATACTAACGTGATCGGATGGTCTATGGGCACATTTAAAGCCAAAGTTTACCGATAAGGTTTTCTAACTATCTCTTTAGTTTCGACCTAAGCTGAAAAGTTAAAGAGTACATAAAAAAACCTTACTGTATTCACTATACGTTGTATAACAGAACTGATTTCAGAAAAGACTCTTTCTCCCAGCCCGCTAGCCGCGTGCTGCGACAGGGGTGACGAGGGTGGTAAATGAATCTTTCCAGCCAATCCTAGGACTTACTAATTTACTGGTCAACCTCCCTAAAAGCGCAATTTCTTACCTCGTGGTCTATTAAACACGTTCGCAATTAAGAAGACCCAAAATGGCGTCACAAAATAAAAGAAAATTAATATTTATTACTCGGGGAAGGAAAATAATTAAGGGGCCAAAAGAAATGAAACTGGGAGGGACAATTATCTGAAAAAACTGGGACCAAGGGTTCCAACACCTCCCTCCTAAGATAAATGGCCCGTATATCCCGTAGATTAACTGAAAACTCAGACATAACATAAATAACTTCAAACTTAAAATCACTGAAGTTGTTTATCTTCTCTTCTATCAATGCCTGGGCTTACTCGGCTTGGCACTATATCGGTCATCCTCGACACGTCTCTACTGTAGGACTACAATGGTCTAGATTGTCTAGCATCTACATTTGGTTTTCAAAGTTGACGTCCCCAATATTCGTAGAAATTCATTGTGCACAGCACAATCAAAAACAAAAATTTTCTTGCTCTCACGAATTTACATTTAAGAGGAGCAGAGAATCAGTTCCTGGCACTTTTGATGATGCCAGCCATCGTGAAAAATTTGCTGCGATAGCCTTTTAATTTCCATCTGTGGAAAAAATCTCACATCTCAATAAAAAAGTAAATTGCCCCTTGACATAATTTCAAATAGTCTAAGGCCGAAAATACACAGGCCTGTGAAAACGATAAGAGTACTGAGAATGAAGTAAAATTTTGAGCGATCCATGAATCGCCTTTTTTCCGGGTTCCCTCCCATGGGATAATTAATATGCGTTGATGCGTTGAAGCTAATTGAAGATGAAACTTAGATATATCTCCCACTGAATACAATTTGCCGGAAATAATTGTCGATTCCCATGAAGAATAACAGCTATGAATAGGGTTGCTGGACAACGGTTTGGGTGAAGTATGAAGTGACTGGGAGAGAGTATCCCCCATGGACTCCAGATCAGAAAGACAAGATCTCGGTAAAGGGATCACAACTTGTCCACCAGTTGTGCATTTAGGAAAAGGAGTATCTCTCGCGACTTCCCGGAGGGAATCTTCCCCAAGGGCGTCCCCCCCCCCCTCATAGAGGAGCAAACCCTCTTTTGAGCTGATCAGACCAATATCAGATTCCTTTCAAAGTTTTTTCAATCCGAACCGACATTCAATATTTCCTGACTTTCCCCCAACCCGTTGTAGGTCATTCATCTCTCTTTTGTAACCATCTTCTTTTATTCCCCATGGGTCTTTGACCTCTTTTTCCCCTTATTATCTATGTTTTCAAGGCACAGCCCATCCAAAACTTTTTTGTTTTTCGCCACTGCAGGCTGAATCTCCAAATTTTGTCTCTTCTTTGCATTCCTCTTTTCGTCTCTACTTTTCTCAATTCTGTCATTCGCGCAAAATAATAAATCACCGTTATATCTAATTTGGACTCCAGTGTCCACTATCTTTGACTGAATAATTTCATTGTAGCTCCGTTTAATATCTCTTTTCTCTCTCTTAGTTTTCTTTTCTTTTGTAGTAGCATTAAATAAATCGTCATGAAATCTGAACTGGACTCTAGTGTCCATCTTCGACTGTCTTCCTTTATTGTAGTTCCGCTTAATATCTTTCTTCTCTCTTTTAGTCTTTTTTATTCTTACCGTAGCAACGAACATTTCGTCATCAAATGGGAAGTGAACTCCGACATTTGGTTTTTCATATTCTATTAAAATTGTTCGAACTTTCCGAGGAAAAGTGCGTAAAATAAATTTCGTCTCATTTTTCTCTGGTACACTCAGCGTTTCATTTTGGCCTTTACTTGTTAGCGTCTCATATTCATTAAAAGTGTTCTCAAGTTTTCTATTATTTGCAAATTTTCCTGAAAACTCAATTTCGCGCTTCTTATTTTCAATATTATCTTGTCTATTTATTTCCGCATCCCCTTTTTGTGGATTATCAACATTTTGAACCCGAGTATCAAGTATTTCTTTTTTCCGACAGGGTGGCACAGCCTACCAATTTGTTTTATGGGCCGGTACACCTCCCCGCCTTGTCAACGAAGTAGTATATTTTCCCGTAAAAGTGTTGAATGTCTGGTAATTTTCTTTTTCTAGCGATTGATTCTTAGACAAATTATTATGGCTATTTGACAGCCTAGAAGTTAATAGTGATAAAATATCCCTTTCTGGAATTCCCCAGCGGGCTTCTATTAGGCCTATCATGGTTCTTTTAAACTCTTGGTGATATCTTTCTTCTTTCTCTCTAGCTATTTTGTCAGCCTCTTCCTTTTTTTCTCTGGCTATCCTATCAGCCTCTTCCTTTTTTTATCTGGCTATCCTATCAGCCTCTTCCTTTTTCTCTGGCTATCCTATCAGCCTCTTCCTTTTTTTCTCTAGCTATTCTATCTCTTTCTCTTTGTTCTCTATCTTCCTTCTCTTTTCGTACTCTGGCTAACCTTTCATTCCCCATGAAATTTAATAGTTGTTGTGTCATATCTATTTGGGTACTTTTTCGCGAGCTCCTGCTGGATCTTGATTCAACACTGTTCCTTCTACTCGGACTACTTTGATTCCGTCTGTCATTATTTCTTCTTAATTCATTTTCTGAATCTGTTCGTTCTCTGTCCGTATTGTCTCTTTCTTTATAGGCTACTCCTACCTCCCCTTCATTTGGCACAGCCTCTGAGGGGTTAGTTCGTTTTGTTTTTTCACATGTCCTTTCTAAGTTTTTTTCGTACCCTCTCATTTTATTGCGTATACATCTTTCAGATTATATTATTTTTTATTAAATTAAGGAATCTTGGTAAATTCAAAAACTGTCACGCAAAATTATGGTTTGCAATTTCTATTGTGAATTATCAGCTCCGTGCAATAAGGTTGAACAATTTTTAAAATAACCGGAATGTCTATAGTTCATTTGTTATTAACGACTTTTTTCACAACAAGCAGTTTTACGCGAGTGAATTATATCTCCGAAAAACGAATTAACAGGGGTTGGACGAGAAAATAATCAGAAAAACCGCGCAAATATTCCACTAGTGAATTAGCTGGACTAAACTCAAACAGGGGAACTACCCTGTAAAACAAATCACGTATCCCTCCTGGATACTCGTATTCCAAATATAATCTCCTCCTGGGCAGATTACTCAATAGGACAGGTGCTTCCCACCTTCCTTGTCCAATATGCGCACAAACTGACAAATTCTCCTAATTTGCCGTCCTCAATATTCTTATAACCTTCGTCACTGAAGATTATATATAAGTCCGCCAATTCACTCAAATAATAACCCAACTTTCAACGTTTTCTCATCTGTCCTTAAACCCTGTAATACTTTTAAATACGAAGATTCCCCCACTGTAAACTCAACTCATTAATTTCACGTTATTCTTTTTTATATTTGTCTAACAAGGCTATAGCCCATTATAGACCTTCTTATTAATTAATTGCGTATTTCTGTTTTTTTATATGCCACCACAATAGGCTACTTTCTAGGCCAAATTAATCCGTCTCTTCGAAAGCGCTGAATTCTTTTATTATCAGATTTACTGATAGGACCTTAAATCGCTGCCACCACTTATTGGATGTGTGGGTACCGCTGGCACCACTTATTGGATGTTTAATGTGCGTGGATCACCACTTTTAAAGGCAAAAATGGCGCAAAGAGTTGATATGCCACTTACTGGAGGGGGAGATCCTTTGTCGGCCCCAAATTATTGGGATTTCCGCGGTTACTCCAACGGTTCCGTATACTAACGTGATCGGATGGTCTATGGCCACATTTAAAGCCAAATTTTACCGATAAGGTTTTCTAACTATCTCTTTAGTTTCGACCTAAGCTGAAAAGTTAAAAGAGTACATAAGAAACCTTACTGTATTCACAACACGTTGTATAAAAGAACTGATTTCAGAAAGGACTCTTTGTCCCAGCCCGCTAGCCGCGTGCTGCGACAGGGGTTACGATGGTGGTAAATGAATCTTTCCAGCCAATCCTAGGACTTACTAATTTACTGGTCAACCTCCCTAACTGGGCAATTTCCTACCTCGTGGTCTATTAAACACGTACGCAATTAAGAAGACCCATAATGGCGTCACAAAATAAAAGGAAAATTAATATATATTACTAGGGGAAGGAAAATAATTAAGGGGCCAAAAGAAATGAAACTGGGAGGGACATTTATCTGAAAAAACTGGGACCAAGGGTTCCAACAATGGGTATTACCTCCTTCCCTAATTGTAAAAGTCTAAAACCTACTGCGTCATTGGTGCTTTACTGAAAATGGCGCTTTATTACAAATATTTTCTTACGCACTTATTACAACATCTGAACGCAAATTATTTTACAAATATTTTCTTTTCCAGTTTTTATAGCATTGAAATTACAATACGTATTAAACTATTCAAAATTTTACTTATTCAATTTTATTTATTATAAAAAGAATTTTACTTTTTCAATTTTATTTATTCAATTAAAATTAAACCTTAAGCCTCCTGTTAGTATATTAAACGCTAAATGCATATAAAATGCGTTCAATACATTATGACAATTAAATGTTTCTCATTGTACTATAAAAATATTACAGTCAGATGTCTACTGGTAGCTGGTACAGAAATTTTAGCCCACTACGCCACTCCGCGTGTGGGCGGTTCTGACAGACAACAAGCTGAACGTAATCAATGAAAGCAGGTTCCAATCCGGGTTTTTAGCCTGTTGATAAAATAGGTTCTAACCATAACTGATATCGGGTAGTGGTGTCTACAAAGCTTCGTGTTTATGTGGGAAGTTTTACATTCGCAGGACCCGTCAACAGCCAAGGGAACAACTGCATGAACATAGGATTTCAATAGATGAATCCTTCAGATTTGACAATAAAAATGTCAATTTTGATTCTGCTTTGGCCCTCCACATTTTTGAAAATCTAAATCATTTAGTTCTTTTTAAGGAGACAACTTCAATATCTACCGTAAATGGCTTACCATAATCTTGTAGAGAATTAATTGAGATTAAAAAAAAATAAATTAATAGAGACTTGCTATGAATAGAGATACTGGAGTTATTTTCATAAGCCCAATTTGCAATAACTTAATATTAAAAGATTCAAATAATATTTCTCCTCAGTTGAAAGTACCGCCTCTCCGCATTTTAATGAAAACTGATTCTGTAGACAAGCTAAATATATTGCTAAGCAAACTATTTTTGCACAGTCCAATTGGTGAATGGTCTTTCATTTATTTTGCTCTGTTATATTCAATGTGAATTCTACTCTTGTGAGGTTTACTTCAAAAGGTTAGATTTTTCTTTTTCGTTTTTTTTATTCCTTCTGAGCATTGTTGACGACTTGGTGAAAGTCCTTGTCGAAATATCTGCTTATTTTCGTTTCATTTTTTTTCACAGGCTGACCCTACCCTCGTTTTTCTCGCCTTTTAGATTTTATTTTTCAATTATTGTTTTTTTCAGTCTTTGCTTCATACGTCAAAAACCTTATATGTTAACAATGGGCAACTTGCATAACTATAACTTGCAACCCTAAGTCATAGTTATTGGAATTTTGGACTATTTTCAACAAAATTGCTATTTCAAAATTTTAAGTGAATGCATTTGACGAAAAAAGCGTGCGAGACGGGTTGGGCTGGTTGACCTCTGATCTCTTTCGACCCTTAAAAAGGGCTAACTAAATTTTGATTTCCATTCAAACGAGCCTCCTCCAAAGTTTATACGGCCAAGTCTTCCATAAAAACTTTATATGTTAACAATGGCGACAGCCCTTTCACTGAGGGCTGGAGGGGAGGGGGCTCAAACCCAGAATCATGTTATTTGACATTTGTATTATTGCAAACAAAATGGTAATCTTAAAATTTCAATCCAACACCTTTGGGCAAAAGAGCGTGTAAAGGGGAGGGGCTAATTGCCCTCTGATCATTTTTTACTCTTACAAAGGAACTTTCAATTAATAATCATTTGAGCCCTATCCGAAGTTTATACTTCAACTCGTTCCCTAAAAACCTTATAGCCCCCCGGGGGATTGCCTAAGATACTACCCCTAGACTCTGGGGGGGGGGTGTCAACCCCCCAGCTTTGTTGTCTGATTATTCAACTATTTTTAACAAAATGGGTATTTCATAAAATTTTTCAATTCAATTGTATTCGGATAAATTGGGGAGAAAGGACCTTGGGGAGGAGGTTAGTTGCTCCGATCACTTTTGACTCCTAAAAACAGCTCTAGAGCTTCTGATTTTCAATTGAATTAGTTCCCTCCCATGTTTATGTGACCATTCCTTCCGTAATAACATTATATGTCCCTAGGGCATAACTTACAATACTTGCCCCGTGCTCTAGATGGTTGTATCAACTCAGGAGTTCTTATACATAAAAATTCCTGCTTGGGTATTGTTTCTTCAGTCATGGTTCTGTCCCTTCTGTATGATTATTTGTCTGATAATTCACTATTTTTTAAGTGTGATGGACTTGCTTTTTAAACTTGTCAGACATTTTAATTCAAAAGGGAATGGAGGTCATTGAGTTTTGTCGTTTGCAACTACATTCTTAGTAAATCACTAAATCCTTACCACAAACCCTTGCCACTTAGGGATTGGAGAAGTGTAGGTACGTTGTTCTGGAACCACTGAAAGTGGTACATTAAAAGCAGTTTTATTTATTGTTATATTCACTTATTCAAATTAATGCTTATTCAAACTATTGTTGAACGGTTGACATTCCGACTTGAAGCCTAACGCGTCAAATAACTGAACTACGTCTCTTGATCCAGTATAATCTATTGGTATTTGTAAGATCATAATTGCGTAACTTAATAAGGAGGCTTGGAGATCGAGCATAAGGGAGGTGTTTTTGTAAATCTCCAGTTACGGGTTTTGTACCATAATTATCAAAGTATAAACACATACAACAAGTACTGACAAAACCTATCCTCTCAACACAAAAAAGTGACCCTTTGTCCGCGTCTCCGGAGACGATTCCATACCTATGCGAACCTGGCGAGTAAATCACAAGTTCCGTAGGTGATTATACTTGTTCCGTAAAAGCTGTATTAAATTTAATTTATTGGCTCGGAGCGATTAAGTAGTACAACATTTACCCTCTAGAGGCGCTGAGGTACGCGGGATCACTTTTGGAGAGTTTTGTCAGTACTTGGTCAGTATGTGTTTATACTTTGATAATTATGACAGTAGCACCGTTTTATACTTCCAAGCTTTTCTACTTAAGAAGTAATACCAAAAGTGTTGCATTGGTGCTATATCGCACTTACAGATAGAAAACAGGTAGAATTGATGAAAAGCACGTATACATGAGCAATAGCTTTCAGATGAGCCATTAAGCAAAACTCTAAAAAGTTCAGGTAGCCTACTAGCCCCAGCTTTTCCAGTTGAGACATTGCACTAAAAGTGTCATTTTTAAAGCAATTAGGAACTTGCAGATGGTAAAACTTATAGGAAGAACCTAGATAAAAGTAATAGCTTTTATATGAGCTACTAAAAATCTGTCTACGATGTTCTGGTAGCCCGCTAGCCCCACCCCTTGAGAAATGGCACAAAACGCACCATTTGGCACTTGCAGATGGTGGAATTTATAAAAAGCACCTAGATATACGAAGTAGCTTTTGAATGAGCCATTAAGCATCTTTTCATGATGTTCTAGTGTCCCGCTAGCCCTGGAAAAAAAAAACGAGAGACAGATCAGTGCTACCCGTGGAAAAGAGTGGTTTTCCTTGTTGTTCAAGGTGGGGGACTGTTATGTCCCTTAACTAGGTTTTCAACCATGCTGATTTAAATGATACACACTTCATTTTGATCTGACGCCATTTTTCAGGGATTTCAGTTTTTTTTTCGAAACCGCCATAATTTTTTTCTGCTGTAAACTTTTACTTTTAAGACGAACCGAAATAATACTTACCATTCCTGAAATAGTGTCATATGCTAATTTGTTTTACTAGGTAGTTTTTCCTCAAATTTTGGTTATTATGAGCTGTGATTCACTCTTTACTAGGTTGTACCTAATGCTGCAACTATGACAATTCATCAAAATAAGCCTCGAACCAAACTGATCTCGCATCGACGACCTTTCTTATACCCACGAACAATCCATTCGTATTTACGGTAGTCCGCTGCAATTTACGAGGTTACAGAACTAAATTTGACCAGTTATTACATTTGGTAAACTCTGTCTAATCACTTATTATGTGCATCACTGAAACCAAAATCTCAACCATGAGTTACTAAGCAGTGAGGTTGTCATGCAGGCGTACAAGCCCTTCAGGCGAGACCGAGTACGCACTGACGGTTTGAAACATGGAGGAAGGTGTATTTCTGTTTATATACACAGCCATATACTATACTCATGTCTGAATCTCCCAGGCGGTTTTAACTCAGCAGGGGAGGACGCCCTGTGGGTTAGGGTGACCCTCCCAAATAAGCCAGTGATCATTGGTTCATTATAAAACCCCCAACCTACCATATCAGTAGCTACCTTGAAATTTACTTTGATTATATTCGGGTTAAATACACCAAGTCTTTCATAATCTTCCATGGAGATTTCAACGTACATAAATTTGTATGGCTTCATAGCAAAAACACTGATAAAAAAAAGGGTCAGGCTTGTATGATCTTTCTCTTTCGTATGAGTTTTAAAAACTGGTTGAATTCAATAACTACCACGGCCCAAACGAGTCTCCTTGTGTTGATGTATTTTTTACTGGCCACCCAGATTGCTTTAAGGATGACACTTATGCATTCACAAGTAACCACATTGTGGTTATTTCATGTGAAATTTTTCATATTCCTCCCTCTATAAGGCACAAGCGACAAATCTGGCAAATCGGAAGAGGAGATGAGGATGGATTAAGAAACGCATTTGCTTCTTAGCAATGGAAACCCTTCCTCCTTAAAGGGCCCTAGAAAGCTGCAAAAAAGGTACCATTAGGCCATAGTCGACTGTATCACAACTTACATCCCATTGAAGCAGATTCAGGAATCCAGCGAAGACAAACCATTTCTCAACATCCACTGTAAAAAAGCTATCAGAGCAAAACAAGAGGAACATAAGTGATGGTTACTCTCAAATCATAGGCAGCGCAATAGTGCTGCTTAAGTAAAGAACGATGTTGGCACAATGTATTATTATTTTGTCTTTATTTTTTGTTTGTTGGTTTGTTTTAGACCAGGGCACTTCGTATCGAAGGATTTGCCATAAAAATTACAAAAAGGACTCATTTGATTGGAAATTGAAAGGGCTAGTGTCCTTTTTGAAAATCAAAAATGATTAGAGGGCAACTAACTCCCCTCCTATGGCCACCATTTCCCCTAGCACATCCAATCAAAATTGTCAGGTAGAAATTTTGCTGAACATAGTTGAAAGGTCTGGGAATTAAATCTTTAGGGAAGTCACCCCCCCCCCCTCCCACAGCCCTTAGGGCAAAGGTTGTAAATTATACCCTGGAGCATAAAAGGTTCTTATAGAAAGTATTGTCGTAGAAACTTCAAAAAGGACTCATTCGATTGGAAATTGAGGACTAGTTCTCTTCTTAATGGACTAGTTCTCTTCTCAAAAGGGATCGGAGGGCAAATGCCCCCTCCCCAAACCCATTATTTCCCCAAACACTTCCAATCAAAATTTTGATATAGCCATTTTGTTCAACCTTTTTGAAAAGATCAGGAGTTATGTCTTTGAGGATGACAAATCACTCCCCGCCCTCATGGCAAGGGTAAGTTACGCCATGAGGTATATAAGCTTTTATAGAAAGCGTGGTCATATAAACTTCGGAAGGGGGTTTTTGGATTGGTAATCAGAAGCTCTAATGCTCTTCTTAAGAGTCAAAGTGATCGGAGGGTGGCTACTCCCCTCCCTTCCACGCACAAACACGTCATATTGTTCCAAAATGCATGTAATAAAAATTTTGAGATAGCCATTTTATTCAAAATAGTCCAAAGATCATATAACAAGACTTTTGGGGTTGTTGTAGCCATTTTATTTAAAATAGTCTAATGATCATATAACAAGGCTTTTGGGATTGCAACAACCCCAAAAGTCTTGCCCCCAGAGGTTCGAGGCATGGGTTTTAAGTTATACCCTGGGGGCATTTAATGTTTTTTATGGAAGAGATGACTGTATAAACTTTAGAGGAGGCTAGTTCTAGTTCCCTTTTAAGACTCAAAAGTGATAGATGGCAGCGAGCCCCCCCCCTGACTACCCCTGTTCACCAAACGAATCTGATTAAAATTGTGATATAGATGTTTTGCTCAAAATAGTCCAAAGAACATATAATGATGGTTCTAGGGTTGACACAGCCCCCCACGGCTTTGAGGATAGGGCTGTAAGTCATGCCCTGGGGACATAAAAGGTTTTTGTGGAATAGGTGGTCGCTTAAACTTCAGATGGGGCTCATTTGATTTGAAATTGGAAGTTATAGTGCCTTTTTTAAGAGTCAAAAGTAATTTGAGAGTAACCAGCCCCCCTCTCCGCGCTCATCATTTCCCCAAATACATCCAATCAACATTTGGAGATAGCAATTTGGTTCATCGTTGTTAATGGGTCGGGAAATTATGTCGTTAAGGAAGACCCTCGCCCCCACAGCTCTCAGGGCAAGGGTTGTAAGTTATGCCCCGGGGGCATATAAGGTTTTGTAGAATAAGTGGTCGTATATCCTTCGGAAAGAACTCATTGGATTGATAATCAGGATTTCTGGTGCCCTTTTTAAGAGTAAGAGTGATCAGAGGGCAGCTACCCCCCCCCCAAATAAGTCGCTTTTTACCGAAACAAATCGAATAGAAATTTTGAAACAATCATTTTGTTCGAAATTGTTTAAAGACCATATAACAAGACTTTTAGGGTTGATACAGACCACCAGAGCCTGGGGGTGACGGTTGTAAGTTGTGGCACAGGGTATTTAAGGTTTTTATGGAAGGAATGGCTATTTAACTTTAGAAGATGGTCATTTTGGTGAAAATTGGAAGTTCTAGTACCTATTTAAGCGTCAAAAGTGATGGAAGGCATTCAGCCCCCCACCTATCCCCAGTGCACTGTGGATAAAGCTGTAAGCTGTGCCATGAGGGCATATAAGGTTTTTATGGAATGGGCGGTCGTATAAACTTCAGATGGGGCACATCTGAGTTGAAACTGGAAGTTATAATGCCCTTTTTAAGAGTCAGAGTGATTTGAGAGCAACCAGGCTCCCCCCCTTCATGCTCATCATTTCCCTTAACACCTCCAATCAAAATTTGGAGATATAAGAATTTTCATCATAGTTGAAGGGTCTGGAAATTATGTGTATGAGGAAGGCATCCCCCCTCCTACAGCTCTCAGGGTAAGGATTGTAAGTTATGCCCTGGGGGCATACAAGATTCTTTTAGAAATTTTGGTCGTATATGCTTCGGAGGGGACTCATTGGATTGGTAATCAGAGGCTCTAGTGCCCTTTTCGTCAAAGAAATCAGAGCGCAAATACCTCCCCCCATACCCAAAAACGTCGTATATTCCCGAGATACATCCAATAGATATTTTGAGACCGTCTTTTTATTCAAAACAGCTCGAAGATCATATAACAAGGCTTTTGAGGTTGATACAAACCGCCAGAGCCCGAGGGCGAGGTTTGTAAGTTATGCCCTGGGGGCATGTAAGGTTCTTATGGAAGGGATGGATGTATCAATATTAGAGGTGGCTCATTTGGTTGAAATCGGAAGTTCTACTTCCTTTTAAGAGTCAATAGTGATATTGGTCAACTAGCCCTCCCCCAACTACTCCGCTTTTCACCAAACTTGCTTACTTTACTTTCGGCGGTAACCAGACGAAAAACTGTCCTGCCCGACACCAATTGACTTTTGAATTACGTCCGACGACTACTTCAATATGCCGGTTGCAACTTCATCAAACGTATCTGATTGAAATTGTGCGACGGTAATTTTGTTTAAAATAGTTCAAAGAACATATAACAATGCCTCCAAGGTTGGCTCGAACCCTCCGGGCCCTGGGGCAAGGGTTTTAAGTTATGCTCTGGGGGCATATAAGGAATTCATGGAATGGATGGTTGTATTAAACTCAGATGGGTCTCATTTGATTTTAAATTGGAACTCATAGTGCAAGGGCACCGGCAGAAAAGAGGGGGGGGGCAGACACCAAAATAACAATGGGATTTGGGGGACAGTGTAGGTGGCTCAGGGCATCAAACTACGAATTTACCCCGAAGAGGACGAATTTGAAATTAATTTGAAATCCCGAGAAGCTTATTGATTTAAAAGTATTAATAACTACAGTTTAGGCTTCCCATTTGCAAAAGAAGTAAGGCCACTCGGTGGTAGAACTGGATTCAACCAAGTTGATTTGCTTTATTTGTAATGAAATTAGGCTATTTTTGGTGACCTGCGCGTATCAGCTAGAATGAGGGGGGAGGACCCATTGTTTAGGTGGGACTAGCGTAGATTCCAACAAAAGTAAATTTTAATGGACAAACTGCTTACCCTTCAGGAGGCTTCAGATAAATGTTGAAAGAGGAAGGGGCGAGTAGGAATTAATTAAAATGTTTCTCTATACAGCTAATGTGCTACATTCCCATATCTACCAGCACAAAGGTGGAAAAGGCAAGGCAGGTCATCATCAGCACCGCAATGAAATTTCTTTGGGGTGGCAAATACTGCTAGGAACTTAGTTTTAGCAATTTTAAATGGAAATATTTTTTCTTTTTCTATTTATATGAGGTACTTCAAAGTATTTAAAAAGAAATATGTTCTGTATTCGATAAGAAAATTATTTTCGATAAGAAAATCCTATTTTAGAGGTTGTGATGGCTTCAGCTATGTAGAAGATTAAAAGTCTCACAGAATGTCTATCCATACAAGCAATAATACTCCTTTTAGTTCAACCGAAATTCCTTAGTAGTAATATTAACAAGGACTTTTTACCAAAGTTTCTTTTCATCACCAATTTTTTAAGAATATTCAAATTTTATCCAAAATTAAAATTGCAAATTTAATCGTAGGACGGTACTATTCAACGTACAATTATTTATTGACACATTTTAAAAGCAATTCAACAGGGATTTAAGGGACCGGTTCTTCAAATTATATCTTGGTTAGGCCTGGGTTTGATATGGAAAACAATCAGAAATTAAATAAAAAAAAGAGCTTTTCAACTGAAAACAATGAACAGATTTGAAAATTAATTTGAATAGGTTATTCTTTGTATGAAGGGGCCTGTTACTCTTTACTTTGAAGTTTTTTTTTCCAAATTTCAAAGAAAATCTGCAATTGAAAAAAAAATTTATCAAAACACTAAAAAACTTTTTTTATGAGCAAGGTGTCGAGAAGGGGGCAGTCCCCCTTATATACAGAGTAATTTATATTTGTTTTAAGTTTTAAACTTGCTTCTTACTTTAATTGAAAAAACTTTTCTATTGGTTCAATTACACTTCATGAAACTGTAAAGTTTCATGAATACAATACTTTTGGTAACACAGAAAAAAGATCAATATTTCAATGATCTCTGCTTGGATTTTGATGGGTAATCGAACAGTTCGTGGTAACGAACTTTAAGTTAGGAGCGACCTGGCTCAATAGTAACCAAAACTATAAAAAATGGAATTTTGATACGGATAGATATATATATATAAAAAATTAGCTTATTATGCTGATTCCAAATATATTAGTTCCTTTAAGTTTAGTTTTACCCATCAAACGCTACGACCATGAGAAAATTTGTCTGATTGTCAGAAAAAGGGGAAAAGACCCCTTTGAAGTCTTATAATTTTAATGAAAATCATACCATCAAATACGACATTTTCAACGAACTCTACTGTAGATGTTTCAAGCTCATATCTGCAAAAATGTGGAATTTTGTAATTTTTACCAGAAGAAAAATCACAGATCCATGTTTATATGTTTTTTGTTGTTTTTCTTTTTTCACAGGGGTGATCGTATCGGCCCAGTAAGCCTAGAGTTTCGGTAGAGGGCTCATTCTAACAGATATGAAAAGTTCTAGTGTCCTTTTTTATTGACCAAAAAAATTGGAGGGCAACTAGGCCCCCTCCCATGCCACTTTTTTCCCAAAATCGTCCTATAAAAATTTTGAGATAGCTTGTTTTTTCAGCATAGTCGAAAGGCCCAATAACTATGTCTTTGGAGATAAAATGACCCCCTACAGCCCCATCTGTCGGGGAAAGGTTGTAAAGTTATAAAATTCGCCCTTTGTTTTATTTGTTACTGGGAAGTATGCATACATTTTTCGGGTGGGGAGGGGAGGACGCATTTTCTGCATGGAGAATTTTCATTGGAGAGGATAGCTCCCAGAGAGTGAAATTTTCAGAATAAATTTTACGCTGGGTGAATTTGCAAGAATTCATATACGAAATCTCTTAATATGTCTTGCTTTCTCTTTGCCGATTTAATTTTACGTGTGGAAATGTTAAGGGTAACTGTCCATCGTAAATTTTCGCAAGGATTGAATTGTCCAGAAGATGTTTCTATGGGAGGGGTCTCTTTCCATTGAGGTGAAGCCAGGTATTCTGGCGTATTTAAAGAACGATCAGAAATTAAAACAAAACAAGTTTTTCGATTGAAAGTAAGGAACAACATTAAAACTTAAAGCGAACACAACTTATTATGTATGTGAGGGGGGTTGCCCCCTCTTCAACATCTCGTTCCTTATTCTGAAGTATAAAATTTGTCCCAGTTCTTTAAAAACGACTCCTAAAACACAAGGGTCATTTAACTAGAAAATAAGTAACTTCTTTTAAAGTGCCGAAAAATTGTAGCGTGAAGAGCGAGGTGTTAAGGAGGCAACCCCCTTCATATACGCAATAATTTCTGTTCGTTTTAAGTTTTAATGTTGCTCCTTACTTTCAGTTGAAAAAACTTGTTTTTGTTCTTTATTTAATGAAGCTTAGAGACAAACAATTTTCTAAAGGCAATAGAAAAAGTACGTCAATTAAAGTAAAAGTATATAAAAATGAAAAAAGTAAGTAATCACAAACTTACAAAATTACCTATATTTTACCTAAAAATTACCTAATTAATAAACAATAGCCTACTTACAAAAACTAAGATATAAACTCCTAGCATTCAGTTCTGCTGAGCAATGCCGAAGTGTTGGACGGATGTCTTTTTCTAAATATCGACTGTTTTGAACTTGGTTATCAAACAACAAAATATTTAATGCCTTTAGATTCAGTGTTTGTTCAAAGTAGTTTGTTCAAAATTTGTAATTCAATTTTTTTATTTAATTTTGAATACCAAAAGCCAGAATATTTGACACCTTTATACTTCATAACTGTAAAAAATTAAATCTTTTTCAAAGTGACAACTAGATAAATGCAATCACTCCTGGAAAACAAAATTATGATAAACACAAAAAACGTATCAGGGGAAAATACAGAAATTCCCAGCATTCCATTCAGGGAAATATTTCTGATTGCTTTCTTGTGTTTTCTGCAATTATTCGAACTTCATTGTGTTTTAATAACCGCTCTAATTACTAGTAAACAAATACATATTTTGAATCACCATAAAAAGCTGATTCTTTAACTTAATATTATCAATAGTTAGGCTCTTATACTCTCGTCATTGACAAGGATCGTTATTTACTTACCATTCATTACTATGAAGAATTTTTTTTTTTTTTTTTTTTTTTTTTGCTCCAACCAAATCATACAGAAAAAATGTTTGAGGGAAACTGGTTAGGGGTTACTCATTCATAAATTAGAACTTATATTTTCTTTATTATGGGTCAAAATCTATTGGCAGGCAGCCAACAATGGGGCAACAAACATTTTTTCCATGGTTTTTCCCTATTCTGCTCTCTTTCTTTTGGTTTCCTTATAATTTACTGTATAGTCTCAAATTTCCAGGGAGTGGCCATGACCCCTCCCCCCTCCCTTGCTGGTGCCCATGTCGCAGTACCCTTTTTAAGAGTCAAAGTGATTTGAGAAAAACCCCCGCTCCCCATGCCAATCATTTCCCAAAACAAACATCCAAACAAAGTTCTTAAAATCAGTTTTTTCAGCATTGTTTAAAGGTTCAGTAATTAAACGTTTGGGAATGTCAACTCTCCCCCCCCCACGAGGCTTCAGGCCAAGGGCTGCAAGATATGCAGTTTGTTCATTGTTTACATATAGTACGGGGAAGGCTCCATACTTGGACTCACAGCAAAGGGCTTCAAACTATGCAATTTGTTAATTGTTTACATAAAGTAAACAATTATATGTTATTGAGAAAAGGTATGCATGTTTGATTTCCACTTTCCCAAAATACGAAGCGCATTAAGATAAGTCTTTCAGGGAATGTTGATGGGAGTGCTGAACTAAATCATAACATATTACTTTTATATGGGTTTTCAAAAGGGTGTAACTCAGGAATCACTGAGAATATTAATTCGGAATTTTCAGGAAATGATAAGGGAGATGAGTAATTGAGCAAAAAGGCAATATTTGCACACTACTGCTACTAAAACTACTACTGCTTCTATTGCTACCACAAGTGCAATTACTACTACCACTTCTATCACTAAAACTGCTACTTCTATAGTGATTGCTACTAAGGTTTAGGATACTGAAAAAAAAAATCTGAGGAAACGCTGAGGAGAAAGTTAAACTAAATCAAATCCCACTATGTGCATACAGACTGCTGATACGGGCGTATCAGCAATATCTTTGGAACGGCTTACCATATCAAGAGGAAACTTCAGGGGCATCATGAGTGAGATGTTCAGTTGACCAAAAGGCAAAATGTATCTGTTACTAGAGCTATTAATACTGTTGCTACTACTGTTGCTACTAATAATTATACACTAGTATTGCTACTACTGTTCCTACTACTACCACTACTACTATCATGCTAGTACAATTAAGGTTACACATATGAAGGTGAAAATTTAACAGAAAATTGAGGGGGGGAACTTGAACTAAGTCGAAACACACTATGCGTATGCAGATTGTCAAATGGGCGTATCTCAAGAATTGATTTGGGTATTAAGTTGAAACTTTCGGAGAATACTTAAAGGGGTGATACTTAAGTATTAAGAATACTTAATATTTAAATCAATTGACAAAAGGTAATATATGCATGTCATTACTAACACTAATACCACTGCTACTCTTCCTTGTGCTACCACTGCTACTAAGCTACTCCAACTGCTACTTCAATTGCAACAACTTATAAGACTTACAGTACTAAGGCAAAAAGAGCGTCAAAAGCACATTTAAACAATATTTTGGAACGACTTAATGTGTCAAGGTGAAACTTCTGGGGCATTGCGAAAGCGATGTTCAACAGACCAAAAGGCAATATGCACATGCTACTATCGCTATACTGCTGCTGCTACTGCTACTGCCACTACTAATGCAACACTAACACTGCAATTACTTTTACTATTACCAAAACTACTGTGAAAATAGTACTATTAAGTCTAAGTCTATGAAGGCAAAATTTGAGAGAATATTGATGTCAAATTCAAATTAACAAATAACCCTCGTGTATTTAGATTATCAAAATCGCGTATCTTAAGAATTGATTGCGGTATTAAATTGGAACTCTCAGAGAATACTTAAAGAGGAAGATCAATTGACCAAAATGTAGCATGTGCACACTACTGCTAATGCTACTCCTACTGCTACATTTACTAGTTCTACTACTACTATTGCCCCAACTGATACTTCTACCGCAACTACTTGTAAGTTTAAGAGTATTAAGATGAAAATTTCAAGAAGTATATGAACATACAAGTTATCAAAAGATAAAATCGAAAATATCTTAGCAATGGCTAATTGCATTGAGTTGAGTAGCTACACTACTGCTGTGACTACTTTTACAACTATACCTATGGGTATGAAGGTAAAATTTTAAGAGAACATTTCTAAAAATTTCCGTTGAACGGATGACAACCGGCCATCCGTATACAGGTTGTCAAAAGAGTAAATCAGCAATATCTTAGGAACAGTTTCATGTGTGAAATTAAAACTTACAACGCTTTTTTGGGGTGATGTTAAACAAACTAAAACACAATATTTGCATCATAATACTACTGCATCTACTCCTACAACTACTACTAGTGCTACTATTATTATTACTGCTACTACTACTACTGCTACTAAAGCTAAGACTACAACTATTAACTCTACTTCTACTTCTAGTACTATAGCTACTGGTGCTACTACAACTACTACTGCTGCTACCATAAGTACAATTACTACTACCACTACTATCACTAAAACTGCTACTTCTGCAGTGAGTACTAATAAGGCTGAGGCTACTGAAAAAAAAATCTGAGGAAACGTTGAGGAGAAAGTTAAACTAAATCAAATCCTACTATGTGCATACAGACTGCTGATACGGGTGTATAATCAATATTCTTGGGACGGCTTACCATATCAAGAGGAAACGTCAGGGGCGTAATGAGTGAGATGTTCAGTTGACCAAAAGGCAAAATGTACCTGTTCCTAGAGCTATTAATACTGCTGCTACTACTGTTACTACTAATAATTATAAACTATTATTGCTACTACTGTTCCTACTACTACCACTACTACTATCATACTAGTAAAATTAAGGTTACACATATGAAGTTGAAAATTTAACAGAAAATTGAGGGGGGGGGGAACTTTAACTAAATCAAAAAACACTATGCGTATGCAGACTGTCAAATGGGCGTATCTCAAGAACTGAATTGGGTATTAAGTTGAAACTCTCGGAGAATACTTAAAGGGGTGATACTTAAGTATTAAGAATACTTAATATTTAAATCAATTGACGGAAGGTAATATATGTGTGTCACTACTAACACTAATACCACTGCTACTCCTCCTTGTGCTACTACTGCTACTAAGCTACTCCAACTGCTACTTCAATTGCAAAAACTTATAAGGCTTAAAGTACTAAGGCGAAAAGAGCGTCAAAAGCACATTTTAACAATATTTTTGAACGACTTAATGTGTCAAGGTGAAACTTCTGGGGCATTACGAAAGCGATGTTCAACTGACCAAAAGGCAATATGCACATGCTACTATCGCTAACAATACTGCTGCTGCTACTGCTACTACCACTACTAATGCAATACTAACACAGCAATTACTTTTACTATCACCAAAACTACTGTGAAAATAGTACTATTAACTCTAAGTCTATAAAGGCAAAGTTTGAGAGAATATTGATAGCAAATTCAAATTAACAAATAACCCCTGTGCATTTGGATTATCAAAATAGTGTAACTTAAGAATTGATTGCGGTATTAAATTGGAACTCTCTGAGAATGCTTAAAGGGGAAGATCAATTGACCAAAATGTAGTATGTGCACATTACTGCTAATGCTACTGCTACTGCTACACTTACTAGTTCTACTACTACTGTTGCCCCAACTGATACTTCTATCCCAACTACTTGTAAGTTTAAGAGCATTAAGATGAAAATTTCAAGAAGTATATGTATATACAAGTTATCAAAAGATAAAATCGAAAATATCTTAGCAATGGCTAATTGCATTGAGTTGAGTAGCTATACTACTGCTGTGACTACTTTTACAACTATACCTATGGGTATGAAGGTAAAATTTTCAGAGAACATTTCTAAGGATTTCCGTTGAACGGATGACAACCGGCCATCCGTATACAGGTTGTCAAAAGGGTAAATCAGCAATATCTTAGGACAGTTTCATGTGTCAAATTAAAACTTACAACGTTTTTTTGGGGTGATGTTGAACAAACTAAAACAAACTAAAACACAAAATTTGCATCATATTATTACTGCTTCTACTCCTACAACCACTACTACTGCTACTATTATTATTACTGCTACTACTACTACTGCTACTAAAGCTAAGACTACAACTATTAACTATAGTCCTACTGCTACTATTATAGCTACTGGTGCTACTACAACTACTACTAATAAACCTAAGAGTATTAAGGCGAAAATTTTTGGCAATATTATAGCTGTTAGCCAGAAGTTTCAATTAAACCAAAAAACCAAACGCATTCAACTATTAAAAAAGCACATAAGCAATATCATAGGCAGCAATGCTATATCATAGCTAGTAATATTATTGATATTTTAAAGGAGCTAATCTGACTTGAAATTCAAAGATCTAGTACCCTTTTTAAGAGTCAAAATTGATTGGAGCAGAATCAGCCCTCTTCTTTAGCTCATAATTATCTAAATACTTCCCATCAAAATTTAATATAGCCATTTTGTTCTGTATCTGTATCTAGTAACCGTATCTCCAGGGCTATTGCATAAGTCAACCCCCCATAGTTGTATAGTTCACTCATTATGTTTAAAAACTAAATGGGGCTGAGAAAACAAAAGCAGTAACAGCTGAATTTCAGAGAGTCAAAAAAATTTCCATTCGACTTTGATACTATTTACAAAATCCGGTAGAAAAGGTCCAAAATTTAGCAGTAAAATTTATAAATCCTGTGAAAGAAGTTGCATAATGTCATGTCTAGTTATTAAATATAGTTAAGCCAAATCTAAATCTAAAATGGCTCCTCAAAATTTGGAAAAAGATTCAGCACAAAATTCCGAAGTCTAAGTAAATTTTCTAGAACAGATATAGTAAAATACGAAATTCGTTATTTTTGTATTTTCGTAATTTCGCAAAATCGTCCAATCGAAACTAAGAAAGAAAAATCTATTTCTGACCTAAAATAAGTTATTCGCTTACCAAATTTACTACATTTTTATTGATTTGACTTAGTGTTTTTTTCAATCTTGTTTCACCAAAGTTGAAGAGTGAGCAATAAAATAAGAAAAGCAAAATATGACTATGGTTGCAAGAGTTCAAGAATATCCTTTTAACTTACGGCTTCTTAAAAATATTCTTAACTTAGAATCATTGATCTGGGCTGAAGTTTTCATCCACGTTTTAAAACAAAATAGCGATTGAAGGTATTATCCCCTCAGTTTTCAGCGTGCAAAACTCGAAACAAATAAAGCTGTTGTGGCTTTTTCTATACTATCATAGATCCAAGCCGTTACAAATATTTTGTTAATTTATGACATTGTCAGTTTAGTTTTATGACAGGCCAGAAAAAATTACGCAAAAAGACGATCGTCAATCCCATAAAATCAATATATTTTTTGTCTTAAAAGTGTTGTCCTCCAATCACTTTAGACTCTTAAAAAGGGAACTAGAACTTTTGATTTCTAATCAAATGAGCTTCCTCTAAATTTTATGCGGCAATCCTTTCCATAAAACATAAATGTTAACATTGGACAACTTGAATAACTAGCAGCACTTGCTCGGGCTGGGGGGTAGTAGAGCTAAATTGGCTTTCAGACTCTTTTTAACAAAATGGCCATCTCAAAACTTTGATCGGGTGCTTTTGAAGAAAAAAAGTTTGAGGTGGGAAGTTGCTCTCCGATCACTTTTGACTCTTTAACAGGACCTTAGAAATTCTGAATTTCAGCTAAACGAGCCATATTCATAGTTTGTATGACACGCCTTTCCATATCAAGCGTCTCTTGCAAAAAAATAATACATAATAATACATTGAAGCCTTATGGCTTTTAACTATAGGCAAAGCTACAAGGTTGCTTGTAAACTTGGGAAATTTCTCAGGGGACTCAGCCCCAGGTCCTCCTTTAATATACCAGTGTCTATTCTGTCCGTAAGCTCTTATTCCCATTTTATGGTTAAAAATCAATATCAATACACTTCTTCATTGTTATTTAGGGCGATAGCTTACTTGGCATATTAAAATCAAAGGACCACTGCAAAAACATAATACTAAATATAGAATGACGGGAGGTGTGCCACCAAGCCAATGATACTGGTGGCACACCAAACGGACCACCAGAATATTTATTGACGACAGTGTGCCTCTCTTCGACAACGCAACGGCAATAAATCGGAGCGGCGTCAGGGTTTAGAATTGCGATATTTAAAGTTGCAAAAAGGAAAAGCTTTGGGAGACAGAATTTAAATATCATGACTATATTTATAGGTTTAAGGGATGAAAGGCTGTTCCAGGAATTTTATATTTTACTGTTTGATTCTTGGCCATTAAACCAGCGACTGGTTGCTGTAGAAACGTATGCTTTTTGATACTGTAAAAGGTCTTTCAGTAACTGATTCACTAGTGCAAAAATGTACTCCCAATTTTAATAGACTTTAGAATTTAATTCTTAGGCATTTCAGCCTCATCACCAAGAATACCAAGACGTTAAGGTTGTCGCACTTTTTAGACCAAAATCATCCCTTTTCGGGCTTCTTTTGCGCAAGGTGGCAACTACTTAATTGGCAACCTTTTTGTAGATTCCTATGCTCAGTGTTTTTTCAATACCGTGAAAATATTTTTTTAGTTATTTTAATACATGTTAAATTATATTTTCGTTACAAATTTACTTTTTTGACATTGCCAAAAACAAAGTGTAGTTTGAAAACCACAAGAATTTTGTACCATGGACATGTTTTAGAAGAAGGGAATTTACCGGCTATACATTAATTTTGACAACTCAACAACATTGTATTTCGAATAGCATTAATCTAGCAGTAGCAATAGCAACAAGCCTAAGTTCTAGTTTTAAACTGATAAAACTGCGCCTTTTGCCTACAGTCCAATATGTCAGCTAAAAAGGGATTGACAAAAGAAGAAGAGATTTTGCTTCGGGATTTTAGTAGGAATGTTTCAACAAAGTCTGCTGTCCTATTTTATGCCAATGCCTTCATTGTGTCTGCCCTTCCTATATGTGAGTTTCACTTTTGTTTTCATAAGATAGGATAGTCTGGGGTAAATTTTTACCAAATCATATTATTGACTGACAAATAAAGTGAATATAGCCTACCACTTGATGCCTTTTTTTATTCTCTTTTCAAATATAGGCTAATAATAATTTTTGTTGGAAATGAATTTTACCCCCACCCCTAAATATACCAATGCATGGTATATATTTGCACATTAGGGGGGGGGGCAGGGGCAAATTTTATTTCTGATGTAAATGGGAGGTAAGTTTGAACTTAACCACACCCTCCTAATGTGCAAATACCCTATAGCATAGGCCTATTCCCTTGGTCAATATCTACCAAATCATATTATTGAGTTAGGACTAAAGTGAATACACCATTCGATGCCTTTTTTTATGCTGATTACAAATATAATAGGCTAAGCATTCCTATTGGAAATTAATTTCTGCCCCCCCTATATATACCAATTCAAGGTTAGGTTAGGTGTAGCCTAAATAGGGGGGGGGGCTGAAATTCATTTCCAATAGAAATGCTTATTATATTCATAATCAGCATAAAAAAAGGCATTGAAGGGTGTATTCACTTTATTCCTAACTCAATAATATGATTTCGTAGATACTGACCATTCCCTGAATTGGTATTTAGGGGTGGGATAGAATGCATGGTAAATTTTTAGCAAATCATATTATTGACTTAAGAATAAAGTGAATAGGCCTATACCACTCAATGCCTTTTTTATGCTCTTTCCAAATATAATAATCATTTTTGTCATAAATAAATTTTACCCCCACCCCTGTATATACCAATTCAAGGTATATATTGGTACATAAGGGGGATAAGGGTAAATTTTATTTCTGATGTAAATGGGAGATAAGTTTAAACTTTATCTGCACCCCCCTAATTTGTAAATACATACCTTGAATTAGTATATATGGGTGGGGATGAAATTCAATTCCGACAAAATGGTAATTATATTTGGAAAGAGCATAAAAAAAGGAATCGAGTGGTATATTCACTTTATTTGTAAGTCAATAGCCTAATATGATTTGGTGAAAATTTACCAAATTCATTTCCAACAAAAACGATTAGCCTATTATATTTGGAAAGAGCATTGAGTGGTATATTCACTTTATTTGTGAGTCAATAATATGATTTTGTAAAAATTTACCCAGTCTGGGTCTCAATTAACCCTGTCAGCCCTTCAACAAGCACTAATGGTGTTTTGGGGCCAACTAGACACAAAGTAGCCTACCTTTGGATGACCATGTCACTACACAAGGCCATATCCTATCAGTTTGCCAAGATACCCAGTAGTTGAACTGCTATTAACCACTTAAAAGCAAAATAAGTTGAAATATCTATGATAGGTCCACCTCCTTGGTTAGCCTAAAAATTGAGCAGTCCACATTTCTGACCTAGGGTAAAAAGCAGTATCCAAATGAGCAAAGTTATGTAAAACTAAAACCCTTACATCTTGTTAACAAAGAGGAATTGGGAAAAATTGTACATATCAGAGAAAAGCTAAAAATCTAAGCTATGCATCAATACCTAACAGGTTAAAAAAAACAGTATCCAATTGAGCAAAATTATGTTAAACTAAAACCCTCACACCTTGTTACCAAAAGGGAATTGAAAATAATCATATATCAATGAATAGCTAAAAATCTATGCCATACATCTACATAGCTTTATTGAAATAATCCTAAAATAAACACTTAAAATTGTTAACTTATTCACTTACCTACAGGGACCTCTTTTTGGAAGAGCTTATAAGCCTTTTTTGAGGTGTATATCCTTTTAGTTTTTCAATTTCATTTACATATTAACAGAAAGCTGATTTTCTTCTGATTCTAAACATATAACTTTGTTGCTTGATACTTATTTTATAAATCAGAAATATTAAATATAATTTTTTCTTTTCAATTGCTTGTCAAAACAGAGACCACATTTTTAATTTATGCCAAATTATTGGTGATAACTTTGCCAAGGAGTTGGGGCTCTTGTTACTACCCTCACATTGAATCATGCTGTAGTAAAGTAGGGGTGGTCCAAAAACCCATCTCTATTTTTCTGGAATGCCAAAGAAAAGTGGTGTTTCCCCGAAAAAGGTTTTTACCCTAACTTAACCTAATTTATCAATATATGCCTATTAATATTGTTTTGTTAGATGGCAGTGATTGTGATTAACTTTTATTTGTAGACTATTTGAAAATGGATAAATGTACTCAAATCTATGTTTATATATATATATATATATATATATATATATATATATATATATATATATATATATATATATATATATATATATATATATATATATATATATATATATATATATATATATATATATATATATATATATATATATATATATATATATATATATATATATATATATATATATATATATATATCATGATGAAAAAAAAATGTTTTTTCTTCTTTGTACCAACAAACTCAGAAAATGTAAACTAAATAAAAAAAACTATTTGACATTTTAAATTAGAACATTTTACTTAACCTTAAAGCTTAAGGAATGCCAATTGATTTCTGAGGTATATGCAACATTTTGTTCAACTAAACCAATACAGTAACTGGCTTACTATTACCCCATCATGTTGAATCTTTTGTTTGTTGTCTTTCTCTTGGAAAATCACCTGGGGCAGATGGTATTCAGCTAAAACATCTGAGTTATGGTACCCCTAGACTGTTTAGTCACATAGCTTTATTGTTCCAAGCAATAGTATTGCAACAGTCTGTCCCACAAGTTTTGTGTCAGGGGTTTGTTACTTGTAAACATAAGAAGGGGAAAGATCCTAAAGATTGTTATTAATGTAGGCCCATCACTATTTGTTCAGTTCTATCAAAGTTACTGGAGAAGATACTGTGCCCTATAGTGATAGTGCAAGTGGATGTGGGTGACAATTAGTTTGGTTTCTGGTCTTGATGTTCAGAATGCACATGCAATTTTTATCTCAATTGATGGAAACTTTAAGAAATGAAAAACTCCATTATTTGTCTGCACAATAGACATATCCAAGGCATTTGATTCAGTCTTGCATTTGCAAGCAGTCCTGTCAGTACTAAGGTTAGGAGTTGATCCCTTTGTCTGTGGCAATGGTATTGAAAATCTCAAGTAAGAATTTGGTCTGCAGGATAGCTTTCTGGACCTATAGAGATATATAGAGGTGTTAAACAAGGCTCAGTAATCAGCCTGGTGATATTTAACAATGCATTACATTCTGGAACAAAATCAATAGAAGAAATTTTGATAGAGATGGAATTGATGCTAGTCATCTATCTTATGCAGATGATCTACTTTTGATAAGTGATAATTTAGAATCTCTACAGAAAGCTATTAATGCTGTGTTGTCTGTACTTGGAGATATTGGGCTAACAATAGAGCTGTCTAAGACTGAATTTGTTGTTTTGAACAACAAAACACTGCCAAATCATGTTGTTGAAGTTTGCGGGAAGACAGTTGTCCAAAGGGCTACATTTGAGTATCTATCAAAGCTACTAAAAATCTAGTTACTGTGGCACTTAAAGAAAAAATACAGAAAACTTATGGTATATTAGTACAAACTAAAATTCAAGTTGACAAAATTATGCTTGGTTGTCTCTGTAACGCCATGTTTGTGCCACATGCCTTTTTTTTAACCCCTTTATGGAATTGCTTTAGTAAACCCAAATGTAACCAAATTTGTTCAAATTTTTTTTTGTATTGCAAATATTTATTGGGAATTGCCATATGGTTCAGAAACTCTTATACCTTGCAGATATACCATATATTTTAGATAAGTAAGAAAATGGATGAGTTGTCTACCCATTTCAAAAGTCAAAATAGAACAGTCCATGACTTTTTTGTTGGCTAGTCTTGTGCAGTAAAATTATGATTTTTATTTTGTTATTTTTTCTCTCTTCCATAGTTATTGCAGTTTAATTTTGTTTTGTAGTGTTTTGAGATTTCTTTATTCTTTTGTTTTTATAACTCCTTTGAGCATTTACACTGTATTTGTATGAAGGGTTCAAATTAAGTTACTATTATATTGAAACATAAGTAGTTAATGAATTTGTATTGTTGCCAGATTTGGAATTATAATGAAACAGAACAACTATCATTCCCCTGGTTCTAAAATCAAATTTGTTTTGAAACTTACTCATTTGTGCCAAGAAGTGTTACCAAACTGAGTTGAATAATACCATATCATAAATTGTCTGAAATTCTAGTGTAAACAAGAAATTCAGTTTCTTATTTTCTGTTGACAATTGTCTACTTATGTCTCTTCTTTACTTTAAAATTTCCTGAATTGATTCTTTTAATCAGTATTATGAGTTATTATAACTCACATGTTTATCAGTATATTATAACTCACATATTATCAGTATTATAACTCACATGCATGTTACATTTCTGAAATCTGCAATTAATCTTAATCTGTTTACAAGTCTGTATTTTGCTTTCAAATGTTCCAAGGGCCATTCTAATCAAATTTGGGAGAGGGAACTCATGTTGCCATTTTTCCAGCCCTAGTTTTGCCTCAGTATTGTTTGTAAACTATTTAAATAGCAGAATTGATAAGCCCTATTAATTTTTTTTCTAGGGTTGTTTTGGAGGATTCACTTGATGGACCCACTGTACTCATCTTTCTACTTTGTCACTATGACTGTTGTATCTACATACCTTATTTCATTTGCCAACCAGAACACACAGTATATTCTCAAAGATAAGGTAAAAAAGTGACTTGTATCTACTTTCCTTTTGTATAATTTAAACAGTCAACATATGTTACACATACACAAACCAAAATTCCCTGATTTTTATTGGCCCTTTCTCTAAAGATCAGGGTCTTGTAATTACAAACCTATATTTTCTAAGGCATGGTTGGAAAAGAAAAGGTGAAGAATACTTCCACATACAAGTCAAAGACAAGAATAGAAAGTACAAGAATACAAGTCCATGCAGTGACACAAAGGATGTCTAGTCTATATTTGATTCAATCTAGGTCTCTACTAAAAAATCTATAGGGATCACAACAGCAGCTGCAACAGTTTAGGTACAGAGGTCTTTAAGTTTCAACACTGTAGTAAAGTATACCTTATCCTTCTTATAGCTAAAAAGTAAATAAATATTCAATGATTGTGGGTGTATACAGTAAATACAGCAAAACCAAGCAACAGAAAGTTGTGAGAAAATATGACCCTGCATATCTAAAACTAAGACTTCCTTCAAATCATGATACAATATGTCTGTTTCTTCATCTTCTACTTTCAAAAAACAGCACCTGCAATCTATAATAGACTCCTTTTGGCTTCTAGGAGGTTTCTTCTGAATACACAATTAATGCATCAAAAATAAATACAAGCATCAGATAAACAAAGAGGCTTTTTTTTTGCCATCAACATCAACACAATCATTATATTTGTTTTTTTCTCTCTCTCTTTTCTTTCTTTGTTTTCTTTTTTTGCTACAATTATTAAGGAATTTAATACTCTTGGTTTTCATATAACAAGCACAATAACAGAACAGAAGGAAAAGAAGAAACAATAGAATAGGATGGCTTGTGGGAGGTACGAGTACTCAAGCTGCCTGTTCCCAGCAATTTAAGGCCTGTAGGCCGGCTGGTACCTAAATGGCTCTTCATACTCACTCTTGCTCTCTTCAGGACTCTTCATACAATATTATTATCCACAAGAAAATCAATTATGCTTTTGTACAGGTATCTTTCATCTGCTGCATTATAATTGGCTTAAGTTTGTGCTTGGACCACTTGGTCAATATGATCACTCCTGAGAAAAAAAAAACCAAATAAACACACAACTGTGATCTTTTTTCTGGCAAAAAAAAACAACAAAATTCCACATTTTTGCAGATAGGAGCTTGAAACATCTACAGTAGGGTTCTCTGATAAGCTGAATCTGATGGTGTGATTTTCATTAAGGCTATATGACTTTCCGGGGATGTTTCCCCCTTTTTTTGGAAATAAGGCAAATACTCTCAGGTATAAAATAACTTTTGATGTGTAAGACTAAACTTGATGAAACTTATATATTTGAAATCAGCATAAAATCTTATTCTTTTGATGTATCTATTGGTATCAAATTTTCGTTTTTTAGAGTTTTGATTACTATTGAGCCGGGTTGCTCCTTACTTACAGTTTGTTACCACAAACTGCTTGATAAAAACCCGGAAACTTTTGATTTAGCATTACGAGATCATGACCGTTCACACTACAGTATACTTTTTTATCAAGCAAAAATAAGTGACACATCTGTTGTACTTTTACAAAATTTCTTAGAAATAATCGAAATTAAAAAAAAAACTATCAATGGGGGGATTAGTATCAACAGAGATGGGAGGGAATATAGATTAAATCGATTTACAATAACTTAATTAGGGGGAAGGTTAGAATTTCAAATATTTTAAACATTAACATGTTGCATAATGGTCCCTAAACAAGTGTCAAGCCTGTATATAATATATAAATTTTCTTAACCTGTGTCAATTTATAACCTTGGATGTCCTCTACAGTTAATTATATCTTAATCTTTTAAATTCAATTATAGGTTGTAAGTAAGAGTGTTTTTTTTTTTAAATAAATAACCTGTTTTGCCTGTATTTAATTAACTGCTTGAACCTAGGGCATATATAAATTTTTTTAATAATTACATTATTTTATGTTTGATAGATTTCATTACCAAACTCATACTGTACCAAAGACAGCCTAATTTGTCTTTTTTTTGTGTGTATATTCTTGCATTTGCATAGTGATATTGGGAGTTATTAAGATATATCAAACTTCAACTGTACCAGAGACAACCTTATTTATCATTCTGTTGCACGTATTTGTGCTATTTGAATGGTGACATTTGGAAGCTATTAGAATATGGGTTTATTGTTTTTTATTTTCTTTATATGTTTTGTTTAATTTATTTTAATTATTTTTTTTCTGTTGACAAAGGCTTCCAGGGGGAGGGGAGCTGAAATATTCGGGTTTCTTAATTATTTAAAGTTTGTTGCTTCTTTTTTTTGTCCACTGCTTTGAGTTAAGTTATTATACTCGTTTTCTCTAAATTTTTAATTGTTCAATTATGTAAACATCTAGATGATGACCTTCACTTTTAATGTCAGCAATATCAACCTTCTAGATCCTGCGAATCATATATATACTAGAATTAAATGAATAACTTTACAGATGAGGGCCTTCTATTAGCGAATTTAGCATGAATTCAAAATAAATTAAGCTTGTCAAAAGTCCACCTTAGTCAAGATAACAGATTACCCTGAGGGGATCCGTTAATACATCTATTTGAGTTGTACAGTCCTACAGACCATGGAGCCTTTGTGGGGATTTGTAGATTGTTATGTAATTATTTTACTTATATATGGAAAAAAATATATCTATCTAATACATTAAATAAGCAGTGGTAGATGGCATACTGGCAGTTACTTTCAACAGCTGACTTAGGTCATAGGGTGCCACTGAGAAATCAGAAGTTTGTTTGATATGATTTAAGCAGAAGGATCTCAATAAAGTACCTCAGAAGAACTATAAATAAACGTCATTTTCCCGTTAAATTCAATTCTTTCGTTTTTAACTGTGCAAATTGGTGTACCTTTATGTGCATTTTAAGGGTTTTCAAGTTTTTTTTTAAGGACACAAATTTTACCACGCATCAGTATGGCTTCCGTGACTAAGAGGAGATATAAATGTCTTGGCAAGATTTTTAAGTGATTTTGTTAAGACATTTTGACTACATTTATTTTGCTGGACAAAATTAACTGTATTTAGTCTGTAGTGTAAGTCTTATTTATTAAAAGGTGTTTTTTTTTTAAATTATTTAAACTTAGTTTCTTTCTTTATCTTTAGATAGCAGTTCAAAGACAAGAAGCTGTTACCAAGGAAATGAATAGGAAACTGAGTGATGATAAAAAGATGAGCAAAAAAGAGAAAGAAGAAAGGTACAATATTAGTATTTGATATTCCAAATCAAAAGTGTATGGACATTACTCTAAAAAAGAAAATGGATAGTTTCTTTTAGGGGGATAACTTCACAGATTACCCTTTGGGAAGGGGAGGAGGATTTAGATTGATTTACAAAAATCAAAGATAAACTGTGCTATTGCGTTGCCTAAGTAAAGAGCGAAGTGGGGTGTTTTTTTTTTTTTTTTTTTTTTTTTAAATCATTTTCCACTACGAAAATACTTCCGATTCGTATGGAAGGAGTCGCCGTAGAAAAGTGGGAGGGGCTCATTTGATTGGAAAGTAAAACTTCTATTGCCCTTCTTAAGAGTTAAAAGGGATTGAAGGGGAGCCAACCCCTTTTTGCTACCTTCTCTCCAAAGACATTCGATCAAAGTTTGAGAAATTTTTTTGTTCAGCATAGTTGAAATTGCCAATAGATCTGCCTCAGGAGATGGCAAGAACCCCTACAGCCTTTGGGGAAAGGGGTGTGTTATACCATTTGCCAATTGTTTTCATAAAGGATTTTTTATTGCTTGACTCAATCTCTAAAAAAAAAACTAAGGGTAATAAAGTTGAAGCTTTGGGGGAATGTTGAGACCATCTGCATGGACGTTGACAAAAGGACTTTTCAGCAATAACTCATGAACGACTTAGGGCATTAAGTTGAAAGTTTCAGGACATGTTAAGAAAGATGTCGAACCAAACAAAAGGCATTCTAATGCACACTACTACTACGACTAATAATCCCCGTACTACTACTGCTGCTATTACATATAAAGGGTGGTGAAACTTTCAAGGAATATTAAGGGGGACTGTGACCTAAATTGTAAATTAATATGTGCATGCAGGTCGTCTAAAGGGTGTATCAGCAATATCTCAAGAATGCCTTTGAGTATTAAGCTGTAACTTCCAGGGAATCTTGAGGGGCATATTGAACTAATCTAAAGGCACTACTTGCATACTACTACTATCACCGCTGCTACTACTACCATTAAGGTTAAAGCTAAAATGGTGAGAATTTCGGGGAATAATTAAGGGGGATTTTGGAACTAAATTCAAAACACACTAGGCCTATACATGCAAGTGGTTGAAAGGCTGTATCAGAAATATCTCCTACTACTACTATTACCTCTAACAGAGTCACTATACCCTTGACTTCTTGTGATTCCAATTGCAAATACTTGCGACTGTGAGTGCTTGTGGTTCTGGCTGCTTATGATTGCAACTACTTGTGGCTGCAACTTTTTGTGATTGGGATAACTTGTGACTCTGACTGCTTGTACCTGTGACTACTGGCGACTGAGACTGCATGCACATGTGTCTACAATTAGTTGTGACTGTTTGCTGCATTTTAACTGTTTGTGATGGACATTACTTGCGACTATGAATGTTAGTTCATTAAGTTGAAACTACTTGCGCATATTAAGGGGAATGTTGAACTAAATCAATAGAAACTATGTTCATCCAGGTCAACTAAAGAGTGTATCTCGTATATATTAGGAATGTCTAAGGATATTAAGTTGAAATTTTCAGGGAATTTTGGGCTTAATCAAAAGACACTATGTATCACTAATTGTGGTCCCGTTCCTATCTTTAAGTGGGACAAGTCCAGATTAAATACTCCCTCTTAATTTATTAGCATTGCCAGTACAATATTTTACTATTATGCTGTCTGACTGCATCTTCTAGATCTTCAACAATTTTATCCATGGCCTCCTCTTCTCACTTCTTTAAATCACATTTTAATGCTTTCTCCACTTTCTTTACATTCTCTGATTTTCATACCATCCATCACTCAAATAATTCTTGTAAAAGCCCCTCCTATCTTTTAAACGTAAAGCATTTTCACTAATATTCCTAGTTGCGTTTCATACTTTCTTCCTTGAGACACCATCAGTGACTTTAAAAAACTATTTTCCTAAAATTATTTCATTCATTTTTTACATTGTCAAATTTCAAAATCTCTACTTTAGTATCCAACTGTTCCTGGAAAGTTTTATGTCAGATTTCCATCCTGGAGTGTATCAACGTCATAGTATCATCGAAGGTAGTTACCCTTCCTACGTTTCAGCTGTAGCTTGACCCTAGTCACTACTAGATGGTGATCTTTCCTGTTTTATCAATAACAGCACTCCTATATTCCCTAATATCTTGTATTGATCCTTCTAGTCTTTGGTCTATGATAACATACTTAATAAGGTCAGCTTTCTTGCCATTATGTGAATACCAGGTTAACTTATGGGCCTTTTTATGACCAAGTGCTGTATTGGTTATAACTAGATGGTTATACCTGCTGAATTGCAGGAGTCTGTAAGTATTACTGGTTTCTTTTCCAACACCAAACTTACTTTGGCTAGGATACCATCTATCCTTATTTTTACCAATCAGGTCATTAAAATTTTCTAATAATATACCAAATTTCTACTTCGGACCGTCTTTTTCTTCCTGTAGCTGTAAGTAGTGTGAGTAGTCTCCGAGTCACTACTATCTCCTATAGTTGGTTCTACAGGGCTTATACCACTATGACTGATACCCTGCAGTTTTTAGTCATAGAATTAGCCTCTTGCATTCCATTATCGATACCTTTCCAACCTAAACAATACTTAGTAGCTTCTATATTCATCATGAGCCCTACTCCCTATATATACACCCCATCCTTCTTGCCTGAGTAAATAATTTGTATATCACCTAATTTCATGTCCTATACCTGGGTTATGATGTTTCTGAAACTCCTAATAAGTCCAGTTCGAAGCGTCTGAATTCATCAGTCAAGATATCGATACTATAATTGTTTTTTAACGTAGTAAGATTCCAAGTTGTAATTTTAGATTTTTTAAATCATTAAAATTGTTATGATATCTGTAAAAGCAATGTTTGCAGAACCAGTGCAGGACGGAGACTTATATATCTTCTCAAGTCTGCACGAAAAGGTTTAGCCAGCCTAGAACCGGACAGCACGAAGGCTCTGGGACCTCCAGTTGAATGAAGGTTCTGTGTCATCCCGGGCCCATCTTGATCACTACATGGATTTGGTACTTAGCAATGCTCTTCTTTCAACAAGAATTGAAATCCTGCACCTACAATCTCAAGCCTAGTACCTCCAGTTCGTTATGTATTCTTGCCTATAAATATAAAAGTACTACGGAGAGGCTACCCATAAAAAATAACTTAGCGAGGAAGAGGTTTTACAGCCCCAAAAGTCCACCGAAATAGACCAAAACCAGAAGAATTATCCATTAGTCAGAATCCAATACAAATGCTGTGTCGTTTACTTGGCTATACTTTCCTCAAGGGGTGCTACTCCTCAAGGTCACCCTGCAGTGCTGTTAGCAGTCACAGCTTTTGATTAGGAAGAAATAAAAACTTACAATAATTCAAACTGAAAACGACCAGAACTTACGATTAAAAAATACATGAAACCCCAAACGAACATAAGTTAAAATATATGATTATATGAAGCAGAAAGATAATAGATACTGATTTAGATGAACAAATAAATCTGAAAATGTGCAAAAATTAAACTGAATATATAAGTCAAACTTAAAACAAACAAAAAATTACTAGCCGTAAAAGGCCAAAAGCATATTGCATCATTTGTGCTTTACCAACAACAAAATATATTACAAGCATTTTGTTTTATATTCATAATATTGAAAATCAAAAAATACAGTGTTGTATTACTGCACAGTGTTTTATCTTGAAAACAATGAACAGAGTTATAACTTGAAGACATATTTTTATCTTGAAGTGTTCAGGTTTCTAGGAATCAGTATCATGTTTTAAGTATTGAATTTATTTCCCTTAGTTCTTTCCAGTCATCTTGATTATTATAGTGATTTCTCTTTCATTGGTCATCAATCTTTTGAAAAACTAAACCACACTGTTCAAAAATACATATAGTTTTTAATAATACAAAAATAACGCAATAGGCTCCAGAACTTTTACGGTCAAGGGATGGGGAAGGGGGTGGGTAAAAATTTGTGTTTGTTTTAAGTTTGACTTGAATATTACATTTGATTTTTAATCGTTTTGAGATTTGTTTAATAATATGCATTAGTATCTTTATGTTTAATACAATCATTTATTTTAATTACTGTTTGTTTTGACGTTGAATTAGTATAGGACTTTATTTTTGCTGGTCTTAAATTTAATATGGCTCCTTACTTTTCTTTGAAAAACTTCTTTTTTAGGAATTTTTTTTATATAATCCCAACACAAAGATACAAGCCAAAGCTATATGTATACAATCGACGACATCCAAACCTTACAGCCCTTGCCCCGGGGTCATTGTAAGGTTATGCCAACCCATGAGGCATGACTATTTGGCCTTTGGATTATTTTGTACAGAATGGTTATCTTTAAATTTTGATCGGATGTCTTTGAAAGAAAAAGAACGAGAAAGGAGAGCTGTAATAAGAATACATTGATCCTTCTGGCTCTTCAATTTAGCTCAAATTGCACATTTCCCCTGGCACAGAAAAAAAAACAAGATCTGGTACTGATTCCACCTCAGAACTACTAGGCCTACACAAGATTGTTTTGTAAAATTCTGGTTCTGAAAAACCTGCAAGGTTCATTCCTTCAGGATTTTGTCCTTTTTAAATTTAAATTATCATAGTAGCTATTTTTTCTGTGGTGATTTCTTATCTTGTTAAAACTAGTTTACAGAACAGTAAATTAGTCACAAAAACGGAAGCCTTGATCTTCCGTGATTCATCTATATTTGTTTAAATTTTTCCCTGCCTTTTCGTTCATTAAACAAACCAGGTACTCTTCTTACACTTTTTCCCATAATTCAAAAAGTATTTCAAACTCTTTGATGCAACTTTCTTAATTCCATGACATATTGTAACTGGTGTTGAACAACGCCAAGTTCATCCAAGTTCCACTAGACACAAACCCTGTTAATGGAGCGTTAAGTTCCACTAGACACAAACCCTGTTAATGGAGCGTTCACCCAGTATTTAAACAACCCTGTTTTCAAACTCCCTCTGATTAAGCTAAGGGCGATCAACCTTGAGGGGTCTGGAACTCAATGTTGTATTGCAAGAGGTTATAAAATAAAATAAAAAGTAGTTGACAAAATAAAATTGACATAGACTGTGTTAACGAATTGTTTGGCTTAAAAATCTTCATGAGCTCATATTAAACTCATATTATTAAACTTGTATATATAGTTTTTTTGAACAAAACCAAGAGAATTTTCCGATCCAAAAATATTTAAAATATAGACAAAATAAGAAAAAAAGAAAAAAATTTATTAAATGATAGACTGTGGTCTCCTGAATAAGTTGAATAACAATCTAAGTCCTTAAATAATCCAGTTGCTGTAAACAAACTTTCTTTAACATTGAAGAGATACTCAAGCGTCTTGAATAGCTGTGTCCACGCAAGCTGTCTGTACCCACCCAAGTATCTATTTTGGGCTGTTGTATTTTTGAAACTTTATTGAATTTCAATTGTTTCACGGACAATTTGTTTGATTCTATTACTAATCAAAATTGTTTCATCAAATAATACGGAATGGTTGGGGTTATTAAAAATGCCGTTGCTTATGGCTGAATCAAAGGGTATTTAAATACTATTAGAAATTATTGTTTTCAGTGTGCTTTCTTTAGTTGCTGTAAATATTTTCTTAAACATGTATTCTATCTCCGTAGTAATTTTTGTAACTACTCCGAAGTTGATATACCCATATTTAATGAGTAGCATGGATTTCATTCTTAACAGAACTAAGAAGACTCGTAATAGTTAAATTGCTTCTAAAAATAGTAGATAAGATGTTACCTTTTTTAATTTTGTATGATCGAAAGCCATGTTGTCTTCGTCACTATTTTAAATTGAAGTAAGTGTTGAGATATAGTTTGTCCCTAAAATCTATGATCTTGGGCGCAAAATAGTGGCACTAGATCTGTTTTACAGCCTCAATTTTGAAACTATTCATGCGCAGTGTGTTTTTTTTTTTTCAGGGTTAGTCGTTGGAAAATATTTTATAGAATTCACTAGTATATTGTCACCTTTCCAACTATTAGACCTAATTCTATTTTTGCTGAAATCGGGTTAAATTTTGTTAACTTTCTTTTCAACAGCATGACAAAATGAAGAAGACTCAACATGTCTCACCATATTTAAGTTTGAAAATCACAAGTTAGGTGACTTTATTTGAGTGAATTCAGATTATTTTTCATGGCGTCCCTTGAAACATGAAGAACAGATTTGTAAACTGTTATTATTACTTTTCATTAGTTGATTCATATGTACTGTGCATAGATCGTGGGTTTTCCAACTTCTTTTTAAATCTCTGTCTCTTTAAATCCATCTGCAAAACCGTCCCTTCATATACACTTTAACTCTTTTTCATACCTCCATTTTTGCTATATAAATTGACAATGTCGTACCTGTACAGAGACTGGGGAACAGGAATTTTCTCTCCTTCATGATTGGTTTACATGTACTTCTCACTTTTTTGCATTTAAATCCTGTCGACAACTTTCACTAGAAACTTCAATATTTTTCCTAATATCGTGACAGTTGGCACCTAGGGACTCCTTGCTTTGGTAAAAAAAAAAAAAAAAAAATAAGAAAAAGAGCAAATTGGGTCACTGTAATAACAAAGGCTGTTTTCTTTGGTTACTGGAAAATTATAGAGTATAACTTGCTAGTTAGAAGGCCATACAGTCTCTGGTAATGCATCTGTTATTGGAAACATTCCTATAAATGAGACCTCTCTTTTTCAATAATAAGTGATGGCGATGTAAAAGAGAACAGTTTGGAACAATTGCTTCGGTGGCTAAATGGCTGATGTGTCGGTGGAAATGGCTCATTCCATCCATCCTTTCACTTTAAAGGAAAGTAATAATCCGGAACTGATCACATAAGAGTTGGGTATTTTGTAGAGTGTTGTTTAAACTCAAATGACTTACAGACGTGTATGCAAGGAGACTGTTCCTAACTGGCTGCCCAGTGTATCTAATTCTTAGAAGCCTTAAAAGTTTCAGTGAATTGGGCTTTGTCGAACGGATGTTCGATAAAGTGGATAGCTTCGATTTTGATTACTAACTAGACCTATTGTAGAGAAGTACTTTTAAACCAGCCATTTCATATTAAGAAATTGGACTTTTACATTTGATAGAGCTGTCTTTGTAAGTCAAATGTACAGTGTGTATTAATTGTAGAGCATTAAAAGCCATTGTTCCTGTGATTTATGTATTATCTTTTTTTTTAGGATTCTTTGGAAGAAAAATGAAGTAGCTGATTATGAGGCAACCACATTTTCCATATTCTACAACAACGCTTTATTCCTTTCGCTAGTTATTATTTTCAGTTTCGTTCTGTTGAGATCCTTTAACCCTTCAGTCAACTACATTTTTAGTATTGGGCTCTCATCTGGTCTTGTAGCCCTTTTGTCCACAAGCACCTCTAATTGAGAAAAGAAGAATGAAAGGCACTTGGTATTAATGGGTTTTGGATATTTTCAGATGATAAATAAAAATTTTGATAATTATTCATAGTTTATGTCAGGATCTTGGTTAATTTGTTAACTCGGTCTCACCTAAGAAAATTTAAGGTGCATCTTTCTTGTGCAAGTTTTTAGTTTCTCATTATTTTCTGCAAACCTATGGTTTTAGATTTACGACGTAATACGAAAGTTCTGCTGTCACATTGCTGAGATTAAGTTCTGTCGATGAACCGAAAGATAGTTTGAAGTTTGCTTCTTTTTTAAGGTTTAGAAAGAAATCTGAAATTTGTGGAAAATAGTTAAAAGCGGTAAATTCTTAACATTGAAGACACCATGCGAATTTGAAACGCGTCCATTTGTGACCCGCTCGCTAATAGATTCACCCCGTAGGGTGATTTATTCGTCGATTGTATTATGAGTATGTTGACTGAATGCTTGATCGGGAGATAATGCCAGTAAGTTGTATAACTCTAATTGACTCTAAAATCTTAAACAAGCCCCTGATTTGTTTTTTAGGGGGAGCTTTAGTTTTTAGCACGATTGTGCACGGCCTCTTTTGAGGCCGTGCACATCCTCCCTCCTAGGAGTCAAGATATAGCCCTAAATTATATACAAAGTTACTGATATTCTTTTTCAAAATACATTTTTTTTTGCGCTATGAAGCCAAAGATGATAAGAAAAGCGCCAAAAAATCATGCCAGCCAACAAAGTAAGTAACAGTTTTGTATAGAAATTAAATATAAAAAAATGTTTTTTTCAACTGAAAGTAAGGAGCAACATTAAAACTTATGACGAACAGAAATTATTACGTATATAAGAAGGGTTGCTACTCCTCAAAACCTCGCTCTTCACGCTAACATTTTTTAGTACTAAAAAAAGGTTCTTATTGTTCTAATTTAACGAACAGTATTTCGGGAGTCGTTCTTAAAGAATTGGGACACAATTCAAACTTTACCGTAAAGAGTCAGGTTTTGAGGAGGAGTAACCCTCCTCATATGCGTAATAATTTCTGTTCGTTTTAAATTTTAATGTTGCTCCTTAGTTTCATGCTCCTTAGTTTCGTAAATTTTAATGTTGCTCCTTAGAAAAATGCAGAACTTTCCGAAAAAAAAAAAATAGGATTCCAGGCCTCAGGTCGAATAGGATTTCAGCTTCCAGGTTTCGAGGTCACTTGCATCCGTACAGTTTGTTTCAAAGAACTCGGGAATAAAAACTTGATTGAATCGTCTTTACGAAAATAAAAAAAATTATGGAAATTAAAAAAAAAAAAAAAAAAAGACAAAAAATAATATTATTACTGTTACACAGACTGAGACTAATTTTTGGCTGTGTCAATTCATGAACCCCAAAATTTGTTCAATCTCAAATAGTCTTGAAACTTACTGTGTTTGTGAAACAGCGCCAACTAAACCCTAGTAAAGACATAACTTGTGTGGACATAAGTGTGGTTGTATCAATATTAAGCGCCTAAAACTGCCCAAAAAACCTTTCCCAGTTGCCTTAAACTTACAGGGCATACAGACAGGACCAATGGAGGCCCCCTTTAATCAGCATATAGTAGTAATAGCAATTTAGTAAAAAAAAAAAAAAAAAAAGACAAAATCAATCGGTAGCACACCAAAAGTGTCGCTTGCGAGGGTCGCTATTAACAAACAATAGAAGAAAAAATATAGACAAAAAAAACAAACAAGTATAACCTATAATAAGCAGAAGGGTGAAACCGTGTACCGAAAAATACACATATATGAATAAATCATACACAATAAAACAATATAATATCATGATCCCGAAGCAATAAAAAAAAACAACTGTCAAATTTAATTCCATCAATCTCAATCTGTTTCGAAGGTATACTTACCAAGCAGCCCCACACGTAGCTCAAACTTAAATTGACTAATGGGCAATTCCTTGGTACTTGGGACAAGCTTATTCCACAGCTTAGCCCCTCTATAAATAACTTATAAAGCAGTCCTACTAGAAACTAGGCGAGGAATCTCAATATCTCCACTTGTCCGAGTTTCGTGACAATGGATATTGAATCTTTCCCGAAATATTCCTGTAAATAGACTGGAAGGCACCCATAACAATACTTGTACATAAAAACTAGTGTATCATTCTCCTCTTTTTGGCTTGAAACTTACAGGGCATGAAAAAGGGACGAAGGGGAGGTAAATGAAAACCCCTTTGCTTTCTAAAAGCCAGAATATTCAGAATTTCAGTACTTAACTGAAAAAATTCTTTTAAATTTCTTCATTTTTATAACTTTAAGAAATAAAATTAATTAGGATTTTAAGGAATAAATATGAGCATATGTATTTTAAACTGACAATGCACATTTTTTCAGTAAATTCATTTGAATTTTATCAGGAGTACAAATTATATTCTGGCTTTTAGAAAGCATAGGGGCTTAGAACCACACTCATATTAATTTCTGCTCTTTTTGAGTTTGACTTTTATTTATTTTCAATTATGTATGTTTTGGGTTTCATTTGTTTACTGATATTGATTTGTGGTAGTTGTATGCTTGGTAGATTATTTGATTGTATTTTTGTTCGTTTTTGGTTTAATGGAGTTCTTTACTTTTTTTGGAAAAACGTATTTTGTGGAAAAAGTTTTTTAAATTAGTTTTTGAAAAAGTTAGCTGTTGTGTATTGACTTGCCAAACCCCAAAATAGGACATCCATTTTTTTTCTTCGGTCAACTTAATTGATATTGATCAAACAGTCAATAAGACCGGGCCAAGACAAAATTAAAGAAAAATAACGAATTTTAGAAGAAAAAATTCGGCGGTATCGATTCGTAGTAAGACAAAAAGTTCAACATTCTTCCTACCTAATTCGCTTGAAAATTACAAAACAACTGAGCGTGAATGATAACATGGGAACCTCAATAGAAAACCAAGTCAAGAAACAAATTAGTTGGATTTTTTTGTGACGTTCTAATTCTTTATTCTGTCTAAATACAACAAAACAGAATTTCTTTTTTTTATAAATCACAGTTTCATGCATCTATCAAAAACAAAACCAAAAAAAACTAATAGTTCTGACAAAACAGTACATGAAACAATTCTTTTTATAAATAGTGGAAAAAGATAAATGTATATTCAAGGGCTTCTACTAGCTAAGGGTCGAAACCAGTGGTGGATCCAGGGGGAGGGTGAGGGAGGCGCCCCCCCTAACGTATTCTAAAGTAGTGTAATTTACTTAATTAACGTAGTCTAAAGTAGTGTAATTTACTTAATTAACGCAAGTTTGCGTTAAATGAACTTGCTCCTAACGCAAGTTTATCGGATCAACCTATTTTGCCTAAATAGTGGAAAAAGATAAATGTATATTCAAGGGCTTCTACTAGCTAAGGGTCGAAACCAGTGGTGGATCCAGGGGGAGGGTGAGGGAGGCGCCCCCCCTAACGTAGTCCAAAGTAGTGTAATTTACTTAATTAACGTAGTCTAAAGTAGTGTAATTTACTTAATTAACGCAAGTTTGCGTTAAATGAACTTGCTCCTAACGCAAGTTTATCGGATCAACCTATTTTGCCCCCCCCCTCCCGAAAAAAATCCTGGATCCTGTAACGGCCTCCGTGCTAGACTGAAAATTATAATATTCAATCCGTATAGTTATAAATCCTCCACCCAATCCGCCACATGCAAAAAAATATTAGTGAACAGGTATTACACAAAACTACAGATGATAGAAAATTTTGAAATAATGTTTGAACTTTTATAATTTTATAAATCTATGTTGCATTCAATAAAATTTTTATAAAAAAAAAAAAAAAAAAAACACTTCGACAATTAACCCTCAATGAAACTTTCAATTAATGCGAATGGAAAGTAACAAAAAAAAAAAAACATTTTCCAACAAATTTTTCAACGAAAATCAAACAGCCATACTATAACCTGAAACGACCCGAAATAAAATCATATAAAAAGTCAAACTTAATATTAACACAAATTGCTATGATCAAATAAACGAAACATAAAACGAATATCAATTAAAATTAATAATTATATCAAAATTTGGAAAAAACAGATTTTCCAATAAGCTTTTCAGCGAAAAGTAAAGAGCCATAATATAACCTGAAATGACCCGAAATAAATCAGAGGCAGCGCTATAGCGTTGCCTATAGTAAAGGCCATACGGCTTCAATGTTTTATTATTCATTTATTCATTATTATTTATTTATTTTTTTCCCTGAGGCACTTCATATGGAAGGGATCGTCGTAGAAACTTCAAAGGGGACTCATTCGATTGGAAATCGAGAGTTCTAGTGCCCTTTTTAATGGTAAAAAATGGCTTGAAGACAACCAACACCTCTTACACAACAGCCATTTCCCCAAACACATCCAATCAAAATTTTGAGATGCCATTTTGTTCTATGTAGTTGATTCCCAGATAGAAATAATGTTTGTGAGGGGGACACTCCCCCACAGACCTCAGGGCAAGGGTTTTAAGTTATGCCCTGGGGGCGTATAAGCTTTTTATAGAAAGCTTTGTCGTAGAAACTTCATAAAGGGCTCATTTGATTGGAAATTCAAAGGGCTAGTTCCCTTTTTAATATTCGAAAGTGGTTGGAGGGCACCTAACCCCCCTCTCACGCCCACCATTTCCCCAAACGTATCCAATCAAAATTTTGAGATAGTCATTTTGTTCAAAGTCTTTGAGGATGACATCCCCCCCCCCCCCCACCCCCCTCAGGGCAAGGGTTGTAAGTCGTGCCGTGGGAGCATTTACGATTCTTATTTAAAGCGTTGTCCTAGAAACTTCAAAAAGGGCTTTTTCGATTGGAAATTTAAATGGCTAGTGTACTTTTTAATAGTTGAAAGTGATTGGAAGGCAAATAACACCCCTTCCACGCCCACCATTTCCTCAAACAATTCCAATCAAAATTTTGAGATAGCCATTTTGTTCAGCGTAGTTGAGAGTTCTCGAAATTATATCTTTGGGCAGGGCACTCCCCCCATAGTCTTCAGGGCAAGGTTTACAAGTTATGCCCTGGGGGCATACATGCTTCTTATGGAAGAAATGATTATATAAACTTTGAGAGAGGGCTATTTTTATTGAAAATTGAAAGTTCTAGTTCACTTTTTAAGCGTTGAAAGATATCGGAGGGTAACCAGCCTCCCCCCATGCCCTTTTTTCCCAAATGCATCCGATAAAATTCAAAGATCATATAACAAAAACTCTGGTGTCGACACAACCCCCCAGGGCCGGGGGGCACGTTGTTGTAAGTTATGCCATATATGGGGCATATATGGTTCTCATGGAAGGGATTTAAACTCGCATAAACTTCAAAGAGAGCTCATTTGATTGGAAATTGAAAGTTCTATTTCACTTTTTAAGATTAATAAGAGATTGGAGGGCACTTAGCCCTTCCCCCTTCCACACTGAAAACCCATCTGATAAGAACTTTGAGATAGCCATTTTCTACAAAATAGTACAAATACCATATAACGAAAACTCTGGGGTCGACACAGCCCCCCCAGGACCGGAGGGCAGGCTTTGTAAGTTATGCCCTGGGGGAATATATAGTTCTTATGGAAGGGATGCTGGTAAAACCTTCAGAGAGGGCTCATTCGATTTGGAATTGAAAGTTCTATTACAGTTTTTGAGAGTCAAAAGAGATTGGAGGGCAACTAGCCTCCCACGTCCCTTTTTTCCCGAATGCATCTGACAAACACTTTGAGATAGCCATTAAGTTAAAAATTGTTTAAAAGTCATATGACAAAAACTCAAGTGTCGACACAACCCCCTAGGGCCCGGGGGCAGGCGTTGTAAGCTATGCCCTGGGGGCATATATGGTTCTTATGAAAGGGATGCACATATGAACTTCAGAGAGGGCTTATTGATTGGAAATTGAAAGTTCTAGTTCACTTTTTAATAGTCAAAAGAAATCCGAGGACAACTAGTCCCCCCCCCCACACCTTCATTTTTCAAACCCATCTGATGAAAATTTTGAGATAGACATTTTGTTAAAAAGGAAATAGTTCAAAAGTCGGATAAGAAAAACTCCGGTGTCAATACAACCCCCCCAGGGCCCGGGGGAAGGCGTTCTAAGTAATGCCCTAAAGGCATGTTTGGTTCTTATGAAAAGGATGCTCGTATAAACTTCATAGAGGGCTCATTTGATTGAAAGTTGAAAGTTCTAGTTCACTTTTTAAGAGTCAAGAGATTAAGGGCAACTATCCCACCCCCACGCCCTCTTTTCCCCAAACCCATCTGCTACGAATTTTGAGATAGCCAGTTTTTTTAAAAATTGTTAAAAATTAAACAACAAAAACTCTGGTGTCAATACAAACCCTCAGGGCCTGTGGGTAGGCGTTGTAAGTGTTGTCCCCGGGGGCGTATATGGTTCTTATAAAAGGGATACTCGTACAAACTTTAGAGAGGGCTCATTTGATTGTAAATTGAAAGTTCTAGTTCAGTTTTTAACAGTCAAAAGAGATCAGAGGGCAACTATCCCCCACGCCCCTTTTCCCCCACATGCATCCAATAGAAATTTTGAGATAGCCATTTTGTTAGAATAGCTCAAAGGTCAGATGACGAAACTCCGGTGTCGACACAACCACCCAGGGCTCGGGGGCAGTTGTTGCAAGTTATGCCCTGGGGACATATTTGGTTCTTATGGAAGGGATGCTCGTATAAACTTCATAGACGGCTGTTTGAATGGAAATTGAAAGTTCTAGTTAAATTTTTAAGAGTCAAAAGATATCAGAGGGCCCCTAGCCCCCACCCCTTGTTTTCTCAAACCCATCTGATACAAATTTTGAGATAGGCATTTTTTTTAAATAGTTCAAATGTCAGATAACAGAAACTCAGGTGTCGACACAACCCCCTAGGACCCAGGGGCAGGCATTGTAATTTATGTCCTGGGGCTGAATATGGTTGTTATGATGTGGATGCTCATATAAAGTTCAGATAGGGCCCATTTGAATAAAAATTAAAAGTTCTAGTTTATTTTCTCAGATTAAAAAAAGATCAGAGGGCAACTAGCCCCTCCCGCCCCCCACGCCTTTGGGCTTATCGGATGGATAAACCCATCCGATAAAAATTTGAGTTGACTATTTTGTCAAAAATAGCTCAAACATCAGATATTAAAACTCCGGGGTCGACAAAACCACCCCAGGGTTAAAACCAAAGTAAAAAACCTACTTCGTCATGGGCGCTTTACTGAAAACTATATGCGTCTTGAACAGTCTTGGAAAGTATAAACAACATCAAATTGAATATTTGACGTATAATGATATTAATTGCCGAAAAGATTCATCAGTTCATGAATTTATTTCACTGTAATTTTATTTTTATTTTCAATGCTGTAAGAACTGGAAAAGAAAATATTTGTAATGTAATTCGTTTTCAGTTAAGCGCTAATGATGCAGTAGGCTTTTGGTTTTATTTACAGTTAAGGAAGGGGACAGTATCCAAACTTTGGTTTGTAGTGAAACTATATTCGTTTTGAACAACTTCAGAGAGCTCATAAATTGAACTGAATATTTGATGTATAATGATATTAATTGCTGAAAGCTCATCAGTTCAAAATTTTACTATTATTTTAATATTTATTTTCAAAATCAAGTACAAAAGAAAATATTTGTCATAAAATTGGTTTTCACTAAAGTCCAAATGACTCAGTCGGTTTTAGGCTTTTACAGTGACAGAAGGAGGCCATACCGAAATTCTTGTCTGCGATTATCTTTTTTCGTTTCAAGCCTGCTTTGCGTATTCAATTGGAGTTTAAGTCGTTTTGAGATTTATTTCTGCATTTACAATGATATATGTTGTATGTTTGTTTGCATTAATTGTTTATTTAATTTCTGTTCGTTTCAAGTTTCATTTATAATTCAATAGCAAATTTTTTTTTTCGTTTTAAGCTTGATTTTCATATTCAATCGAAGCATTGCTCGCTTTAAGATCTATTTGTTCGTTTATATTATTACTTGTTGTATGTTTTTTGCTATGATTGTTTATTTAATTTCTGTTCGTTTTGGGTTTCATTTATTCTTTAATAGTAATTTCTGGTTGTTTTGAGTTTAAATTTTAACAGATATTTGTATCCACAGAGCTTAAGTTTAGAATGGCCTTTACTTTTCTTTGAAAACGTATTTTTCGGAATATTTTTTTAAATTAATCGTATAAAAAGTCAAACTTAATATGAACACAAATTCCTATGATCGAATAAATGAAATATAAAACAAATATCAATTGAATGAATAATTACATCAAAAAGAAACAAAAGAGATGCTACTTTGGATGAATAGACGGAACCCATAAGGGGCAAGCATTAAAATGAAAAGTTAGGTCTTATCACAAGTAAGGGTGTGCGTGTAACTGAACCACCGTGTAACTGAACTACAAGCAACTGAATCCCTGTAACTGAACCACCGTGCAACTGAACCCCCGTATAACCAAATCCCCGTGAAAATGGACTCTCGTGTAACTGAACCACCGGGCAACTTAACTCCATTTAACTAAACCCTCGTGTAACTAAACCCCCGTGCAACTCAACCCCATTTAACTGAACCCCCCTGTAATTAACCCCCCGTGTAACTGAACCACCTTGCAACTCAATCACCGTGCAACTGAACCACCGTGCAACTTAACCACCATGCAACTGAGCCACCGTGCAATTGAACCACCGTACAACTGAACCACCGTGTAACTGAACCATCTTGTAACTGAACCACCGTGCAACTGAACCCTCGCGTAACTGAACCATCGTACAACTGAACTCAGATTTTCAGTTCTCTAAAAATACTAGGCAATATCATTGGGTAAAATACAGGTTAGAAGTTTTGTATGTTCAGCCTTTTTGAAGTTGTTTGTTTCTTAAACTCATGATATAAAAGCCTTGTCAAAAGTATTCATGAAAAAGCTTTGTTTTATTTTTGCAAAAGAAAAAGAAGATCCGATGTCACAAACCATTAAAGCTGATTTATTACTCTTTTTTCAGATGAATCAGACCTTTCTGGACGTTAAGTAATAAACATATATGTTGAAAACATTTAACCTTTGTGAATCTAGATAACGAATTTTGATCAGATGTCTTTGTGGAGATTGCAGCTAAAAAGGACATGGAAGGGGGACTGGTTGCACTCCAACCTTTTTTTTTCAACATTCCTTCAACCTGCCCTGAAAGTTTTAACTTCATACCCTCAGGTTTATACCCTTAGCTGTTCTCGACACATTGCAAGTACAACTTCTTTTAAAACTGGATGCACAAAGTTCATCTTGATTTAGTTGAAGATGCTCCTAAATATTTTCCGAACAATGTGACGGCTGATACCATCAGCCTTTGTAAATGTTCCTCGTGTTTCCTTTTCACATCCAATAAAGGAATAAATGCTTTTTGATTGTGTTTGGCATTCTTCTTGACATTTCCCTAAGGTTTGACCTTAATGCTGTATGTTTTTTTATTTATAGGATCAAACTTGCCATCTTTTCTTGATAAAAAAAACTTGTATGTTAACAATAGGCAACTTCTATAACTTACAGCCCTTTCACCAGAGGCTCAGGGTTATGAACCATAGTTATTTAACTATGGCATAGTTATTTAACCTTTGAACTGTTTTAAATAAAATGACCGTCTCAAAATTTAGATCGGATGTATTTTTGGAAAAAATAGGGTGGGATGGAAAGCCTCTGATCACTTCTAACTCTGAAAATATTCACTGGGAATTTTGATTTCCAATCGAATGACCCCCCCCCCAAGTGCATACACAAATTGTTCCTACAAAAACCTATTGTGTTAGCAATGAGGAACTAGCTTAACTTACAGCCCTTGCCCCAGATATTGCTGTTGGGGTTGTTAACCCCAAAGGCATGGTTATTTGACATTTAGAATATTTTGAACAAAATATTTTTTTTATTTTGATTGGATGTATTTCGGGGAAGGGGGGATTTCAGTTAAGAGAGAAAGGCTGATTGCCCTCTTATTACCCTCGATTCTTCAAAATTGAACTTTCAATTTCTAATTGAATGAGCCTCCTTCAAAGTTTTTACGACCATCCCTTCTATAAAAACCTTAAATTTTAACAATTGGTAAGTTGCAATAACATACAGATTGCTGATACAGGTGTATCAGCAATTTTCGTTGGAACGGCTTAGCGTATCAAGATGAAACTTCTGGGGCATCTACCTGCTACTACTGTTGCTACTACTACTAATTCAATACTATTTTTACTACTACTGCTTCTACTACGACCTCTACACTATTGAACTAGCACTATTAAGGCTATGCATATCAAGTTAAAAAAATGACAGAATGGGGTATTTGAGGGGGAACTTGAACTAAATCAAAAGACACTATGTGCATACAGATTTTCAAAATGGCGTATCTCAAAAAGGGATTTGTGTATTAAGTTGGAACTTTCAGAGAGTGCTTAAAGGAAAAGTCAATTCACCAAAAGGAAATATGTGCACGCTCAGGCCTGGATTTACCACTAGGTCCCTAGGCCCGGACTTACGGGCACATAATGCCAGGGGGAGCAATAAATTATCACTGAGTAATTTTTTTCTGACAAAAACTGGACTGATGTGATTTATCATCGCCAAGTGCACTCTGCCACCACGCTGCCTATTCACAGAAAAGTGACTTTAAAACAACACAGGAATTCCTTGGTCACGTATAAACTGTCAGGGGTCTCCCAAGAATACTAGCTGAGAGTCCGAGTAGAGAAGCCCCTCTAATTTCTAACTATACAAGACCACACGCCCATTTCTAGGCCAATCAGAGAGCTAAAATTTCTAACAGGAGTAACTTTATGCAATAGGTTATGATGAAAATCTGACTGGGAATTCTAATGTATCATGAGGGGATTTAAAAAACTAAAAGGCTTTTCTACTTTAGGGTTAGAGATAAATTCTGGAATTATTATTTCGAAGCCTTTATAATGTAACTAGGACATCTTAGACAATTTTCAGAAATTCAAACGAGATATAATGGGAAAGATTGATTATACTTAACACGGGAATGGATTCCTGAGAATTTTAAATGTGTCAGCGCACAGTTGCCAAAACAAAGGAACCGTCAGAGATTAATTGACATTTTAGGTGATTATTTGGGCGAAACAGATTGAAACATTTTAGGGGATGATTTGTGTGAAACAGATTGAGAGGGATTGACAGAGATTAAGAGAGATTGAGAAAGATGATGAAAATGTTGGAAAAATTTACTAACTGGATTTAGTTATTTGATGAGTTTGGGCTTATAAATAATACCTAAAGGGCGTTATTTTTTTCCTCATGTAAATTTTGGGTAACCGGATGACTTCTTTTTATGAATATTCTCGTTTGTTTGTTTAAAACTGTTTAATAATAATAATAATAATAAGGGTACTATTTTCCTCCACTAGGTATAGTTTCCCCTTGGTTAAGGAAGTTTGGTATAGGTGAATCTTATATTATTGAGATATCTTTATCGAGAAAATATGTATTTTAGAGACTACAGCTCAGAGGTTTGAGGCAGCATGTTGGGCATAAGGTTGCTATTTTTCTCAACTAGGTATAGTTTCGGAGAGTTGTTAAGGAAGTTTGGTATAGGTGATTCCTATATTCTCGAGATATCTTTAGCGAGGATTTATATATTATAGAGAATACAGCCGAGAGATCTTGGTCAGTATGGTGGGTATAAGGTTGTCATTTTTCTCAACTAGATGTAATTTCTGAGAGGTGTTAAGGAAGTTTGGCATAGGTGTTAGACTTTTCTTTGAATATTCTCGTTTATTTGATTGAAGTTGTTTAATAATAATAAAAAATAAAATAATTATCTTCCGAGAATTGCGAGAGATTGAATATATTTAACATGGAAATTTAAAGTATTCCATAAATGTGATAGACTTGAGAAGGATGTCAATTCGGAGGTTGAAGTGGACTGGAATCCTCCCACACAAATAGGATATTATTTTTCTTTGAATATTCTCGTTTATTTGATTGAAATTGTTTAATAATAGTAAAGGTTATCTGTTTATGGAGAATATTAATTCGAATTCTTTCGGTTATTACCGAGTTTAAACTTTAAATAAAATAAGAACTTTTATGTAGAGTGAAGATGTGTTTGTTTACTTATAGTGGCAAAAGTTTTTCAAAGCTTTTATGTTCTCTCTGGTTTCATTTAGCAATGATGTCTAGGATAAACGAAATGTACTAATATCCGTTGCTGTATGTCACTGGAACTCTTTATTGTACTTCTTCTGCATATTAATAGTTTGAAAGCGGAAATCCTCTTTCATTAAAGATTGGCTTCCTGATTTTTCTTAATTTTTAACATTTTCCTCCCACAGCAATAGGATATTCTTTTTCTTCGAATATTCTCGTTTATTTGATTGAAATTGCTTAATAATAATGAAGAATATTTGTTTTTGGTGAATATTAAATTGGTTTCTTTCGGTTATTATTGTGTTTAAACTTTAAACAAAATGAAAAATTTTATGTAGAGTGAAGATGTGTTTGTTTACATTTAGTGGCAAAAGTTATTCTCTTTTATTTGATTGAAATTGTTTAAAAATAATAAAGGCTATCTGTTTATAGAGAACATTAAATCGGTTTCTTTTGGTTGTTATTGTGTTTAAACTTTAAATAAAATGAAAACTTTATGTAGAGTGAAGATGTGTTTATTTAGTTTTAGTAGCAAAAGTTTTTCAAAGCTTTTATGTTCTCGTCGGTTTCATTTAGTAATGATGTCTAAGATAACGAAAAGTCTATTGAAATTGTTTAATAATAATAAAAGCTATCTGTTTATGGAAAATATTAAATCGGTTTCTTTCGGTTATTATTGTGTTTAGACTTCAAATAAAATGAAAAATTTTATGTAGAGTGAAGATGTGTTTGTTTACTTTTAGTGACAATAGTTTTTCAAAGTTTTTATGTTCTTGCAGGTTTCATTTAGCAATGATGTCCAGGATAACGAAAAGTTTAATATCCGTTGCTCTATGTCACTGGCACTCTTAATTCTACATCTTCTGCATTTTAATAGTTTGAAAGCAAAAATGTCTTTCATTAAAGATTGGCTTCCTGATTTTTCTTAATTTTTAATATTTTTCTCCCACACAAATAGGATATTCTTTTTCTTTTAATATTCTCGTATATTTGATTGATATTGTTTAATAATAATAAAGGCTATCTGTTTATGGAGAATATCAAATCGGTTTATTTCGGTTATTATTGTGTTTTAAACTTTAAATAAAATGAAAACTTTATTGTAGAGGGAAGATGTGTTTGTTTACTTTTAGTGGCAAAAGTTTCTCTCGTTTATTTGATTGAAATTGTTTAATAATAATAAAGGATATCTGTTTATGCAGAATATTAAATCGGTTTATTTCGGTTATTATTGTGTTTAAACTTTGAATAGAATGAAAACTATTATGTAGAGTGAAAATGTGTTTGTTGTACTTTTAGTGGCAAAAGTTTTTCAAAGCTTTTATGTTCTCGCCGATTTTATCTAGCAATGATGTCTACGATAAACGAAAAGTACTAATATCCGCTGCTGTATGTCACTGACACTCTTTATTCTAAGAGTGCCAGTGCCTAAAATGACCTTCCGAGATCTAGGTTTCAGTGGGTTTCACTTAAAATTTCTTCTTTTTCTTTGAATATTCTCGTTGTTTAAACTTTAAATAAAATGAAAACTTATATGTAGAGTGAAGATGTGTTTCTTTAATTATAGTGACAAAAGTTTTTATCGTTTATTTGTTTGAAATTGTTTAATAATAATAATGGTTATCTGTTTATGGAGAATTTTAAATCGTTTTTTCGATTATTATTGTGTTTAAACTTTAAATAAAATGAAAACTTATATGTAGAGTGAATATGTGTTTCTTTACTTTTAGTGGCAAAAGTTTTTCAAAGCTTTTATGTTCTCACCGGTTTCATTTAGCAATGATGTCTTGGATAAACGAAAAGTATTAATATCCGTTGCTGTATGCCACTGGCACTCTTTATTCACATCTTCTTCATATCAATAGTTTAATTCAATAAGGATAGTTTCATTAAGGATTAGTTTCCTGATTTTTCTTAATTTTTAATATTTTCGTCCCTCACAAATATGATATTCTTTTTTCTTTGAATATTCTCGTTTATTTGATTGAAATTATTTAATAATAATGAAAAATAAATTAATGACCCTCCGAGATTTAGGTTTCAGTAGGTTGCACTTAAAATTTCTTTTTTTCTTTGAACATTCTCGTTTGTTCGATTGAAATTGTAAAATGATAATAAAAAATATAATAATGAGCTTCCGTAGCTTCCTGATTTTTATTAATTTAGAATTTTTTCCTCTCATACAAAAGGATATTCTTTCTCTTTGAATGTTCTCGTTTATCTGATTGAAATTGTTTAATAATAATAAAGGCTATCTGTTTATGGAGAATATTAATCTGGTTACGGAGTGGTCCGACCCGTGCCGCTGCGGGAACGGACCACTGCGGGGGGCACGGCATCGCTGCGGGGTTGGACTGCAGGGCTCCGCTAGGGGGCGTATCGTCGGGTGGCTCCACCGCGGGGGGGGGGGGGCGAACCGCATGGCACCTCTGCGGGAAGTGGACCACACGGCTCCGCTGTGGGGTTGGACCGCACGGCACCGCTGCGGGGAGTGGACCGTATGGCACCGCTGTGGGGGTAGACTGCACGGCACCGTGGCGGGGAGCAACGGTGCCGCTGCGAACCGCTGCGCAATGTGAGCTTAAATAAACCTAACTTTTTTGTGTGCCTCTCGCACTATACCCGTGTGTTTAAGCAAGTGTGCTGTCACATATAAATATAGGTTTAAAGTAACATCTATAACTATAGGCGTAAAGATGGCAGCAGTTGAGGTAGTGAAAAGGTGTCGGCTCTTCCTATGCCCCCTTGTTTGGAGAAGTTTATTTCAATTTCAGAAAAAAATGTTCCTTCATGTTTCGAACGGTATCCTAGAGCTAAACATGATGTATAAGCCGTAGATGAAAATTAAAGTAAGCTAAAACATGTTTATTGCTTAAAAACGATATATTCAACAAACAAAAAATATTTGGAAAAATATACATATTTACATAAAAAAAAGCTTAACCCATTTGATAGAAGGAGCAGGAGTTTGGGTCCTTGGATATCTGATGCATTTGTCCATGTCAGGTATCTTTCCAAGTACCCATTGAGCGAAATATAAAACTTCATCTTCTGGATCATGTACTGAATGCAGGTATTTCTCACATTTGAAGTCTTATAAGTTGAATAATGGTATGTCTTTATCACAATTTCCCAGTAAGAGTTCATCAGTCGGCTCTTGCAACTATAACTGATTTAATGCATGCAATAAACTAGCTAGTGTCGATAACTAACCATATAGTACCATTGGGACGGCTGCGTAGTGTCTATCTGCAAGCATAGAGTACAAATGATGTATGAGCATAAATTTAAAAATATGTTTCGGAAATGATAGAATAATGTCGTTTGAAAAGTATTGCTTAGTATTTTTTTATTAATGCGGATGTATCAATGTTACTCTATGGCTGTTCATAGACACTACAAAAATGTCCCAGTGGTACTCTATGACAGGTTATCGACACTATCTAGTTTATTGCATGTATACAATTAGTAATTTTCACACATTGGAAGGATAAACTCCTGCATCTTATTCTTTTTTTAAGTGAAGATGAATTATTCGAAGAAAGTGTGTACACATGATAAAGTCATCGCTGTGTCGAATGCTGACAAAGACCTATATTTGAACTATGAAACAAGTTGAAGTGGTAACACTATTGGAAACGTATGCTTGTGTTGTCATGACAGCGAGAGTTAAGATTTCTTTGGAGTGCCCAAAGCATTCTACAATGGTGATGGTGGATATGCGAGAGTGAGATATCGGGAGAGGATACTGTTCAAAGAGAATGCCAACATAAAAATACTAGTTGACGACGAGGTGCAACTTCTTGCGTAGGGTTTTGGTAAAAAGTTACCTATTGATAGATCCTATCGTCATCTTTCTTGTAATAGTATTCAACGGAAGGTAAAAAGAAGAAGATAGGCGTACTTTTCTAGTAACATTATAAACCATATCATATCTACGTACCAGAATTGTTACCTGTATAAAAATAATATGCGAATAGACAGTGAAATCACAGGTAAAATAAAAAGGGCATTGGTAGACAATATTACTAATGAATATAAAAATGAATCAAAGGAAAACAAAGCAAATGTGAACATTAATGGTACTATTGATCCTATAATAAATGAATTTAATAATACCGAAGATGAAACGCATATTGAACCTGTAGATGACACCTCAGTAAAATTTTGTATGACTCAAAATGGAATAAAGATTATTCTACTGATTACGAAGTAAGAGAAGAGAGTAGCTACAGTCTCAAGAAAGAACATAATGAATTATTTTATGGAACAGATGCAAAATGTCCAAAGTTGTTCAAAGATATTAAAAATATATAAATAATGTATGTAGCATATTTTTATGTTAATATTCTACATGTTGTTATTTCAATAAAAATATTTCGTGCATTGCTTTGTTATATTACCATTATTTTTAGGGTGCGCTAGCGAGTCAAAGGTTTGCAATGTTTATTCAAAAGTCAAAGATGTAACTAAAAGCCCCGTTTGGTGGAAAAACACCATAAAGCAATTTTTTGGTATTTTTTTCTTAGACGGTCAAAGCTAATCTCAATCTCAGCTAATGAATAATAGCAAAAATCGGTTCAATGTTTCTGTTTCGTAAATTTCTGAAATCTTTGGTGGAAAAGCACTGTAAAGTAAATGTTTTCAATGTTATTTATTACACGGCCAAAGCTAATCTTTATCTCAACTTTTGAATAATAGCAAAATTGATTCAATTTTTCTGTTTCGTACATTTGTGAGATCTTTGGTGTCAAAACACTGTAAAGTAAATGTTTTCTATGCGGCGAGAACATAAAAGCTTTGAAAAACTTTTGCCACTAAAAGTAAACAAACACATCTTAACTCTACATAAAAGTTTTCATTTTATTTAAAGTTTAAAACACAATAATAACCGAAAGAAACCAATTTAAAATTCTCCACAAACAGATAGCCTTTATTATTAATAAACAATTTCAATCAACTAAATGAGAATATTCAAATAAACAGAATATCCTATATGTGTGGGAGGAAAATATTAAAAATTAAGAAAAATCAGGAAGCCAATCTTTAATGAGCTAAGCTTTCTGCTTTCAAAATATTAATAATCAGAAGATGTACAATAAAGAGCGCCAGTGACAAACAGCAACGGATTCGTTTATCCTAGACATCATTACTAAATGAAACTGGCGAGAACATAAAAGCTTTGAAAAACTTTTGCTACTAAAACTGAACAAACACATCTTCACTCTACATAAAAGTTTTCATTTTATTTAAAGTTTAAACACAATAATAACCGAAAGAAGCCGATTTAATATTCTCTATAAACAGATAGCCTTTATTATTATTAAACAATTTCAATCAAATAAATGAGAATATTCAAAGAAAAAGAATATTCTTTATATTTGCGAGAAAAATACGCAAAATTAAGAAAAATCAGGAAAGCCAATCTGTAATGAAAGAATGCTTCTGCTTTTAAACTAATAATATGCAGTAGATGTACAATAAAAAATGTCAATGACAAACGGAAACGAATATTAGTACTTTTCGTTTATCCTAGATATCATTGCTAAGTGAAACAGGCGAGAACATAAAAGCTTTGAAAAACTTTTGCCACGAAAAGTAAACCGACATATCTTCACTCTACATAAAAATTTTCATTTTATTTAAAGTTTAAACACAATAATAACCGAAATAAACCAATTTAATATTCTCCGTAAACAGATAGCCTTTATTATTATTAAACAATTTCAATCAAATATACGAGAATATTAAAAGAAAAAGAATATACTATTTGTGTGGGAGAAAAATATTAAAAATTAAGAAAAATCAGGAAGCCACGGAAGCTCATAATGATATTTTTTATTATCATTAAACAATTTCAATCGAATAAACGAGAATATTCAAAGAAAAAGAAGATATTTTAAATGAAACTCACTGAAACCTAAATCACGGAAGGTCATTATTTTATTTTTTATTATTATTAAAAAATGTCAATTAAATAAACGAGAATATTCAAAGAAAAAAGAATATGATATTTGTGTGGGAGGAAAATATTAAAAATTAAGAATAATTAGGAAACCAATCTTTAATGAAAGAAGCTTTCTGCCTTCAAACTATTAATATGCAAAAGATGTAGAATAAAGAGTGCCAATGACATACAGCAACCAATATTAGTACTTTTCGTTTATCCTAGACATGATTGCTAAATGAAACCGACGAGAACATAAAAGCTTTGAAAAAGTTTTGCTACTAAAACCGAATAAACACATCTTCACTCTACATAAAGTTTTCATTTTATTTAAAGTTTAAACACAATAACAACCAAAAGAAACCAATTTAATGTTCTCTATAAACAGATAACCTTTAATATTATTAAACAATTTCGATAAAAAAAACTAGAAAAACTTTTGTCGCTAAAAGTAAAGAAACACATATAAGTTACATATAAGTCTACATATAAGTTTTCATTAAACCTACTGAAACCTAGATCTCGGAAGGTCATTATTTTATTTTTTATTATTATTAAACAATTTCAATCAAGTAAACGATAATATTAAGAAAAATCAGGAAGGCAATCTTTAATGAAAGAATCCTTCTGCTTTCAAACTATTAATATGCAGAAGATGTAGAATAAAGAGTGCCAGTGACATACAGCAACGGATTTTAGTATTTTTCGTTTATCCTTGACATCATTGCTAAATGAAACCAGAGAGAACATAAAAGCTTTGAAAAACTTTTGCCACTAAAAGTAAACAAACACATCTTCACTCTACTTAAAAGTCTCCATTTTATTTAAAGTTTAAACATAATAAAAACCGATAGAAACCGATTAAATATTCTCCATAAACAGATAGCTTTTATTATTATTAAACAATTTCAATCAAATAAACGAGAAAAACTTTTGCCACTACAAGTAAACAAACACATCTTCACTTTACATAGAAGTTTTCATTTTATTTAAAGTTTAAACACAATAACAACCAAAAGAAATGGATTTGATATTCACCATAAACAGATAGTCTTTCTTATTATTAAACAATTTCAATAAAATATACGAGAATATTTAAAGAAAAAGAATATCCTTTTTGTGTGGGAGAAAAATATTAAAAATTAAGATAAATCAGGAAGCCAATCTTTAATAAAAGAAGCTTTCTGCTTTCAAACCATTAATATGCAGAAGATGTACAATAAGAGTGCCAGTGACATACAGCAACGGATTTTAGTACTTTTCGTTTATCCTAGACATCATTGCTAAATGAAATCAGAGAGAACAAAAAATCTTTGAAAAACTTTTGCCACTAAAAGTAAGCAAACACATCTTCACTCTACGTAAAAGTTTTCATTTTATTTAAAGTACAAACACAGTAATAACCGAAATAAACCGATTTAACATCCTCCATAAACAGATAGCCTTTATTATTGTTAAAGAATTTCAATAGAAAAACGAGAATATTCAAAGAAAAATCATATCCCATTTGTCTGGGAGGATCCCAGCCCAACTCAACCCCCGAATTGACATCCTTCTCGAACCTACCACATTTATGGAATACTTTACAATTTTCATGTTTAATATATTCAATCTCTCTCAATTCTCGGAAGGTCATTATTTTATTTTTTATTATTATTAAACAATTTCAATCAAATAAACAAGAATATTCAAAGAAAAGTCTAACACCTATGCCGAAGTTTCTTAACAACACTCAGAAATTATATCGAGTGGAGAAAAATGACAACCTTATACCCACCATACTGCCTCAGATCTCTGGGCTGTATTTTCTAAAGTATATATTTCCTCGCTAAAGATATCTCAATAATATATGAGTCACCTATACGAAAATTCCTTAACAAATCTCCGAAACTAAACCTAGTTGAAAAAATAGCAACCTTATGCCCAACATGCTGCTTCATACCTCTGAGCTCTATTCTCTAAAATATATATTTCCCGCTAAAGATATCTCAGTAATATAAAATTCACCTATACCAAACTTCCTTAACAACTCTCCGAAACTATACCTAGCGAAGGAAAATAGTACCCTTATTTTTATTATTATTAAACAGTTTCAAACAAATAAACGAGAATATTCAAAAAAAGAAGTCATCTCGTTACCCAAAATTTACATGAGGAGAAAAATAATGCCTTCTAGGTATTATTTATAAGCCCAAAGTCATCAAATGACTAAATCCAGTTACTAAATTTGTCCAAGATTCTCTTCATCTCTCTCAATTTCTCTTAACCTCTCTCAATCTCTCTTAATCTCTCTCAATCCCTCTCAATTTGTTTCACCCAAATAATCCCCTAAAATTTCACAATCTGTTTCACTCAAATAATCCCTTAAAATGTCTCAATCTGTTTCGCCCAAATAATCCCGTAAAATGTCAAATAATTTCTAACGGTTCATTTGTTTTTGCAAATATGCACTGACACATCTAAATTCTCAGGAAGCCATTCTTGCGTTAAATATAATCAATCTCTTTCATTGTATCTCGTCTGAATTTCTGAAAATTATCTAATATGTCCTAGTTACATTATAAGGGCTTCGAAATAAAAATTCCAGAATCTATCTCTCACCCTAAAGTAGCGAAGCCTTTTAGTTTCTTAAATCCCCTCATGATACATTAGAATTCCCTGTCAGATTTTCATCCTAGCTTATTGCATAATGTCACTCCCGTTAGAAATTATAGGTCTCTGATTGGCCTAGAAATGGATGTGTGGTCTTGTATAGTTAGAGATTAGAGGGGCTTCTCTAATAGTTTGGTCTTACCCCTCTTTTCCATCACTTTTCGCTCATCAGTTGTGTTCTGTTAATTGCTTCCATTAGCCCTTTTTGCTCATCAGTTGTGTTCTGTTAATTGCTTCCATTAGCCCTTTTTGCTCATCAGTTGTGTTCTGTTAATTGCTTCCATTAGCCCCAAATTTTTGGGAATAACCCCGAAAATCTTGCAAAAACGGAACGGCAAAAACGCCGTTCTTAAGCGTCAACGTCGCCGTACTTGGTTCTTAAGCGTCAAAGCTTTAAATCCAGCCCTGTGCACGCTACTGCTATTACTATTTTAATTACATTTACTACTACTACTACTACAACAGCTACTACTACTACTAGTTCGACTGCTACTTCTATTGCAACCACTTGTAAGCTAAAAGTATTAAGATGAAAATTAAGGAACTACATGAACATATAGGGTATCAAAAGGATATATCGGCAACGGGATAACAACAGCTAATTGTGTTAAGTTGAAGCTTCTAGAACTTGATGAGAGGAATCTTCAGCTAACCAAAAGGCAATATTTTAATACCACTGCTGCCACTAGCACTAGTTCTATTACTATTAATGCTACTACTAATACTATTACTGGGACTACCATTACAGCTGTACCTAACGGCAATGAACGGTATGAAGGTGGAATTTTCAGGGAATATGGACGATGGAAGGTGAACTAAATCAAATCACGCCATGTGTATACAGGTTGTCAAAAGGGCGCATCAGCAATATTCTAGGGACAGTTTGGTGTGTTGAAAAAACTATTGAAGAAAATAAAAGGTGTTATGTGCATACTACTGCTACTACGCAAGCTAAGTGTATTTAGGTGAGGCTCTCAAGGAATATTTCGGCGGATATTGAACTGAACCAAATTGAGTATGATTATGCACATTCTCAAAAGGGTTACACAGCAATATCTCAAGAACGGCTTCCATTAATAGGTTAGACCTTTCAGGATAAGTTGTGGGTGGGGGATTTCGAACTAATGAAAAATTCAAAGTTTGCAACAAAGCCAAAATAAACACTTTATCAGGCCATGCTTTTGGCGACAGGTCCAATCCAGAAAGTTTCATTCAATTTAGAGGGTTTAGGGGCTACACTGATTAATAATACAAGTTAGAAACCGCAAATGAAGCGAGAAATAGGTTTTGAGCTTTTAATCAGCCTTAGTTCAAACTTACTTTCAGGCCTTGACTTAGGTTCAGGATTTGATTTAAATGAGGGTTGGGTTAAAGGAGGCTTGAGTTAAATAGTGGTTTGCTAGAACGGGGGTTCAACATGTAACTCTATAGCCCCTTTGTTTTCCCCAAAACCCCCATGTTTTCTATGATCGTTTATTTTAACGTCTGTTCGTTTTGTGTTTCATTTTTTTTGTAGTAATTCCTGATCATTTTTGGTTTGAATTATTATAGGAATTTATTTATACTATTCTTTGGTTTAATATGGCTCTTCACTTTTCTTTGAAAAATTGTTTTTCGAAAGAATCTTTTTTAATTATTTTAAAGAAAGCGCAACCAAAAGCGACTTTTTTGTTATCTAAATTCTCAAAGTTCCGATATTTTCAGTAAAGATTTTTATTACCCAACGTTCAGGAAAGGCCTGATTCATCTAAGAAAAAAAAAAATCAAACCGAAAGTTTCCAAACACAAAAAGAAAGTAGCTTTTGTGTTGGCTCCACCGAAGCAGGTAATTAACCTTTTTCAAACCAAAGGATAACCAACTACTAGCGTAGAAAATACCACAAAATGAAAACAACAAAATAAGCAAAGTTATAAAAAAAAACATTATAGTATTTAGACAGTGAGAGCCACCGTTTACCCCACCCCCCTGTGAAAAACAACCATTCAGGAAAATCTTCCCCTCCCCCCTAAAAAATACCTCTTGCGGTTGGTTAGTCTCAAATCACTTTCGGCTTATAAAAAGAGACTAGAAATGCCTGGGGATTATCAAACAATATCTTCCTCCCTCCTCCTGTCGTCTCTCCCTTAGAGCTAATTCTGTATATATTTGAAAGCTCAATAAGAGCTGAGATATTTCGGCATCAAAATGCACCCTTTGAGGTATCTCCCTCTCTACCTAGCTACAAAACAATAAGATAACCCCATTGCAGAAGTTTCAGTTCTTTTTTAAGTTTTTTTGTTTGTCTATTGCTTACAGATAGTATTTGTCATTGGGAAACATACGGAATTTTTGTTGCGTGGGGGTACTCTGGAGGATTTTTCATGAGAAGAAAGTATTTGCGCGTAGGGGGGGGGGGCAAGATTGACACATAAATTCCTATTTTCCACTTCCCTTGGAACTTCTCAATTAAAATAAAAAATAACACGACTCAAAGAAGATTTTTAAATTTTGAAAACCATAATTTCCACGAGAGGAGTATTTTGCAGAAGAGGGTTTCCCGTCGGTGGAGGAGGGGAAATTTTCCGTGGGGGAGAGCGGTAAACACTTAGACCCGTAGAAAGTGACAGGGTGAAGGGAACCCCCATTAACAGACATAAAAAGAGAAATAAATCTGGATTTAAGAGTTTATGACGTCCGATTTCCTTTGTTTTTGAGACAACAAAACAGAGCATTTTTATAAATCATCTTGACAGTAATTTATATAAAGACTTAAGAAAGCAAACAATTCTAACAAGGTTGAACATGTAAAGTTTCTAACTTGTGTTTTACCCAATGTAAGTACGAGGGATGAGTTGCACGAGGGTTCAGTTACACGAGGGTTCAGTTGCACGGTGGTTCAGTTGCACGGTGGTTCAGTTGCACGGTGGTTCAGTTACATGGTGGTTCAGTTACACGGGGAATTAGTTAAATGGGGTTGAGTTGCACGAGGGTTCAGTTAAAGGTGGCTCAGTTGTATGAGGTTTCAGTAGCACGAGGATTCAGTTGCACGGTGGTTCAGTTGCACGGTGGCTCAATTGCACGGGGGTTCAGTTGCACGGTGGTTCAGTTGCACGGTGTTTCAGTTGCACGGTGGTTCAGTTACAGTGGTTTAGTTGCTTGGGGTTCAGTTACACGATGGTTCAATTACAATGGAACCACAAATAAGACCTTCACCTCCTGCCTTTTTATGCATTCTACTAGCCAAAGGTTGAAACGGCCTCAGTGCTAGACTGAAAATGATAATATTCAATCTATATAATTAAGATCCTAATCGCCATCCTCCCCGTGCAAAAAATATTAGTAAAAAGGTATTGCACAAAACTACGGATGATAGAAAATTTTGACAAAATGTATAAAATTTTTTAACTTTATCAATCTTTTTTGCATTCCAATATTTTTGGTAAAAAAAACGGCAATCCAGCAGTGGAAAACTCTACAAACACTTCGACGATCAACCTTGAATGAAACTCTTTCAATACTTGCGATTTAAGAAAAAAAAACACATTTTCCAATAAGCTTTTGAACGAAAAGTAGAGCCATAATTTAACCTGAAATAACCCAAAATAAAGTCATATAAAAAGTCAAAGTTGATATGAACACAAATTGATATGATCGAATAAATGAAATATAAAACAAATATCAATTAAATGAGTAATAACATCAAAAATAAATATAAGAGATACTACTTTGGATGAATAGACGGAACCCATAAGGTCTAAGCATTAAAATGAAAAATCGGGTCTTATCACAAATAAGACATTGACCGCCTGCCTTTTTAACCCATCAAAAGTCAGAACTTCCTTTGGGTATGTATTTACCATAATCAATCAACCGAGAATCATTAATCTGATAAGCTTTGAATTTTTATCAAAGGTTTTTTTCTTTTCATCAAATTTGACTCAAATCTATATTACATAAACTGATAAATGATTTACATGTTCATCACTCATTAAATTGTCATACAAATAAATATATAAATACAAAAAAAAACAAAAAACTATGGCTCAGGTTCAGAGTCAGACCAAATGATTGGCAAAAATTCTTCAGCTGCTAATTCTTCTTTTCTCTGATTTTTTTTGTGGTTTGTGTTATTTCGGTTCAAAATCTGCCTCTTACCGCTATTATCGCCCAACTTTTTCATAGCTGTTCCAACAGATATTGATTGTCTGGGCTCTAGATTCCTAAAAAGACACGAATCAACAATTTCTGGTAAAAGTCTTTCTTTCCAGAAACTTAAAAGGCTCGGGAACAGTCGGGCCCAATGCTCTCTATTGCGTTCAACTGTAAGGACTTCCAAATCCTTCTCGTTATTATAAGTAGAAATGGGGGTACCAGCCCCGTACGAACACATGTGCTGCCATCTACAATTTAGTCTAACTCTGACTCCACACCATATATGGGAATAGACTCCCTAGGGGAAATGGATTTCCAAGAATTTGATTGCGTAACCGAGGGGGAAGTGAATTTTTGAGAAATTGATTACATAATTTCCCGGGCCTATGTAATTTATGCATTTTTTTATGGATTTTGTCACAGAGAATTAAAAAACAGGATTTTTCTCACTTTGATGTATTTTCATGGTTTATTAATGTCTAATGGATGATTTCAAAGTCGATTGATTTGTTGTTGTTGTTGTTTGTCCAAGTGTAATGACACGATGGGTGATTTACATAATCGCTAGGGGGAAGATATTGATCTAGAGGAGAGAATTTCCGAGAACTTGATTTATATAATCGGAGGGGAGAATGTTTTGATCCAGGAATGGGAAACAGGAAGTACATGCCTCCTTCTAAGCCAATCAGTGAGTCGGTTACATCTCATTCTAAGCCAATCAGAGAGTCGCTTAGATATGGTTTCCCATTACATCGCAATTTGCCCTTGAGATTTAATATATAACGGACATGTGTTGTGATTAAATTATAATATAGTTCCAAGACACAGAGGATAAAACAACGAATACTATTGATGAGCTAGAAGCCTTGGCTACAGCGATTTACAATGTGAGTTCTGTTTAGTACATTTTCATTCTTTATTTTCAAATAAAATTATTTTACATAGTAGTCCCTCCAGTAAACTCAGGGTATACCCCCCCACACAATACAAACCCCACTATATATTGTTTATAAGCGCTAGAAAGCTTAAAATATGTTCTTTTTTACCACGTAAACCTAACCTCCCCCCTCAACACCCCCTCCTCGGCTTATGACTTTAATTCTTCCATTGGAAATAACTTTGTTTTTGAACTCTCCCTTTGACAGGCAACTTCCGTTAACTCTTAGGTATGCTATTTCTCTGGTTTGACATAAGCATTCCCGCAATGATAAATTGTATAGCTGATAATTAGCTGACACACCACAATTGCACTTCCTGTTTGTTAATCCTTTACGTTAACGGTTTAACCAAAGGGTTTCACAGATCAAACTGGTTTGTTTTTTCCCGTCAAATTAAAACAGTTTCAAGCAAAAAGAGATTTCAATAATTAAGCTAGGCCTAAGCAACCTATATGAAAGAGTGAAACGGGTTATTTCTCAAAATTATTGCTAACAATATTTTTTAGGACATTATGTAAAAAGGGGGAAGGGGCTATGCCTCAATTCTATCACCATCATTGTAAAGTGAAAACAAAGTGTTTCTTCGCGTGAAAAGTAAGGGGCCGGGATTTCTAAGAAATTGAATACATAACTTTATTATGTGTAAATTGAATACCATTTACATCTAAGATCGTAAATTTAGGCCTATAAGCTGCTGGGTTAAAAATCATTTATCTATTTTAAAACCTATAGACGGGGACATTTAAAAAGTTTTCTAAATGGTAAAAAAAGAAACATTGATTTCTATCCTAAGGCTACAAACTAGGGATTGTCAACTTTTATTTTTCTCACAAGTTGTGCAATAAAACGTATGATTTCCAACCATAGTATATTTCTCATAAAATTTTATGTCTAAAGCTGTACTGAAAAGAGGGGGAGGGGGACCTCTTTGTGATAAATGCTTTCTAGAAAAAAATTATGGCTAGGTTAGGTTAGGGGGGGGGGTACTAATTTTTTTTTCCGTAAAAAGGGAATCATTATTTCAATACTAAATTTTTTCTCTTCTTTAAGTCAAATTATGAAGAATGTATGGCTCCTCCACATAAGAGAGCAAGGGAGGATGAGGCTACTCCTTTAAGACCATTAATTATCAAATACACTGGCCCATCCAACCCCCATATTGGCTATTCAAGACCGATACTGCCTGCACAAGCCGCAGCCCAATCTGTACAAGAATGTAACGCCGCCGGCCCGTCCACCTTCCATCATACGTTGCCTGGGCCTTCAAGAGCTGCCCCACTTATGCATGGTCAGGAAGTGGCCCTCCAGCATGTTATGCCAGGGCCTTCAGGCACTCAACTGCATCCGGGATATAAAAATGTGAGCATTTTTTACCTGGTTATAGAAATATCTAAACAAACCCATTTTTCATCACTGTAAAAGTGTGTGTTAGAGATATTAAAATGTTATTTTCTCTATAATCCCCCACCCCATTGTTTTAAATTTCTCTGCTCCCCCCTCCCCCAGAGATATCTAAAAATAATGTAATTTTTCTACATGTCAAAGAAACCGCTCTTTTTTTAATCTTTACTATTTTCTCTGCCCACTGTAGGCATCTTTTTGAACCTCGCTATTTTTGAACCTCATAATAATATTTTTCGTTAATTTCTAGTTTACTGTTATCTCACCATTTGAAACTCAAAATGCTATTTTCGCTAGAATATTATAGTTTTAAGGAACCATCCAACAATCGATTCATTTCACCACAGGAAAAGCGTGTCAGAGATATTAAAAGAAATTGTCCCCCCTTTTAAATCAGGTCAATTATCGTATACATTCAGTTTGCTGAATTCTCATAATGAAGCCAAAAAATGCACTATATTCCTCATAGCAAATTCTTTGCGTTATAAACTGTTTTTATTTTAACAGAATTCTCTATCGGAAAGAGTTAGGCTATCAAGTAAAGACCGCAGTTTTTTCAAAGCAGATAAAGAGTATTAATACGAATTATTTTTGAGGAGTTGTTTGAACATTATGAAAACCTTCTATGTCATCTTTTAGATTGTATTAAGTTGGAACTTTCAGAATATATATATAGAGTAGGAAATAAATGCTACCGCTAAGCACGTTTTTAAATAATAATCCAATTTGTTAAAAATAGGGGTGATTTAGAAAATAAGATGTTTTTCTTTTATAGGTTGTTCTGGTTCCTTATGCTCTGACCCCCTCATCAGTTGAAGAAGAAAAAGAAGAAGAACTCACTAATGCATCTATGGAGTTTCAGGCCATTCAGGAAGCATCACCTATCAACGAATGGCATGATATCGGTAACTCCATTGAAATTACTGATAACATTGATGAGTTTTTAACTGATTTTTTTTAAATGTTGATAATAGCACAGTTGAGCAGGGGGACTTGAGTCCAAACACACTACAAATTTTAGAGAATTTTTCCAATGAATTAACAGGGAACCCTCCCCCCACTGACAACATACTTCCACTTCAAACAACTGAAGTGGCTTCCCTTAGCCTTATTATTGAACAATGTGGGGGAGTGGGTGGTGATAATAATATACAAGTGGAGGGGGAGGAGGAGAAGGGAGGTAATATCCAATTTACGACATTTCCCGAGTTTCAACTCACAAAAACAATTTTAAATACGATAGTTGTCTAACCTGCAACCTTTGAAGACCCATTTAATTCGCTTTTGAGTGGTAATTTTGTGTTTGACCCTGTAGAAATTGTTCATGAATATGTAGATAGAATTCGTGCACTGCAAGAAAATCAAGTTCAGTTGTGGGGAGGGGGTAGGGATTCAATTAAGGTTTCTATTATTTTAAAGGCGTTTTATTTAAATGAGGGAAAAAGTGAGGTTTATCATCATTATATACATACCGAGATGCGAGTGGTCTATTTCAATTTAGAGAACTTTGAGGGTGTTTTTTCAGACTGGATAGGTTACATTATTACGCATCTCGAGAATTATAAGGAAAACGAGCGCGGGTCTGTAGTTTTATTTGTTGAAAATTTACGCGTTAATATCTGTATATTTAAGAGATTTTATTTTAAGAGGGGGGGCAGGTGGGGCGGGAGAAAGGTAAATAGTTTTAAAATATAATCCAGATTTAGTAGGTTGTCGAGGTGTCCAGCGAATCTGTTTGTAAACAGATCAAAAATGTTTCAAGTATGCTTTCCTCATATCAGCATTCAAGCCTCTAGCACGTAACGCTACCAAGACGAATTTAGACGATTGGGTTGTGCATGGGAAGGAGGGGTCCAATTTTCCCATTGTAGAATTTTCTTGTTTAGAGGGAAAATACCCAGTAACGCTAAGATCTATGGATATTTTTGAAAGGGCCAATGCCCATTTAAATATCGGTGTTACTGTGGTTCAGTATGAAACTGAATTTGAAGATGGCGTTCGTTCTAAAAATAAGGGGTCTGGTGTTCCCAGTAAGAGGTCCGTCGATTGAATTGGTTAAACACTGGGTTTGGTTGTTATACACACCACCATCTAGTGACCTAGTCAATTCAATTGGCCATTTTAACCCAATTACAGACATTAGTAGAGTTTTGGGGGGTGGTAGGGATCTAGGGGTACGTCTCTACTGTCCAACATGCCTGTCACAATTTCGTAGCGATTTAAAGCTACGGGATCATATGAAACATTGCAGACGACATGGCTACCAGTCAGTGGTAACGGTTTCAGGGGATAGGGCCATTTTACGTTTTAAAAATTTCCAAAACACCCTCCTCCAGAGCAATAAAATCTCGTTGGACTGTGAAGTCAAGCTGGTGGAAGTGAACGATCCTTTATTTCCAAACTGAATCAAAGACCATCAGGTTATTGCATTCTCCTACGCCCACGCGCAAAAAGACAGTTCTAACACTGTGCAGTTGTTAGAAATAGTTGAAACATTGGATGAGGCGGAGTGCATGGTCAAGGCACTGACCAAAATAATTTGCACCGCTAACGGTGCTATTTCTCGTTTGAGAAATACGCATTATCCTATGGTGCTGTCTGCAGAGGATCGTCTCGCGATTAAAAATAAAAAATATGCTGGATTTGTAAGGGGAGTTTGAAGAGGGGGATAAGGGGAAGGGGAAAAGAGAGGGGAAGGGGAAATCCAGAGACCACAATCATTTGTGGCAGGAAATATCCTCTGGGGGTAGTAATTTTAGAGGGGTAGCGCATCAATCGTGTAACTTAAACGTTAGCCAGCAGTATTTTATTCCAGGTTTTATTCATAATTCAAATTATGATTTAAAGTTTATTTTACCGGCACTGGCACGTGTGCACAGGGAGGGAGGGGACTAGATAGTCCATGGGTAAATAATTTATTTACCTATAAAATAATTTCCAAATCGGCCGAGAAGTTGGTGCTTCTCGAGCTGAAATGGCAGGTAGTAAATAATGGGCATACGTGCTGGAATAAAATCAGGTTTTTAGATTCCTTTAGTTTTTTTCCCAAGGCATCGAGTCAATTGATTCAAGTGCAGAAAAGCGACAATTTTGATAGTTTTCCTTTGCTTAAACAGCACTTTCCAGACAGTGAAATGTATGACCTATTGACCTGTAAAGGTGTATATGCATACGACTATTACTGTTCTGGAACTCGCTTAAGCGAGGTGAAACTACCTCTAATTGAAGCTTTCTATAATTCACTCACCAACAGTGAATGCACATCCGAGGAATATGAGTTTGCCAAGAAGGTGTGGTGTAAGGGGAATTGTAAAAATGGGTGGGATTATTGTAGACTGTACTTGGCCAGTGACGTTTTAACTCTTTTAGACATAGTCTGCAAGAACACAGACCAAATATATTCAGAGTTTGGACTAGATATAGGCTATTATTTTTATACACCACATTTAGTGATGGACTTGATTTTAAAAATTAGTAGGGAGGAAATAGGCTTAATCACCGATGTGGATCAACACCTTTTTGTAGAAAGATCAATGAGGAGTGGGTATGTTTTTCATGGAGTTCGCGTCTTGAAAACCGATCCAAGCGGACAAAACAGCAACACCGGTCCAAAGTCAAATGCAGTGTTCTTGGACATGAGCTCATTGTACCCCTCGGCAATGTCTCACTACTCTTTGCCGTGTGGGAACTATATATGGCTTGAGAATACTTTTGAGTTCCCCAACATTACCTCCGTCGAGGACAATGGGCCACAAGGATGGTTCTTTGAAATTACGGGCACATTCTATTGGCGCTTCATGATTCAGTCAGAGATTTTGGTTTTCCCTGTATCAATCGACCAGTGACCAGGGACTCACTGAGCTCCTACAATCGATCATTGGTTCAGGATATGGGGATGCATTGGACCCCATCTAAGCAAAAACTGATTGCAGATTTGGACCCTAAGGAGAATATCGTTGTTCATCATGTACTTTTGCACTGGATGGTGAACAATGGTTTCAAGATCACCAAAATACATAGGGTCCTGCAATTCAATCAGAAACCCTACTTGAAGACGCTTATCGAAACTTTTGTTGATAAACGCTCTCGGGCAAACAGTAAAGTAGAGCAGGAAATGTACAAACTCATTCTAAATTCAGCGTTTGGCAAAATGTGTGAAAGCGTACGGAACAGATCTCGTTGTGACGTCGTGACTGACCCTCAAGAGTGTGCACGAATCATTACCGACCCCAATGTTACAACGTTCACGAACATAGAGGCTGGCATGGTCCTTCTACACAGGAAAAAGAGAAATGTGGTACTGAACAAGAATACAGCAGGAGGTAGTTCAGTAATTGAAATTTCCAAAAAGCTCATGTTGTCGTTTTTTTACAATGTGTTCAAGGTGCAATGGCCACGGGAAGGGGAGGTTCAAGTTTACTATGGGGATACAGATTCTCTACTGTTAAAGATAAAAATCGAGAATTTATTGGGGCATTTATAAAATGGGGAACACATCAGCTCGCGGATAGATTTCACCAACTGGAATCCATCCCTCTACCCCGAGTTGGTGAAACGTCAAGCCCCCAACCAACTACTAATGTTAAAATCAGAGACGGGGAGTGATTTGATATCCAGGGGGGTGTTCCCAGGTCCTAAGGTTTATTGCGTAGAAACACATAATGGGGATGTAAAGCAGGCGTGTCAAGGGGTGTCTACACATTTTGTAAAGAGCAATTTCAACATGAGCGTGTACAGAGACTGTGTAGAAAGTAGCCTAGTGCCGAGAGCACAAGTGCTTGCAATTCGCTCTCTACAGTACAGAAATTGTACTGTATGAGTGGAAAAGAATGCAATATCATGTATATCTAACAAAATGTTTGTGCTCGAGAATGGTGTAAGTGTACTGCCAAATGGCCACTACCGTATTTCAGACCGGGTTGAATGCATAGACTATCGCAATCAACTTGGTCTGGATAAATTAACCTGAATGCTCTAACCACAAACCCAAGCACTAACCCAACCTCACCTTAACCCAAACTAACCTGTAGCAGCAGTAGCAGTGAGGACAACTATTGTATACAGTGATCCTTGGAGGTAGGGGGTCCCGCCCGCGGCTGGCTTTTGGCCCTGTGGCTCTTGGAGGGGGGGGGGTCCCTTCCGTGGCCGGCGTTCGGCCCCGTGGCTCCCCGGAGGGTGGAGGGGGCCCCTTTTAAATTCATACTGTTCAACTGTGCTATTTTTCATGTTCCAAGTATTTTTTTCCAAGTGATTTACTGTACAAATAGTGTGTGTGCTAATGTACAAAATGTGATGCTGAACAAAAAGTGTTTTTTTTATGACAATAAGTGTTGTTGTTGTTGTTGTTCTTGATGAACAAAAGTGTTTTTATAATAAATGTTGTTCTTTATGTTTGAACAAGTGTCATTTTTATGTTGTTCATGTTTGAACAAGTGTCATTTTTATGTTTTTCATGTTTGAACAGAGGTGTTTTTTTTATAATAAATGTTTGAACAAGTGTCAATAAATATTGTTCATGTTTGAACGAATAGTGTTTCCATGTTAAATAAATGAACATGAAATATTTTTTTTATTGTTCTTGTGAACGTACAAAATAGATCTATCGAGTAATTTTTACTACTACGTTTTCATTGGACAAGTATGATTTATGGTTAGTTGTAGTCCGACTGTTGTCAACAGCAGCAGCAGCAGTATGTATCTATTTGAAACACCATTCAGATCGTTTCTGTGTGGTCCATCAATACAATTCATACGGGGACTTGATGTTTTCAATAGTATTGAACCAAACTCGTTGCTGATTATTGATGATTTAGCTGATTCCATTGAACAGTTCTCACAGGAAATGCTACAGCTGTTCACCGTTCACTCTCATCATGAACAGATCTCCATAACCCTAGTTCTACACAATCTGTTTCATCAGAGCAAATGTATGCGAACCCTTGCTTTGAATTGCATCATCTATATTATCTACCGAGTTGTTCGTGATTCTAGTTCGCTAATAACCCCCAATAAGCAAATATATCTAGGCGCCCCTAAATTTCTGCTGTCAGCGTACACTCAGGTGACAAATAAGCCCTACGGCTACATTTTGTTAGATCTTAATCAGAGCACACCCGAGGATCTACGTGTAGTCACCGACATTTTCGACAAAGAAATTACAGTATATCTTTCGGTGAGCAGTTGAAAAGGCTATTAGTTGCCATTATGACACTGAAGAAACTACACGAACAACGGCATTTATTTTCTGTTTTAGGCACTTCAAAACCTCCACTCAGGAAGGCTAGACTCAAACATGGTGTTGACAGTGATTTCATTAATCTAATATTTGAACTATGTTTAAATTTAACTGAGGACAATGTACACTTGCCAGAAGGTATTGGACAACAAACAAAGCAACATCTTTCCACTGTACGCGCCTTGGCTTGCAAAAAAGGGAGAAATTTTTAAGAGAAAACGTCTCCTTCAAGCGGGCGGTAGCTTTTTTACACTTTTACAGCAAATAATTGCAGGACTTGTAAACAGTTTTCTCTACAGAATGGCCAAGACCTATGAATTAATGCCATTTAAACTTATCCTCTCACACATCAAACATTTTGAAGACAATCTAAACAAATTCATTAATGATAGGAATATTATTCATGACAAAAACTGCTTTTACTTCAAGATGCATTGCAACGTAATAAAAAACTTAGACCTTATTGTGAGTGACCCGCCGCCTTCACCGTCACAGATCCCTGTAACCAAGAAACATCTCCTCAAGATTCTGCAGTGCAATCAACGAAGAAGGAATTGAATTCAATTGTATCGAACATTGGAAACCTATTGCCAGTGACCTATTGAGAACAGAGTAAAAGAGTATTATCTTATCTCATGTTGTAAACTGGTGGTGATGATCATCAAGTTCAAGTCGACAGCACAGGGAAACAAATTATAATTCACGGAAAAATTTGTAATCTAGTTGTTTTGATTTGCGATATGGTGATGAATCGTAAAGGACTTTTATCCTTTGACAATAATCTATACACCTTTATAAATGCATCAAACTTCCCCAAAAGTCTTATTGGCAATTAGCAAATTCTAAAGAAACTAAGAGAATATAGTCCTCCAACAACACCAACACCAATTAAAAAACAAGAAGATTCGATATTGAAAAATACTAGCAGCAGCAGCAGCAGCAGCAGCAATGATTTTATAAAACCTATGACTGCTAGTCAAAAGCGAAGACGAATTAATTCACCCTCCAGTGTGCAAAAGGGGAGTGGACATTACACTACGTGTTTGCGTTCAAAATAATTGAAGTTCTGAAAAATGTCTATGAAAATATTGGAGAAGTCGGAAGTCTAGGTTCCTCCAAGATACTTTTTCAAGTTGTCTCTGGCAGTAAATTAAAAAAAGCAAAAGAGTATCTAGAGAATGAACCGAGTTACACAATGCACCGGAATCGCAGGCTTCGTGGCAAACAATATCGACAAACTAAAGCCTTTTCCCCTCTGCATATAATGTAAACGGATCTTTTAACTTTAGATGCAATCCAACGGCGTCACAATGCACCCTACAAATATATTCTGGTGGCAATCAGTGTCTTTAGTCGTCATGCCTATGCCATTCCATTGCGGTCAAAGAGAGGTGTTGAAGTTGCTCAGGCTATTGAAAGTATTCTTGAGCAGGATTGCTATAGAAAAATTCAATCGGATCGTGGTAGCGAATTTGTTAATCCCCATGTGCAAAAAGTACTATTGAAATATAATACAACACTTTATCATAGTCACAGCCCGATAAAGGCTGCATTGGCTGAACGATTGATTAGAACAATTCGTCTATTAATTTCAAGATATTGTACACTGAAAAACACACCTGCTTTTATTTATGATTTAGATAAAATCATGCGGATATATAACATTCGACCCCATCGATCTCTGTCCAACTCAAGCCCTCGGGAAGTTCATTGCAGTGAAAATACATTTGATGCTTTTCTAAAGCAATATTCCAATGGTGAAAAAGAAAAAAAAATGTGAAGAAGAAGAAATTCAATGTTGGTGAATCTGTTTTAATTAAAAGAACCACCAATATATTCGAAAAGGGGAATTATTTATAGAGGACCGAACTTTTTAAAGTTTCCAAAATCTTAGACACCAAACCCACAACATATTAACTGCAAAACGCCAAAGAGGATGATATTCTCGGTGGTTTTTATGAATATGAATTACACAAAGTTAGAAATACTAGGGAAATTTATCTAATTGAAAAGATATTCAAGAGTCGTACTCGTAGGGGCCAAAGACAGTTGCTTGTTCGCTGGCTAGGATACAACTCTGATTTTGATTCTTGGGTCAGTGCTGAAGATATCAACAATGCCTAATGATTTCTATGTGACTTTCATGTCCAATTTTTCTGATCCTCTCTACAATGACTTGAATAGAACAAGTGATTTTTGGAAGAAACTCTCTCCCACCATCAAATTCAACGGAAAGTATGAAGTGGCTCTTGTCGACTGTATTCTCAAAAATACCTACGACATCCTGGGAAAAGATCGTAAATATGATATAAAAATTAGACACTATGATTTGCCGCCACCACCCTCAGGTTATCAAGAACAAATTCAAAAAATCAATTGGATGAATTATCCATATATTGAATTACCCTACGAGGAACTCACCTGTATGAATGATTTATGTCGTTCTATTAATAAAAGAATTTCCAGTCGTAAAAAAGGAGCTATTACTACTACTAGTACTAACAACTCATTGCAGCACCAAGCCGCCTGAGGCCAACACAGCTACGCACGCTCCTCCTCCACCCCAATCGATTCAAAGCCTCCCTTTTTACACCCGCCCACGAAGTTCCCATTTCCTTTAAATCTTTCTTTATGACGTCCTCCCACCCCAGACGGGGACGACCTGCTTTCCGTTTAGCCCTAGATTGTTGGCCGAAAAGAACAATCTTCGGCAATCTGTCATCCTTCATCCGCACAACATGCCCTAACCACCTAGACCTTTCTTTCATTATAGACCTAGAAAGCGGTATTGAACCACATTTTAGTATAGCCTATTGTTTGAAATACGGTCAGTCAGCCGGGTACCCAGAACAATCCTTAAGCTATTTCTCTGGAAAACATCTAGCAAATCTTCATTCGCTTTTCGGAGCGTCCATGCTTCAGAGCCATATTTGACCACTGTCATCACTGTAGCTTCTAATATCCTAATCTTGGTTTGCAGACTTATCTTCCTATTCTTCCAGACTTTTTTTAACTGTGAAAAAACACCCTGAGCCTTGGCTATTCTGCTTTTAACATCTTCACTGCTCCCACCATCTTTAGTAATAATACTACCAAGGTAAGTGAAGTTGGCCACCTGATCAATATTTTCATTACCCAATGTCACCTTTATATCTTCACTTATTCCTAGCCTTAGTGACTTGGTCTTCCTAACATTAATATTAAAACCAATACTAGCACCCTGAACTCGCAAAACCTCTAAAACTTCATTCATTTTGCTCACACTTTCATCTAGGATGCTTAAATCATCAGCATAATCCAAGTACAGAAGGCTTTTCCCTCTTCATTTGATTCCGTGGTCTCCCATTGCTTTCCTGTGCTCCTTAATACAAAGTCCATCGAAATAATCCATATAAAGGGGGATAGAACACAGCCCTGCTTAACTCCTGATTTAATACATAACCAGCTGGTAACCTCATTTCCTACCTTAACCGCAGCAGTGTTATTCTCGTACATAGCACTAATCACTTTAATGTATTAGTCTGGTATACCATACAAGGATAAAACCTTTACTAAAGCTCCTCTATCAACAGAATCAAACGCTTGCTCATAATCTATATAACTGAGGACCAAAGGTGTTTGAAAACTTAGGCACTTCTCAATTATTAACCTAAGAGTGAAAATTTGGTCAACACATACTCTACCTTTTCTAAAACCGCACTGCTCTTCTCTTAAAACTTTGTCTAAGGCATCTCTCAGTCTAAAAAGTATCATATTACTAAGCAATTTGCTACCTAAAGAGATCAGGCTAATGCCTCGATAATTACCACACTCATTTTTATCACCTTTCTTATACAGTGGTTTAATTAGGGTTTTCCTAAAATCGCTAGGTACTTCCCCTTTTTCAAAAATCATATTCATATTCTTCAGTAACTTATTCCTAACCTCAGAGCCACCATATTTCAGAAACTCATTTACTACCCTATCAGCACCTGGAGCCTTATTATTCTTTAATCCTTTTAGTACTGTTGCTAATTCCTCCTCACAAAACAAATCTTCCTTCACATCCAAGGTATCACAAACTTTTTCATTTTCCTCTTAATTTTTTCCTGCAACTCTATCTTGGTTAAGCAAATTCTCAAAATGTTCAGCCCATCTCGCTATATCTTTTTCCTTATCGCTAATTGCCACCCAATTCATATCTTTAACTGGGACTAGTCCAGATTAACAGCTACCTCTCAATTTGTTAACGTCCCAGTAAAATATTTTACTATTATGCCGTCTAGCTGCATCTTCTAAATCCTCGGCAATTTTATCCATGGCCTCCACTTCACACCTCCTTAGTTCATATTTCAATGCTTTCTCCACTTTCTTTACATTTCTTTTGTTTTCATGCGATATATCACTCAGATAATTCTTGTACAAGTCCTTTCTCCTTTCTATTAAACATAAAGCTTTTTCACTAATATTCTTAGCTGCTGTTCTAGCTTTCTTCCCTAATACACCTTCAGCAACTTCACAAATTATTTTTCTAAAATTGCTATGGAGCTATAAAAAGGAGCTATTCATTTCAACTATTCAAAGGATGAGGGCAAGATCTACATTAGTTCACCTATTGCTGATGAAAAGGTTATTCTCAATGATAATCTAAAGGATGTTCTTGGCTTTAAGCTCAATATATTCAACGGTAAAACTGCCGGAAACACTAATTTCACTTTTGCAGACTACCTGCCTGCCTTCTCCACGGACACTTGTATATTTTTCTTAGCTTCATTCGTTGAAACATCCCGGGTTGGCATTATCAATGTTCCCCTCCTACGGGTTCTTGAACGAAAAACCAATCAAGAGCATGTTCACCATTACAATATAAAGCATCTTCAGTATATTCCCGTAAATACTTCCTATATGGAACTCTGTGAGTTAACACTAAGAACTGAATTGGGTGACCCCGTAGCAATTTCAAAAGGTTTGGCTGTGATTACTTGCCATTTTTGACCAATCGTTCAACAAAAAGATGTCTAATAGAAAAGTGGTATTCATTTGTCCTGATATTGACTGCTATGTTAATACTCTTGGCCCAAGACAACAGGGCAATGGAATGGACTATTACAAAGGTTGCTCGTCGATGTCTGGCTACGGTCTTGGCAGTTGGTTTGCTAAGCTGTTTCGCTCTGCACTACCTCTGGCTAGAAAATATACTGTACCGACTGCGACAGATTTTGCATCCTCTATACTATACGATTGGGGCTCTGGCAAGGATTTTAAAAAAAAGTGCTTCGGAAAATCTCAGGTCCATTGCGCGAACCCTTGGCGAGCGATTAAAACAAAATGGAAAAGGTATAAAAAGGTCGAGAAGGAATGCATCACTCATCAGTCTCTACTCAGGTCAGAAACAAGAGACATCCCCCCTGTCAAAGAAAAGAAGGAAAAATCCGACATGTACTGTAAATAGTAGTAGAAGAAGAAGCCCCAGGAAGAGAATTGTTAGATCGAAACTAGATTTCTTTTCCTAAGATGTCCTACCTACCGCATAAGGATTCCCAACCTTCAATCACCTCATCATTGAATCTATTCAATGCAGAAAATGTTGATATGAGTGTCAAGCATGGATACTATGAACAATTTTATCCACAACATCCCTCTCTGATAATATCCACTTCCAAATTTATTCCAATGAAGACTACTTTATGGACATGTCGTCGACATTTACAGATTTACAAATGAAAGTCCAGAAATCCAATATTACAATGCCAATTCGGGCCGATGGAATATCCTATGAAAATTGTATATTACATAATTTATTTCGTCAAATCAGTGTCTACATCAATGGCACGCTGGTGAGCACAAGCAACAATCTCTCAAATTATACAAGCTATATGCAATTCATGTTGATGACACCCAAGTCATACAAGGAATTGAGAGGCACATCCATTGGATATGAATATATTACTAATACTGACAGTACAGATGCACTTAAAAATGCTACAACTAGCGAATTACATCTAGTTGGAAAAATACATCATGAAATATTTAATATACCCCAATGGCTACCAACCAATGTTAAAGTTGATATAAAACTGACGCTTGCACCATCCAATTTCATATTGAGAAAAGAACTTGTTGCCAATCCTGATGTAAGTCTCTCCCTCACCTCGGCAATACTTCATGTACGCAAACAACAAGTCATGAGTTCTGTTGCTTTGGCAGTGGAAAAACTGAGAGCCAGTAGAAATAATATTAAACTACTTGTTCCTCATACAATCACCAATCAACGTCATATTACCATGGGGTCACACACCTTCACCGACTCATCTTTTATCAATGGTGAAATTCCGTCAAAGCTCGCTTTGGCATTTGTAAAAAGCGCTAGTGCAATAGGATCGTGGACTGGATGCCCACATAAGTTCGAAATGTTTGGACTTTCATCTCTTGTGTGCAAAGTAAACGGCATCCCACTCCACAATCTATCTTTTGATAAATCCTATAGAACATTGTATAAGTTGACTATGCAAACCCTAGATCATGATTCGTAACTATTTGAAAATTGTATAACCGAAGATATGTTTGCTATAACACATGGTATCATTGTATTGGATTTGTCTGGCACGCAGAATATGAGTAGAGTAAGTACGGGGAGTGTGCGTTTAGAGTGTTCATTTTCCGACCCGTTAACTTAGAGTATTGTATTAACCTCGTGAAATCTGAACGAAATATCTTAGGGTACCACCACAGAAGTTGGTATTTGACTAGGCTTGGCGCAATGAAAACCAGTCATATAATTAGTGTATTTAATATGGATTCATACATGGCACATTAACAGTCCTAATGTCTAATTATAGGCTATTTTGGGAAAATTCAAAGTGGAAGCAATACCTTTATTATTGTTAATAGCAGTCCTTCGACTGTGCTGACGGGTCATTGGTTGTGCATCTTTCAAACAATGAAGACGATTGAATTTTTGATCCTATTGATCTACCCTATACATTCTACACACCCCACGTCAGCAACTATATTGACAGCAGTGGGGAAACTATTATTCCAAATCGGAAGAGAGTGCAGGATCTGACGAATAAAAGCTGTGGCTTCCATGCACTACTATATTTTCGAGCAGTTATACTTACGAGCAGTTTCTCAACATTTATGTAGACAATCCACGTCTGAACAACTTTCTAGTGGAAAATATCCTCTCAGACCTATATAATATAAATTTCAGTGCCCTAACAGTAAAGTGCTTAAAAAATGTTTGTAAATTTGTTTATTAATAAAAATAATGTATGTATATGATAAAGACGACTTTTCTTCACTCTAGATTTCTTCTTCTTTGGTGTATAGGCAACTGTCGTGAACCACTAATGCCGGTAAATCATTTGGATTCACTGTATATTGATCTTGATTGACTGCAAAGTCAGGGTCACACTTTCTACAGTATAATGTAACTTCACTCTTGTCATATCTCTTTGTATAGTCAATGATACTATTTGCATTCATATAACGAAATTCACGAGTTTCAATCTGACTATTTGAAGCAATATCACATACAGTGTTTTCAAATGGTGAATCATATTCGGTAACTGCCAAATAAAAATAACTTGGTTTATAGTCATAATAGGCAGCGTGGTCACAACGATAAGGTAGAAACCAAATTGTCTTGTTACCACAACAATTGAATCGTAGACCCGATTCTTCCTCCCAGAATAATTTAAATCCACGACGATACCAATCTCGTAGAAATAAACTAAAATCACGTTTAGAATTCTTTCCAATCATAGCGGGGTAAGTATTCTCCCTCTGACCACGTTTATCATAGTGACAATTGGAGCACAGATGTCCTCTAGGGTGAGAGTCACAAATCTCTTCAAGACATGAATTACATCCCTTAATTTGTATTGCATAGCCTCTATGTAATTTGCAAGGATTACATAATTTGCAATTTTCGCTATAGTCAACAATAATTGTACAATTCTCACATTGAGTCCAACTGCCAAGAGTGTACATGCATAGTGGACATGCATAGGAAAGTTTTTGGCTTCCGATGTCAACTCTCTCTCACAGCTAAAACGAAACTGATCGTCCCTGCTGACGAATAAATTCAGGGTGGAGGAATGGGAGAGGAGTTATTCTGTGACGTCACCTTTTTGAATGGTGGGGGAAGCCATCTACATTGAATCTATGGCAATGTATTCCAAAGTATATTCACAATATTATTCTGCTTTGTTTCAATTAATATATCAATAAATTGAGTATAAGCATTTGAGTCACATCGACAAAGCTTTATACAATAGTCCAATGGGGGAGAATCACTCCCCATTATATTGTAAAATGTTCCCCGAGAGAATATCCTACGTTGATGAGGTAACTCGAGAAAATCTTCATCCAAAATCAAATGTTTTTCCATAAACACCAGATTCGATCTAATTCTCTCTCTCTCAAATTTATTCATTTTTCAATCCTTTCACTCTGACTGTTGACTCTAGTCTGACCATGATTCGTTAGCCTAACATTCTAACAACAAAAAGAAAGGGGAACATTTTCGATTTCGAAACAATTTTATTGAATAATTACAACAATAATACTAAGCATGTACAATTAGTGATACAGTTTATTGTCTTCGATATGTTTCACTAATGCACTTAAAGCACATTGAAGTCTATTCACATGCGCTATATCAATCTTTGCAGTGAAGCATAATAGATTTCTCGTTTTGAATGCGTTGAGGGATATCACATATCTTGTACATGATTCACCCCAGTTCAGGAAAACTCTTGATCATCTCGTTATTTTTATTACAGTGTTTAGTGCTTTTGCACCGTTGCTTCTAAATCGGCAGTCAAATTTTAATAGTGTAAACAGTCCACTTATTATAAGCACAAATATATCCAAATGAGTAAAGTCAAACTGTTCTCACTCCTTTGAATTCTATTCACAGACTAATAAAAACTATAGCAAAAATCCTTTCCTTATATTCTCTGCAATCCTCTCCCACTAATATGTAACCAGCCCTCTGATTGGTTTAGAAGGAGACACGTGATTTGTTTCCCGTTATCAGATCAATAAAATTCCCCCATTGATTACGTAATCAATTTCTCAGAAATTCACTTCCCCTTCGATTACGCAATCAATTTCTCGGAAATCCAGTTCCCCTAGGGAGTCTATGCCCATATATGGTGTAGGGTCACGATCTCATGAGTTTATGTTAGGTTAAGCAATCAATTTCTCGGAAATTCATTTCCCCTAGGGAGTCTATGCCCATATATGGTGTAGGGTCAGAGTTAGACTAAATTGTAGATGGCAGCACATGTGTTCGTACGGGGCTGATACCCCCTTTTCTACTATTATAGACAAGCAGTCAACATTTTTCTTGCTTTGAAATTTCAAGATATCCTTGGATTTGGCTATAACACTTGTGAGTGGTTTTGAGCTTAATATCTAAGCAGATGCTCCGCCGAAAGAAGTCTTTGACAAGGCCTTTTGTACGAGCTGCATCAGTTATAGTTTCGTTTTCAGGAAGATTGTGGGCATTCTTAACCTCTATTGGTGTCCCATCTGGTAAAATCCTGTCTAATGAAGTACCAAGAAACTGGTGTGTTGAGTGAACCAAAAGACCAATATCCTGACCTTTCGTAATGTGCACGCTAATTTTTTCTTCGCATGCTCTTAAAGCAACATGTTCTAACCGACTACCTTCCTGCACAGCAGTTGAGCGGTAACCACAACCTCCGTTTCTAATATCTTTCACAATTGGTGCAGTTTTAGTTGATTGTTTGCGTGTAGCTGTTCTGTGAAAGTACGTCCTTATTATTCTACTACTTCTTTCATATATCCAGTTTTCATTGGAAGATTGACGTTTGGTTATCTCGTAAAGTTCTTTCAAAGCGGTTTCACTACTCTTTAGATAGGACTCCTCAAATGTAACCATAGCTATTTTTAGCTCCTCCTCTTTCATATTAGGCCTATTGAAGCACGATCCATAGTCAGAGTTACAGAGTTACCCAGAGAGAGTTGTTGATTGCATTTTCTTTTGGCCCGGAATGTACCCCCAATATTACTATAGTACCGTATCAGATTTCGCTTGGATTTAGCTCGGTGGTTTGCAGTTTTACTACAGAATTTCTTAATTATGTTTGTTGGACTGGGATTAAATGTTTTTTTCCATTTATAGGCATGCCACTTAGGACCAAGTGCGTAGGACAAGCTTGCACTAATAATTCGGTCATGATATGACCATCGCTTTGACCTACTAATTTGCTTGCGTCTGCAAAACTTGGCAGCTACTGACATGTAATTATCGGCAAGAGGTGTTGTTACATCGGTAAGGAGGAAATCTGCTTTCTTGCACACATTCTCCACCCCATCTCTCACATCCTGGAGAACCTGTGCTGGCAAGCTGTACCAACGATCCTCTATAAAGCTATTGGGTAGTTGACGTTTTTGGGGGCAAGTATCATTGCACTTTACATGATTTCCAAAGACAAGATCGCGGCCTTTGAAGAGCAAGCTTTTTAAATTATCGGCTGTACACTCCTCGTCTAAATAGTTTTTTATTGCCCCACGAAGGTATTTTGTAAGTCTTTGTATAATCTCTCTTCTTAGAAATTTCGCGTGTGCACCTTTCTTCATTTTCACTAGATTACATAGATACGAAGTGTAGTTTTTCGTAACATGGTTTGCACACTCTTCTTTTTCAATTAGACCGTGTGAGACGTTCTGTTTCAATTTGTATAAAACACTCGAGTCTCCGTCTCCAATAAATCGACGGTTCTGCAGTCCATGCATTTCGTCGCTCATTCTAAAACCTTCAATGAGAATATCCATCTCCATACTCTTTAACGGGCCATCATAATTCATAAAACACACATGTTGTAGAGGAGTTTTTACCTCTTTTGTCGCCCGAAAACAAACATAGCAATATTTATTTTTTATGCCCACGTACAGCCATTTTTTTGTAAGCGTCAATGATTACAGCCACACAACCTTAGCTGTATAATCATGCCTCTTACTCGGTTTGTTCCACTCATCATCACAAATCACTTTGGTCTAGTATGTATCATCGGCATATCTATCTTCGTGAATTGCACGATGTAGGGATTCCTTTCCATTCTCCAGTAAAACATCTGTCAAATTATCCATCCATACTTTCCCTACAGAAAGATGAGCATTCAAAAATAAATTTTGTGACATGCCTTGCACACCCAGTGCACCCAGAATCTTACAAAGGGTTGTGTAGCCTCCTCCTGAGCCCATGACACCCCATGTAGCGTTCAAATTAAAGTCTCCATGGACACTTGTTTAGCGTTCAATTGATTCTTTGGGCTTTTCGTCAGAAAAAGATGGTAAATAATCTTTGATCTTTATCAAGAAGGTCAGGTTCATTTTTCAGTAGTTTTTTTCCACTTAAAGAAAGCACATTCTGTCACGAGTGTGATTTATGAGCCAACATTATATGCACGAACGATGCGGATTTCGGGGCTTTCTTCTCTACATTGAAATTTATGTAGTAAAAATTCTGCGAGCTCTTGGACGAAAAATGGAAGGTTCACTATGCAGCTGAGATTCGGAATGTTCCCTAAATCAACACTCATGGGAATTTTCTTCTCTTTCTCAATGAGAGCTAGTCCTGTATTTGATACTGAATCGTTCGTATCATCTGTAGATTCATTGGCAATAGAAGTTTCCCTTGGAAGGAAGGACCTGAAAAAGGAAAAGTAAGTTAGTAATCGAAGCAGGCAGTGAGAGAACAAGCAATTTTTAAAGAAATCAAATAAGATATGCTTTTCCAGAAAACCATATTTAAAGTGACTCAGTTTAGTAGAGGCCCGTTTCAATCGGTAACTAGTTTTTTGAACTTGCAGTAGACCAAGTGTTTTCAACTTCACTAAGCATCTGAACTTCATTGGGAAATCGTTAACTTCTTCTCAATTTTGTTGATATTGCAGCTCTAACATACCACTACTTTACCTTAATAATTCTATTCGCCTTGTTTATATCATTGCTTTAAAAACCGAGAAGACATAGTACCGTTGTACAAGCATCTTCACCAATTCAGACGATGCTTCGTACAACACAAGCCTAGCAGGTAATCCAGATCTGTCCGCTAATCAGAACTACTGAAAGGTGTTCGCTTATTTTTATTCATTACTTGAGAGCCGCTTATCTATCTTCCCTTGTTATTTTTTTTTAATTGAATAGATAAAGGTAAGTTTAAAGTTACATTCCCGCTGCAAGTATGAATTTTTATCTGACATTTTATTCCTCAAAATCAATGTTTATCAAATGGGACAATTTAACTTCTGTGCTCAATTGCGCTCGAGACAAAGAGTGATTTAAAATTTAAATTTCCCAAATCATTGTTTACACCTTTTCGCAAAATACCAGGCTATTAAACAGGGGTTAATTTCAAAAGGAAGGAGGGGTCAGCAGCTGAGAAGTGTCATGTTTGAAAATTTGACAACGCCATAGTTATTTTAAGAACGAAACAGGATCCTTACGATTTTCTTTAGGTTAGTATGTTCTTTTGTTATAGTTATACATTGACTAGCATTGAAATTTAAAGTCTAACCCTTCTCTCCCACAAGAAATAAGAGCTTACGTACGTGCTAAGGTGAGGCGCTCCCAATATGTTCAGCTTCAAATTCACCTTTCTGTGTTCTTTTGTGCTAGCTACATGTTTGCTACTTTCACAAGAAATAACTTCAGGGGAGGTGTTAAAAACTGCCACAAGGGCCTCACCATAAGCCTTTATCCCTACACGATAACCAAACATAGCCTACATGCACCTTGTGTTTGGGGATACAGCACAACTATTCCAACACCTTTACATAGATGTGTCTTCCTTACCAACTAACAGCACATATCTAGCTGTCATTCTAGCACTGGCACAAGAGGCATTAGATTTTGTAAAGGGAGACAAGCAAGGAGTGGTAAAGACTATGAATTTAAATCTGACATATGTGTGTAAATTACATAGTAATTAATCAGCTTCTCGCGTCCAAATTAAATCTTCCATGTGTTCTTCTGTGAAACAGAAATTACATCTGGGTTATGATCAACGAATTCTTCCTTTAGTTCTTCAGTCATAAATTTGTTGTGAAACAGTTCGTGGTAACGAACTGTAACAAAGGAGTGATTCGGCTCAATAGTAGCCGAAACTCCAAAAATCGGAATTTTAATATCAATAGATACATTAAAAGAATAAGCTTATTATGCTGATTCCAAATATTTAAGATTCTTCAAATTTATTGTTACCCATTGAATGTTAAGTGCCTGAGAAAAATTTGCCAGATTTTTAAAATAGGGGAAAACACCCCCTAAAATTAAAGGAACTTTAGTACTTTAGAAGTTGTAAGCTCGTGTTTGCAAAAATATGGAATTTTCGATATTTTTGCCATATGATAAATTACGGATGCGTGTTTAGTTTTATTTTATTAATTTTTCTTCTTTTTTTTTTATTTTCCAAGGGTGATTGTATCAAAATAACGGCCCTAGAAGATCGATAGAGGGTGCATTTTAATGGAAATTCAAAGTTATAGTGCCCTGTTTAAGTGACCCAAAAGATTGAAGGGCAACTGAACCCCCTCCCACGCCCATTTTTCCCCAAATCTATCTAATCAAAGTTTTGAGATTGCCATTTTGTTCAGTATAGTTGAAAGATCGAATAAATATGTCTTTAGGTGTAAAATAACCCCCCACAGTCCGTGAGGAGAGGCTTGTATTATATGAAAATCGCCCATTGTTTACGTATGTAATTTGTTAGTAGGAAGTATACAGTCATATTTTTAGGGGGGGGGGGTGTTCTTGGGGTGGATCTCTGTAAGGATAATATTCCCAGGGGAGAGAAATTTCTTGGGGGGGGGGGGTATATTCCAGGGGAAATGTTATACTTGAGGAATTTGACAGAATTACTATACGAAATTCCTTTTAATTTTCTTATATTCTTTTTGCCAAATTTTTTATCTGAAGATGTTCAGGGGGAATTATCCAGGGGATTTTTTCCGGATGTCTTGATTTCCATAAAATAATTTCGGTGGAAGGGGGCATTTCTGGAGTGATCAAGAAACCAATTAGAGATTAAAGTCGATTAGAGTATTTTTCAGGCTGAATCTTTCGCAAGCAGTTTTAACAGGGAAGGGGGATTCTCAGCGAGGATGGAACTGTCTGGAGGGAATTGGTAGGGGGGTTACACTTTAAGCTGGATTAAATTTCCACTTAGGAGTTTTTGTGCGAGGGAGGGGTATTTTTCATAAAGGGTAAGCCAGATTTACCGGTGTTATTTGAAAAACAAACAAAAATTATTCCATATATGAAGGGTTGCCCCTTGCTCAATAAATTGCTATTTACGCTAATGTTTGACTGTTTGTCCCAATATTTTAAGAGTGTCTACTGAAACACGGGTGTAGTGATGCATCAATTAAAGAAAGAGGGGTAATAGGACATTACTGCATCAATTAAAGGAAGAGGGGTAATAGGACATTACTGCATCAATATCTCCAGGAGGGCAGGAAGCCAATGTAGCTATAATGATAGAGAGCGCACAGTTCCCCCATGTAGGTATAATGATAGAGAGCGCACAGTCCCCCCATGCAGGTATAATGATAGAGAGCGCACAGTCCCCGCATATAGCTATAATATTTACAAGCGCACAGTCCCCCCCCCCCATATAGCTATAACAGTTAAGAGCGCGGTCCTATCCTTTTTGCATATATTAATATAAGGTAACAGACAGGTAGAAATCACCACGTCTAAAAAGTCATATCTGTCGTTGTTTTTTTTATGTTGTAATCAGAATCACCATACGATGAAAATTCGTGCTGTTCACGAAACCATGGTTTTGGTGTTAAATATCATGTTTCTGTTAAAAGTCACGACTGTTTTCTTGGTATGGTGATTCTTTTCATGGTATGGGTAAACGAACTTGTTTGTTACGACATTCTATGGCAATACGTTAGGCGTGTTTTTTTTTATGTTTGGCCTTGAACACGGGTATAAAAACTCTGACGATGAGTTATTTGAACTGTTATGGATGTTTTAATGTTAGACATGATTCTTCATTATGGTATGATTATAGGCGCTGAAAGAAACGAAAATGTCAATCCATCTGAGGGAATGCTAACTCCTATTCAGAGATACATATTTTTTTTATTTGGGCGATTCTCAACTGTGTTCGGTATAATAAACAACTACAATTTGAACAGTGTTGTAAGGTACCCTACCCCAACCCCAAGGACCCCCTCCGCCAACTTTTTGCCCCCCACCAACTCTTGCCCCTACCCCCCTCCCCAAACCCCTAGTATCCCCCCTCCAGCCCCCCTCCAACCCGCTCCCTCCGACCACCCCCCCCTCCCGACTTTTTTTTAAATTGATATAGTTCTTCAACTTTTGTTTACATCTCTTAGAATGACATGTAGCTGGTCATTATTTTTTTTATCAAGTAGAACAGAATATTTTTTGTGTGCTAGTTCGCTAGCAGTTTCATGAGGAGAAAAATCATTTTAAATGTTTCACGAAGAGAAAAAACCAAAATGAATTTTGAAACATCTTCAGAATGTAACTGTGACAAGGTAAACCACGACAAAACACTAGTGAAATATTCCAACTCCTGCATTTCAACGAAAAAAAAAATCCAAAATGAAATTTGAAACATCTTAAGTATGTAACAGTGACAAGGTATTTGTAATATTCCAAATCTTACAAATCAACGAAAAAAAAATACAAAATGAATTTTGAAACATCTTCAGAATGTAACAGTGATAAGGTAAACCACGACGAAACACTACCGAAATATTCCAACTCTTACATTTCAACGGATAAAATCCAAATTGAACTCTGAAACATCAAGAGAATGTAACAGTGACAAGGTAAACCATGACAAAACACTACTGAAATATTCCAACTCCTACATTTCAACGACAAAATACAAAATGAACTTCGAAACATTTTCAGAATGTAACAGTGACAAGATATTCCACGACAAAACACTACTGAAATATTCCAAATCTTACATTTCAACGAAAAAAATAAAAATTGAACTTTGAAACATCTTCATAATGTAACAGTGATAAGGTAAACCACGACGAAACACTACTGAAATGTATCAACTCTTAAATATAAAAAAAAAGATCCAAATTGAACTTTGAAACATCTTCAGAATGCAACAGTGACAAGGTAAACCACGATAAAACACTACTGAAAGATTCCAACTCTTATATTTCAATGAAAAAAAAAATCCAAAATGATCTTTGAAACATCAAGAGAATTTAACAATGACAAGATAAACCATGACAGAACACTACTGAAATATTCCAACTCTTACATTTCAACTAAAAAAATCCAAAATGAACTTTGGAACATTTTCAGAATGAAACAGTGACAAGATATTACACGACAAAACACTACTGAAATATTCCAACTCTTACATTTCAACGAAAAAATACAAAATGAACTTTGAAACATCTTCAGAATGTAACAGTGATAAGGTAAACCACGACGAAACACTACTAAAATGTATCAACTCTTAAATTTCAACGAAAAATAAAAATCCAAATTGAACTTTGAAACATCTTCAGAATGCAACAGTGACATAACACTACTGAAATATTACAACTCTTACATTTCAACAAAAAAATCAAAAAAGGAACTTTGAAACATCAAGATAATGTAACAGCGACAAGGTAAACCACTACAAAACACTACTGAAATAATCCAACTATTAAACTTCAACGAAAAAAAAAAAAATCAAAAATGAACTTTGAAACATAAAGAGAATGTAACAGTGACAAGATAAACCACGACAAAACACTACTGAAATATTCCAACTCTTAAATTTCAACGAAAAAAAAAATCTAAAATGAACTTTGAAACATCTTGAGAATGTCACACACAAACACACACACACACAAAAACAACACACACACATAAACACAAACACACACACACACACACACATACACACACACACAAAAAAACCCACACAAAAAAACACACACACAAAAAAACACAGACACACACACAAACACACACAAACAAACACACAAAAACACAAACACAAACACACACACACACAAACACACGCACACACACAAACACACACACACACGAACACACACAAACACACACACACACAGACACAAACAAACACACACAAAAACACAAAAACAAAAACACACACACGAAAACACACACACAAAAACACTCACACATAAACACACACACACACACAAACACAAACACACACACATACAAACACACACACAAACACACACACAAAGACGCACACACAAACAAACAAACACACACCCACACACAAACACAAACACAAACAAAAAAAAACACACACACACACAAAAAAACAAAGTCAAACACACACAAAAACAAACACACACACACACAAACACACACACAAAACACTACTAAAATAATCCAACTCTTACACTTCAACGAAAAAAAATGAACTTTGAAACATCAAGAGAATGTAACAGTGACCAGGCAAACCACAAAAAACACTACTGAAATATTACAACTCTTACATTTCAAAGAAAAAAAAATCTAAAATGAAATTTGAAACATCTTCAGAATGTCACACACACACAAACACACACACAAACACACAAAAACACATACACACACACAAAAAAAAACAAAAAAAAACACAAACACACAAACATACAAACACACACACACACAAACACACACACACACAAACAAACACACACACACAAACACACACAAACAAACACATAACCAAAAACACACACACAAACACACACACAAACACACAAACACACACACAAACATGCACACACACAAACACACACACACACAAACACACAAACAAAAAAACAAACACATACACACAAACACAAACACAAAAACACAAACACAAAGATACACAAAAACACGCAAAAACACAAACACACACAAACACACACACAGATACACACACACACACAACACACACACACACAAACACACAAACACAAACACACACACACACACAAACACACATATACAAACACAAACTCACAAACACACACACACAAACACACAAACCCAATAACACACACACACACACACAAACAAACACAAACACACACAAACAAACACACACACAAACACACACATACAAACAAACACACAAAAAAACACACACACAAAACACTACTGAAATAATTCAACTCTTACATTTCAACGAAAAAAAAATCTAAAATGAACTTTGAAACATCTTCAGAATGTCACATACAAACACACACACACAAAAACACACACACAAAAACACACACAAAAACACACACAAAAACACAAACACACACACACACACACACAAACACATACATACAAACACACACACACACAAACACACACACACAAACACACACACAAACGAACACACGCAAACACACAAACACACAAACACAAACACACAAACATAAACACAAAAACAAACACAAACGAAAAAAAACACACATACATACACACTAAAAAAAACACACACAAACACACACACGCAAAACACACACAAACAAATACACGCACAAACACACACACAAACACGCACACACACACACACAAACACAAAAAAAAACACAAAAAAACAAACAAACACACAAACAAAAACAAACACACACACACACACACACAAACACACACACACACAAACACACACACACATAAACACACACACAAAACACTACTAAAATAATCCAACTCTTACACTTCAACGAAAAAAAATGAACTTTGAAACATCAAGAGAATGTAACAGTGACCAGGCAAACCACAAAAAACACTACTGAAATATTCCAACTCTTAAATTTCAAAGAAAAAAAATCTAAAATGAACTTTGAAACATATTCAGAATGTCACATACAAACACACACTCACACACACACACACACACACACAAACACACACACACAAACAAACACACACAAACACACACACAAACAAACACATACATACAAAGACAAACAAACACAACACACACAAAAACACAAACAAACACACAAACACACACACACAATCGAACACAAACAAACACAAACACACACACACACACACAAAAACACACAAACAAACACACAAAAACACAAAAAAATACACACACACACAAACAAAAAAACACAAACAAAAAAACAAAAAAAAAAACACACAAACACACACACACAAAAACAAACAAACAAACACACACACACAAACAAAAACACAGACAAACACACGCACACACACACACACACAAACACACAGACACACACACACACAAAAACAAACACACGAACACACACACAAACACAAACACACACACACACACAAACACACATATACAAACAAAAACTCACAAACACACACACACAAACAAACAAACCCAATAACACACACACACACAAAAAAACAAAACCAAAAACACAAACACACACAAAAAACACACACACAAACACACACATACACACAAACACACAAAAATAAACACACACGACAAAACACTACTGAAATATTACCACTCTTAAATTTCAACGAAAAAAACATCTAAAATGAACTTTGAAACAACTTCAGAATGTCACATACAAATACAAACGCACAAACACACACACACACAAACAAACACCCAAACACACAAACACACACACACCAACACAAAAACAAAAACACATACACACACAAACACATAAAAAATTACACAAAAACATACACACACACAAACACACACACAAACACACACACAAACACAAAAACACAAACAAAAAAACAGACAAACAAACAAACAAAAACAAACACATACACAAACACACACACAAACACACACACACAAAAACACACAAACACACACACAAACACAAACACACACACACAAACACAAACACACAAACAAAAACACAAGCACAAACAAACAAACACACACACACACAAACACACAAACAAACACACACACAAACACACACACAAACACACATAAACAAACACAAACACACACACACACACACAAACACACACACACACAAACACAAACACACCCACAAACACACACACACAACACACAAACACACAAAACACACACACACAAACACACAACCACACACACACAAAGACAAACACACACAAAAACACACATAAACACACAAACACACAAACGAAAACAAAAAAACAAAAACACACACAAACACACAAACAAAAAAAAAAAAAAAAACACAAGTAAAAAAGCACACAAACACACACACACACACACACACACACACACACACACACACACACACAAACAGATAAACACACAAACACACAAACAAACACACACACACAAAAACAAACACAAACACAAAAAAAAACACACACAAAAACACACACACAAACACACACACACAGAAAACACTACTGAAATAATCCAACTTTTACAATTCAACGAAAAAAAATAAAAAATGAACTTTGAAACATCAAGAGAATGTAACAGTGACAAGATAAACCATGACAAAACACTACTGAAATATTCCAACTCTTACACTTCAACGAAAAAACAAAATCTAAAATAAACTTTGAAACATCTTCAGAATGTCACACACAAACACAAACACACACATACAGTGAGCTAGTGCTCACCAATGTTCCATTAATAAATACATTAATTTGTTTTAACAGGTTGTGTAGAATACAGTTTTCGCAGGAGAGACCATCGGCAACAGTTGGAGTTGTATTATCTGACTTTTTCTTCACCACAATATTTAAATCAATAAATTTTGATGACAAAACAATGAAATATTCTTCATTGGAAAATATTTGAAAGTGTATATTTTCCGAGAGGGGTTGTTGGGGATGAAATTGTTCATAGTAGCCATACTTGACACTGACATCAACATTTCCAGCATTGAACAGATTCAATGAAGATCTGATTGATGGATGTGATTCCTTGTGAGGGAGATAAGTCATCTTAAGAGAAGAAATCCTTCTTTGATCTAACAATCTTTTTCTTTTCTTCTTATTGGTCTTCCTTGTTTTATTTCTCAAAGTAATTATTGATGTCCTTTGCTTCCCGCCTGGGTAGAGACTGATGAGTGAATGACGCGCACGCATCCTTTTCAACCCCTTCCCATTTTGCTGAGATTTTAATTGCTCACTAACGGCTCTTGCTGAAGATCTAATATTTTCTTTAGCACTCTCGTCAAAATTTTTACCCGACCCCCAGTCCTTAAGTGTTGATGCAGCAAAATTTATGCAGCAGGTACAAGATATTTTCTGGCAAGGGGTAGTGCAGAACGAAATAACCTAGCCAACTAGCTACCAAGACCATAGCCAGACATTGTAGTTTGCCCCTTGTAGTAGTCCAATCCACTGCCAATATGACGTGGACTCAGAGCACCAATATAGCAATTGATATCAGGACAGACAAATAGAATTCTTCTATTGTTCATTTCACGAGGTGGTGTCACCGACAATGGGTCGAAAATAACATGTAATCACTGCTAATCCTTTTGTTATTGCTAGAGGATCACCCAATTCACTTCTTAGTGTTAACTGACAGAGTTCCAAATGCGAAGTGTTTACAGGAACATATTGAAGATGCTTTATATGATAGTGATGAACAAGTTCATGAGTTGTTTCTCGTTCAAGATCACGTAGGAGGGGGACATTTGAATTACCAACTCTCGATGTTTCCACAAAGGATGCATAGAGAAATAAGCTAGAGTCCGAGGCGAAACCAGGTGGATAATCAGCAAAAATAACTTGATCCTTCCCGCTAACAGTGGAAGCTTTTTTCCCATTGATCATATTCTGTTTAAAGCCAAGAACGTCTCTCAGATTATCATTGAGATGAACTATTTCGGTGTCAACAGGTGAGGTAATATAAATCCTATCGTGTTCCATTGAATAATTAAATTGGAAAATACCTTTCCTACGATATGAGATTTTTCTATTGGTTGCACGACACAAATCCATCATAGTACCGTTCTCTTTATATCTCAATGGAACATCTGGATATTCACTTGATTTAAATGCTTCAACCCATTCATACTCGACAAAGAGTAACCAATCAAATGGTACAAATTTTATATTATACACATGATCCTTTCTCAGGATGTCATAGGTATTTTTGAGAATACAGTCGACAAGAGCCACTTCATACTTTCCGTCATCGAATTTGATGGCGGGGGGGAATTTCGTCTAAAAATCACTTGTTTTATTCAAGTCGTTGTAGAGAGGATCGGAAACGTCAGACATAAATGTTACATAGAAATCATTGGGCATTGTCAATATCTTCAACACTGATCCAAGAATCAAAATCAGAGTAGTATCCTAGCCACCGAACAAGTAACTGGTAACTGTTTCTTACACCTGCGAGTATGAGTCTTTAATATCTTTTCAATTTGATAGATTTCACTATTATTTTTAACTTTTTGTAGTTCATAGTCATAAAAGCCACCGAGAATTTCTTCATCTTTGGTATCGCGTAAACGATAAGTTATGGGTTTAGTGTCAAGGATTTTTGCCACTTTTAAAAGTTCTGTCGACCACAAGTAATTACTCTTTTCAAAAATATTAGTTGTTCAATTAATTCAAACAGTATCAGCAACATTAAATTTTTTCTACTTGAAAATTGTTTCATCGGAATATTGTTTAAGAAAGGTGTCAATTGTATCATTATCAAAATGATGAACCTCGATTGGGGTTGAGTTGGATAATGATCGATGAGGTCGTTGATAATAAATCAACATGCTTTTATCTAAATTATGAATAGAAGCAGATGTATTTTTCAATGTATAATTTCTTAAAATTAAAAGTCGAATAGTTCTTATCAATCGTTCAGCCAATGCAGCCTTTATAGGACTATGACTATGATAGAGCAGTGTATTATATTTCGCTAATACTTTTGCAACATGGGGATTAGCAAATTCACTACCACGATCCGTTTGAATTTTTTTATACGAATCCTGTTCGAGAGTACTTCAACGGCCTGAGCAACTTCGACACCTCTCTTCGAGCACAATGGAATGGCATATACATAGCAACTAAAAACACTGATCGCAAGTAGAGTGTGCTTGTATTGTGTATTGTGACGTCTTTGAATCTCATCTAGAGTAAAGAAATCTGCTTGTATTATTTGCAATGGGAAAAAGGCTTTAGTTTTTCGATAATGATTAACACGAAGTCTATGATTTCTATACAGAATTTAACTTGATTCATTTTGTAGATAGTCTTTTAAACTTTTAGCGTGAACACCAGTGACTTTGGAAAGAGTGGTGGGGGAACTTAAAACTTCCCACTTCACCAATATTTTCATAAGCACTTTTCAGAACTTCAACTATTTTGAACGTAAACGTATATTGTAACGTCTGCTACCCTTTTGTATACTAGTGGTTGGCGGTAGTTGTGGTGAAGTTGACTTGATACGTCTTCGCTTTTCTCTAGCTATCAGTGTTGTGCTCCTCCTCCTCACCAATGTCAAGTTTCCACTAGGTGTGCTAGTATTTTCCAAAATTGTTTTAAAATCTTCTTCTTCTTTTTCTTCTTCTTCTTCATTTCATACTTTAATGGTGTTGAGGGTGCATGTTCATTTAATTTTTTTAGAATTTGCCTATTGCTAATAAGGCTTTTGGGGAAGTTTAATGTATTTAGAAAGTTGTATAGATGAGCGTCAAATAATAATAGTCCTTTACGATTTGTAACCATATCATAGATTAAATCAAGTAGATTATAGCTCTTGCCCTGAATTATAATCCCTTTCCCATTGCTATCAACTTGAATATGATGTTGACCACTTTTCATGAGATATATTATGAGTCTTTTAGTTTGTTCACGATATGAGTGTGGCATTAGATTTCCAATGCTCGACACTATTGAATCCAATTCCGCCTTCTTTAATTGTGTTCCAGCAGCAGCAGCAGCAGAAGAATCTTGATGAGATGGTTCTTTTTTGTGATCAATACCACTGGCCTTCGCACGATAGGGCTTATGTTTGTCCACTCGGCGAAGTACATCTTGAAGTAAAAGCAGTTTTTTATCATCCTCAATATTCTCGTTCTCAATGAATTTCCTCAGATTGTCCTCAAAGTGGTCCACGGGTGAGAGAGCTAGTTCTATTAGAGTCAATTTATAGGGTTTGGCCATTCTCTCTAGAGAAAACTGTTTACAAGTCCCGAAATTATCGGTAGTAAAAGTGTAAAAAAGCTACTGCCCGCCTGAAGAAGACGTTTCCTTTTAAAATTCTTTCCTTTGTTTTTAGTGGCCAATGTACGTACAATGGAACGATGTTGCTTTGCCTGTTGCTTAACTAGTTCTGGCAGTTGAACATTGCCCTCGGTCAAATTTAAACAAAGTTCGGATATTAGATTAATGAAATCATTGTCAACACCATGTTTGAGTATGGCTTTCCTAAGTGGGGGTTTTGAAGTGCTTAGAACTGAAAATAAATGTATGTTTTCATGTAGTTTCTTCAGTGTCATGATAGCAACTAATAAGTCTTTTTACTGCTCACGGGGAGATATACTGTAATTTTATTGTCAAAAATATCTGTGACTACACGCAAATCCTCGGGTGTATTTTGATTAAGATCCAATAGGATATAGCCGTAGGGTTTATTAGTTGCCTGATTGTACGCTGAGAGCAGAAATTTTGGTGCCCCGGGGTATATTTGTTTATTGAGGGTTATTAGCGAGCTAGAATTATGAACAACTCTGTAGCTGCTATAGTAGGTTCAGTTCAATGGAAGTGTTTGCATACAATTGCTGCGGTGAAAGACATTGTGTAGAACCAGAGTAATGGAAATTTGTTCATGATGAGAGCAGATGGTGAACATTTGCAGCATTTCCTGGGATCATTGTTCAATAGATTCAGCCAGATCGTCAATGATCAGCCAAGAGTTTGGTTCAATAATGCTGTATGAATTGTATCCTGCATGAATTGTATCTGCACCAACCCACATATAGCAATTGCTTTTATTTTATCGTATGACTCCTGCCAAATACTGTAACAATAGTAGATTTTTTTCAGCTTTTCCACAAATATTTTATCGCAATTTTTAATTATTTTAGTTAAGAGTGTCGTTTTACCTGATATTGATGGCCCACACAGAAACGATCTAAATGATGTTTTAAATTGTAATTTCCCTACTAGTCCATTCAAGAATAATGAGAAGAAGAATAACAAAATATAAAGAATCATATTTCTTGTATTATTAACAAAAAACAGCACTTTAAAAAATAATACATTACAGAAAAAAACAAGGAAAATACACTTAGGATTTTTTTAAAATTTATTTATAATAAAAAAAATAAACATTTAAAAAAAATGCACTAGAAAAAACACTTTAATAAATATACTTTATTTATTTAAAAAAAATACAACATTTAATGACAAAATGCACTTAAAATAATATCACTTTTTTACATCATTTTTTTTTAAATTTGAATGCAACAACAACATGTATATTTACAAAAAAAAATCTGCTCTAAGTACAAAAAAAGATACCTTTGGTAGTGGTGGTGCCCCCCGCGGACGGCCGGCCAGGCAGCCCCCCCCCCCGGGCCGGAGAATCTTTGTCCCCGTAGCAGACGTCTACTTGTCCCTTCTCCGGCCACTGTACCCTAGCTACATTGTAGTACAATTCCAACTTGAGCTTTTTAGAGATCTCCAAGATGGCACTGCCTGCAGCAATATTATTATTCAGGACAATGCTTATTTTTTTTCTTTTCAATAGTACCATGTCCGGGCCAATGATTGTAAAGGAAGTGCAATTTGGATCGGCAATAATTCGAGCACATTGTTCGAGATCGGTCACGACGTCAAAATGATTACTATTGCGAACACTTTCGCACATTTTACCAAAAGCTGAATTTAAAATGAGCTTATAGATTTCTTTTTCGGCTTTTGTCTGCTCTTCAGAACGTTTCTTGACAGAAGTGTCAAAAAACGTATTCAGATAGGGTTTTTTCTAAACTGGAGGGCTCTATGAACCTTTGTGACGTTGAAACCATTGTTGCGCATCCATTTTAAAGCCACATGATATACAACAATATTTTTCTTCGGCAGGACGTCGGCAGTAAGTTTTTGTGTTGAAGGTGTCCAATGCAATCCCTTCACCTCGACCAAACTTCTGTAGCGGGGACTCAAAGAGTCCCTAGACACATGTCTATGGATGCATGGAAAAACGAAATCCTTTACCGAATCGTGAAGCTAAACTGGTATCTCCCCGTCACTTTCAAAAAACCATCCAACCATCCCATTCTCCTCAACACTGTCAATGTTTGGGAAATGGGGGGCTGGAGGGTCATTGAGCCATTTATACTCATCGCAGGGTAGCGCATAATGGGACATGGCCGAGGGGTAGAGGGAATTCATATCAAGAAAAACTGCATCTGATTTTGTCCCCGTCTTCTCTCCAGTTGGATCAGTTTCCAAGATACGATCCCCCTAAAAACGTATCTACCCCTCATTGACCTCTCGATGAACAGGTGCTGATCGATGTCAGTGATCAGCCCGATTTTTTCCCCGCTAATTTTTAGGATGAGGTCCATAACCAGATGAGGAGATGAAAAATAATATCCTAAATCAAGATTAAATTCCTCGTATATTTTGTCTGTATTTTTACACATAATGTCTAACAAAGTTAACACATCACTCGACAAATACAGCTTGCAGTAGTCAAACCCATGTTTACACTCACTCTCTGCCCACACTTTTTTGGCAAAACTGTATTCATCAGGGGTGCACCTACGATCGTGTAGACTGTCGTAACACGATTCGATCGAGGGAATAGTTTCTTCGGCAAATCTTGACATGGAGCAGTAATAATCATAAGGATATATGCCCTTGACCGTCAACAAATAAAATAAATCATTTGGAAATTGTTGCTTGAGAAGGGGGAAAGCGTTGCAGCCGTCATCGTTTTTCTGCACTTGAATTAATTCGCTCAAAGATTTGCGGAAAAAATGTCAATAAGATGATTATGATCCTGGACAGCGTCTTTTGGGGCAAGAGCACCCCTACAAAACCAACAAATTGTCCCGTTTTCTAGTGCCAGTTGCTCCTTATCTGATAATGACATTGGATAGTTGGTGTGACGCAATCGTGAAATTGCACCATTCGCTGTTTTTATTAAACACACCAATAACTTCTCCATGCTACCCTCCTCATTCATAGTCAAAAAAACTCTTCCAATTGCATTTTATTATTGGAATTGCGACGGGCATGCGCATAGAAACACGGAACTAGTTTGTGTTCCTTGACTATATTTGGCCTTGATGGGTCTGATACCTCCAACAGTCTTGATTCACGATCCAAAGATACTTTATCAACGTGTATCAGGGAATTTTGGAAGTTTTTAAATTGTAAAGTATCTTTGCCTTCTGCCGGCATTTCTATTCTTTGATTGCCATGAATTTTGCAATATCTCATGTGATCCGTGAATGTTTGTTCAGTTCTAAATGGGGAAAGGCACATGGGGCAATAGTGACGTTCCCCTTTCTGAACACCTTGGGATGAAAGTCGACTTATTGCCGTAACGGGGAAAAAATGACCATAGGAATTTACATCTTTGGGAGGCTCATAGATAATCCAAACCCAATTTTTAACATTATTTACAAACGGTGTCCTAACTGAAAATAAAATTCCTTTTTTATTTGGTTTCTTTCCCCATTTACAAATTCTGTGTCATACTGGAGAACAACCACCCCCAACCCGAGATTTTTGTTTGCTTTTTCATAAATAGTTATTTCTTTCAAGGACACCGGATACTTTCCCTCTAAACAACCAAAATTTACTTTAGGGAAATTGTCTCCACCATTACGTGCAAGTATGTCGAGATTTTTCATTGTTGAATCATTTTTTAATGTTTTATGGACTGCTGCAAAAAATACATATTTAAAGCATTGCAACCCCGTGTCAAATTTGAAACCCTGAACCCCTTTGGCAGCTGACAAATCTGGGTGGCATTTTGTTTTGTTATACCGTCCTCCCCTTAAACTAAATTTTTTTTTCTAAATCTACTGAGATTCAGATCCATATATTCAATGTATAAAATTGTGGACCCACTCCCCCTCTCGTTTAATGTGTCTAAAGTTTATATTTTTTTTTACCCAAGTGAAAAAGTTACCCTCAAATTCATTTAGACCAGGGTAAAAAGTTTGGTTGCCAGTTAAAAAATGAAAATAAAAATGTCCCCTGATGTCCCCTTTTGTAAATAAACTTTTTGATTTACTGATGCCTTAATCCCTCCCTAACCCCCCCCCCCCAATTCTGAATCTGAATCTCAATAACTACTCGAATTGGGTCGATGTAGGTATGAAGAATATTTGCAGGGTATGCTAAAATGACACTCCCGTCAACCAAGTTTTTCTCGGGGGGATTAAAATATACCCTGTGTGTTTGCAAGTGACCTAGAGCAGATTATAACAAATAAAATTCACGTACTTCCGGGGACGCGACATTATTTGCATGTCCTGCACCTATTTGCACAGGACCTAATTCACTAAAAATAAAGTCATCGTCAAAAAAGATTGAGATTGTATAATGTAAGCAGACTGGTTTTTGAGGCAACACCCATTTTAAGGGCCAATCAGAGAGAGTGGAGGTTACTCCATATACGATAACTTGATTAGTAATTAGATTCGAATAAAAGGAGTCCTGTAGTGTGGAGGCAGCAAAATTTGATGCAGCAGGTACAAGATATTTTCTGGCAAGGGGTAGTGCTGAACGAAATAGCCTAGCAAACCAGCTATCAAGACCATAGCCAGACATTGTAGTACGACCCTTGTAGTAGTCCAATCCATTGCCTATTTGACGTGGACTCAAAGCACCAACATAACAATCAATATCAGGGCAGACAAATGGAATTCTTCTATTGTTCATTTTAGGTGATTGTGCCGTCGTTGACAATGGGTCAAAAATGACATGTAATCACTGCTAAGCCTTTTGTTATTGCTAGAGGATCACCCAATTCACTTCTTAGTGTTAACTGACAGAGTTCGAAATACGAAGTGTTTACAGGAACATACTGAAGATGCTTTATATTATAGTGATGAACAAGTTCACGAGTTGTTTTTCGTTCAAGAACACGTAGGAGGGGGATATTTGAATTACCGACTCTCGATGTTTCCACAAAGGATACATAGAGAAATATGCAAGAGTCCGATGCAAAACCAGGTGGATAATCATCAAAAATAACTTGATCCATCCTGTAAACGGTGCCAGCATTTTCCCCATTGATCATATTCTGTTTAAAGCCAAGAACGTCTCTCATATTATCATTGAGAATAATTATTTCAGTGTTAAACAGGTGAGCTAATGTAAATCCTATCATGTTCTAATGAATAATTAAAATGGAATGTACCATTCCTACGATATGAGATTTTTCTATTGATTGTACGACACAAATCTCCCATATTATCATATTCAATATATTTCAACTTGGTCTGTGAGTATTCGCTAGCTTTAAGTGTTTTAACCCATTCATAGTTGACAGAGTGTCCAATCGAATTGTATAACTCTTATATCATACACACGATCCTTTCTCAGGATGTCATAGGTATTTTTGAGAATAAAATCAACAAGGGCCAATTCATACGCATCCTTAAATTTGATGGTGCGTGAGAGTTTCGTCTAAAAATCATTTGTTGTATTCAAGTCATTATAGAGAGGATCGCAAACGTTGGACATGAATGTTAAAAAGAAAGAATTTGGCATTTTCAATATCTTCAACACCGATCCAAGAATCAAAATCAGAGTTGAATCCTAGCCACCGAACAAGTAACTGTTTCTTACCCCTACGAGTACGTGTCTTTAATATCTTTTCAATTTGATAGATTTCACTAGCATTTTTAACTTTTTGCAGTTCATAGTCATAAAAGCCACCGAGAATCTCTTCATCTTTGGTATCACGCAGGCAATAAATTATGGGTTTAGTGTCTAGGATTTTTGCCACTTTCAAAAGTTCGGTGGACCACAAGTAATTCCCCTTTTCAAAAACATTAGCTGTTCTATTAATTCGAACATTATCACCAACATTGAATTTATTTTTCATCTTGACAATTGATTCATTGGAATATTGTTTAAGAAAAGTGTCAATTGTATCATGATCAGAATGATGAACTTCCATAGGCGTAGAGTTGAACAGTAATCGATGAAGTCGTTGATTATAAATCAACATGATTTTATCTAGATCAAAAATAAAAGTCGATGTATTATTCAATGTACAATATCTTGAAGTTAATAGTCGAATATTTCTTATCAATCGTTCAGCCAATGAAGCTTTTATAGTACTGTGACTGTGATAGAGCAGTGAACTATATTTCTATAGTTATTTTGCAACATGAGGATTAACAAATTCACTACTGCGATCCATTTGAATTTTTTTATATGAATCTTGTTCGACAATACTTTCAATGGCCTGAGCAACTTCAACACTTCTCTTTGATCGCAATGGAATTGCATATGCATAGCGACTAAAAACACTGATTGCAAGTAGAATGTACTTGTACGGTGTATTGTGACGTCTTTGAATCTCATCTAGAGTCAGCAGATCTGCTTGCATTATATGCAATGGGTAAAAGGTTTTAGTTTTTCGATATTGATTGGCACGAAGTCTATGATTTCTATGCAGAGTGTAACTTGATTCATTTTGTAGATAGTCTTGTACACTTTTAGTGTGAACACCAGTGACTTTGGAAAGAGTGGTGTGGGAACTTAAACTCCCCGCCTCACCAATATTTTCATAAACACCTTTCAGAACTTCAACCATTTTGAATGTAAATACGTTGTGTAACGTCCGCTACCCTTTTGTATACTGGTTGTTGGTGGTGGCAATGGTGACGTTGACTTGATACGTCTTCGCTTTTGTTTAGTTATCAGTGGTGTACTAGTATTTTCCAAAATTGATTTAAAATCTTCTTCTTCTTCATGTTCATATTTCAATGGTGTCAATCTTGATGATGATGATACATGTTCATTTAATTTTTTTTGAATTTGTCTATTGCCAATAAGACTTTTGGGGAAGTTTAATGTATTTAGAAAGTTGTATAGATGAGTGTCAAATGATAATAGTCCTTTACGATTTGTAACCATGTCATAGATTAAATCAAGTAGATTATAGCTCTTGCCCTGCATTATAATCCCTTCCCCATTGCTCTCAACTTGAATATGATCTTGAACACTTTCCAAGAGATAGGTTAGGAGTCGTTTAATTTTTTAACGATATGAGTGGGGCATTACGTTTCCAATTTTCAATACAATTGAATCCAATTCCTCCTTCTTTAATTGTGTTCCAGCAGCAGCAGACTCTTGAGAAGATGATTCTTTTTTGTGATCAATACCAGAAGCAGCAGCAGTGGGCTTCGATCGATAGGACTTGTGTTTGTCCACTCGGCGAAGTGCATCTTGAAGTAAAAGCAGTTTTTTATCATCCTCAATATTTTCATTGTCAAGGAATTTACTCATATTGTTCTCAAAGTGTTCCACAGGTGAGAGAGCGAGTTCTATTGGAATCAATTTATAGGGTTTTGCCATTCTCACTAGAGAAAACTGTTTACAAGTCCTGCAATTATTGGCAGTAAAAGTGTAAAAAGCTACAGCCTGCCTGAAGAAGTCGTTTCCTTTTAAAATCCTTTCCTTTCTTTTTAGAGGCCAATGTACGTACAATGGAACGATGTTGCTTTGCCTGTTGCTTAACTACTTCTGGCACTTGAACAGTACCCTCGGTCAAATTCAAACAAAGTTCAGATATTAGATTAATGAAATCATTGTCAATATCATGTTTGAGTATTGCTTTCCTAAGCTGAGGTTTTGAAGTGCTTAGAACTAAAAACAAATGTCTATTTTCATGTAGTTTCTTCAGTGTCATGATAGTGACTAATAGGTCTTTTTAGTGTTCACGGGGAGATATACTGTAATTTCATTGTCGAAAATATCTGTGACTACACGCAGATCCACGGGTGTATTATGATTAAGATCCAATAGGATATAGCCGTGGGGTCTATTAGTTGCCTGATTGTATGACGAAAGCAGACATTTGGGGGCACCTGGATAAATTTGTTTATTGAGGGTTATTAGCAAGCTAGAATCACGAACAACTCTGTAGATGATATAGTAGTTACAGTTCAATGCAAGTGTTCGCATACATTTGCTCTGATGAAAGAGATTGTGTAGAACCAGAGTAACAGAAATCTGTTCATGATGAGAGCGAACAGTGAACAATTACAGCATTTCCTGGGACCATTGTTCAATAGATTCAGCGAGATCGTCAATGATCAGCCAAGAGTTTGGTTCAATAATGCTGAAAACATCAAGTCCCTGTATTAATTGTATCTGCACCAAACCCATGGTGGCAGCAATTGCTTTTATTTTATCGTATGACTCCTGCCAAATACTGTAAAAATAGTAGATTTTTTTCGGCCTTTCCACAAAAATTTTATCAAAATTTTTAATCATTTTAGTTAAGAGTTTTGTTTCGTCCGAAATTGAGGGTCCACACAGAAGTAATCTGAATGATGTTTTAAATTGATTCTTTGGATGTTCCAATGTTCCCTTCAACATATCACCTGGACAACTAACTGTAGACCTTGATTGTCTAATGACTAAATAATTTCCATACTTCTACTCCGTTCAAGAATAATGAGAAGAAGAAGAAGACGACGAATAAAGAAGCGAATTTTATTTTATTATATGTATAAAAAAAGTAACAATACATTTAAAAAAAATTACATTAAAACTGAAAAAAAAAACTTTTTAAGTTTAGTTATAATAAAAAATACAACATTTATATATGCACACTATGAATAAACTCTCAAATAAATTCACTTTTTTTTTGTTTATTTATAAAGAAAAAATACAACATTAGATTAAAGCACTTGAAATAATATCACTTTTCTTATATACATTTACAAAAAAAAAATCTGCTATAAGTAACAAAAGATAACTTTGATAGTGGCGGTGCGCCCCCGCTGGTGGCCGCCCCCCCCCCGGGCCGCGAGTCCCTCCCCCCAAAGACCGCGAGGCCCCACCCGGGCCGCGAGCCCCCCCCCCCCAAAGGCTCGAGCCCCCCCAAAGGTCTTAGGAAATAATTTACCGGACTTTATTCAAACCGAGACTTTCCCTATGGCTAACACATTCAGGCTGTTCTGAAGTTAAATGGTGTCCAAGGCACAGGGTAGTCACATTATGTTGACAAACATGGACCTTGGTGAAAATTATACTCTTGGCAATTTTTTCTACATTTACAGTAAATTTCCTGTATTTGAGAGAACGAATTGCCAGCAATTTGGCTCGTGGAATTGTATTTTGAACAATACAATTCCTATAAATGTCCATGTCGGAATTCTTATCCACTTAGCGCGTGGGTACTCCTTTGCAACGTTTCTTGATTTCCTAGTCGTGTGTTTGTATAAAGTACACCTCCGGACTTACAAACATACCACGGGAAATCATGTCGCTTCCCGTTTCTGATTTAGTAAAATAAAAGCTGATTTGGTGCCGTTTCACTAGCTCTGGGTAAAGACCACCCCAATTGGTGTAGTCCATCCGTGAGCTGATAATTTCACCGTGCGCCAAATCATCAATTAGATTTGGGGTTTTTACTTTTAACAGTAGAGAATCCGTCTCCCCGTAGAAGACCTCTACTTGCCCTTTTTCCGGCCACTGTACCCTAGCCACATTGTAGTAGAATTCCAACATGAGCTTTTTAGAGATCTCCAAGATCGCACTGCCTGCAGCAATATTTTTATTCAAGACACTGCGTCTTTTTTCCTATTCAATAGTACCGTGTCCGGGCCAATGATTGTGAAGGAAGTGTAATTTTAATCGGCAATAATTCGAGCACATTGTTCGGGATCGGTCACGACGTCACAACGATTCCTATTGCGAATACTCTCACACATTTTGCCGAAAGCCGAATTCAAAATGAGTTTATAAATTTCTTTTTCGGCTTTCGTCTGCGTTTCAGAACGTTTGTTGACAAAAGTGTCAACGAACGTTTTCAGATAGTGCTTTTTACAAAACTGTAGTGCTCTGTGAACCTTTGTAACGTTGAAATCGTTGTTGCGCATCCATTTTAAAGCCACATGATTTACAACTATGTTTTTTTTCGGCAGAAGGTAAGCAATAATTTTTTGTTTTGAAGGTGTCCAATGCAATCCGTCCACCTCGACTAAACGCCTATTGCGAGGACTCAAAGAGTCCTTAGTCACAGGTCTATTGATGCACGGGAAAACAAAATCCTTTACGGAATCGTGAAGCTCGACTGGTATCTCCCCATCAATTTCAAAAAATCATCCAACCGGCCCATTCTCCTCAACACTGTCGCCAATGTTTGGGAAACGGGGAGCTTGAGGGTCATTGAGCAATTTATAGTCACCGCAAGGTAGTGCATAATGGGACATGGACGAGGGGTAGAGAGAATTTATATCAAGGAAAACTGCATCCGATTTTGTCCCCGTCTTCTTTCCTGTTGGATCAGTTTCCAAGATACGATCCCCGTGAAAAACAAATCCACCCCTCATTGATTTTTCGATGAACAGGTGCTGATCAATGTCTGTGATTAGCCTATTTTTTTACCCAATACTTTTTAGAATGAGGTCCATCACCAGAGGAGGAGATGAAAAATAATAGCCCAAATTAAGATTAAATTCCTCATTGATTTTGTCCGTATTTTTACACATAATGTCTAACAGTTAACCCGTCACTCGACAAATAAAGCTTGCAATAGTCAAACCCATTTTTACACCCTTCCTCTGCCCACACTTTTTTAGCAAAATTGTATTCATCGGGGGTGCAACTACGAACATGTAGACTGTCGTAAAACGATTCAATTGGAGGACTAGTTTCCTCGGCAAATCTCGACACGGAACAATAATAATCATAAGGATATATATGCCCTTGACCGTCAACAAATCATATAAATCATTTGGAAATTGTTGCTTGAGAAGGGGGTAAGCATTGCAGCCGTCATCGTTTTTCTGCCCCTGAATTAATTCGCTCAATGATTTGGGGAAAATCTGTAGGAATCTAAAAAGCGAATTTTGTTCGTGTACTCAACATCGGCTTCAACAAAATTTCCACCTGAATTCTAAAACCAGCAACATTTCCGATGACTTAGGAATGATTTTATAGGTGAATCTATCTATCATCCATACATTAACTCATGTTACATTTCTTTGAGGATACGCCAGTGCTGGTACCACATACTTCAGATCGTAGTTAGCGTTATGTATAAGAACAGGATGAAGAAGCTGTGGTTTAGTTTTTACATTACATGAATTGTCTGCCCACTGTTAAAATGTACTTTGTATTAATGAATTGGGGTCAATAAGTTGGTTATTGTCCTGGACTATAGATTGCAGAGCTCAGACATCTCTAAAATCCCAGAAAATCATCCCCTTTTCAAATGCCATCTCCTTCTTATCTGACAATTTCATTGGGTAGTTGGTGTGACGCAATCGTGAAATTGCGCTGTTTGCTGTTTTTATTAAAGATATCAATAACTTTTCCATACTACCCTCCTCATCCATAGCCAAAAAAAACTCTTCCAACTGCATTTTATTGTTTTAATCGCGACGGGCGTGCGCATAGGAACACGCAACTAGTTTGTGTTCCTTGACTATATTTGGCCTTGATGGGTCTGATACCTCCACTAGTCTTGATTCACAATCCAAAGACACTTTCTCAACTAGTACCAGGGAATTTTGGAAATTTTTAAATTGTAAAGCATCTTTGCCTTCTGCCGGAATTTCAATTCGTTGATTCCTATGAATTTTGCAATTTTTCATGTGATCTGAGAATGTTTGTTCATTTCTAAATGGGGAAAGGCAAATTTGGCAATAGAGACGTTTTCCTTTCTTCGCATATTGAGATAAGAGTTGACTTCTTGCAGTAACGGGGAAAAAATGGCCATAGGAATTTACATCTTTGGGAAGTTCGTAAATAACCCAAACCCAATTTTTAACATTTTCCACCATCGGTGTCCTCACTGAATACAAAACCCCTTTTTTATTTGTTTTTTTCCCCCATCTACAAATTCAGTGTCATACTGGAGAACAACCACCCCCACCCCAAGATTTTCATTTGCTTTTTCAAATATGGTTATTTCTTTCAAGGACACCGGATACTTCCCCTCTAAACAATCAAAATTTACTTTAGGGAAATTTTTTCCACCGTTACTGTGCAATTTCGTCGAGATTTTTCATTGACGATTCTTTGTTTAATGTTTTATGGGCTGCTGCTAAAAATGCATATTTAAAGCGTTGCAGCCCTGTGTCAAAATCGAAACTCTAAACCCCCTTGGTAGCCGACAAATCTGGGTGGCATTTTATTTTGTTACCTCCCGCTCCCCTTAAACTAATGTTTTTTTTTTAATCTAATTAAATTCAGATCCATGTGTTGAATGTATAAAATTGTGGACCACTTCCCCTCTCATTAAACCAGTCAAAAGTTGATATCAATTTATTTACCCAGTTGAAAAAGTAGTCTTCAAATTCATTTAGACATGGGTAAAAAGTCTGGTTACCAGTTGAAAAATGAAAATAAAAAATTTTCCCAGATGTTCCCTTTTGTAAATAAACTATTTGATTCACCGATGCTTTAACTCCCCCTTGACCCCCCCATTTCTGAATCTGAATCTCAATTTGTACTCGAATTTTGCCGATGTAGCTATGGAGAACATTCACAGGGTCAGTTAAAATAATGCTCCCATCAACCGCGTTTTCCTCGGGAGGGTTAAAATCTACACTAAATATTTGTATGTGACTTAGAGCAGACTCTAACAAATAAAATGCCCATAATCTTGAGGACATTGCACTATTTTCAAGCCTAGTGCCTTTTTTCACGGGATACAATCCATTAATAGTAAAATTTTCGTCAAAAATATCCCCGGAAAAATTAGGCCCAACAATTTGCATTGTTGTATCATTAAGCGGAATGGTGGGGGGGTGACATAGAATTGTCAATACACCTGGTCTTTTCAACTGCAATGGTTTGAGATGGCACGAGGTCCCCTAGTAAATATTCCAAGGTGTTTGGGGACAATTGATCAAACCAGCCTATATTGTCCTGCGATATAATTTCTTTATGAGACTCTGGTTCACTTGCACTAGTAGCATTACCTAAATTTTCATGCATAAATCTATATACCAAGTCCTGATCCTCTATCATATCAATATCACAAGTTACCTCGTCTGGCCTAGCAAAGTCCCAAAAAACATCGTTAAAGAAACCCCTTCGTCATTCCATATTATCTACAACTAATATAGGTTCGTCTCTGAACTCCATTGGCGGTGATAGAATTTGTCCTTTAAATACCGATGTTTCATCATCCAATGGCAGTGCTATTTCATTAATCTGTAGAAAAAAGATTTTATTTTCTATGTGAAATAAGCAATATTTCATAAAGTTGAAAAAATCATGTTCATTTTAGTTGTATGTTTACCTGAATGAGGGCTGGACGATCCTTTTTAGAGCCCCGGGGAGTATCTTTGGGGACCTGGAGCTTCCTTTGGTGTAGGAGGATCGGAGCCATTTTGAGGTGGGGATAGAGGATCTCACAACACTTTTCAAACAGAACTTGTGTATTATAACAACCCTAGAGTTTCAGCCCCAAATCCTTTCGAAAACATATTCTAAAATGTCTCTAACTGTTTCGCCGAAATAATTGCCTAAAATGTCTAAAACGGTTTCACCCAAATAATGTTTTTGATAACACTGCGTTGTCACATTTGACATTATTAAGAACCTTTTTCTCGCGTTAATATCTTACCTAAGATAAAAAAAACATTCGGTTATTTGAAACTCACTTTGTAACGAGCGATTAACATTCAAATTATACCTGTCGGATTAACATTCAGCCTTCCTGGTGGGTTATTTTGATAAGAACCGAATACGCGCAAGGCTATGTGCAAAACATATCCCAGTTTAAGAACATTTGTTCAACCGTCAACTGTGAAATAGTAGTTTTTTGTTTATATAGAGTTTGTTTAAGTGAATAATGGATTTTTGCATTAGAAAACATCTTGCTTAAAAGATAAATTACAGTTAAGGTCTTATAAATCTATAGAAAAGTATGATAAACTATTTGCTACTTCTGTGTTATAACCACTCTTTTATATACTGCTAATTCGGTTAATGGTAATGAAAGAAAATGAAATAGGATTATTATAGAATAGTTTAGAAACAAATTTAAGTTTTACTCATCAAAAGTTACGCGCTTGAGAAAATTTGTCTTATTTTTAAAAATACGGAAAGAAAAATAAAATTATATACATTTACAAACTCTGACTGCACTTGTACATCTGAAGTCCCTGGCAAAGCATGAAAAGGAGTCCCCCCCCCCTCTTGACCAGATGAGGCTGAAACATTATATGAAAGCATCCATTCCCTCTTGAATTACCTGCCAGGTTGCATAGAGGTTTGTGCAGAGCGGGCACTTGGCTTGATTGAATTTAATGGTTCGATTACTCCTGTCTCAGCGTTGTCGTGGGCTTCATCCAACTTTGCACGCTTTTGTTGCAACGGCTGATCAATAGCGTTCTAAAATAAAAAATCATTTTCAGTTTTCCAACTATTTAGCTTACGGGAGGGTACTACCCCTTTAATATCAGACCCCCAAAAGTTGAAAAAATGATGCAATTTAATTAGCTAGCTCAATTATTACTTATTCAGAATATTAATGGAGAGCAATGGGCTTTCAATTCCATGGTATCAAACACGAAAAGTTGACAAGTATATATTGTTCTTATATATGCAAAGCTATTAAAACTTATATATCTAAATTACGAATATCACAGTACTAAACCCCCAAAATTTGAAATAAAAATGACAAAATTTAATTAGCTAGCTCAATTCTTACTTGTTCAGAATATTAACGGAGGACATTGGGCCTTCAATTCCATAGTATCAAACACGAAAAGTTGACAATTATATATTTTTTTTTATATGCAAAGTTATTGAAAGCTTATATACCTAAATTACGAAATACTTAAAATCACAGAAAAAGGAAGAAAAAGACTCCTGGACATAGCCTAAACTAAAAAATTATTAAGTATATAAAGGGTTCGTCCTCTAGCCTATTTCTCACCCTATACGCTTATTTTTTTAGCATTTTCAAAAGATGATATCTATTCTAATTAACTGACCTTTGTGATTCGAACAAAATTCGAACTTTAGTGTAAAGAGTATGATATTGCGGGGCGGGAGGGGCGACCTTTCATATCTGCCGAAACTAATATGCAAATTCTATTTTAATTTTTCATATACAATGAGCCAAAATCAAAGTGAACCCGCCTCTCTTTTTTGAATATTTACTAAAATTGAAATACATAGACTGTTTAATATTTATAAGAAGGAAGCTTTTTAAAAGAGCTAACAGCACGGTGAAAAAAAGCGTAAGTAAGGAAATTCTTCCTTAACTTAATGGCGAGACAAAAAAAATAGATTTCTTTTTTTATAATAATGAGAAAATTTTACTCACCAGAAGTCGCTTAGAATATTCCATATCTCTATCAATATAAATGATTACAAAAATATTGATACTGGTAGAATGAATGAACTATTCAAACTGTAGAAAGTTCTAATCTGAAACTTGAATATATACAAAAAAGTAATTGAATATATTGGCAGCTAAACAAGACGCATCGGTTTTCTGACACGCATTTACCCCAAAAGACATGCATATCATGAAGTGGAAATCTGTTCTACGTAAATTATGTCAGAAAAACTTATCCTTCATAACATAATGTGCATGGCCCTAGCTAGCACAAGATGGAACATAGTCTACCCAAGGTATAAAGCCATGTGAGGGAGCTCTGAATCTCTTTGAAAAGGTGAAGAGCTTCTATAGAACAATATAGAAATTCCTATACCTCCGAGGAAATCCAGAAGGTCATGTGAGGGAGCTCTGAATATCTTTGAAAAGTTGTAGAGCTTCTATAGAATAACGTTGAAACTTCTATATGTCTCCTAGAAGTATAAGGCCATGTGAGAGGATACTCACTCTCTTTGAAAAGGTGAAGGGCTTCTATAGAATAACGTAGAAATTGCTAAATGTCTCCTAGAAGTATAACCTTGATTACTACTTACTACAACTATTGCTACTGCGCAAGCTAAGAATGTTGGCGTGAAGATTTCAAGGAACGTTTAGGTGATTGTGGAATTAAATCAAAAAGTTCCAGTGCCATTTTTAAGAGTCAAAAGAGATTGGAAGGCAAGCAGCCATCTTCCCAAGTTTAATCATTTTCCAAACATTTGGAGTCAAAACTTTGAGACAGCCTTTTTGTTCTGCATAGTAGAGAGGTCATGTAACTATGTCTCCCGGGACATTGGGTATGTCAACCCCCCCCCAAAAAAAAACTATGTAATTGGCTCATTATGCTTTAAAACTAAATCAAAAGGCACTGTGTGTATGGTTGCCCATAGTACACCTTAGCAATATATCAAGAACGACGGGGGGTATTAAGTTGAAACTTCTGGGGCTACTACTATTACTACTTCTGCTCTTTCAATTTAAATTAATCAAAAGAGTGTAAGTGTATCCAAGTTGTCAAAGAGCATAGACAGAAATTTTCGAGATCAACATTATGTTTTATTTTTCAGGTCAACTTGTAGAGGTATAAAGTTAAATTAAGCAATGTTAATTGTGTCAGGATTAAACATTGGTGAAGAAGTGTCTCCAACATACAAATAGCAAGCCAAACTATGGATTCTTATAGAAAGACGGTAAAAATAAAAAAAAAATTCACAAACAAGACTATGTCAATAAAAAACGAACAGAAATGACTTTAAAAAACATTTTTTTACAGAATAAGTTTTTCAAAGAAAAGTAAAGAGCTCCATCAAACGAATAATGAGCAAAATACTAGTAAATGTAGCAGTGGTAGTAGTTCTAGTAAAAGCGTGCAATTATTGCCTTTTGGTCAATTGATCTTCCGCTTCTAAAAGTTCTAACTTACCACTCAAATTAGTTCTTGAGTTGTACTCTTTTGACAACCTGAATGCACATAGTGTCTTTCGATTTAGTTCCGATATGCCCTCAATATTCTCTCAAATTTTCACCATCATAGACATAGCCTCAATAGAACTATTATCACAGTAATTGTTGCGGTAGTAGGTAAAGTAATAGCAGTAGCAGTATTGTATTAGTAGTAGTAGTAACAGTAGTAGCAGCAGCATTAAGACCAGTTGTAGCATATACGTATATATTGTCTTTTGGTCAGTTAAACATCCTCCTCATGATGCCCCGGAAGTTAAACCTTGAAACGTTAAGCTGTTTTAAAAATACTGCTGATCTGCCCTTTTAACCCCCATTTGACACCCTTTTCATCTTAACGCTCAAGTCTTACTAGTTGTTGTAATTGAAGTAGTGGATCGAGTAGTTTAGTAATAGAAGTAGTAGTAGTAGTATTAGAAAAAGTAGGAGTGGTAGTAATGTTTATAGTGGCATGCATATATTACCTATTTGTCAGTTCATCTTTGCCCTTAAGCATTCTCTGAAATTTGCAACTGAATACCCAAATCCATTCTTTAGATACGTCCTTTTGACAATCTGCATGCACACGATATGTTTTGATTTAGTTCAAATTTCCCCCAGTATTGCGTCAAATGTTTACCTTCGTGCACATAGCCTTAATTATACTAGCATCATAATAGTAGTAGAAGTAGTAGTAGTAGTAGCAAGTAGAAGGGCCTTATTGACTCGTGACATTACCATGTGGCTTATGGTCCTAATATGGGCCTAGAGTCCCTAGGGGAAATGGATTTCTGAGAATTTGATTGCGTAATCAAATTGTGTCAATGACCTCTTTTTCCAAGGTCGATTTATTTGATGTTTCTATGTGTAATAACTCCGGGACGAAGGTTGCACATGCGCATTGAATTCTAACGGGAGCAATGTTATTGATCTAGGACTCTAGGGGGAAGTGAATTTCCGAGAACTTGATTGCGTAATCGATCGCGAATGTCATGGTGTCCAGAAATAGTATTTGTTGTTATTGTAAGTGCACGCTCTCAGCGAATATTATGATCCAGAAATAGTATTTGTTGTTGTTTTGGTCATGTACATGCTCGAGGCGAATGTCAAGGTGCCCTGGAATAGTATTTGTTGTTGTTGCTCTCGAGCCAAATGTTATGACTTTCCCGGAAAAAGTTAGATCACGTGTTTCCTTCTCAGCCAATCAGCGAGTCGGTTACATCCTCCTTCTCAACCAATCAGAGAGTCGGTTACATATTAGCGGCAGAGGGAATATAAGGAATGGGTTTTTTGCTATAGTGTTATTAGTCGGTGAATAGAATTCAAAGGAGTGAGAACAGTTTTGACTTTACTCATTTGGATATACATTTGTGTTGTTGGAGATGAGTGGAATGTTTACACTATTAGAAGTTGATAGTGGAGTTGATGATAATAGTACAAGAGCATCAAACACTGCGATGGAAATCACGAAAGGATCACGGCTTTGTCTGGAATGGGATGTAGTATATGCAAGATATGTGATATCCTTGAGCAAATTTAAAATGGAGGATCAATTATGTTTCGCCGCTAAAGTTGATATAGCACACGTGAATAGACTCCAATGTGCTTTAAGTGCATTGGTGAAACATATTGAAGACAATAAACAGTATCGTTAATTGTACATGCTCTGTATTATTGATGTTGTAATTATTCAATAAAATTGGTTCGAAATCGAAAATGTTCCCTTTCTTTTCTGGTAAGGGCTAACGAATCATAGTCAGTCTAGAGTCAGCAGTCGGAGTGAAAGGACTGAAAAAAGAATAAATTTGAGAAAGAGAGAATTAGATCAAATCTAGTGTTTATGGAAAAACAATTGATTTTGGATGATATTTTTCTCAAGTTATATCTTAAACGCTGGATATCCTTTTGTCAGTGAAATATTGACAATATAATGAGGAGTGATTCACCCCAATTGGACTATTGTATGAAAATTTTAAAATGTGATTCAAATGCTTATAGCCATTTTACTGATATATTAATTGGAACAAAGCAGAATCATATTGTAGATATACTTTTGAAAACATTGCCAATGGATTCAATGTAGATGGCTCCCCCATCCTTCGAAAAAGGTAACGTCACATAGCTACTCCTCTCTCCCACCACTTCCCTCTCGTTGAATTTATCGAACGAAGAGGATCAGTTTCGTTTTAGCTGTGAGTGAGTTGACATCGGAAACCGAAAAATGTTCTATATATGCCCATTGTGCATGTATACTCTTGGCAGTTGGAATCAATGTGAGAATTGTACAATTATTGATGACTATAGTGAAAAGTGTAAATTATATAATCCTTGAAAATTACATAGAGGCTATGCAGTACAAATTAACGGATGTAATTCATGTCTTGAGGAGGTGTGTGACTCTCATCCTAGAGGGCAACTGTGCTCCAATTGTCACTATGATAAATGTGATCAGTGGGAGAAAACTTACCCCGCTATGATTGGAAAGAATCCCAAACGTGTTTTCAGTTTATTTCTACGAGATTGGTATCGTCGCAGATTTAAATTATTCTGGGAAGAGGAATCTGGTCTACGATTCAACTGTTGGGGTAACAAGACAATCTGGTTTCTACGTCATCGTTGTGATGACACCACCTACTATGACTATAAACCAAGTGATTTTTATTTGGCTGTGACGGAATGTGATTCACCACTTGAAAACATTGTTTGTGATATTGCTTCAAATAGACAGATTGAAACTCGTGAATTTCATAATATGAATGCAAATAGTATCATTGACTTTACAAAGAGATATGACAAGAGAGAAGTTACATTGTACTGCAGAAAATGTGACCCTGACTTTGCAGTCAATCAAGATCTATATACAGTGAATCCAAATGATTTATCGGCATTAGTGGTTCACGATAGTTGCCTATACATCGAAGAAGAAATCTAAAAGTGAAGATTTAAAGACATTGTTGTATATATATGCATTTTATTAATAAACAAATTCACAAACATTTTTTAAGCACTTTACTCTTAGGGCACTGAAATCGATAATATATAGGTCTGAGAGTATATTTTCCACTAGAAAGTCATTCAGACGTGGATTGTCAACGTAAATGTGGAGAAACTGCTTGTAAGTATAGTCACGACATTGGAACACAAAATATAGTAGCGCATGGAAGCCGCAGCTCTTAGTCGTTAGATCCTGTACCCTCTTCCGATTTTTAATAATAGTTTTACCACTGCTCTCTATATAGTTGTTGATTTGAGGTGTGTAGAATGTGTAGGGTAGACCGAGAGGATCAAAAAATTCAATCGTTTTCAATGTTTGATAGATGCATAGCCAATGACCCGTCAGCACAGTCTACGGACTGCTATTAACAATAATCAAGGTATTGTTGACACTTTAAATTTTTCCTAGATAGTCTGAGGGTACACAATTGCATTTGTACTAGGACATGTAGGGGTCCATATTAAATACACTGATTACTTGACTGGTGTTCAAGGCGCCAAGTTTAGTAGAACACTGCCTTCGGGAGTGATTTCCCAATAGGCTTCATATTGGTTTAGTGAGATTAGGGCAATTCTCTCAGCCAATGGGTCGGCAAATGTACACTCTAAACGTGCAATTACTGTAACTACTTTACTCATATCCTGTATACCAGAAAAATCCAAAACAATGATACCATTTATTTTAGCAAACATATCTTCGGTTATACCATTTTCAAATAGTTGCGAATTATGATCTAGGGTTTGCATGGTCAACTCGTACAATGTTCTATAGGATCTATCAAAAGATAGATTGTAGAGTGGGATGCCGTTTACTTTGCATACAAGAGATGAAAGTCCAAACATCTCGAATTTATGTGGGCATTTAGTCAACGATCCTATTGCACTAGTGCTTTTTACAAAGGCCAACGCCAATTTCAAGGGGATTTCGCCATTGATAATGGATGAATCGGTGAAGGTGCGTGAACCCATGGCAATATGACGCTGATTGGTGATTGTATGAGGAACAAGTAGTTTAATATTGTTACCATTGGATCTCAGTTTTTCCACGGCCAAAGCAACAGAACTCATTACCTGTTGTTTGCGTACATGAAGTATTGCTGAGGTGAGGGAGAGACTTACATCAGGATTACCAGCAAGTTCTTTTCTCAATATGAAATTGGAGGGTGCAAGTGTCAATTTTATATCCACTTTTACATTGGGCTGAAGCCATTGGGGTATATTAAATATTTCATGATATATTTTTACGACTAGATGTAATTCAGTAGTTGTAGCATTTTTAAATGCATCTGTACTATCAGTATTAGTAATATATTCATATCCATAGGAGGCGCCTCTCAATTCCTTGTATGACTTGGGTGTCATCAGCATGAATTGCATAGAGCTTGTATAATTTGAGAGATTGTTGCTTGTGCTCACCAGCGTGCCATTGATGTAGACACTAATTTGACGAAATAAATTATGTAATATACAATTTTCATAGGATATCCCATCGCCCCGAATTGGCATTGAATTATCGGATTTCCGAACTTTCATTTGTAAATCTATAAATGTTGAAGACATGTCCATAAAGTAGTCTTCATTGGAATAAATTTGAAAGTGGAGATTATCGGAGAGGGGTTGTAGTGGATAAAATTGTTCATAGTATCCATGCTTCACACTCACATCAACATTTTCGGCATTGAATAGATTCAATGAGGCGGTGATTGAAGGTTGAGAATCCTTATGCGGTAGGTAGGACATTTTAGGAGAAGATATCTAGTTTCGATCTGACAATTCTATTCTTCCTGGGGCTTCTGGTTACACTACGTGTCGGCTTTTTCCTTCTTTTCTTTGACAAAAGGGATGTCTTACGTTTCCGACCTGAGCGGAGACTGATGAGGGATGCGTTGTTTCTTGACCTTTTTAAACCTTTACCATTCTGTTTTAATCTCTCACCAAGGGTTCGCGCACTGGACCTAAGATTTTCCGAAGCACTTTTTTTAAAATCCTTGCCAGAGCCACAATCGTATAGTGTAGAGGATGTAAAATCGGTCGCAGCCGGTACAAGATATTTTCTAGCCAGTGGTAGTGAAGAGCGAAACAGCTTAGCAAACCAACTGCCAAGACCGTAGCCAGCCATTGTAGTACGGCCCTTGCAATAGTCCATTCCATTGCCCTGTTCTCTTGGACCAAGAGTATTAACATATCAGTCAATATCAGGACAAGTGAATACCACTTTTTTATTAGGCATCTTGCTGTTGAATGATAGGTCGAAAATGGCATGTAATCACAGCCAAACCTTTTGAAATTGCTATTGGATCACCCAATTCGGTTCTTAGTGTTAACTGACAGAGTTCCAAATAGGAAGTGTTTACGGGACTATACTGAAGATGCTTTATATTGTAGTGATGAATATGTTCTTGATTGGTTTTTCGTTCAAGAACTCGTAGGAGGGGAGCATTTGAATTACCAACCCGAGATGTTTCCACAAATGAAGCATAGAGAAATATACAGGTGTCTGTGGAGAAGGCAGGCGGATAGTCAGTGAAAATGAAATTAGTGTTTCCGGCACTTCTGCCATTGATTATATTGAGCTTAAAGCCAAGAACATCCTTTAAATTATTATTGAGAATAACCTTTTCACTGGCAATAAGTGAACTAATGTAGATCTTGCCCTCCTCCTTCGAATAGTTGAAATGAAAAGCACCTTTTTTACGAGTGGAAATTCTTTTATTAATAGAACGACATAAATCATTCATACAGGTGAGTTCCTCATAGGGTAATTCAATATATGGATAATCCAACCAATTCATTTTTTGAATTTGTTCTTGATCACCTGGTGGTGGCGGCCAATCATAGGGTCTAATTTTTATTTCATATTTAGGATCCTTTCTCAGGATGTCATAGGTATTTTTGAGAATACAGTCGACAAGAGCCACTTCATACTTTCCGTCGAATTTGATGCTTGGGGAGAGTTTCGTCCAAAAATCACTGGTTCTATTCAAGTCATTGTAGAGAGAATCAGAAACATTGGACATGAAAGTCACATAGAAATCATTGGGCATTGTTAATATCTTCAGCACTGACCCAAGAATCAAAATCTGAGTTGTATCCTAGCCAGCGAACAAGCAACTGTTTCTTACCCTGGCGTGTACGACTCTTTAATATCTTTTCAATTTGATAAATTTCACTAGTGTTTCTAACTTTTTGTAGTTAATATTCATAAAAACCGCTGAGAATCTCATCATCTTTTGTGTCTCGCAGTTGATTTGCCGTGGGCTCGGTGTCCAGGATTTCAGACTCTTTAATAAGTTCGGTGCTTCATAAATAATTCTCCTTTTCAAAAATATTGGTGGTTCTATTAATTCGAACAGTATCACCAACATTGAATTTCTTCTTTTTTTTCTCTTTTTCACCCTTGGAATATTGCTTTAGAAAAGCATCAAAAGTGTTTTCACTATAATGAACATCCGTTGGTGTAGAGTTGGACAGAGATCGATGGGGTCGTTGGTTGTATATCTGCATGATTTTATCTAAATCACGAATAAAAGCCGATGTATTTTTCAAAGTACAATATCTTGAAATTAATAGAAGAATCGTTCTTATTAATCGTTCAGCTAATGCAGCCTTTATCGGACTGTGACTATGATAAAGTGTTGTATTATATGTCAAAAGAACCCTTTGCACATGGGGATTAAAAAATTCACTACCACGATCCGGTTGAATTTTTCTATATGAATCCTGCTCAAGAATACTTTCAATGGCCCGAGCAACTTCGACACCTCTCTTTGATCGTAGCGGACTGGCATAGGCATAGCGACTAAAGATACCAATTGCTACCCGACTATATTTTTAGGGTGTATTGTGATGCTGTTGAAGTGCGTCTAAAGTTAAAAGATCCGTTTGCATTATATTCAGAGGGGAAAAGGCATTAGTTTGTCAATAGTGTTTACTGCGAAGCCTGTGATTCCGATGCAGTGTGTAACTCGGTTCATTTTCTAGATACTCTTTTACTTTTTTCAATGTGGTGCCGGTGACAGCTTTAGAAAGCGTTTTGAGACAACTTAAACTTCCCACTTCGTCAATATTGTCATAAACACTATTCAGAACTTCATCCATGTTGAGCGTAAACATGTAGTTTAATGTCCACTCCCTTTTTGCACACTGACGGGCGAATCTAGTCGTCCTCGCTTTTGACTAGCAGCCATAGGTGTTGTAAAATCAGTGCTGATAGTATCTTCAAATATTGAATCTTCTTCTTTTTTAAATGGTGTTGTTGTTGGTGGACTATATTCTCTTAGTTTCTTTAGAATTTGCTTATTGCCAATAAGACTTTTGGGAAAGTTTATTGCACACAGAAAGGTGTATAGATTATCGTCAATGGATAAGAGTCCTTTACGATTCGTCACCCTATCACAAATTAAATCAACTAGATTATAACTTTTTCCCTGAAATATAATTCGTTTCCCTGTGCTCTCGAGTTGAAATTGATCACCACCAGTTTCCAACACGAGATAAGATAATACTCTTTTAGTCTGTTCTCGATAGGTCAAAGACAATAGGTTTCCAATTTTCAATACAATTAAATTCAATTCCTTCTCCTTTGATTGTACAGAATCTTGAGGAGATGTTTCTTGTTTAGAGGGATCGGCGACGGGTCTCTCCCAATAAGGTTTATGTTTGTCCACACTTCGCAATTTATCATGAAGTAAAAGCAGTTTTTTGTCAGCGGCAATATTCTCATCGTTAATGAATTTGCTTAGATTGTCTTCAAAATGTTCGATGGGCGAGAGGACAAGTTCAAATGGTGTCAATTTATAGGGTTTTGCCATCTAGAGAAAAATGTTTACAAGTCCTGCAATTATTGGTAGTAAAAGTGTGAAGAAGCTACCTCCCGCTTGAAGGAATTGTGTTCTTTTAATCTTTTTTCCCGTTTTTTTAAAAGCACAGGCACGTACAGTTGAACGATGTTTCGTTTTATTTTGTCTAAAAATTTATGGCAGTTGAAAATTTCCCGCAGTTAAATTTAAAAAAAGTTCAGATATTAGATTAATGAAATCATTGTCAACCCCATGTTTGAGTATAGCCTTCCTAAGCAAGGGTTTTGAAGTGCTTAAAACGGAAAATAGATGCCGTTGTTTGTGTAGTTTCTTCAGTGTCATAATGGCAACTAATAGCCTTTTCTACTGTTCACCGGTAGATATACTGTAATTTCATTGTTGAAAATGTCGGTGACTACACGTAGATCCTCGGGCGTGCTGTTATTATTAACCAGAAAATTTTAACGGTTGGGATTGATTGGGGCCTTATTGTCCGCTTAAACCTTATATTTTGGGGCGCGGGTTTTTTTCTTCTTTTGTATTGTGAGTAGCTATATAGAATCCGGAACGACTCGACAGATAATATAAATGGTACAATTCAATGCAAGGGTTCACATACATTTGCTCTGATGAAAGAGATTGTGTAGAACTAGAGTTATGGAAATGTCTTCATGATGGGAGCGAACAGTGAACAATTTGAGCATTTTTTATAAGGACTATTAAATGGATTCAGCCAAATCATCAATAATCAACCACGCGTTCGGTTCAATACTTTTGAAAACATCTAGTCCCCTTATGAATAGTCTTGGTATGGTTGTGTCAATAGCATTTATTTTATCATAGGATTCCTGCCAAATACCGTAAAAATAGTAGATTTTTTTCGGTTTCTCCAAAAACATTTTATCGCAATTTTGAATTATTCTAGCTAAAAGTATTGTTTTCCCCGACATTGAGGGACCACACAGACATGATCTGAAGGGTGTTTTAAATTGATGCATGCTGCTGACAACAGTCGGAATGTAAATAACTCTAAATCATATGTGCTCAATGACAACGTAGCAATAATTTTCCCCATGGATATATCTATTCAAGAACAACAAAAACAATATTTCATGGCAGCATTTATTTCGACACTGCATGAAAACAAATATTTGTTCAGTCAACATGCACAACAATAACAATGATAATAACACTTGTTCAACAATTGAGAAAATTTCAAGGTCAACATGAAAACTCTATTTGTTCAACATGAACAGCAACGATAACACTTTATAAATAAGCACTTTTTGTCTTTAAAAACACTTTATGTACAACACTTTATGTACAATAAAAAACACTTTTTTTGTCCATCATCAACAACACTTTTCTGTACAACACTTTTTGTACAATACTTTTCTATACAACACTTTTTGTACAACAGAAAATACACACACGGGAACATGAACTAGCACAATTGAACGTTTTGAATTTCACGGTGGGATCCCCCTCCCCCCCAGGGCCGCAGGGCCGAAGGCTAGCTGGCCACGGGCGGGACCCCCCCCCCCTGGGCGGTCACGGGGAGGGACCCCCCCCGGGAGCCGCGATGGAAAAAAAATAGTTGTCGTCACTGCTATGGGTTAGTTGAGGTTGGGTTAGATTGGGCTAGATGAACAGGTTGGGGATGGTGGTTAGTCAGATTAGGTTAATTTATCTAGACCAAGTTGATTGCGATAGTCAATGCATTCCACCCGGTCTGAAATACGGTAGTGGCCGTGGGGTAGGACAGTCACACCATTCTCAAGCACATAGACCTTGTCAGATATACACGACATTGCATTCTTTTCTACTCTCACAGTATAATTTTTACACTGTAGAGAGCGAATTGTAAGCACTTGTGCTCTTGGCACTTGGCTACCTTCTACACAGTCTCTATACACGCTCATGTTGAAATTGCTCTTTACAAAATGTGTAGGCACCCCTTTACACGCCTTCTTTTCTTCCCCACTATGAGTTTCAACGCAATAAACTTTGGGGCCCGGGAACACCCCTCTGGATATCAAATCACTCCCCGTCTCTGATTTTAACATTAATAGTTGGTTGGGGGCTTGACGTTTCACTAGCTCGGGTTAGAGGGATGGATTCCAGTTGGTAAAATCCATCCGCGAGCTGATGTGTCCCCCCTGTTGCAAATCGTCCAACAAATCTTCAGCCCCATTTACCTTTAACAGCAGAGAATCTGTATCACCATAGTAAACTTGAACCTCCCCTCCCGTGGCCATTGCACCTTGCACACATTGTAAAAGAACGACAACATGAGCTTTTTTGAAATTTCTAGTACTGAACTGCCGCCTGCAATATTCTTGTTCAGTGCCACATTTCGCTTTCGCCTGTGTAGAAGAACCATGCCGGCCTCTATGCTCATGAATGATGTAAAATTGGGGTCGGCAATAATTCGTGCACACTCTAGAGGGTCAGTCACAACCTCACAGCAAGATCTGTTACGTACGCTTTCACGCATTTTGCCAAACGATGAATTTTGAATGTGCTTATACATTTGCTTCATCACCTTTGAATTTGCCTTAGAGCGTTTATCGACAAAGGTGTCAATAAACTTTTTCAAGTAGGGTTGCTGATTGAACTGTAGGACCCTGTATATTTTAGTGATCTTGAAAACGTTGTTCACCATCCAGTGCAAAAGCACATGGTGAACAACGATATCCTCTTTAGGGTCCAAATCAGCAATCAGTTTCTGTTTAGAGGGAGTCCAGTGCATCCCCATATCCTCAACCAATGAACTATTGTAGGGGCTCAGAGAGTCCCTGCTCACGGGCCGATTGATACAGGGAAAGACAAAATCTTTGACTGAGTCGTGAAGCGCCAGCGGAATGTGATCATCAATTTCAAAGAACCATCCTTGTGACCCATTGTCCTCGACGGTGGTAATGTCGGGGAACTCACAAGGATGTTCAAGCCATTGATAGTTCCCACACGGCAAAGAGTAGTTGGACATTGCCGAGGGGTACAATGAGTTCATGTCCAAGAACACTGCATTTGACTTTACACCGGTGCTGTTTTGTCCGCTCGGATCGGTTGATAAGACGCGGTCCCCGTGAAAAACATACCCTCCCCTCATTGAACGCTCTAAAAAAAGGTGCTGATCTATGTCGGTGATTAGGCCTATGTCCTCACTTCTAATTTTTAAAATTAAATCAATTACTAAATTGTGTGTGGAAAAATAGTATACTATATATAAACCAAACTCTGAATAGATATGGTATGTGTTCTTAAAGACTATATCCAACTGAGTTAAAACGTCACTGGCCAAGTACAGTCTACAATAATCTCACCCATTTTTACAACCCCCCTTGGACCACACCTTCTTGGTAAACTCATACTCCTCGGCTGTGCATTCACTATTGGTCAGTGAATTGTGAAAAGCTTCAATTGGAGGTAGTTTCTCCTCACTTAAGCGAGCGCCAGAACAGTAATTGTTGTACGCGTATATACTTTTGCAGGTCAACAGGTAATACATTTGACTATCTGAAAAGTGCTGTTTAAGCAAGGGAAAGCTATCAAAATTGTCGCTTTTTTTCACTTGAATCAATTGACTCAATGCCTTGGGGAAAAAACTATAGGAATCTAGAAATCTAATTTTATTCTAGCACATATGCTCATTATCCACTACCATTGCCATTTCAGTTCGAGAAGCAATAACTTCTCAGCTGATTTGGGAATGATGTTGTAGATAAATGAACTATTTACACATTGACAATCTACTCCCCCTCCCTCCCTGTGCATACGTGCCAGTGCCGGTAAAATAAATTTTAAATCATAATTGGAATTATGAATAAAAACAGGGATAAAAAACTGCTGGCTAACATTTAAATTACACGATTGATGCGCAACCCCCCTAAAATTACTCCCTCCCGATGATATTTCCTGCCACAAATGGTCATGCTCTCTGACGTTCCCCCTCCCCCCGCTGTTCCCGGGTGTTCCCGTGTCCCCCGCTGCAAACTCACCCGTCCCCTCCCCCCATAGGTTTTGATTTTTAATAGCGATACGATCCGCTGCAGACAACACCATTGGATAGTGGGTATTTGTCACACGTGAAATAGCCCCATTAGCCGTGCCAATCAGTTTAGTCAATGTCTTGACCATGCACTCCCGCTCATCCAATGTTTCAACTATTTCTAACAACCGCATTGTGTTAGAACTGTCTCTTTGCGCGTGGGCGTAGGACACTGCAATAGCCAGATGTTCTTTGACTCGGTTTGGATATTGGGGGTCATTCACCTCCACCAGCTTAGCTTCACAATCTAAAGATATTTTGTTGCACTGGAGAAGTGTATTTTGGAACTTTTTAAATCGTAGAATGGCCCTATCCCCTGAAACCGTTTCCACTGTCTGGTAGCCGTGTCGTCTACAATGCCTCATATGATCCCATAGTTTTATATCACTACGGAATTGTGACAAGCATGTTGGACAGTAGAAACGTACCCCCCTATGCTTACCACCCCCCAGAACTCTACTGCTGTCAGTGATAGTATTAAAATGCCCGATTGCATTCGGTGGACTAGTTGGCGTGTATAGCAACCACACCCAGTGTTTAACCACATAAACAGAGGAGCTCCTTCCGGGTAAAACCATCCACTTCTGCTTATAACGAACCCCATCTTCACATTAAGTTTCATACTGTACCACAGTAACGCCAATATTCAAATTGGCATTTGTCCTTTAAAACATATCAATAGATCTTAGCGTCACTGGGTATTTTCCCTCTAAGCATGAAAAATCTACAACTGGGAAATGGGACCCTTCCTTCCCATGTATAGCCCAAATGTCTAAATTTGTCTTGGTAGCGTCCCGAGCTAGAGGCTCGTATGCTGATATGAGGAAAGCATACTTGAAACACTTTTGATCTGTTTCAAAACAGATCTTCTGGACACCACGACAACCTGCTAGATCCGGATTATATTTTAAGACTATACCCTTATCCCCATGTCCCCCTATTAAACTAAAATCTTTCTTTATTTTATATAGGTTTAAACTTAAATTTTCAACACAAAGAAATCCTTAGTCAATTACATTTTCGTTAAAGTTCTAAAGAGTTGCTATTATTTGATCCACACAATCTGAAAAAACTCACCCAAAATTTTCCAAATTCTGATAAATCAATCGCTTCTCGGACTGTACAAAATGATAATAAACTTCGCTTTTTCCCTCATTCAAATAGAACACTTTTAAAACAATGGACACCTTAATTGAATCCTTCCCCCACAACTGAATCTGGTTCTCCAGAAGTGCACGAATTTTTTCTACATAGGCATGCACAATTTCTATAGGGTCATAAACAAAATGTCCCGCCATTAGTGTATTAAAGGGATCCCCAAACAGTGCATTTAAAAAACCAATAGTATATAATATTATGGTGGACAGCTTAAATACCGGGAGAGTTTTACCCTCCTCCCACGCGGGGAAAGGATATCCTCCCCCCCCCGGGTTCAAACTAAATGGCGCCTGGTCTACGTGATTTGTTATTTGTGGAGTCGATATGTTATAGGATGTTTGAGGGTTACCTGTAAAATACTTTAAAATTTTTAAATTATTCTGGCTCAATTGTACCAGCTCAACTGTGCTACTATATACTTTTAAAAAATCATCAAAAAACTCATAAATATTACAAGGTACGTCAATGCCATCGTCCCATAATGAATTGTCTTGAAACTCCAGTGGCGGTGTTAGAATTGGTTCTTCCTCTTCTTCACTGGACGGCGAATATGGGACCAATGCAATCTATAAATGAAAAAAATAGCTTATTTTCAAAGTGTTCAAATCATCCCTACTGCTTTTAAAATTTGGATTATTATTGCTTAATAACATTTGGTTAATTCAACTGAAAGAAAATCTAATATATGAAATATAAGGCAACAATTTTTTCGTTTATTTTAAAAGTTTTAAATTTTTTTTTTTTTTTTCGCGGCACTTTACCCCATTTCCCCCCTGGGGCACTTTTCTTGCTCGGGGCACTTACCCCCACCCTTCTCAGCCCCGTGGCGCCCCCTTGCGGCGCTTTCCTGGCCCGTGGCACTTTTCGGTGCCACAGAGCACCCCTGTGGCGCTTCTCGGGGCCCGCATTGCTTCCCGCAACGCTTCCCCGGCCCACCGGCTCCACGGGTCCCAGCCGTTTACCTAATGCCCCAAAAAAACGTATTGTTAGGCGGCATAAGTCGTTTCGCCTACTTCCCATACAGGTTGTCTATGACTCCAAATGAGCCTAGATTATTTTTAATCTCATGTCTGCTCTGTTTCCAAGCGTATTCTCTGGGAAACAGTACAATTAAATTCGAGAACCGTTAATTCTTATTCAACAATGTTTCCCCATCACTAAAATATTGGCAAGGCTTTGTAAGATTGAAAGTTATTTTAAAACACCCTTGCACAAAATTACGGGGATCCATATGTGACAAATAGATAAATGTGAATAATCTCACTCAGTTCCTTCTCTTGAAACTTTGTGATAATCAATTGTGAAAAATATGGGGATTTTGAGCTTCAAATGGTGAGCATTAATTGAAATTACCCATGAAAAATATTCACTTATGAGAAAACAGCGAAGAGATAGCAACAGAGAAAATATCAAAGATTAGAAAAATAGCATTTTGAGTTTCAACTGCAGTGATTATTAATAGAAATTACCTAAAAATATTCGCTTATGAGATATCGAAAGCGATAGCAAAGATTAGAAAAGAGCGGTTTCTTTGCAAAAAAATTATATTGAGATATCTCCGAGGGAGGGGGGGATCAGAGAAAAGAGTGGTTTAATTGTAAAAAATTACATTTAGATATCTCCAAGGGAGATAAATTTAAAAAACTGTTTGGGGCGAGGGATTAATATCACACAGAGATAAGTGTATATTGGGATTGAAAAGGACTAAAAAATGAAGAAATAGAAAGGTAGGAAAAAATACTTACATTTGCATATCCCGGCTGCACTTGGGCACCCGAAGGACCAGGTAGTGCATGTTGGAGGGTGGAGGGACCGGTGGCGTCGCTATGTTCTTGCGCGACTGGGCCGGGTCCAGGTAACGTGTGTTGGAGGGTGGACGGGGTGGCGTCGCTATGTTCTTGCGCGACTGGGCCGGCTATTTCAAGATCTTGCATATCTTCGGCAGGGTTCACCATATTATAAGAAGCCGTCCACTCTCTCTTTAACTTAAACCCAGGATGCATTGGGGCTGGCACTGATGGGGCTGTCTTGTCATCTCTGGCTTTCTTAGCGGGCGGCGGTGCCATACATTCTTCATAATTGGCCTTAAAAAAAAGAGAAAAAAATTAGTATCAAAATAATTTGCCCCCTTTTCACAGAAAGAAAGTTAGTACCCTCATCCATATAATTTTGTTTAGTTTATCACTAAGAAAGCACAACGTAAAAAATTTCGTGAAATATACTAATTGCATCCTTTTTTGAATCTGAGAATTACAGCTCACTGAACCATTCAAAAGCCGGGCTAGTTTGTATATTTACCCTACCCCCAGAAAAAACAGCCCACGGACAATAACCCCCACGGAAAATATCCCTGAGAAAAGACATGGACAAATATCCCCCTTCCTCCACCGAAAGATATGGTAAAAATGCTATTCAATTTACGCATAATAAAGCAATGTATCTTTTTCTTAAACTCACCCCCCTTACTTTTCACGCGAAGAAACAGTTTGTTTTCACGTTACAATGATGGCGATAGAATTGAGGCATGGCCCCCTGCCCCAAACGCCAATGTCCTAAATATATTGTTAGATCTTAATTTGAAAATAACGAGATTTCACTGGTTCTCCAAAAAGAGATTGTATATGCCTGCGCTTAATTAGTGTTTTAATTTGACAGAAGAATAGTTCCTTTGACTTGACCGCGTTTGTAAGCCGGAAAGGGGTGACAGCTAATTTTAGCCACGCACTGGAGTCTTGTGTAAAAACAGAACGGCATTTTCACTAAAAATTGACAGAAGTCAGCGGTCACTTTAGCTGGAAATATCGATAAAAAGAGTATTATTTCTATTGCAAGAATTAAAGTCGTAAGGAGTGGGGGGTTTAGATGGTTAAACAGAGCATATTTTATAGTCTTCTAACGACTATAAAGATAGCATAGTGGAGTTTGTATTAGAGTGGGAGGCGGGGGGGGGATTTAGCTGGAAATATATAGGGAAGGAAGTTATCAAAATGCTATTTCTTTTTGCGAGAATTTGGGGTTGTAAAACAATGGTGGAGGGAGGGGGGGATTTAAGTAATAGCAGTAGTAATAGTAGTAGTAGTAGTAGTAGCAGTTGCAGCAGTAGTTGTAGCAGTAGTACTAGTAATAGTAGTAACAGTAGTAGTAGTAGTAGTAGTAGTAGAAACAGTAGTAGCAACAGTATTAATAGCAGTAGTAGCAGGTACATGTTGCCTTTCGGCCAGTTGGAAATCTCACTCATGGTACCCCAGAAGTTTCCTCTTGATACGGTTGGCCGCTCCGAAAATATTGCTGATACGCCCATATCAGCAATCTATATCAACATAATATGTTTTGATTTAGTTCAACATTCACCTTATACCACATATTCCTTAAGAACCTTTTGTGCCGCCAAGAGCATAGCTTACAACCGTTGCCCCAGGGGTGGGTTGTGTCAACCCTGGAGGCTTGTTCTATGTCCTTTTGACTATTTGTAAATTAATGGCTATCTCACAATTTTGATCATCTTTTTGGGGGAAAAGAGGGGAGGGTGGGGAAAAAGTTGCCTTCCCTTGGTTTTTCTGTTAAAAGAGAACTAAAACCTTCAATTTACAAATAAATGAGTCTACTCTAAAGTTTAGACGATTACCCCTTTCAAAAAAAGCCTCATATACCTTTGGGCCATAACTTACAACCCTTGCCCCCTGTTTATGAGGGGTTGTTTGACTCTGAAAGCCTTGTTATATGAGTTTTAGACTATTTTGAAAAAAATAGCTATCTCATAATCAGATACATAAGGGAAAAAAAGGAACTTGGCGGGGGCGGGTGGCTACTTACCCTCTGATCCCTTTTGACTCTTAAAAAGGACCATAGGATTTCTGATTTCCAATTGATTGAAGTTTATATGACCAATCCTTCCATAAAAATCTTAAATGTTAACAATGTGCAACTAGTACAACATATAGCTCTTGCTCTGAGGGCTGGGCGGGGGAGTTGTCATTCCCAAATACATAGTTATTGAACCTTTCAAAATATGCTGAACAAAATGGGTATCTCAAAATTTAGTCTGGATGTGTTTTGAGAAGTGATGGGCATGGAGGAGGGGGGGTCTGGTTACCCTCAAATCCCTTTTGACTTTTAAGAAGGGCACTAGAACTTTCTATTTACAATCGAATGAGTTTCCTTTATGAAATTTCTACGACAGCTTCTTTTATATAAAGTGCCTTGGTCTAAAAAAAAAACACTGTGCCAACAATGTTCTTTACTTAGGCAGCACTTTTGCGCTTCCTATGACACTTGCTGAAAAAATTCTTCTCATTCTGAACTCACAGTTGCCATTAGAATTTAATCTCAATTAATGGTGGTTTTAATTTATAAACAGAGGCTTATGTTCCTAAAATTATTAATTTGGACCTAATAAATCCATCTGCTTTGATATTCCGGCTTACACTTGGCATAAAATCGGAGGTTAATATAGAATTGATGTTTGGAAGTGGTCACCAACGAAACATAGGTTATCGAATTGGTATTTTTCAACCATTCATCTTCGTAATTAGTGGTATTATAGACCCTACATAGGAGAGCAAAAACCTATGAGGCCACGCCCTAGATCTGTCCCTGCATAGAATGTTCTTAAAAGTATCTGCTGTTTATGTTTTTCACACATAATTGTGGCACAGTCGTGCGATCGTTATATGTCACGTAGTACTCGATACCGGGAGCATAGGCTTTACCCAGGTCCCAGCATTGGGCCCGCAGCAGGGTTTTATGCATTTGATTCCTAAATTGCGCATTACCACAATAATTGCGTTATTCTTTAGTTTTAAGTCATGAGGTTTTAAGTCTGCAATTTTAATTGAATTGAGATATTCTGGCGTGAATTTATTTCCTTCTTCCTAATAATTCAATAATAAAGAATCATCCATTTTATAGAGTTTTTTTTTCTCCTGGTACTCGTTATTATTCTCAATGTTACTTCTCTTCTAACCGCAAATTTCACTTACGATCGGATGTGATCATAGCTGTCGCATATATTCTAACCATATATTTCTTTGTTCATTATTTTCATTTGGAATTCGTTATGATACTTGTTGTCCCATATCTTCTAGCTGCAGATCTTGTTACGCTTCATTTTCGGGCATCACTAGCACAAACATTTTCTCATGCCTTTTGCCTTAGGTGTTCGGAATCATTCAAAATCATATATATATTTTTTTGTGACGTCATAGATACCAAAACAAATCTTTCTAATCTTTCTGTACTCAGAAATATTTAAAGTACGCATTGGCTTAATTATAGTTTTATTCTTTAGTTTCAAGTCATAGGATGGCGAATCGGTAATATCAGTTTGACTAAGTAATTCTGATGTGAATTCAGTTCCTCCTTCACGTCTATCCCTTACAGACGCTAAGATAACATGTTCCTTATTTCATTATAATTTCTGGAAAATCTGATTTACGCCTTTGCATGATTATCGTGTAATCATTTAGCATTAAGTCATTTTTCATTCGCAAATCATTTTGATATTTGCTTTTTATTGTTCCATGCCTTTGTCTTTAGCTGTTCGGAGTCGTTCGCCATCTTGTGTAATATTGCACATGTATTAGATACTAAAAATCAATTCTTCCTTAGCTTATATCCATCACAGACTCACATATACTAAACTAACACATTCCTTCATTCCATGTAATTTTTTTTCCTTCTTCTAGTCGCAAATTTCGCCAAGCAACTTTTTCGTTTGCAATTCAATGTGATTCTTGCTGTCTCTTGTTTCATTGTTTTCTCTGTAGCTAATTTTCATCTTGTATAATTTTGCTTGCACCATAGATGCTAAAAACGATGCAATCACTGCTATAGACGAAATGACATGATTTACACTTGAAATGAATATAAATATGACGTCACTCACCTGATTTTTTTTTTTCAAAAATCAAGGCTCTAAAATAATTTTCTCAAACTTGAGGGGCCTGTGGGTAATTTTTTTCAGTCAAAAAGATTTAGATCTATCAACTTATATATATATATATATATATTTTTTTTTTTTTTTTTTTTTTTTTTTTTTTTTTTTTTTATATATATATATATATATATATATATATATATATATATATATATATATATATATATATATATATATATATATATATATATATATATATATATATATATATATTAATTTCTTCAGTCAAAAAGATTTAGATCTATCAACTTATATATATATAATATATATATATATATATATATATATATATATATATATATATATATATATATATATATATATATATATATATATATATATATATATATATATATATATACATATATATATATATATATATATATACATATATATATATATACATATATACATATATATATATATATATATATATATATATATATATATATATATATATATATATATATATAGGCTATATATATAAAATAAGTTGATAGATGAGTTGGCGTAATTTTTCCCTTTTTTAACTAAAGTGTAGGCTAATATATGTTATTGTCCCCTAAACTAAAGGGTTTGTCTGAGACCTCCTTCAAATCAGCTCTGGAGAGATTTCTAGTGGTTCTTTTTACCTGCAAATCTGAGAGGCAGATGGGCTAGAAAGAGAACTAATTTTTTACTTTTAGTTTTGGTACATATTGTAAAAGTACAAAATGGCTCTTTACAACGGAAAATTCGCAAGTGCCGTCCCCAATACCGTGGGATTTTCTAAATTTATGCTAGTGAACTTAAACTTGAACTGAAACAATTTCTAAAACCGTATGTTCTAAAATATGGCCAAAACTGGGCAGAAATAAAGTCAAATAATCTTCCAAGAGTAAAACTACCACAAATAACTATCAACAATTAAATGAAACTCAAAACGAACAGAAATTATAATAAATAGCCGAGTCAAACTCAAAACGAGCAAAAAAAAACGAGCAGTGGCTATCTTGAAGCAGAGAAAAAAGAAATTCGGACTTTCACCGGTGAATGTCAAGATTAACCAGATTTCTGACATTCACAGTGTAACATATACACAAAGCAAACTGACAGTAGCCTACTTATGATTTAATGAATTTATGGACTCGTGAGTTTACAATTTGTAAAGTACAAAAATTGATATTGAATTCATTGATAATCTAGCCTATAAATGAGTTAGTCTTGCGAAACAGTCATTCTAAGGTTAAAAGCTATATGGAAAATTCTTGGAGTTTTTCTGTTTTTTATTTTCGTATATAAGTTTGTTTAATGGAGTTGGCTGAAAAACTTTTGAATAGTTTATATTTCACTAGCATGCTAATAAAAAAATCTTTTTGATCATAAACAATTTATTCACTGTCGTTTAAGTCTTTTCTTTCTATTTTTTTTTTTACATTTGTTCTTGCTCCCAACTCAAAACTATTTATACCCGTTTTTAGAACTGTTCCATAGTATAAAGTTCAATAAAACACCATTTGGAATTGTATAAATGAGATTCGGCATTAAGGTACCAAGAAAAAACTTTCCACTAGGGCAAGAGGAAGCAAACAGTTTTCAGGGAGGGGGGGTGTACAAATGTTTGAAAGTTTTCTGTTTTTGCAAGAATAGCTGCTATATTTTTCTGAAGCCCCTTTACACTTGTGTTTAGCTAGAAATCAATTTCTAGTCATCATCATCAGGGGTAAATCAAGGGGGTGATTTTAAGGGCAAGTGTCCCCCAAGTAGGTTGAGAATTTGGCTAATTATAAGGTCAGATAAGCAAAATACTGATACAGAAGCAAAACTTATATTGGTCCCCCCCCCCTAGATACTAATTTTGTATTCACTATACATAATATATATGCCCAGACATTGATGTCTAACTAAGCATTCAGGTAAATTAGACTTAATCTAACAACATTTTCTATTTATTGTAATTTTTGTCTTTTAGGGAGGGAGAGTGAAGTCTTCCTTAAACCTCCCCTGTGGTCGTCCCTGCGTCTGCATAGAAAAAATTATAATTAGGGTCTTTGAACGCGAAACTATCAATCAAAACAGTCTTAAATCCACTGTATGAAAGTAAATTAAAAAAAAAAAATATTTTTGTTTGGCTTTAAAGTCTAAGCATCTGCTATGTAAACATAAAATGGAAAGTGTAATTAGTTCTGTGAACAAAATCCGTATGGATGTAGCATTTTTAAATCTTTTGGTATGAAAAAATGCTTCAATTTATCCTGAAGACTAGTGGCACGTATAAATTCACCTAAATATGTAAATACAAGTATAAATTCGCCCATTAACAGGTATAAATATCCACCGGTATAATACAAAAATGTATAGGTATAAAAACTACTTAACAGATATGTACCTAGTCGACACACTAACATGTTTCTCAGACAATTCCCCTTTTGGTGATTTGTTCTAAGACAAAATTATGGGTACTCATTACGCTCAGGGGCAACCATAATCACCTCAGTACTGTAGACATATATTAGATATAACTTCACATTTAAGCTGAAGCCTGAGTTCAGGCTTATCAGCTTTTAAAAATTGCTTGGTCTGCTTTATATGCATTCAGATTCTTCTAAAGTTCATGAAAACATAATCTGTATATTACTTTTGTAATATAAATCATCCTCTTAAAGATTTGTTAACTAGGTTTTTATTATCATTTTAAATTGTAATGTTTGGTACAGTTTATTTCGGAATACATTTTTCCATACTAATTTGTACAAAAAAATAAAACTGCTTCTAACATTTTTTCTATGAATTCGATTACAGAAACGAGGAGACTTGCTTTAAATGCCAAATTCGATCAGGGATAATCATTGTCTATATTACATCACAAAAGGCAGTGAATATTATATTCATATAGTCTAAATAATTCTCTATATTCAAAATGTAGGGAGGGTGCCTTTTGTTAAGTCCTACTTCCCCAAATTTTGGATCTTCTTGTTTTCCTATTTAATTTTATTTTTGTCAATACAACAAGCCTGTTCTTTTGTTTCTTTCCGCTATCATTTCCCATCCCGACTCAGATATATATAAATTTAAATAAAAAACAGTGTTTTAAACTGGAAGGAAGGAGCGACATTAGGCTAAAACTTAAAACAAACAGAAATTATTCCGTATATGAAAGGGGATGTCCCCTCCTAGACGCATCGCTCTTTACGCTAAAGTTTTTTATTGTTTAAAGAAATAAAGCTGTGAGATAGAGTATAACTTTAGCGCAAAGAGCGAGGCGTTGAGTAGGGGACAGCCCCTTTCATATACGGAATAATTTCTGTTTGTTTTAAGTTTTAAAGTTGCTCCTTACTTTCAGTAAAAAAACTTGTCTTTTTTTATTTAATTTCTTAACGTTTTTAAATTAATGCAGGTTTTGATTTAGGCTCACGGTACATGAATAATGAAAATGCAATTTCCATATTAATCTTACTGTTTTTGGTTAAATGGCTTTCTCGAAAGTTGTTTAATTTTATTTACGAACGTTTTTATTAATAATAAATATACTTAACTTACGAATTAACTTACATAACGAACTTCTACATTCATATATTTTTAATATGTATATTAGGGGGTTCGCCCCCTAATCAATACCTCACTTTTTTCGCTAAAGTTCGAATTTTGTTCCAATTCTTTAAAATTGACCCCTTTAACAAATTGATCCCTTTTCCAGAAATCCTTGCAGTTTAAAATTTACTGTATTTTGTTTCATTGTGCATGCAATTTAATTGTTCTTTTTATTTGAGAATTTTTTCCTAAAAGTATTAGAAAATAAGCTTATTCCAACGTAAAAAATTCTTGACATATATTCCCTGTCACCCAACCACCAGTGAAATTGTGGTTTTTGCCACCTCCCCCCCCCCTGGAAAATTTTCTGCCGGCACGCTTGATTTAAACCAGGTTTTGGTAGATGCTAAAAGGTTCAGAATATTCTTCCGGACAGCTTATCTTGTCATTCAAGCTAAAAAAATGTGAGGTATCGTGGGGATTTCCTTCTGAAAAGAAACATTGCAAACTCGCTTTAATATTCGACACAGATATATTATTTATATGTAGAATAAACCTTTTAACACTTCGAAAATGCCCTTTGATGTTGATGTTGTAAAAATCTCTTTTTGTATTTTCAAACCGATTTGATTTCAAAGGATGCAATAGTAGACCGTAAATTTATTCCACAAAAACTTTTTTCGGAATCTGGAATTAAATATTAATTCACTGATTTTTTCAATAGCTTGTGGAAGCACAAAATTCTTGAGGTTGTTTCTTTGTTTACAACAGCTGGCTACCCGACACGAACAATTATAATCTCATTAACCAATAGCCAATATGGATTGTCTTCCGGCTTTCTGTTCATTGGTAGGTGAGTGATGACGGTTTAAGAAATGAACCAATCAAAAAGAAAGCGGACTATTTTTCTCCAGGATGACCGAAAAACAAACTTGAAATTGCCAGTTTGAGTTAAAAGCTGAATTGAGAAGGTTATGACTTGGATTAAATGAAACTACCAGTGTTTTGGCATTGTGATTCTGTAAGTACTTTATTTTATTGATAACCTTTTTTGCTATGTTCTAGTTGCACTTTATGAATCTTCAAATTGAGCATTCGGTAGAAACCTAGAATTGGGAATATTAAGAAATAAATTTGTTGAGAAAACAATTGTTACTTCATAACATGTAAACAATTGTAGTTAACATATTTTAAATGTGCTTCCATTATACTTTAACCCCCCCCCCCATTTAATGTGCAAATATATAGCCGAAATTATGTATTTCCCGTCAAGACTGTATCAAGGAGAGGAGGGGGGGGGGGTGACCTTCCCTCGAAATGTTAGTTTGGCTCATAAAAACGTAGCAAAAATGTTTCTAAACAAATTTTTGATTTGTTTTTTTAACGCGACTTTAAACATAAAAACGAGTATGAAATTAGACATCTAAAAATGTTACTCTTTTTTTATAGTTTTTGCTTCTGGAGAACTGAAATTTTGGTTTTACCGTTGTTTCTATCTCGTAATGTGTTGTATAACGAGTTCTTCTAGTTAAGACGGGTTTATTTTAGTTTTATATATATTCTAGGGCTATATCTGGGTGCTTAAAGGGGGGGGGGTGCACATTTAGAAAAGTGAATGTGATTATCTAAAAAGAGCATAAAATATGGAATCTAATGGTATTACTTTTGTTAAGATGTTTCCTTCTGAGGAGCCCCTAATGTAGAGGAACCATTATTCTTGATATGTTGCTTTTCTCCTCCCCTTCCCCCGAATCCAAATTCTGTATAGCTTGGTTAATGAATTGACTCCCGCCCCCCCCCGAAATGCTTATGGGTGAAAGTCAAATGGGTGTACTTTGTAAAGAAATATACGGTACTTGTCAATTAGCCGGAACCCACGCGATATATTGTATACGGAAGATGCCTTAGAAACTAGTCAAACTGTTTTTTTCAATAGAGAATTGGATTGCAAACCTTGGTTAGTCACTGCGTTTACAACATTTAAACATTTGATTTTGGGGTTTAGGGGGGGAAAAGGTACATAGGTTATGTTACGTATTAATATATGCTATACTTTACCCCCCCCCCCTCCCACCCCCTATTGTGCAAATATATAGCCCAAATTTGTTTCTAAACTATTATATTTCAAACCAGCAATCATCCAAGCTCTTCGCTATGCTGCTTCTCAAACGGGCAACAAGAGACCTCCATGCCCTGCGTCGCCCCCAGCAAGCTGGCTTCATGCCAGGCAGGTCCACCACCGAGCAAATCCATACGATTAGACAGCTAGTAGAGAAAACTCTTGAATATAAGAGGAAGGCGTACATTGCCTTTGTAGATTTTTGATCTGCCTTCGACACTGTCGATAGGCAGTCACTATGGCTAATCCTCCAGTCTGCTGGCGTACCCACGAAAATAGTCCGTCTCCTCAAAGAGCTGTATAATAACACTGAAAGCGCGGTGATCGTAAATGGACGGCCTTCTGGATATTTCAAAATTAAAAATGGTGTCTGGCAAGGATGTGCCGCTGCACCTGAGCTCTTTAACTGTGTAATAGACCACATCCTGAATAAAACACAGCAGGTGCAGTCGTTTTGCATAGAGTTTGCTGGAAGAGTTATTTCATACGTTGACTTTGCCGACGACGTGGCGCTAATATGCGAAAACATTAGTGACCTCAAAACAACACTGGAAACACTGGCCTCTGCCGCTGAGAAATTCGGTCTGAAAATAAATTGGTCGAAGACCAAGATAATGCCCGTTGAGAAAAAGCCGTCCAACCCCCTGTCATCTGTGGAAATTTGTGGCCAGACTGTAGAGGTAGTCAAGCAGTTTACCTACCTTGGTTCAATTGTCTGCTCAAACGGAAGCCTAGATGCCGAAATATCAGCAAGAGCGGCAAAAGCAAACTCTGTCTTCGGTCGCCTTCTAAAAACGGTCTTCCATAAACCCCAGATCAGCCGTCTCACCAAAGCACGAATGCATTCTGCTTCGGGTGCCAGCGTTATGCTCTATTCTGCTGAGACTTGGTCGCTGACTCAGACACAGACGCTGAAGGTAGATGCCATCCAGACGATACACCTCCGAAAAATCGGAGGCTCCCGACGGCCCGACAGGGTCCGAAATTCGGAACTCCTCAGGTCCTTCAAACTCCCACCCCTGTCCGAGCAGCTTGAGTCTCGCTCGCTGCGTTGGTATGGTCATCTGCTCCGTCTGCCTGCCCAAACACCCGCCCGACTCATCTTCGATTTCGACCCAGCTGCAAACGGCTGGAGGCGTCCTAGGGGAAGACCGAGCACCAGATGGGCGGACGTCATCCGTGATCGGCTCGCCTCCAGAAACATCAACCCGGCTGAAGTGACAACCCTCGCCCTGAACCGACCACTCTGGAGAAGACTGACGGCGCTGACGACTGGTTCCCTCTACGCTGGCGACGCTGCCGAGCAAGAGCTTTAAGTAAGTAAGTAAGTAATCATCCATGTGTAGCCCATGGATTAACCTGATCATATTAGAAGAGGACAAATGTGAAGACTGTGTTTGTCATGTTTGGAAAGAAAAATGCATGGAAATTTGAATCCTATCACTTAATTTTTAGCATTTAATATCTGTTTTATAATCAACCTTAATCATAGCACGTAGACCCTATCTCTGCTTATATTTATGGAAGCTGTGTCTTTGTGTTAGCCCATAAAGTATCAACTTCTCCGATTCTTGTCATATCTACTACGTCTTAACTTGCTTTGTTCGATCGGTGTAGAAAGGGTATTTATCTGATAGAAGTTTCAATATAATAAAAACCAGTCTTATTTTAATTGGTGTTATCCTATCCCAAAGGCTAGCCGAATTTCACTGTGGAGCAAAATCAGTGGTGGGTGTTTGACTTTTGTAATGCGAATGCCTGATACCAAAACAGGGTATCTGCCAAGTCTCAATTTTGAGTTAAGGGTGGCTTTTAGCTTAACCTAAATTGATTGGACGATGTTGCTGTATCTTCTATGGTTGCGTGCATTGGCAGTTCAGTTTTACAGGGAATCTAGTATTTGAGCTAACTTTCTAAATCAAAAACAAATATGTATCTGACGGATCAATCAAAAGGCTCCAAAATAATCACTAGCCCAAAACTGTGTATCCGAAAGACCAACCACAAGCCTGAATTTTCACGACCTTAGACACAGTTTTTGAAAGTAGCTCATCATCAATGTTGACCTTAGATATGGTTTTTGAAAGTAGCCTTGACTAGAAATGTCTGAGTGAGACTTGAGTTCAGATCTTGTTAAAGTGGTTAATGTGCCAGTTTATTACCTCTCTGAAGAAAAGTTGAAAATGAAGAAAATGAAGTAGCTGAAGTTTCTGATCATATTCCTTATGGTGTAAAACAGTTCATCTGCGCGGAACTTCCTAAAGTGTATTTTAAAATACTGTATATGCATAAAAAAAAACTATTTTCTCAAGAACTTGGCCAAGCTTTCGTAAAAAAAAAAACAGGTCTACACGAATCAGCATGAAAAACTGTACTGGAAGTAATATTCATTGGCACTATTTTTTTCAAGGGTGATAAGTCCAACCTTCAGGAAAAATTGTCAAGGCTTTAAAAGGCGCAGATACGCTGTTTTGGAATTGGACAGCCGAGTGATCTCAGCATCTCTACCAAAAATTATCTATCTGAATGTATATGACACATTATATTTACAATATTTTGTGATTTATTCCTATGTATATGTCTTTTCTGGCAGGAAGTTCCATGGTGTTTGAATTCGGAATTTGCATAACTGAGGTAACTTGAAGATAATTCTGATATCCGATTCATATTTATTCTTCTTTTTAAGTGTCGCTTAGCCTTTCATTACTATTTTGGGAGCAGGATTTTTTTTTATCTTATTTTGATACAAACGAAAAATATCGATTAGAATAATTGTTCCTGGATCGTGAAATTTATTGCATTTCTGGAGACTTTGAGAGGTTTTCGTAAGGTGGTTTTCAGCTGTGCTTGCAGTTTCCCTATCTGATAGGTTACATGTTTTTCACGTGGGTTTCCACTTAGAAACATCGATATATGTTTCTTGTTTTTTTTCGCAAGTATTATCTTATTAGCATTTATCTCATTACTAAATTATTATCATTGGCATGCACATCTGATATGAACTATCTCAATACAAATCCAGTGTTTTTTTCTAAAGTTTCTGGGCTATTCAGTCGGATTGATTTTGAAGCAATACAAGCCTGCATGGTGTTCAAAAAATTTTGCCAGGTGCCTGAATATTTACACCAAGCTACTCTTAGTTCGGCCTGCGTATTTTTAATGTCACACCCAAACGTCTTAGCTGCAATTTTCAAGGTTCTGAAATTATTCTAAAAACTCTTTGCTAAGTTGTCCTTAAGGGAGAATTAGCAGGACAAGTAGATCAGTGGAATTCAAGATGTGATTGAACGTAGCATTGCCCTGCTGCTCCTTCTTTTGAGAATAGCTTTGCAAACAGTTTCTGGCGATTATTTCAGAGCTTGGAAATTTCACGTGCGACCTGCAGAATGGGCACGAGCAGCAGAGTGTGTCGTACGGCAAGCGTAAAAAAGAAAACAAGAACTTTAACTTAATCGATATTGCAAGGATTGGAAACCTACTAATTCCATCTATTGTAGGAAAAATGCTCTCCGATACCTGTCGTATCGTACCACGTTGTTGTTTGAGGAGCTGAAAGTTGTGATTGGCATGGGATTATGAATAGTTACCAATTGCATAGGTAGAGCTTTAGGCCTATACCTTAAAATAGTACTTCGTCAGATCTATTTAGACATGTCTCACTTAATTGAGGATTCTTCGTCGCAAATGTGACGGCAAGGTTGATTCTTGGGATTATCCTTGCAACATGTGAGCGAAAGAGTTGACTTTTCTGGCGTCAGGTCCTCGTCTAGGAAGATTCTTCTTAACGCCTCAAAAACGACGACTTTTTTTGCTTATGTTTCCACATCTGCTGTATCTGGTAGATTTCAACTGTCAATGGTCCTAAAGTTTTAGTTTTAGTACTGCTCGCTGATAAATGACAATTAGTCTAACACCAAAAGACTCACACATGTAGGGTGAATGTTAATCCCACCCCTTCCTCGAGTTTGAAACATGCGTATTCCTATAATTTCTCTTATTTTCAATAAAATTGCCTATTTTACGAAGTTTGCTTAGAGGCAGATGCAAAGGTACAAATCATGAGCACGTGCAGGAGGGGGTCCATCTTATTCCCCCTGATATCCCCCCCCCCTGAAAAATTATATCCAAACATAAAATAGAGCAGCCAAAAGGAAATTAATACAAATAAAAAGAACGCAGAAAATCGTATATCAGCTTTTCCTAAGAGGGAGTGATGAGTCATTGTGTAAAAGAGTGCGTTTCAGTGCCCGAATCGTCTAACTCTCCATGAGCCTTCAGAAAAATACACGAGGGGGGGTAAAAATTAATCTATCATCTCCCATGACCTAGACTAAGCTTGAATGACAGTGCAATACGATTTATTTTAAGGTTTCAATTGACTAAACTAATTGGATTCTTGTTTCATAAAACTAAATGGAATGATATGTGTGCGCATCAACTAATATGAAGGAGGGGTTGTGGATCATTTTGTAGGCTGGGGGGGGGGCAGATGCCTCAAAGAGGACATTTTTCATTTGGGGTCCGAATGAAGCACTCCACTGAATTTGCCTGTATGACCCTGCCTGTACGAATTTTATACATTCTGTATTGGATTTGGGATTAATTCTGGCTGCTATATTCCTGGATATTCGTAAGGCATTCGATTCCTTAACCCATGAAATTCTTCTGTCGAAGATGTCTCATTTTGGCATTAGGGGTAATGTATTTTCTTGGTTTCAGTCTAAGTTGAATGATAGGTTCATTTCTGTTGATCCACTTTTCCGTTCACCCTCACAAGTGACTTTCGGCGTCCCTCAAGGATCAGTTTTAGGGCCTGTGCTATTTTTGATTTATGTAAATGATCTTTTTATGTAGTAAAAAATCAGAAACTTAGTAATTAATGTAGATTTTGTCATCCTAAGCCTTCCCTTGCCGTTCCAATTGCGAATCAGAGCTTTGATTAAATTTGGAAAATTTGTTTGAGAGAGTATATATATATAAACTAACTAACAACAACTCACCGCATCACCAAGCCGCCTGAGACCTCTATCCCAATCTATTCAAAGCCTCCCTTTTTAACCCTCCCACGAAATTCCCATTTCCATTAAATCTTTCTTTATGACGTCCTCCCACCCAAGACGAGGACGACCTGCTTTCTGTTTAGCCCTAGACGGTTGGCCGAAAAGAACAATCTTAGGTAATCTGTCATCCTTCATCCGCACAACGTGCCCTAGCCACCTCAACCTGTCTTTCATTATAGCCCTAGAAAGCGGTATTGAACCACATTTTTCGTACAGCCTATTGTTTAAAATACGGTCAGTCAGCCGAGTACCCAGAACAATCCTTAAGCAATTTCAGAGGCAACGCATTAATTTTTTCTTTTTCCCAGCGGCACTTCATATGGAAGGGGTCGTCGTAGAAACTTCAAGAGGGGCTCATTCAAATGGAAATCGAGAGTTCTAGTGACCTTTTTAAGGGTCAAAGTGATTGAAGGGCAACTAGCCCCCCCCACGTCCCCCATTTCCCGAAACACATCCAATCAAAATTTTGAGATAGCCATTTTGTTCTGCGTAGTTGGTTTCTAGATAGAAATTATGTTTTTGAGGAGGACACTTCCCCACAGGCTTCATAGCAAGGGTTTTAAGTTGTGCCCTGGGGGCATATAAGGTTTTTATAGAAGGTGTTGTCGTAGAAACTTCAAAAAAGGCTCATTCGATTGGAAATTCAAAGAGCTAGTGCCCGTTTTAATTGTCGAAAATGATTGGAGGGAACCTTTTCCCCAAACACTTCCAATCAAAATTTTGATATAGCCATTTTATTCAACGTAGTTTTAAGTTCTGGAAATTAGGTCTTTGAAGATGAAACCCCCCCCCCCCACAGCCCTCTGGGAACGGGTTGTAAGTATTGCCCGGGGGGTATCCAAGGTTTTTTATAGACAGTGTTGTCGTAGAAACTTCAAAAAGGGCTCATTCGATTGGAAATACAAATGGCTAGTTCCTTTTTTAATAGTCGAAAGTGATTTTAAGGCAGCTGCCACTTCTTCCATGCCCACCGTGTCCCCAAACACATCCAATAAAACTTTTGATATAGCCACTTTGTTCAACACTGTTGAAAATTCTAGAAATTATATGTTTGAGCAGGACACTCCCCCCACAATCTTCAGGGGCAAGGGTTATAAGTTATGCCCTCGGGGTATATATGGTTATTATGGAAGGAATGCTCGTATAAACTTCATAGAGGGCTCATTTGATTGGAAATTGAAAGTTCTAGTTCACTTTTTAAGCGTCAAAAGATATTGAAGGGTAGCCAGCTTCCCCCCCCCCAAAAAAAAACTTTTTTTTCCCTTATGCATCCAATAAAAATTTTGAGATAGCCATTAAGTTAAAAATTGCTCAAAAGTCAGATAACAAAAACTCAGATGTCGTCACAACCCCCAGTGACCCGGGGCAGGCGTTGTAAATGCCCTGGGGCATATATGGATCGTATGAAAGGGATGATCGTATAAACTTCAGAGAGGGCTTATTTGGTTGGAAATTGAAAGTTAAAGCTCAATTTTTAATAGTCAAAATAGATCTGAGGGCAGCTAGCCCCCCCCCCTCACGCCTTCTTTTTCCAAACCTATCTGATGAAATTTTTGAGATAGACATTTTGTCAAAAATAGTTCAAAGGTCGGATAAGAATAATTCCAGTGTCAATACAATCCCCCTGGGCCCAGGGGAAAGCGTTCTAAGTTATGCCCTAAGGGCATGTATGGTTCTTATGAAAGAGAAGCTCGTATAATCTTCATAAAGGGCTCATTTGATTGGAAATTGAAAGTTCTAGTTTACGTTTTAAGAGTCAAGAGAGTTAAGGGCAACAAGTCCCCCCCTCTACGCTTTTTTTCTCCAAACCCATCTGCTACTAATTTTGAGCTAACCAGTTTTTTGGAAATTGTTCAAAAATTAGATAAAAAGAACTCCCCCCCCAGGGCCCGGGGGGTAGGCGTTGTAAGTGTTGTCCTTGGGGCGTATAATAATAATAATAATAATAATAATGTATTATTAAAGCTTTTTTACAGCCATATACAAAACAAAAAAGAAAAGGATAAATAAAATGAAGACATACTAAAATCACTATCCTCTTAATCAACATTCATACCTTTCAATGCAAAATTTACCACACTTACTACTGTCTGTGGTGAATCTGAACTTAAAATCCTCCGAAGTAGCCAATCATTAACCTCTTTCAAAATTTCTCCCCTTATGTGAGAAAGCCGCCGGCATCGCAGGAGGAAATGACCCAGCCCAAAACCAATCTTACCACATTTTAGACAAGTACGCTGCGTTTTCGGACCTTCTCTATTCTTCCAAACTTCTTTTCCTTGTATTGGTAGACAATTGGCTCGAAGCTGAATCCACGTTTTCATATACTTACTAGGTAATCCCAGCTTCAAATATGTCTCCTGTCCAATGATTCTTATGAAAGGGATGCTCGTACAAAATTCAGAGGGGGCTCGTTTCATTGGAAATTAAAAGTTCTAGTTCAATTTCTGAGATTTAAAAGATATCTGAGGGCAACTAGCCCCCCTCCCACACACCGTTTTTTCCCAAGCCCATCCGATAAAATTGTTATAATAGCCATTTCATTAAAAATAGTTCAGAGGTCAAATAAGAAAAATTCCTATGTCGACAGAACCCGCCAGGGCCCGGAGGCAGGTGTTTTGAGTAATGCTCTAGAGGCATATATAGTTCTTATGGAAGGGATGCTCGTATTAACTTCGGAGAGGGCTAATTTGATTGAAAATGGAAAGTTCTTGTTCACTTTTTAAGACTCAAAAGAGATCGGAGGGCAACTTGCCCCCTCCCCTCCTCCACGCCCTAAATGCATCAGATAAAAATTTTGAGATAGACATTTTGTTAAAAATAGTTCAAAGTTCTGATAACAAAAAACTCCAGTATCGACACAGCCCCCCAGGGCCCGAGGGCAGGTGTTGTAAGTTATGCCCTTGGGGTATATGGTTGTTATAGAAGGGATGCTCATATAAACTTCCTAGAGGGCTCATTTAACTGGAAATTGAAAGTTGTAATTCACTTCTTAAGAGTCAAAAGTGATTGGAGGGCAGCTCGCCTCCCCCCACACTATATTTATTTTTTTTCCCAGAGGCACTTCATATAGAAGGGGTCGTCGAATAAACTTCAAAAGGGGGCTCATTCGATTGTAAATCGAGAGTTCTAGTGCCCTTTTTAATGGTCAAAAGTGATCGGAGGGCAACTGCCCCCCCCAAGCTCTTTTTGTCCCCAAATACATCTGATAAAAATTTTGAGGTAACCATTTTTTTAAAAATAGTTCAAAGATCATATAACAAAAACTCCTTTACGTATGGCCATTTCGTTAAAAATAGTTCAAAGGTCAGATAAGAAAAACCCCTTTGTCGACACCCCCCCCCCCTTCCAGGGCCCGGGAAAGACGTTGTAAGTATTGCTCTGGGGGCATATATGGTTCTTATGGAAGGTATGCTCGTATAAAATTCGGAGGGCTCATATGATTGGAAATTGAAAGTTCTCGTAACAACTTTAAAAAGAGCTAATATATTAAACTGAAAATTTGATGTATAATGATAATAATTGCTGAAAGCTCATCAGTTCAAAATGTTACTATGATTTTAATTTTTATTCTCAATTATTAAGTGCAAAAGAAAATTTTTACATAAAATTGGTTTTCAGTAAATGACGCCAATGACGCAGTAGGTTTTAGACTTTTACAGTGAGAGAAGGAGGTCATACCCAAACTGTTGTTTGTAGGGGTTTTTGTTCGTTTCAAGCTTGATTTGCATATTCAATTTAAATTTCACTCGTTTTAAGATTTATTTATTAATTTACAATTTTTCTTATAAAGTAGCTTAATTAAGGTTTTCCTAAAATCATTAGGTACTTCCCCTTTTTCAAAAATCATATTCATTGTCTTCAGTAACTTATTTCTAACCTTTGAGCCACCATATTTAAGAAACTCATTTACCACCCTATCAGCACCTGGAACCTTATTATTTTTTAATCCTTTTAGTGCTGTCGCTAATTCTTCCTCGCAAGAAAAATCTTCCTTCACATCTAAGGTATCACAAACTTCTTTACTTTCCTCTATATCTTTTCCTGTAACTCTTTCTCGGTTTAGCAAATTCTCAAAATGTTCTGCCCATCTATCTTGAACTCTTTCCTTATCACTAATTATGGCCCCATTCCTATCTTTAACTGGGTCAAGTCCGGATTGACTACTCCCTTTCCACTTAATAACATGCCAATACAATTTCTTTTTAACTAGTATGCCGTCTAGCTGCATCTTCCAGATCCTCGTCATATTTATCCATGGCCTCTACATTACGCCTCCTTAGTTCATTTTTTAGTTCTTTCTCCACTTTCTTTATATTCCTTCTGTTTTCATATGATCTATCACTCAGATAATTCTTGTACATGTCCTTTATCCTTTCAATTAAACATAATGCTTTTTCACTAATATTCTTAGCTACAGTTCTAGCTTTCTTCCCTAATACACCTTCAGCAACTTCAAAAATTATTTTTCTAAAATTATTCCAACCATCTTCCACATTATTAAATTTTAAACTCTCAAATTTAGTATTCAACTGTTCCTGGAAATTGTCTCTCAAATTCTTATCCTGGAATCTACCAACATCATAACATTCTGGGGGGTAGTTACCCTTCCGATATTTCAGCTTTAAATTAACCCTAGACGCTACTAGATAAAATCGAAACACACTATGCCCAAATAGGTTGTCAAGAGGACGTGTCAGCAATGCTTCAGAAACGGTTGATGGTATTAGGTTGAAACTTCCGTCGTGCGTTGAAGGGGATGTTGAAAAAAAAAGTTTCTATGTGCATACTGCTACTAATGCTACTACAACAATTGCTACTACACAAGCTAAGGGTATTCAGGTGTAGCTTTCAAGGAATATTTAGGCGGATGTTAACCTAAATCAAAACGAACTCTGATAATGTAGATTGTCAAAAGGGTGACAAAGCAATATAAAAATAACGGCTTACATTAGACCTTTCAGGGTAAATTGTGGCAGATCTTGAACTAGCCAGAAAACACTATGTGTAAACTTTTAACACTACTTCTACGATTACTGTAACTAATGACAACAAATAGCAGGCCAAGCTATAAATTCTTAAACAAAAAAACGAGAAGATTTAAACTATTATTATCTTCTTCCTTAAAAAAGACTATGTCAATATAAAACGAACAGAAAATAATTAAAAGAAACTTTTTCCACAAAACAAGTTTTCCAAAGAAATGTAAACAACTCATATTAAACCAAAAATGAGCAAAATTAGAATCAAACAATCTACCCAGCGTAAAACTACCACAAATCAGCATCAATAAATAGAAGAAACCCAAAACGAACAGAAAATACTAGTAGCAGTAGTTGTAGGAGTAGAAGAAGTAGTATTATGATGCAAATATTGTCTTTTGGTTTGTTCAACATCCGCCACACCAAGCCTTGTAAGTTTTAATTTCACACACAAAACTGTTCCTAAGATACTGCTCATATGCCCTTTAGACAGCCTGCATACGGATGATGTGTTGTGATCAGTTTACCTTCCCTTTAGATATTCTCTGAAAGTTTCACCTTCATACCCATAGGTATTAGTAGTATTAGTAGAACTAGTAAATATTGCAGTGGGAGTAGTATTAATAGTAGTCTGCACATATTGCCTTTTGGTCAATTGATCTTCCCCTGTAAGTATTCTCTGAGAGTTACAACTTAATAAACAAATCAATTCTTAAGATACGCTATTTTAACAATCTAATTGCACATAACGTTTTTTGTTAGTTCAAATTTGTCATCACAATTCTCTCAAATTTTAGCTTCATAGGCTTAGACTTAATAGTACTAGTATCACAGTAGTTTCGGTGGTAGTAGGAGAAGTAGCTGCGGTGTTAGTGTTGTATTATTAGTAACAGTAGTAGCAGCAGTATTAATAGCGGTAGTAGCATGCACATCTTCCCGTCTGGTCAGTTGAACATCCCTTTCATGATACCCCGGAATTTCACCATGACAGGGTAAGCTGTTCCACAAAATTGCTTTTATACGCTTTTGACCCATTTTTGACGCCCTGTTCACCATAATACTCTAAGGCTTTCAAGTTGTTGGAGTTGAAGTAGTAGTTATTGTAGTTTAGTAGTAGTAGCATTAGTAAAAGTAGCTGTGGTAATAGTGTTAGTAGTGACCTGCATATATTACCTTTTTGTCAATTGATCTTCCCCTTTCAGTACTCTCTGAAAGTTCCCACTTAATACCGAAATTCATTCTTGAGATATGCCCTTTTGACAAGCTGTATGCAAATAGTGTGTTTTGATTTAGTTGAAATTTCCCCTCAAAATTCTGTCAAATTTTCACCATTGATCGCGTAGCCTTAATTGTACTAGTATCATAGTACTAGTGATAGTAGTAGGAATAGTAGTAGCAGTAGTAGTGTGTTATCATTAGTAATAGTAACAGAAATAGGCTAGTATCAGTATTAATAGCAGTAGTAGCAGGTAAATTTTGCCTTTTGGTCAACTGAACATCCCACTCATGATGCCCCTGAGGTTTACTCTTGATGCAATAGGCCGTTCCAAAAATATTGGTGATACGCCCGTGTCAGCAATCTGTATGCCCATAGTATGTTTTGATTTAGTTCAACTTTCCCCTCAACATTTCCTCAGATGTTTATTTCAATACCCTTAGCCTTAGCAGTACTCGCTACAGAAATAGTGGTTTTAGTGGTATTAGTGGTAGTTGTGGTAGCAGTAGAAGCAGTGGTAGTTGTAGTAGTAGTAGTAGCGTTCAAATATTGCCTTTTTGTTCAATTAATTAAAAAAACTTTTTCCACAAATAAAGTTTTTCAAAGAAAAGTAAAGAACCCCATTAAACAAAAAATGAGCAAAACTAAAATCAAATAATCTACCAAGCGTGAAACTACCACAAATCAGCATTGATAAATAAATGAAACCCAAAACGAAGAGAAATTACAATAATTAAACGAGTCAAACTCAAAACGAGCAGAAATTAACATAAGTTGGGCGCTAAACCCCTATTCCTTCCCTAGGCCAGAACAAAATTTGCACTTTACTGAAAAAATATAAATTTTTGTACTTTTATAAGTTTACTAAATCAAATAATACTAACATTTTGATTACTAAATATTAGTATATGTATACTAAACTGACAATGCACATTCATTTGTATTTTTTCAGTAAAGTGCAAATTTTGTTCTGGCCTTGGGAAGGCATAGTTTTGCGCCCAACTTATGTTAATTTCTCTTCGTTGTGGGTTTAATTCATTTATCAATGCTGATTTGTGTGGTAGTTTCATGCTTGGTAGATTATTTGATTTTATTTTTGCTCATATTTTGTTTGATGAATTTCTTTACCTCTCTCTAAAAAACTTATTTTGTGGAAAAAGTTTTTTTTAATTAATTTCTGTTAGTTTTATATTGACAGAGTTTTTTCGGGGGAAAAGAAAATAATACTTTAAATCTTTTCGTTTTTTAAGACTTTATAGTTTGGCCTGCTATTTGTATGCCGGAGAAAAATTTTCAGCAATTTTTAACGGCATACACCCTTTTAAAAATCTGGACACAAATAGTACTGTTTAATTTAGTTTCATAACTCCTCTAGTTGACCTGTATTGGAAAACTTGATACCATTCGCAAAATAATCTGTTTACTTTCTTTGATAGCTTGGATACTCTTACGCTATTTGGATTTGGTTAAATTTTTAGAGCAGAAGTAGCCCCAAGCGTTTGAACATAATACCCTCAGCCGTTCTTGGGATACTGCTGTGATGCTTTATTGGGAATTGGCATTATCACAGTTAATTTTTATATAATCTTAAGTCAACATCTGTTTTTTAAAAATATTAAAATTTGATTTTAGTAAGACTAAAATCTATTATATAAATCTTATGCAACAACTTTATAATCTTATATGCCACCAGGGCATTAACAATCCTTGCACTAAGGACTCTTAGGGGGTTATCATCCTAAAAGACGTAATTTCCAGAACTTTCAACTACGTTGGACAAAATGTATATCACGAAATTTTGATTGGATGTATTTTGGAAAATGTTAGGCAAGACAGGAGCATTAGTCGCCATCCCATCACTTTGATTTATATAAAAAGGCACTAGCCCTTTTAATTTCCAATAGAATGAACCCTTTTGAAGTTTCTACGACAACGCTTTCAATAAAAACTTTTTATGCCCCCAGAGAATAACTTACAACCCCTGCCCTGAGGGCTGTGAGGGGAGGCGTTGTCATCCTTAAAGACCTAATTTCCAAAACTTTTAACTGCGTTGAATAAAATGGCTATCTAAGAATTTTGATTGGATGTGTTTTGGGAAAAGGTGGGCGAGAGAGGTTAGTTGCCCTCAAATCACTTTCGACTATTAAAAAGGGTACTAGTCCTTTGAATTTCAAATCGAATGAGCCTTTTTTCAAGTTTCTATGCCAAAGATTTCAATAAAAACCTTATATGCCCCAAGGTCATAACTCATAAACCTTGCCGTGAGAGTTGTGGGGGAGTGTCCTCCTTAAAAATATATTTTCTATCTGGAAATCAACTACCTTGAACACAATGGCTATCCAAAAATTTTATTGGATGTGTTTGGGGGAATAATGGGTATAGGGGGGGTAGTTGCCCTCCAATCACTTTCGACTATTAAAAAGGGCACTATCCCTTTGAATTTCCAGTTGAATGAGCTTTTATTGAAGTTTCTACAACAACGCCTTCTTTTAAAACCTTATATACCCCCAGGGCATACTTATAACACTTATTCTGAGGGATGTGAGGAAGTGTTCTCCTCAAAAACATATTTTCTATCTGGAAATCAACTACGCTGAACAAAATGGCTATCTCAAAATTTTGATTGGAAGTGTTTGGGGGAATTAAGGGCATGAGGGGGGGCTAAGTGCACTCAAATCACTTTCGACTATTAAAAAGGGCACTAGCCCTTTGAATTTCCAATCGAATGAGCATGTTTTGAATTTTCTACGACACCACCTTATATAAAAACCAGATATGCCCCAAGGTTATAACTTAAAACACTTGCCCTAAGGGCTGAAGGGGGGTGTGCTCCTCAAAAATATACTTTCTATCAGAAAATCAACTATGCTGAACAAATGGTAATCTCCAAATTTTGATTGGTTGTGTTTGAGGGAATGATGGTCGTGGGGAGGGGGCTAGTTGCCCTCAAGTCACTTTCGACCATTAGAAAGGGTGCTAGAGATTCGAATTTCCAATTGAAAGAGCTTATTTTGAAGTTTCTACGACAACGCCTTCTACAAAAACCTTATATGCCCCAGGGCATAACTTAAAACCCTTGCCCTGAGGGTTGTGGGGGAGTGTCCTCCTCAAAAATATATTTTCCATCTGGAAAGCAACTACGCTGAACGAAATGGCTATCTCAAAATTTTGCTGGGGTGTGTGTGGGGAACGGATGGGCGTGGGGGGGCGCTAGGTGCCCTCCAATCACTTTTAACTATTAAAAATGGCACTAGCCCTTTGAATTTCAAATCGAATGAGCCTTTTTTGAAGTTTCTACGACAACGCCTTCTATAAAAACAGTATATACCCCCAGGGCATAACTTAAAACCCTTGCCCCGAGGGTTGTGGGGAAGTGTCCTCCTCAAAAATATATTTTCTATCTGGAAATCAACTACGCTGGACAAAATGGCTATCTCAAAATTTTATTGGATGTGTTTGAGGAAATGATGGACGCGGGGGGGGGGGGGCTAGTTGCCCTCCAATCACTTTTGACTATTAAAACGGACACTAGCCCGTTGAATTTACAATCGAATGAGCCTTTTTTGATGTTTCTACGACAACGCCTTCTATAAAAACCTTATATGCCCCCAGGGCATAACGTAAAACCCTTGCACCGAGGGTATTGGGGGAGTGTCCTCCTCAAAAATATATTTTCTATCTGGAAAGCAACTACGCTGAACGAAATGGCTATCTAAAAATGTTGATTGGGTGTGTTTGGGGGAATGATGGGCGTGGGGGGGGGGCTAGTTGCCTCCCAATAACTTTCGACTATTAAAAAGGGCACTAGCCCTTTTAATTTACAACCGAATGAGCCTTTATTGAAGTTTCTACGACAACGCCTTCTATAAATACCCTATATACCCCCAGGGTATAACGTAAAACCCTTGCCCCGAGGGTTGTAGGGAAGTGTCCTCCTCAAAAACATATTTTCTATCTGGAAATCAACTACGTTGGACAAAATGGCTGTCTCAAAATTTTTATTGGATGTGTTTGAGGAAATGATGGACGCGGGGGGGGGGGCTAGTTGCCCTCCAATCACTTTCAACTATTAAAACGGACACTAGCCCTTTGAATTTACAATCGAATGAGCCTTTTTTGAAGTTTCTACGACAACGCCTTCTATAAAAACCTTATATGCCCCCAGGGCATAACGTAAAACCCTTGCACCGAGGGTTGTGGGGGAGTGTCCTTCTCAAAAAGATACTTTCTATCTGGAAATCAACTACGCTGAACAAAATGGCTATCTCAACATTTTGATTGGATGTGTTTGGGGGAATGCTGGGCGTGGGGGGGGCCAGTTGCCCTCCAATTACTTTCGACTATTTAAAAGTGCACTAGCCCTTTGAATTTCCAATCGAATGAGCCTTTTTTGAAGCTTCTACGACAACGCTTTCTATAAAAAACCTTATATGCCCCCAGGGCATAACTTAAAACCCTTGCCACGAGGGTTGAGGGGGAGTGTCCTCCACAAAAAGATATTTCAACTACGCTGAACAAAATGGCTATCTCAAAAATTTTGATTGGATGTAGCCTATTTGTGGGAATGATGGACGTGGGGGGGGGGGGGGCTAGTTGCACTCCAATCACTTTCGACTATTAAAAAGGGCACTAACCCTTTGAATTTTCAATCGAATGAGCCTTTTTTGAAGTTTCTACGACAACGCCTTCTATAAAAACCATATATGCCCTCAAGGCATAACTTAAAACCCTTGCCCCGTGGGTTTTGGGGGAGTGTCCTCCTCAAAAAGATATCTTCTATTTGGAAATCAACTACGCTGAACAAAATGGGTATCTCAAAATTTTGAGTGGACGTATTTGGGGGAATGAGTGGCGTGGGGGGGGGCTAGTTGCCCTCCAATCCCTTTCGACTATTAAAAAGGGCGCTAGACACTCCAATTTCCAATCAAATGAGCCCTTTTCAAAGATTCTACGACAACTCCTTCGATATGATGTGCCTGGACAGGGAGAAAAAAAAACAAAAAAAAAACACATTGTGCCCATATCGTTCTTTACTTAGGCAGCGCTAGCGCGCTGCCTATGATTGATCATCCCCATTATCATTTTCTGAAAGTCCCAAATTTTTATACTCAGTCATTCCTCAGCAACGCCCTTTTGACAACCCATGTACACGTTATATGTTTCCATTTAGTTCAACACTCCCCTCAACATTCCCTGAAAGACTCACCTTAATGCCCTTCGTATTTTTAGAAAGTAGAAGTCAAAAATGCATACATTTTTTCAATAACCTACTATATGTAAATAATGAACAAACTGCCTAACTTACAGCCCTTGCCTTGAGGCATCAGGAGGGAGAGTATACATCCCCAACGCATAATTGCTGAACCTTTCAACTATGCTGAAAAATATATGTCTCAAAACTTTTTTTGGATGTTTTCTGGCGGAAATGGTGGGCGTGGGGAGGGCTGGTTGCTCTCAAATCACTTTGAACTTAAAAATGTCACTGTAATTTCCAATTTCAAATCAAATGAGCCCCATCTGAAGTTTATGCGACTAATCATTCCATAAAAACTTAATATGCCCCCATGCCATAACTATAGCTCTTGCTCCAGGGCTCTGGGGGGTTGTGTCAACCCTGAAGGAATTGTTATATGTTCTTTGAACTATTTTGAACAAAATGGCTATTTCACAATTACGTTTGGTGAAAAGAGGGGTAGTTTGGGCGGGGGCTTGTTGATCTCCTTCACTTTTGACTCTTAGAATTGAACTAGAACTTCCAACTTTCAACCAAATAACCACCTCAAAATTTAATACAACCGTCCCTAGCAAAAAAACTTAAATGCCCACGGGCCATAACATGCAACCCTTGCCACGAGACTCTGGTAGTTTGTGTCATACTGTCAACCCCAAAAGCCTTGTTATATGATCTTTGGACTACTTTGAATAAAATGGCTATCTCAAAATTTTCGTTGGATGCATATCGGGAAACACAACGTGTGTGTGTGTTGGGGGGGGGGGTGTTATCCCTTTGAGTCTTTAAAAATGGCACTAGAACTTCTGATTACCGATCCAGTGAGCCCCTTCCGAAATATATACAACCACCCTTTTTGTAAGAACGTTATACGTTCCCAGGGCGTAACTTACAAACCTTTGCCCTGAGGGCTGTGTGTGTGGGGGGGGGGTGTCATCCTCAAACACAATTTCCAGACCCTTCAACGACTTTGAACAAAATTGCAATTTCAAAATTTTCATTGGATGTTTTTGGGGAAATGATGGGCGGGGGGGGGGGGGTTCTGGCGGCTCCAAAATCAGTTTTGACTCTTAAAAAGAGCACTATAACTTATAATTTCAAATCAAATGAGCCCGATCCTAAGTTTATATGACCACTTATTCCATAAAAAGCTTATATGGCCCCAGGGCATAACTTAAAAAACCTTGCCACAGGACTCTGGGGGAGGGGGGTAGTGTCAACCCTCAGGGCATTGTTATATGTTCTTTGGATTATATTGAACAAAGTGGCTATCTCACAGTTTCAGTCCGATGCGTTTGGCGAAAAGAGGTTTAGTCGGGAGGGGGCGTTAGTTGCCCTCCATCACTTTTGACTCTTAAAAGGGAACTATAACTTCCAATTTTCAACCCAATGAGCCTCCTCTAAAGCTTATACAACCATCCCTTCCATAAAAACCTTAAATGCCCCCAGGGCATAACTTAAAACCCTTGCCCCCAGGCTCTGGGGGTTAGTTTCAACCCCAAAAGCCTTGTTATATGATCTTTGAACTATTTTGAACAAAATTGTCATCTAAAAATTTCTAGTGGATGCATTTTGGGAAACACGACGCATACAGGGGAGGGATAGCTGCCCTCTGATCCCTTTGACCCTTAAAAAGGGCACTAGAACTTCTGATTACCCATGCACTGAGCCCCCTCCGAAGTTTATACTACCACCCTTTCAATAAAAAATCTTGTTTTCCCCCAGAACATAACTTACAACCCTTGCCCTGAGAGCTGTGGGAGGCGGGGTCATCCTCGAAGACATAATTTCCGGATCTTTCAACTACGCTGAACAAAATGGCTATCTCAAAGTTTTGATTAGATATGTTTTGGGGATTGATGCGCGTGAGAGGGGGCTTGTTGACCTCCAATTGTATATGTTTGGGTAAATGATGGGTATGGGATGGGGCATGTTGCCCTCAAATCACTTTCGACTATTAAATTTCCAATCGATTGAGCTCTTTTTGAAGTCTCTACGACAAATCCTCCTATATGAAGTGCCCGGGTCTGCAATATTAAAAAAAAAAGGATAAAAATAAATAATAAATTGTGTCAACATCGTTCTTAGGCAGCGCGTGTTGCCTATGGTATCATCTGTTATGTGTTGGCACTCAATCATCATGCCAACATGATGAACGTTTTTTCGACTATTTTGAGTCCTTAAATAATCGAAATTACTATAGGTAGCTTGAAGTATTCATTTTAAACGATTTTTGAATTATTTACCTATTTATTATACAATATTTTAATTGTCACGCCGCTTGGTGCATTTTTTTTTCAGATAAATAGGATGTCTTTTAAGCCTTTGCTACTTTGTGACTTGAACGAATACCTTCTGTGCAAACTTTGCTTTGGTTATTTGATTGATGCTACTGCAATAACTGAATGCTTGCATTCTTGTAAGTATAAACATTATTATTTACTGTTTTGTGTATAACCACTATCATTGTTTCAAAACTAACGACCTCACTGTAGTCTCTGCAAAGGGGTTAGAGTACAGGGGTATCCGGCTAAGCCTTTTCTACTTTTTTCTTATTTATTTTCCCTAGGAAATACATATATAAAACTGCTGTTTTTTTTGTATTTCGTGTACTACCAAATTTTTTCCAATTTTTCTGATATTTCTCGTATTTATAACCTTATTGGCTTGGTCACTAACTAAGAGAAGCAATTACAAAAGTGAGAAAGTATGGGCATGGTGGATTATAAAAATTACTTTTTTCTGTTATTCAAGTAGTAATTTATTTATTTTGAATCAAAATTGAAGACCTGGTTCTATAGATGTCTGCTGAAATTAAATTTATTCTACCTTAATTTCATTTAAGCCTTTTCATATTTAAATGAATAATTTCACATTTGGCAGCATTTAGATATTCAATCAAAGCCATTGACTTATTTTTAGCCATATTAAATAAAAAAGACAATTTTTTTTTAACTGAAAGTAAGGAGTGGCGTTAAAACTTAAAACGAACAGAAATTATTCCGTATATGAAAAGGGCTGCCCCCTCCTCAACCCTCGCTCTTTTTGCTAAAGTTTTTTATGAAAAAAAAGAGTTGTGAGACAGAGTCAAACTTTAAAGTAAAGAGCGAGGGGTTGAGGAGGGGGCAGCCCTTTTCATATACGGAATAATTTCTGCTCGTTTTAAGTTTTAACGTCGCTCCTTACTTCCAGTTAAAAAAAAAACTTGTTTTTTTATTTAATTTCTGAACGTTTTTTAGTTAATGCAGCTTTTATTTTGGCTAACCGTGCATGAATAATTAAAACGAAATTTGATTATAATTTTTTTTTTCGCTAAATGGCTTATTCGAAATTTTGTTCAGACGTAGCTAACGAATTAACTTACGTAACGAACTTCTATATTCATATATTTTTATTACGTATATTAGGGGGTTTGTCTCCTAGTCAATACCTTGCTCTTTACGATAAGTTCAAATTTTGTTCCAATTCTTTAAGAATCACTCCCTATTTACAAAGGCTGTTAACTAGAATTAACAGCTCTGATGAAAGTACAGAAAAAACAATAGGGCATAGAGCAAGGTAATAAGTAGGGGGTGAACCCAAACATATACATACTAATTTTTGTTCGTTTAAAATTTTAATGCTGCTCCTTACTTTCAGTTGAAAAAATTGTTTCTTTTATTATTTAATTTCTGATCGTTTTTTAAATAATGCTGGGAAATCCGACACCCCCTTCATAGCAATGTCCCTTCCCCCATAACAACTTCGTCCATGGAATTATCCTCCCACATAACACCCCCTCCTCCCCCCCCCCCCAACTACCAAAAAAAATTGCCCTTGAAAACTTTTGTATACTTCCCAATAACCAATACTATATGTAAACATTGGGCAAAGTTCATAACTTGCAGACCTTCCGCCGGGACTCTGGGGGATTAAGTCATCCTCAAACACATTGTTATTGTATTTTTCGACCATGCTAAACAAATTGTCTGTCTCAAAATTTTGATCGGATGACTTTGGGAAAAAATAAGCGTGGGAGGGGCCTAGTTGCTCTCCATTTTTTTGGTCACTTAAAAAGGGCACTATAACTTTTACTTTCCGTTCGAATGAGCCCTCCCGCGATATTTTAGGACGATTGGTTCAATACGATCACCCCTGGGAAAAAAACGAAAAAAAATAAATAAACCCGCATCCGTGATCTTTCTTCTGGCAAAAACTACAGAATTACACATTTTTCCAGATAGGAGCTTGAAACTCCTGTAGTAGGGTTCAAAGTTCTATGACTTTTAGGGTGTGTTTCCCCCTTTTTTCGAAAATAAGGCAAATTTTCTCAGGCGCGGTAGCTTTTGATCGATAAGACTAAACTTGATGAAACTTATATATTTAAAATCAGCATAAAAATCTGACTCTTTTTATGTATCTCTTGTTATCAAAATTCCGTTTCTTAGAGTTTCGGTTACTATTGAGCCGGGTCGCTCCTTACTTACAGTTCGTTATCACGAACTGTTTAATTTCGTCACCACGAACTGTTTGATTACTTCACAAATGGTTTCTTTGAAATAGGAATGATACCAAAAGAAGACAATACGACCAATGAATATTAAGTACAGTAGTTTTTTAAAGCCAATTTTGACGACGACCAAAATGAAACATAGCCTACTTGATTTATTTCTCAATCAATTAAACTATCACAAAAACCCCTGCTGTTGCTAATTTGGACCTGAAACCATTGAAACTACCCTGAACCCATTTCTGAAAAATATCCTGTTTTTTGGTAAATACAAGTAAATTCTGTGTTTTTACTAAACATTGTGATGTCATTATTAAAGTATCGATCTGAAAAAGTTAAACTTTAGTGCAGAAAGTGGGAGATATTAGCCCCCTGGTACCTATCCCTATTAGTCTGTTAATAGATATTCAATACTGTATATAGATGTATGTATCGTCAAATGGATCAACTCTATGTTAAGGGGTAAAGGACCACTGCACGGCGGTATGTCCTCTCCGACTGGAAAGGAATGATCTTAAGCGGTAGCTCTAAACCGTCCAATTGCCTTTCTCAAGTTTTCGCTCGATGGCGTTGCAATTTGGGCCATTATTGTTACTTCAAAATTCAAAAATTTATACTTTATTGTGTCATGGTCTTTTATTTTTCACTTACTAGAACGTTGGATCTGAAAACTTTGAGTGAGCTCCTTTCGGACAAACTGACAGTAAACACATATTTAGAATTAGCATAAAAAGCATATTCTCGTCGTGGATACTTATATTGTTTCAAAATTTTTTCGTCGTTTCAATAAGGGCTACTATAGACTAGGGTTTGCTCTTTACTTATCGTGTAGTACTATGAAGAACTAAGGGACCGAGCAAGGCTCGATTAAGTTAACTTTGACATAGTTACGGGGTCCAGAACACTCCCCCCTCCCAGAAATGTGTCCCCCCATACCCATATTCACAGAAGAAAAAACGATACTTGTCTAGAATCCGGTAAGCATGCGTGAAGTTTCGTTAATGCTAATGAAATCAAACAAAATAGGATAAAAATATAATAGTTCAGAAAAAAATTTGGGCTATATTTTTGCACATTAGGGGGTGGGGGTGGGTATATAGCATAGCATCAATTAAATACGTAACCTAACCTAATCTAACCCAACCTAGGTACCTTTGAGTCCCCCTAAACCCCAAAAAACTAAAGTTTAAATATAGTTCCCGGAGTGATAAACCTTTTGTTTATACAGCGTCTCATATGAATTTCCTGGGTAATAACTATCTGATCTTCGCAATACAATTCTCCCGTGCTTACCGGATTCTAGACAAGAGCCGAAAAACTATATTATGTAATTTGGCTCGATTTAGTTGTTTTAATCCCAGAGGACCGCGCTTCGTTCGGTAAAGTGAATTTCACACATAAAAACAGTGTCAGGCGTGTCCCCTTGCCTTCCATTGGACCCCCTCCCCAACGAAAATCTCCCTTGCAGAAACGCAATCCCTCATACCCTGATTCACGCAAGAAAAAACATTTTCGTGTAATTTTCTAGATATAATTGCATTTACATTCATTCTATTTTTTTTTTCCCAGTCAGTTCTTAAATGGGTACTGTCCCATTATGCGGGCCTCTCTAAAAAGTCAAGTTTGGTTAATACTAATGAAATAAAATAAAATAGGATGAATATATAATAGTTTAGAAACAAATTTGGGCTATATTTTTTGCACATTAGGGGGTGGGTGGTAAAGCATTGCATATATTAAATACATAACCTAACCTAACTTACGTACCCCCCCCCCTAAACCCCAAAAAACCACAGTTTAAAATCGTTTACGCAATAAAATTCATGCTATCATTGCCTACTCTATAGCGGTTAACACTTCAAAAACGGGTTTTATCATTGCCTACTCTATTGTGGTTAACCCGAGAGGCCCGCATAATGGGAAAGTACCCTTAAATGTAGCCCCGAACTACGCAAAGGAAAAACACGTTAACTTTACTAAAAATCTAGTCCAAAATAATAATACTTTTGTTGAATACCTTGCTAAAATCCATTTTAAAGTTCAGTTAACTTGTTTTATTACCCTAAATAATGCAATGCAAAATTAATTCAAACCAGAGCTTTAATAGTAGTAATTGCATAATTGATATTCACCCGACCGTGCTCTTATGTCAAACTTTATTTTGGCAGTTTTATCCCGACCTGCTAAAATCCTTTAGAATCCTTCAGGCCAGAAAATATTAGTGTACCAATTTTCAGATGAAAACTGTCCATCCGTTTTCGAGAAAAAATATTTACATAAATACATGCACAATTATTACTCGTTCAAAGATATAAGATGTTTTGATAGGCAGGTAACACGTAAAGAGTGTCAGTTGGTACGGCATATAGTGCAAGCGTGTGATGTAAAATAATTTCAAGATCCTTCAATAGCCTACTCATACGGCCTTTGACTTATGAGAGATTGTGAGGAGTAATGTGTACATGTGTAAAAATCAAACAGTCCGTGGTAACGAACTGTAAGTCAGGAACGACCCGGCTCAATGGTAACCAAAACTGTAGAAAACGGCATTTTGATACCAATAGATACATCAAAAGAATCAGATTTTAATGCTGATTTCAAATATATTAGTTTTATCAAGTTTAGTCCTACCTATCAACAGTTACGCGCCTGAGAAAATTTGGCTGATTTTCGAAAAAAGGGGGAAAGACTCCCTAAAAGCTATAGCACCTTAATGAAAATCCCACCATCATATTCAGCGTATAAGAGAACCCCAGTGCAGAGGTTTCAAGCTCCTATCTACAAAAATGTGGAATTTTGCATTTTTTGCCAGAAGAAAGATCACGGATGCGTGTTTATTTTGTTTGTTTGTTTGTTTTTATTTTCCCAGGGGTGATCGTATTGACCCAGTGGTCCTAGAATATCGTGGCAGGGCTAATTCAAACGGAAATGAAAAGTTCTAGTGCTCTTTTTAAGTGACCGAAAAAATGGAAGGCAACTAGGCCCCCTCCCACGCTCATTTTGTTCCCCAAGTCACCCGATCAAAATTTTGATATAGCCATTTTGTTCAGCATGGTCGAAAATATAATAACTATGTCTTTTAGGATGACTAAATCCCCCGAAGTCCCCGGGGGGAGGGCTGAAAGTTATGAACTTTACCAAATGTTAACATATAGTTTTGGTTATTGGGAAGTATACAGACGTTTTCAGGGGGGGATTTTTTCTGGTATTGGGGAGGGGAGTGGGTTGGGGGTTATGTGGGAGTATCTTTCCATCAAGGAAGTTTTCATGGGGGAAGGGACATTCCTGTGAAGGGGGTGCCGGATTTCCCAGCATTATTTAAGAAAAGATCAGAAATTATATGTAAAAAAGAACAAGTTTTTTAACTGAAAGTAAGGAGCAACATCAAAACTTAAAACGGCAGAAAACATTACGTATATGATAGGGTTCACTCCCTAGTCAATACCTCGCTCTTTAAGCCGAAGATTATTTAGTACTTTCATAAGAGCTATGTATTCTAATTAACGGCATTTGTGATTAAGGGGTCATTTTTAAAGAATTGGAAGAAAATTCGAACTTTAGGTTAAAGAGCAAGGTATTGACTAGAGGGCGAACCCTCTAATATATGTATTAAAAATATATAAGATAAGATAAGATTTATTCATAATCAATTAATCATACATTTTTTATATGAATATAGAAGTTCGTTACGTAAGTTAATTCGTAAGTTACGTATATTTATTACTAATAAAAACGTTCGTAAATAAAATTAAACAGGTTTCGAGAAAGCCATTTAACCAAATAAAAGTAAAATTAATATACCAATTTTGTTTTAATTATTCATTTACGGTGAGCCAAAATAAAAACCTGAATTAATTCAAAAACGTTCAAAAATTAAATTAAAAAAAAACATTTTTTTTTTAACTTAAAGTAAGGAACGACGTTAAAATTTAAAACGAACATAAATTATTCCGTCCATGAAAGGGGCTGTCCCCTCCTCAACGCCTAGCTCTTTACGCTAAAGTTTGACTTTCTCACAACTCTATTTTTTTTTAAACAATGAAAAACTTTAGCGTAAAGAGTGAGGCGTTGAGGAGGGGACAGCCCCTTTCATGCACCGAATAATTTCTGTTCGTTTTAAGTTTTAACGTCGTTCCTTACTTTCAGTTAAAAAAAAACTTGTTTTTTTTATTTAATTACATATGGGAATAGTGTTGTACATGTGTAAAAATTACATATGGGAATAGTGTTGTACATGTGTAAAAATCAAACAGTTAGTGTAACGAACTTTAAGTAAGGAGCGACCCGGCTCAATGGTAACCAAAACTATAGAAAACGGAATTTTGATATCAATAGATACATTAAAAGAATCAGATTGAAATGCTGATTTCAAATATATAAGTTTCATCAAGTTTAGTCCTACCTTTCAGAAGCTATGCGCCTGAGACAATTTGGCTGATTTTCGAAAAAAGGGTGAAAGACCCCCTAAAAGTTATAGAACCTTAATGAAAATCACACCATCATATTCAGCGTATCAGAGAACCCTATTGCGGAGGTTTCAAGCTCCTATCTACAAAAATGTGGAATTTTGCATTTTTTGCCAGAAGAAAGATCACGGTTGCGTGTTTATTTGTTTGTTGTTTTTTTTGTTTTTTTTTCCAGGGGTGGTCGTATCGACCCAATGGTCCTAGAATATCGTGGGAGATCTCATTCGAACGGAAATTAAAAGTTCTAGTGCCCTTTTTAAGTGACCAAAAAAATGGAGGGCAACTAGGCCCCCTCCTACACTCATTTTTTTCCCAAAGTCACCCGATCAAAATTTTGAGATAGCCATTTTGTTTAGCATGGTCGAAAATATGATAACTATGTCTTTTAGGATGACTTAATCCACCGAAGTCCCCGGGGGGAGGGCTGAAAGTTATGAACTTTACCCAATGTTAACATAGGCCTATAGTATTGGTTATTGGGAAGTATACAGACGTTTTCAGAGGGGATTTTTTCTGGTAGTGGGGGGGAGTGGGTCGGGGGTTATGTGGGAGGATCTTACTATGAAGGAAGTTTTCATGGGAGAAGCGACATTGCTATGAAGGGGGCGCCGGATTTCCCAGCATTATTTAAATAAAGATCAGAAATTATACATAGAAAAAAAAACAAGTTTTTTAACTGAAAGTAAGGAGCAACATCAAAACTTAAAACGACAGAAAATATTACGTATATGATTGGGTTCATCCCCTATTCAATACCTCGCTCTTTAAGCCAAAGATTATTTCAGTAGTACGGCCATAGAAAAAATAAAACCTACATTGAAACTTACACCTGCGGCATGAATATACAGTGTAGTTTCACGTGCATATTGTAAAAACCTACCAATCCTATTACAATATAGACCTATAAAGTGAACAAACACGTTTTGAGAGTATATTTGAGATTATATAACGCAAACAGACTGGTTTTTGAGGCACTTTCATCATAACATATTTTTTTTTACCAGAAACTAGAAATTGTCAACCTTTTCAAAGAGAGTGAGTAGAACCTGTCAAAGAGTTATATAACCTCTAGCTTAAAGGCATCTCATCGAGTTTGATTAAGAATGCAACATGTCTAGAATTGATGCCATATGCTGTTGAATCATTTACCAAAAAATAACTATATTTGCAAAAAAAAGGGTTTAGCATTTGCGAATTGGACTCTATGAACGATATTAATTAATGTTTGAATAATAGGAGCGTGAATGATTCTCCATAGTGATTGGATCGTATAAAGACGGAGAAAAAGTGTGAAACTGATTGGTAGTTAATCTAAGCTTCAAGATTATATTCACTCACGACTTCTTTATTATACATTTAGAACAATATTAATTTATGGAAACGGTTAATGATGATAAAATAGTTTTATGACTTGACCTAGCTTTACTTCTTTGATGTGTCCTGTATAATCACAAGTGGCGTTTGAACAGTGTTGTCAATTTAAAATAGAGTTTAACGCTATAGTATACTAAAAAGTTAATACTAAGAGCGATGTAGATGGCAAGAAAAGAATTTTAATAATGGATAGCTTTATTTCTTCGATGTGTTCTGTATAATACACAAGTGCCGTTTTAACAGTGTTGTCAGTTTAAAATAGAACCTAACGTTAAAGTACACTAAAAATTAATACTAAGAGAGATGTAGATGGCAAGAAAAGAATTTTAATAATGAATTTCAGAACAAACCTTAGAAATCCTTGCAAATCAAGTAGTAAGGTGTATCTGAGTACGAACCATCAAGAATCATCATCAAGAGACCTCAACCACCCAAAGGTCCCCTATCCCCAAACTCGAAGTGCGCCCCCCAATTTTTTTTATGCATCTTAAAATAAGATAAAATACGCTTACGGATCTAAAAATTTTACACTATCCTTGAACAAAGACATGATGCAGCTTTCCAACAGGTACTTTTCGGCCTATTATTAAAAATACTTAGTTTATTACGTGTATTAAATCTGGGTTTTTTTACGCGGTGGAACGATAAACACATAAGTCATATCTTTAAAAAAAGTGAAGATATAGCATTTTAATAAAGTGTGTTCACATGACAATGTTATTGTAGCATTGAATACCAACAAGGAGAAGTATTTAAACTATGAAACAAGGACAAGTGGTAGCACTATTGGAAATGTATGCATGCATTTTCATGACAGTAAGGAATTAAATTTCTTTGAAGTACCGAAAAAGTTCAACTCTTATGTTGGTGGATATGCGAGATTGAGATCTCCAGAGATGATTGCACTCAAAGAGAATGCCAACATAAAAATAATCGTTGATGATAGAGGACAACTCCTTGCTACTGTTGCAGGTAACACATTACCTGCTGATACATCCTATCGTCAGCTTTCGGGTATTAGCATTCAACGGAAGATCAAAAAAAGAAAGGCCTACTCTTCTACTAATATCATAAACCATATCTTGTCTACGTGCCGAAACTGTTACATGTGTAAAAATAATCTGATAATAGACAGTGAAATTGCCAGAAAAATAAAAAGGGCATTGGTAGAAAATATCACTATGGAATATAAAGATAAATCGATGAACAAAGTACCAGCAAACGTTACTGCCATTGATCAAACAGTCAATGAACCAAATAATACCAAAGACGAAAAGCATATTGAGCCTGTCAATGACACACCAGTAAAAATTGTGTATGACTCAAAATGGAATAATGATTATTCTACTGATTACAAACTAAGAGAAGACAATAACTACAATATCAAGAGAGAACATGGTAAAGTATTTTATGGTACGTATTCAAAATTTGCATCCTTTGTCGGATATACTGGATAAAATTGACAAAATCTAAATATCAGATTGAATAAAGGCTTTATCCATATCATTTGTCAGATATGACGGAAAAATTCACAAAATGTAAGTATCAGAGTGATTAAATGCTTTTTCAGCTTTCTTTGTTAGATATCTCGGATAAGTTCTAAGCGTCACAGTAATTAAATTCTATATCAATATAACTTTCTCGGATTCATATGATAAAATTGGTAAAAATCTAAGCATCAGAGTGAATAAATGCTTTATCAACATCCTGTAAATGCATTTTCACCATCAAATGTAGGGTATATAGGAAAAAATTGACAATTGAAAAGATACATGGGATAAAATAGACAAAATATAAGTATCAGAGTTAATAAATTCATTATCAACATCCTTTTTCAGATATTTAGGATAAAACTGACAGAATCTAAGTATCAAAGTGATGAAATTCCATATAAAAATCCTTTTTTTGAATACGTGGTATAAAATTGACAAAATCTAAGTATCAGAGTTAATAAATGCATTATCAACATCCTTTAAATGCATTATCAACATCATTTGTCGGGTATATCGGATAAAATTGACAAAATCTAAGTCTAAGATTGATTACATTCTATATCAACATCCTTTCTTGAATACTTGGGATAAACTTGACAAAATCTAAGTATCAGAGTTATTGAATTCTATATCAACATCCCTTTCTCAGATACATGGGATAAAATCGACAAAATCTAAGTATCAGAGTGAATAAATGCTTTATCAATATCCCTTAAATGCATTATCAACATCACATGTCAGATACATTGGATAAAATTGACAAAATCTAAGTACCAGAAAGAATAAATTCGTTTCGAAAGTTCGTTTACGTAACTTACGAATTAACTTACGTAACGAACCTCTATGTTCTTATATTTTTAATACGTAAATTAGAGGGTTCGCCCCCTAGTCAATACCTTGCTCTTTAAGCTAAAGTTCGAATTTTGTTCCAATTCTTGAAAAATTACCCCTTAATCACAAATGCAGTTAATTAGAATAAATAGCTCCTATGATAGCACTAAATCAGTAGTAAGGCCATAGAGAATATGAAACCTACATTGAAACTTACACCTGCAGCATGAATATACAGTGTAGTTTCACATGCATATTGCAAAAAGCTACCAAATCTTTTATAATATAGACTTATAAAGTGAACAAACACGTTTTGAGAGTATAATTGAGATTATATAACGCAAGCAGACTGGTTTTTGAGACACTTTCATCATAAAATTTTTTTTTTTTACCAGAGACTAGAAATTGTCAAACTTTTCAAAGAGAGTGAGTTGAACCTGTCAAAGAGTTTGATAACATCTAGCTTAAAGGCATCTCATCAATTTTGATTAAGAATGCAACATGTCTAGAATTGATGCCATATGCTGTTGAATCATTTACCAAGAAAATAACTCTATTTACAAAAAAAGGGTTTAGCATTTGCGAATTGGACTCTATGAACGATATTAATTAATTTTGAATAATAGGAGCGTGAATGATTCTAATTAGTGATTGGATCGTATGAAGATGGAGAAAAAGGGTTCAACTGATTAGCAGTTAAGTAACCCCAAAGAGCATGTTAACTCATAGCTTATTTATTATAAATTTGGAACAATATCAACCTATTAAAATGGTTACCGATGATAAAATGGTCCTCTGAGTCGACCTAGCTTTACTTTTTTGATGTTTTTTGTATAATAAACAAGTGGTGTTTGAACAATGTTGTCAATTTAAAATAGAATTTAACGTTATAGTATACTAAAAAGTTGATACTAAGAGAGATGTAGATGGCAAGAAATGAATTTTAATAATGGATAGCTTTACTTCTTCGATGTGTTCTGTATAATACACAAGTGGTGTTTGAACACTGTTGTCAGTTCAAAATAGAGTCTAACGTTATACTGTACTAAAAAGTTGATACTAAGAGAGATGTAGATGGCAAAAAAAGAATTTGAATGATGAAATTCTGAACAAACCTTAGAAATCCTTGCAAATGAAGTAGTAAGGTGTATGTGAGTACGAACCGTCAATGATCATAAGCACCAGCGACCCTAACCAGCAGACATCAACCCCCCAAAGGTCTCCTATCCCCAAACTCAAAGGGCACCCCCCTCCACTCCAACTTTTTGGCCCCCTCCCCCCACTTTTTTTGAATTTTTTTTTTTTTTTTTTTAGCTTTTTTTTATTATTTTTTTTAACATGATATATTTTTTTAATTTTTTTACATGTCTTCGAATGAGATGAAACACTTAAAACAAAACAAAAATCACATTTAATATTTTCCAAACTCAAATTGAGAATGGTATAGACATGTTAGTCATGACCTTTACTATTAGAAAAATAATATATGAAGTAGCACTTTTTTTTATTGGACTAAAATTTTTTTTTGGACTTCGAAACTATTCAACTTTTTTTTTACGTATCTTAAAATGACATAAAATATGCTTACGGCTCTAACAATTGTACTCTATGCTTGCTCAGAGACACGATGCGGCTTTCCCACTGGTACATTATGGCGGGTTATCGACACTATCTAGTTTATTGAATGTATTAAATCATTATTTTTCTACGCGGTGGAACGATAAACACATAAGTCATATCTTTAAAATCAGTGAAGATGGAATATTTTAATAAAGTGTGTTCACATGACAATGTTATTGTAGCATTGAATTCTGACAAGGAAAGTTATTTAAAGTATAAAACAAGCACAAGTGGTAGCACTATTGGAAATGTATGCATGCATTGTCATGACAGTAAGGAATTAAATTTCTTTGGAGTACCGAAAAAATTAAAGTCTTATGTTGGTGGATATGCGAGATTGAGACACTCAAGGAGAATGCCAACATAAAAATAATCGTTGATGATAGAGGACAACTCCTTGCTACTGTTGCAGGTAACACATTACCTGCTGATACATCCTGTCGTCAGCTTTCGGGTATTAGCATTCAACGGAAGATCAAAAATAGAAAGGCCTACTCTTCTACTAATATCATAAACCATATCTTCTCTACGTGCCGAAACTGTTACATGTGTAAAAATAATGTGATAATAGACAGTGAAATTGCCAGAAAAATAAAAAGAGCAGTGGTAGAAAATATCACTATGGAACATAAAGCTGAATCGATGAAAAACAAAGTACCAGCAAATTTTACTACCCTTGATCAAAGACTCAATAAACCAAATGAAACTAAAGAAGAAAAACATATTGAGCCTTTCGATGACACACCAGTAGAAGTTGTGTATGATTTAAAATGGAATAATGATTATTCTACTGATTACGAACTAAGAGAATACAATAACTACAATATCAAGAGAGAACATGGTAAACTATTTTATGGAACGGATTCAAAATGTGCATCCTTTGTCGGATATGCTGGATAAAATTGACAAAATCTAAGTATTAGATTGAATAAATGCTTTATCAACATCATTTGTCAGATATGACGGATAAAATTGACAAAATCTAAGTATCAGAGTGAATAAATGCTTTATCAGCATCCTTTGTCAGATATCTCGGATAAAATATAAGTATCACAGTGATTAAATTCTATATCAGCATTGCTTTCTCGGATGCATGGGATAAAATTGATAAAATCTAAGTATCAGAGTGAATAAATGCTTTATCAACATCCTCTAAATCAACATCATATTTCTGCTTTATTGGATAAAATTGACAAAATCTAAGTATGAGTTTGATTAAATTCTATATAAATAACCCTTTCTCGAATACATGGGATAAAATTGACAAAATATAAGTATTGGAAGGAATAAATTCTATATAAAAAACACTTTCTCGAATACATGGGATAAAATTGAAAAAATCTAAGAGTCAGAGTGAATAAAATTTTTTTATATCAACATCTATTGTCAGATACATCGAATATAATTGACAAAATCTAAGTATCAGAGTGAATAAATACTGTATCAGCATCCTTTGTCGAATATATCGGATAAAAGTGACAAAATCTGATTACCAGAGTGAATAAATGCATTATCAACATCATTTGTCGGATATGTCAGTTAAAATTGACATGTCGGATAAAATTGACAAAACTTAAGTGTCAGAGTGAACATTTTTTTTTTATCAACATTTTTTGTCAGATACATCAAATATTATTGACAAAATCTAAGTGTTAGAGTGAATAATTTTTTTTATCAACATCCTCTGTCAGATACATCGGATAAAATTGACAAAATCTAAATATCAGACTAAATGTTTTATCAACATCATTTTTCAAATATGTCAGACAAAATTTTTTTATCAAGAAAATATCTTAATTTGTTTAAGGTATAGTATGAATGGCTTACAAAACACACAAAAATATTATCAGAATGAATAAGTTATTTACCAACATCCTTTGTCGAATATGTCATTATGAAAAAAATTGTAAGTAAGTGAGTAAGTAAGTAACAAACTCTTTCTTGAATTCACCTCTTGGATACACAATACAGAAATTTAATTCAGGAAATTATGAAAAAAATTGATCAAATTCTTTATTAACATTCATTATCGATTAAAGTCACTTCCTGTACATACAATACAGCAATTTTCTAAAATATAAGTATCAGAGTAATTAAATTCTATATAAACATCACTTTCCCGGGTACATAGGAAAAAGTTGACAAAATCTGGCAGAGTGAATAAATTTTTTATCAGTATCTTTTGTCAGATACATCGGATAAAATTGACAGAATCTAAGTGTCAGAGTGAATAATTTTTGTTTGTCAACATCCTTTGTTAGATACATCAAATAAAATTGACAAAATCTAAATTTCAGAATGAATAAATGCTTTAACAACATCCTTTATCGGATATGTCGGATAAAACTGACAAAATCTAAGTATCAGAGTGACTAAATTCTATATCAACATCCTTTTCTCGGATACATAGGATAAAATTGACAAATTCTAAGTGTTAGAGTGAATAAATTTTTTTTATAAACATCCTTTGCAGATACATCGGATAAAATTGACAAAATCTAAGTATCAGAGAGAATAAATTCATTATCAACATCTTTTGTTGGATATGTCGGATAAAATTGACAAAATTTAAGTATCAGAGTGAATAATTTTTTTTAGCAACATCCTTTGCCAGATACATCGAATAAAATTGATAAAATATAAGTGTCAGAGTGAATGAATTTTTTTATCAACATCCTTTGTCAGATACATCAAATAAAATTGACAAAATCTAAATTTCAGAATGAATAAATGCTTTAACAACATCCTTTATCGGATATGTCGGATAAAATTGACAAAATCTAAGTATAAGAGTGACTAAATTCTATATCAACATCCTTTTATCCCATGGGTGGGGGGGGTAAGTATAGCATATATTAAATAGCCTACGTAACCTAACTTAGGTAGCCTACCTTTTTTTTCCCTAAACTCCCAAAAGACCAAAGTTTGAATATTGTAAACGCAATGACAAACCACGGTTTACAATCCAATTCTCTATTGAAAGACTCGTTTGACTAGTTTCTTAAGTAACTTCCATATACAATATATCGCGTGGGTTCCGGCTAATTGACAAGTACCTTTTTTCTTTTTTGGGAAATAAGAATATAATCGGATAAAATTGACAAAATCTAAGTATCAGAGTGAATAATTTTTTTTAACAACATCCTTTGTCAGATACATCGAATAAAATTGATAAAATATAAGTGTCAGAGTGAATAAATTTTTTTATCAACATCCTTTGTCAGATACATTAAATAAAATTGCCAAATTCTAAATTTCAGATGAAAAAATACTTTAACAACATCCTCTATCGGAAATGTCGGATAAAATTGACAAAATATAAGTATCAGAGTGACTAAATTCTATATAAACATCCTTTTATCCCATGGGTGGGGGGGGGGGTAAGTATAGCATATATTAAATAGCCTACGTAACCTAACTTAGGTAGCCTACCTTTTTTTTCCCTAAACTCCCAAAAGACCAAATTTTAAATATTGTAAATGCAATGACAAACCAAGGTTTGCAATCAAATTCTCTATTGAAAGACTCGTTTGACTAGTTTCTTAAGTAACTTCTCCATACAATATATCGCGTGGGTTCCGGCTAATTGACAAGTACCGTTACTTTTTTCTTTTTTGGGAAATAAGAATATAATGTTTAAACCACAAAAATAACAGTGGTCAAGTATGATTCTGAATTGTGGGCACTTCGAAAGGCCGAGGAAGATTTATTGCATCTTTTCCAACTTAACTGTCCAAGATTGTCTGAGATATACTCTCTTGACATGGGCGTAGGGAGGGGGGGGCAGGGGGGCAGCGGCCCCCCTAGACCTTCAAAATTGCAGTACATACTTCTAGAAAATCAAATGGTTTAACAAGCAGTTGATAAAACGTCCTCCAACACACTATCAACAGCCCTCCTAGACAATATGCCGTCTATACCCATGTCTCTTGACTGAACCTAGATCAAGCAAAATGCTGTATGAAAAATGTGGCCCGATTCCTTTTTCTAGGGCTATAATCAGGGTCATATCTATGATTTTTTTTTGGGGGGGGGGGTACAAAAGGATTTTTTATTGGGTGGGGGGTACAAAAATAAACTTTTAAAACGCATTAAAAATTTGTTTATATTCATTTTTGTTACGTTTTTACGAGCCGGACAAACATTTGGGGGGGGGGGCCTCATACCTCATATCTCCCCCTTGGATACGTCCTTGGCTATAATAAAAGAAAATAAAAGATAATTTATTGCAAATATTGTATTTTTGGCCATCCATTTGGGGTGAAACGAAAAGCAGATCTTCCCCGCATAGGGTATTGAGAACTCACAAGAAAGTATTTAAAAGAAACTGAAACTTTATGGAATGGGACAAAGAGTGAAAATTTTAGTACAGTCAGATGGAAGAGGAGCTTGTGCAGCTGTTTTGGGAGCTTCTGCAGCTGTGTTTGGAGCTTGTGAAGCTGTTAGTTGCAGAATTAGTAGTGCATCACCTCTTTTTTCAAATTGAGCTCTTTGTGCAGGCTCGATCTGAAAATTTAAATATAACATTTCCATATCTTAAGATTGTACGTTTATGAAGGTTGCAAGGCTATGAAACAAAGACATATTTATGTTGCTAACAAAGTCGTAATTATGGCAGCGAAGATGAACTGATATTGAAGATCGTATGACGACCAAATGTACGATTTTATTGCAGTTAGTTTTAATCTTTGTATAATTTGCCTATTTGGCGTTATTTTGCAAACTTAAAAGACGCGCCATAATTTTCGGATGAAGAAGATCTGCTGCTTTCCTGTTTTTTTTTTCTATATGTCCCAACTTCATAGAAAATACATAAAAAATAGTAACTCGTATAAAATACTGTCAGGGGTTCTTTAAAGTTAAAAAAAAATATGGAGGTAAAAATCTAAAAACATTTGAAAAAAAAGAATAGATAAATAAAAGAATTTATTTACATAAAGTAAGTTCGACTGATCAAATATCCGTCTTTCAACTGCTTTTAACTTTTGACTGGAGCATATTTCGACAATAATGTCTTGGCAAAATATGCTTAATATTCTGTAGAACCTCCAAATACTCAATCTTTTAGAGGGGTCCCCGGACGGAATTTAGGAATTCGCCTGACCATTTATACATGTTTTTTTTTCTCAAAGTTGACAAAACTTTGGTGTAAATAAAGAATACACCTTGTTTATCGAAAAATCAAAGAGCATCATTTTCGAGAGGGTGGCCACTTTGTGATGGAAACTGCCAAGCGTGAATGAACTTTGCAGCACACGTGGCGTTCTGAGATGTATACTAGTTGGCTGCAAGTGGGCGTTCCCTCAATCATTTTGGTACTATCAGGAATTAGGGCCGTCACGTAGGGGGGAGGGGGGAAGCCTCCCCTCCCAATGTTTTCGGTCACTCGGTAAAAAAATTAATTCGGTAAAATCGTAGTGCTTTGCGACACGATGTTTTTGACGCAGCTAAAATTCTTTGTTCGGTTCAATAAAGACCACGAAAATAATGACATGTCATCTACAGAAATTTTGAACTTTGTCAGTAAACGCACCAGTTTTACCGACTCCTGGCGTTATTTCATAGATGGTGCCACAACTTCCCATTTGGTTAGATAAACAACATTAAAATAGTGACATGACAGGTACCGAAATCTAAATCTCGGTTGGTAAATGGAGTGGTTTTACCGACTCGTGTAGTGATTTTACGTATTGTATTCGAAACGGACATTATGCTAATTATTGACAAAAACAGTCGGTAAAAATGACCAGCCAATCGGTAAAATCTCTTGCCCCCCTTAAACATTTTGGCTAGTAACAGCACTGTCAGGAATACTATCTAACTGTTTTTGCATATTTTTCAGTTTACATGCCTCCCCCAGGGTGTGGTACAACTTAAAAAAGAGCGAATGCACTATTAATTCAAGTATTTCGTTTCTTTGGTTTTAGTCTGCAAATCTTGCATCGTAAAACATCTGAAAGGAAGTAATTTTTGCCCTGCTTGTGACGTTCTGGTGCATAAAACCAAACCACTAATGCACATCAGGTAAGCTAATCTCTACTAAGATAATCGATTTTTGCAAAATCAATTGCTGATTTCTGAATTTTGCTCTTAGTATATCGTTTTTTAATTTCTTCTCGTCAGGCTAAAAATTATTCATCAGCAAGCTCCTGAGTTGAGCGTTATAATGAAACTCAATGTCCATTCATTCAAGCTTCAGTTAACAGTGTTTGCTATGTTTAAGTAGTCTTTGTGTTCAGTTTCAGTTTTCTGTGACTTTTGTGTCTGATGGCTCTTCCCGAGCTTCCTGTATTGATTGAACAACCTGATTGTACAAATTGATTGAAAAAAGGACCATCTGATAAACGTAGAGTTCAGCTAGTCAAATTCAAGCAACGAAAACCTTTCGAACAACAACTACAATAATTCAAAAAACAACGAAGAAAAAACAAAAACAGTGACACTATTTCAAATGGAAGATTAAACAATAGTTGCGTTTCTGCTTAGTTACGGACCTTAGTCTTAGCTCTAGGCAGCTGTGCTTAAAAAAGTGCTGTCATTGTATTTTACAATCTCAGAGCCCTTGGGCATTGACATTTGAATCCCCGAGCGAAAACGCCTTGTAAGCATGTCAAGTCAGGCTAAAAACCCAGGAGGGATCTAAACCTGTCAGTACCTGCGGCAAGAACAGTGGCGGATTTAAGTATTTGCCACCAGTAGGCTATTTCAATTTTTCCACCCTACTTACCATTACAAAGCAAGTCCGTTTTTACAATCTTATTAAAAACTATTTTATGTTAATGAAATAATAACTTTAAAGTTTGTGAAATATCTTAGTAGAGTTAATAATAAATAAGTATAAGTAATAAATAAGAATACCTTCTGCCTGTTATTAATATGATTGCCAATTACGGTATCCTTGTGAAGGTGAAGGTTTAGTTTTACTAATTATTTTTGCTAGTCAGTATACTCATTGATTTAGTAAATTATGTGAGTAGGCTATGTTAATTGTTATAGAAAAAAATCATTTTGTATTTGCCGAAAAAAATACTACCGACAATGTCAGTAAAATTGCCAACAAAATACACTGTACACATCAGATAAATTTGAAAGAGCTTATTCAGGGATTTTAAAATTTTGAAACATAAGCGATGCCAATAAAGCGATTACGCCAAAGAATCAGTGTATTAAAATAACAAACACATATATCAATATTTGTTCCTTTATGTAATATTTATTATTGTAAATTTTTTTTGGTCACCCCGAATTTAAGCCGCCCCCAAATTTTGCCGTCCATGTGCGCTCCTTGCACACCGCCTAGGAATGGCCCCGGTACGTTCATTACGTAGGGCGCTAGCACTGTCTCTTCAGCTTCGGTCAATTTGAACATTTTTTCGCATTTTTTATTAAAATCCGCCGCCTCCTAAAATTTTCCGTCCTCGGCCTCAGCCTACTGGTAAATCCAGCACTGGGCAAGAATGACATTTGGTTCCCCCGGTCAACAAAAAGGTGTGCGTGTAACTATACCCTCGTTTAACTGAACCCCAAGCAACTGACCCCCTGTAACTGAAACCTCGTCCATCTGAATCCTGGTGCGTATGAACCTCCATGGAACTGAACCCCCGCTTAGCTGAACCCTCGTATAACTGAACCTCCGTGCAACTGATTCCCATTTAACTGAATCCTCGTGCGAATCAACCCCATTTAACTGAACCCTCGTACATCTCAACCCCCGTTCAACCGAACCCCGTGCAACTCAACCCTCATTCGATTCCATATCGATGCAACTCAAACCCATTTAGCTCACCTCCCATTCAACTCAACTTCCATCCAATTCAATCCTCATTTAACTCAATCTTCATTCAACCCAAACCCTGTTTAATCCAAACCTGTCTGACTAAACCCCTATTCAAATCAATCGCATTCAGCTCAACCCTCCTCAAATCAACAACATAACTAGAAAATGTAATTCAGCCCGTTTTGTCGAAGGTGACGAAAGCTGACTCAAACTAAATGGTCTTTTTTATTTTATTTTCTGCCGTTTCGGTGTAAAAGTATCCCCCTACAAAAAACAACAATTCATCCTTTGCCCTATATATTTAAAAATTAGCAAAAGTTGTTTTGCTCAGGGTCAGAACACACCTGATGGTCATGGTCGCAGCAATAGTTGTACCTTAATACAGAGAAAACCAGCAACTAGTTCAAGAATTACAGCTGTTATTTAAATTAATCTTTTTGGTAAAAGTTTATTGCGGAGACAAACTTAAAGTAATTTCTAAAAAGAGCTGGAAACGCTGATAAATCTTCCTTTTTCTGTTTTATTTGTCCAGTACTATTAGGGCACTAGAATATCGTAAAGAGCTGTTTAAGGTTATTTGAAAGCTAATATTCACATTTAAGTGCTTTTTCATAATTTCGTCATGACAACACTATCATTAAATGCCTTATGGCACAAAAATGCGATTTTAGTGTCATTTCTGGAGTGTAAACGATTGGAATCATAAAAGGTTTACCACTGAAATCCCCATGATCAGGAACCCCTAAACTAATGTTTAAAATGCCCCTCTTCAATACTCCCTTTTTTAGTCACCTTCGTAAGTGAAGAAAAAAGAGTTTTGAGAAAACTACCCAGTGGAAATTTTTTTTATTCAAATACATGGCTAATTCGTTAATCATAAAGGCCATTTATTTTCATTTCAAAACTACAAAATTCATTATTTCGCAGTTTATGTAACGTATATTTACAAAACCAGCTAAAAAAAAGCTGACTCATGATATTTCCGGTTCTAGGCGAATACCCCCCCCACCGCGGAAAATACCCCCCCCCCCCAAAAAAAATACCCCCCGTGGAAAATAAGGCTTTACAAATTTTAGAACTTTATTTGAGTTTTTTTTTTCCGAACGGGGAAGGAATTTTGGTACTTGTGTATTATGCGCCACTCACTCAAGTTTACGCTGTGTAAAATTCGAGAACACACCGGTTTTTTTGTTAGTGTCTTCGTTACTTTAGAAATAAATTCGCGCTATATATTTACACATTAGGGGGGGGGGTAAGCATAGTGGGTCTGTTAGAGATATTCGTTTTGTACAATTATTCTGCATATTATATAGATAGACAAATGTGTGTATTTTAAAGCCAAATATACGGCCATGAACACAGTAAAATAACATGAATGAATATAGTGAAGGCGGGGGTGTGTGTCCCCTCCCCATAGAAATATCCTCTGGAAAATTTAATCCTGGCGAAGATTTACCCTGGACAATTACCCTTAACATCTCCACACTTAAAATTAAATCGGCAAAGAGAAAGCAAGACAAATAAAGAAATTTCGTATATGAATTCTTGCAAATTCGAATTTTACACAGCGTAAACTTGAGTGAGTGGCGCATAATACACAAGTTCCAAAATTCCATCCCCCTACGAAAATAAAAAAAAATGGGAGGGCATTTTTTGTGGGGTTAAACAAGCCCTCCATTCACTATATTCATTTATGTTATTTTACTGTATTCATGGCCGTATATTTGGCTTTAAAATACACTTATTTGTCTATCTATCTAATATGCAGAATAATTGTACCAAACACATTTTGCATGCAGACCCGTTATGCTTACCCCCTCCCCTAATGTGCAAATCTATAGCGCAAATTTATTTCTAAAGTACCGAAGAAACTAGCAAAAAAAAAAACGGTGTGTTCACGAATTTTACACAGCGTAAACTTGAATGAGTGGTGCATAATAGCCTACACAAGTACCAAAATTCCATCCCCCTACAGAAATTAAAAAAATAAAACTCAAATAAAATTCTCAAACTTGGAAAGGCTTATTTCCCCAGGGGGTTATTTTTTTTTTTTTTTTTGGGGGGGGGGGGTATTTTCCGCGGGGGTATTTCCAACGGGGGGGGGGGTATTTTCCGGGGGTAAACGCCGGCCACCAATATTTCCCTGTATTTGGAGTATTTTGAAAAAAAAACTAGCTCTTTATACGAAGACTGGGTTAGCTTGAGTTTATTAGATAATTTAAATTATATGGTAAAAGTTATAAGTACTATATTGACTTTTTTTTCATTACCACACTGCCTTTCTTTGACGAAACGAATAAGATTTTCATTAGGGATAAGTCCTTTATTAGACAGTGAAAAAATAAATACAAAAGTTCTGAATATCTCGAAGACACAGTCGGTCTTCAGTCGGTATTTCCGCTGATGATGAAGACCGACTGTGTCTTCGAAATATTCAGAACTTTTGTATTTGTTTTTCACTGTCTAATCAAGGACTTATCCCTATTGAAACTGTTATTCGTTTTGTCATAAGTATCATCACTAATGACTGACTAATAAACACTTTATAAGTCAGTCTTTTATTTTGTGCAGGCTAGTTAAAGACTTTCTTGCTCCTAAGAGCAACATCCTTGTTTTTTTTTAGTTACGGTTTGTGTTTTCAGTAAAGCTCTAGTTTTCATTAGGCTATTCTACATATATGAGGTGATATCATGGGTTAAAACCAAAGTTAGAATCTTTACATGTTTTATCTTGTTGTACCTGTTTGTTTGTTTAAGTCGTGTGAATAAATGCCTGTCAAGATCGTTCATGAAAAAGCTGTTTCGTTGTCACAAAAAAAGAAAAATAAAATCGGAAGTCGCAAACCATTAAAGCTAGATTTAATTGTTGAACGAAGATTGAGTAAACTGGGGCCCAGTTAAATGGGGGTACAGTTCCACGAGGGTTCAGTGAAATGGGAAGGAGCTGAACGTGTGTTGAGTTCCTCGTGGATCCAGTTAAACGGGGGTTCAGTTGCACTGAAGTTCAGTTTTGTGAGACTTAACTTGCAGGGTTCAGTTCCACGGGTTCATTTGCATGAGGGTCCAGTTAAATGGGATTGAGTTGCACGATGGTTCACTTAAATGGTGTTGAGTTGCACAGGGGTTCAGTTTTACGACGGTTCAGTTGCACGGGGCCTCAGTTACACAGGGGGCTCAGCTGCACGAGGGTTCAGTTGTACGAGGGCTCAGATGCATGGGGGTTCACTTGCACAACGGTTATATTACACGAGGTTTCAGGTATAATCGAACCCAACAAAAGCTTTGTAAATATCAAATCATGGTTATTTTACTTCTTTATTTATTGTATATTTATTTAATTGTTTTACTGTCATTAATATGTTTTATGCAAATCCTAGATATACAATAAGCTTGAAAAAAAATCCATAAGATTCGGCGTAACAATATTCTATTGGTAACACATTATACATACAATTTAAATTATGTAGAGTTAATCTGATCATTTAATTAGCTTTAAGTGCTTTACTTGAAGCAAATATCTTTACAATGTCTTTCTATGAAAGCTTCTATGCCATATCATGTTCTATTTTGTTTTTTTTACCCAGGCTTGTCAACCGCTGCCTGGCCGTCGTATTTGTAAGATAGTTTTTAATTAAAATTATTTGCTGAAGTTTCTTTCATTAGAAGGCATAGTTAAGTACATTTTCAAGGCAAACGTTGCCACGTTCCAGAGACGAAAAATTAGTGTTTGAATTTTATTTTATCCGACCAAAAAGTACCTTATGAGCTAGCGTTGTCTGCGAACCAGTGCCCGGCGCAGCTGCCCCTTTGCCCCCATAGACTCGTCCCTGTAAAAACCAGCAGATAAAGTCCTCAAGAACAGCTATTCTCAGCTTTGGAATTTGCCATTGGCGCTAGAGCCCGAAAAACAATGACATTTTGTCCGATGACAGATAAAAACAATGACAGTTTGTCCGATGACAAACAAAAACGACGAAAATTTTCCTGGTGACAAAAAAAACAATGACAGTGTATCTGATGACAAGAGAAAAAACAATGAAAGCTTATCTGATGATAAGAAAAAACAATGACAAAAACAAATAATGACGGTTTGCCCGATGACAGAAAAAAAACTGATGAAACGTTTTCCTATGACAGTCTTGGTAAGGAAAAAAAAAATATGGCAAAAAAAAAACGATGATCAAATTAGCTAATAGTAAATTGTCCAGATACGAATGAAAACTGGGTTGAAACTGAAACATGGATTAACATTTTGGGTACTCCCGTACAATCCAGAACACACTCGAGAAATGAAGTTAGGTCAATCATTATGAAATATACCAAGACATGATGTGAAAATATATACTTTTGATTATATAATAATATAATTTGGGCTATATATTCGCACATTAGGAGGGTGATGGCAAAGTAATGTAACCTAACGTAACCTTTCCCCCACACCCCCCCCCCTCATGTGCAAATATATAGCCCAAATTATGCAAGTCCAATGCATTCTGTCACCCGTCATTTGTCTTTGTAACTATGAAACCGGTTATCTTAGATCTTTCGTTGAGCAAACTTCTCGAGTGTGTTCTGGATTTTACCAGAGTACCAAATTTTGCTATGCACTATCATATGCTAATCTCAGAATTGAAGTCGAAATTTTCCATCGCCCAGCATTTTCCTTTTTTATTTTAAATTTTTCTTCCTGTTTAATAGCATTTATATATAAAACTTGCTGATTAGAAGGAGTATTTTGTATTTAAATTCCAGTCAATTATGTTTGGCTAGTAAAGTTTGGTGATTTTGCCTGTGAATTCAAGAATAACTCAAAAATAACATTTGCTCCCAGATTTTCTTCGCCCCTCCCTAGATAATATCCTTCTTGTATCTTCATCAAAACAAACTAAATTGTTCAAACAAAAATGGTCCCCTCTTTAGAAACTAAAAAAAAAAAAAAAAAAAAAAAAAAAAAAAAAGTAAACAATTTTCTTAATCATTTATTAACCCTTCCGCAGAAGGTCGCACTGTTTACAGAACGGATTTAATTTTCATATAGAATATACCATATGTATCTCGCTTTCGAAAAGCCTGAACAACAAGAACCTGTTCTGCTTTGAGTCCTTTATGTCATGATTGCAGCGATAGCTGTAATCTAGTAAAGAGCGAACCACGTCCCAAATTAGCCAAAAGTCTAAAATCCGTTTACAAGAAGCTATCTAGTGAGTTAAAATTGTCATTTGAAGCTGATTCAGGAATGATGATTATTATTTCAATTAAACTTAACATTAAAATAGTATTTTGAAAACAAATTTACAGGAATTTTCAAAAAGAGCCTTAAACCCCTCGAAAATGGCGTTGGATCAAAATAGCAAGTAGACCATTCGAATCCCCATTCCTGAAAACCTAATCCAGGGAACTTACAACCCCCCCCCCTCGACCTTGAACAACAAGGAAAATCGCTAGTTTTAATTGGTTTGCATGTGTATATCCTTTTGTTCTTAATTGTTTTTTTTCCGCTAGCAGGTACTGGAACATCATGGAAAGCTGTTTAAGGTTTAATTTATAAGATAATTTTTATATATAACCTCTTTTTATAAATTCGACTTGATAAAATCATCATGAAGTGCCATATGTCACCCAAAAAAGGTAAACTTTGAGTGCCAATTCCGGAATCGAAATCCTGGGTGGGGCGAACATCACAGAGAGCTGTTTAAGGGCTTATTTGAAAGTTATTTTTTATTTATAATGGCTTTTTTTTAATTTGACTTGATGATGCCATAATAAAGTGCTGTGTAGTACCCAAAATTGCACTCTGGGTGCCACTTCTAGAATAGAAAGTCTGGGAAGAATGATAAAGGCACTAGCATAATCTCCATAGCTTAAAACATTAATTCTGTGGATTGCAATCACCCCTGTCACTCCTCCCTGCCCCCTTAATATTATTCACAAATCGTCTACTAACTAACAGAACTAATAGGCTACCGCAACATAATAGATTAACAACAGCCAATTTGCTGCCATTAATCTTCATTGCAGTGTTGCAGTCTTTTTCTGGTTTCATTTGACTATTTCTTATGCATCCTGAAAGAATTTTATACACATTGTACTTATTGATAAGTACGATCCTTTTTATTCATCTGACCAAACACTTGAAAGCTTTGATCAAATCTCTAGATTATTTGGAAATATATGAAAATCGAATCATTACTCAATGAGTCTCCCTCTTTCAGAAACCACGTAGACAAGGTGATGCGTGCGAAGCGTTGCGAAAGTGTGCCGGTACTCTTGCATTATAAGGGCCTTTCTAAAAAGTCAAGTTTGGTCAATGCTAATGAAATAAAATAGGATGAATATATAATAGTTTAGAAACAAATTTGGGCTATATATTTGCACATTAGGGGAGGGGGGGGGGGGGGGTAAAGTAAACCGTATATTAAATACGTAACCTAACCTAGGTACCTTCCCCCCGCCTAAACCCCCCAAAAACAACAGTTTAAATATCGTATACGCAATAAAAAACACGCTATCATTGTGTTACTCTATAGCGGTTAACCCGTCAAAACGGGTTAACCGCCAAAAAACAACAGTTTAAATATCGTATACGCAATAAAAAACACGCTATCATTGTGTCACTCAATAGCAGTTAACCCGTCAAAAACGGGTTTTTCATGACTGGTTTCCTTGTAAAGGCCCATATAATGCAAGAGTACCAGTGTGTCGAGTATGTTGGCACTGCACGGTACATGGGGTGTTTCGAGGTGTACGCCAGGTGACAGTAATCTCTCAAAGACTACTGATTTTATTATCTAATTATGATATGCTGATTATTCTTTAATAAGATAGCCAAACCATTGCATAATGTGTATTTTTGTTATACCAGATTCAGGAGCGTGTCCATGGGAGGAGGCTCCCAATTTTGAACACCCCCTTCCATCAAAAAATATTTCTCGGACTCGTAGATTGTTGGTAAAAATGCAAAATAAAAATACTTTATCTTCTAAAAGCTAAGAAACATTTCTCCTGCTCGTAAGTTTTCTTAAGATGCAGGTATAAAGACTCTTAACCCCCCGGAAAAAAAATTCATTTGGCAACCTCCGCCCTTTCCCCCACCAAACAAAAATACTGAATACGGCCCATATCACATTATATATTAACATATAATTAGCCTATGTATTATTTAATCTAAGATTGCTTAACCAAACCTTAAAAGTATGAATTGGGCAAGTTTTTTTTTTTTTCGATAGGCCTGATCGAACCCTCCAGGATCTGGTCTACAAACTCGTACCTGACTTATTTCGATCAGAAATGGCGCGTCGAAAACAGTTCTATTCAAACAATACAGAGGCAGGTAAGTGGAAGCCCAAGTTTGTTAATTTCTTTTATTAAACTAATTTCTTCTGGAGGATGAATTCTTCTTCTTTTTTTTAGAAGGGGAATCTTATCCTATCAGATCATTTGAAAACCAGACTTTGTAAAAGGATGAATGAATTTACTTACTCAACTCAGATGCACAATTCCAAATACAGTAGAGCCGCGGTTTTCCGAGGTAACGTGGGCCGAAAGAACCTCGGATAAACAAAAACTCTGATTTAATTAACTGTCAACAAGGAAATATGCTGTGAAATGAATAAAACTCAACCGAAGGTATTAGATAAGCCTCTATTTTTGTATTATAAATGAAAAATGACAAGCTGTAGCAATGTAACTTGATCACCAATGATAGCAATCGCGCACTGCACAGTAACTTAGGCAAAGGAAGAGAGTTTGTTTTGCATTACATTAGATTTCTATATAAATACAGCACTGTATATGTTTTTATTTATTAATAATAATTAAGACAGTTAGATAACTGGCATTGTTATTATCAGGAAATCCAATTATTCAATAAGAAATTAAGCGTGCCTTGGTTAAGCCAGAACTCGGTTAGTCGGGGCTCGGATAGCCGCGATTTTGCTGTACAAAAAAGTGATACAAACCTAACGGAGAGTTGGGCTAGTGTTTGTTGGGCGTGACTCACGTATGAATTGGCATTTTGACTGAAAAAAAAAACTTATGAAAAACCTCAACAAACTAACAAAACCTCAAAGTTAGAGAGAGGAAAATTGGACAAAAGACAAATAGGGCACAATGGTTGAACGGAAAAATAACTACCAGGAAGAAACATATGCAACTTCGTTTCCGTTTAGCTAGCTCCTGATAGTGAATGGACAGATTCCTTGAATTACGTTCTTGATTTAGCACAGTCGCGTTTGGTATTAGTAGAAACATCCCATGCATTTCTGTATTTTTGTGATCTGACATGTCTTTCTAGCTCAACCTTTCCATAGGTCAAAAATTTTCCCAAAGGTTTCTAAGTATGGTAGATAAGGTTGGTTCTTAAAAAAATTACGGATTTGGCTTTTTTTTAAACGTCTCGAAAGGTGGTATTTAAGAAATTCTTGCCAAGAAGCACAGGCTAGTTTTAATTGTACAACAACATTTAAAGAAAAAAACCGATTCAAGTCAAATTAAGCCAATTCGATTGAGAATATTTGAATCGAATTTGAGATTATATTATGATAGAAACTAGTTTTGGACGAAATAGTTCGTACGTTTTCTCTAAGTTTTGGAAGAATAAGTTTCTAGTTGTTCGGAATGCGAGAGAAAATCTTTAGTCCCCAAGATTTGTTTGAAAAGATACGCGGAATTTTCTGAAAGAAAAATCGACCTAAAATGTTCAGATTCTACCGTAAAAGAGATATTTTTATCTGAGAGCAGAAGCAGGGTTGCCACCAGCTCAAAAATAAAATCCCGATTTTTCTTCAAAAAAATCCCGGAATTCCGAAAGAAATCCCGGAACACAGTGTTTAGGTTATACATCATAGGGCTGCACAGTGATGACGTAAACATCAAGGCGCGTAATACGTAGCACGGTGAAAGATGGTTTCTAGTTGTAACTAACAACTGATTGTCAATATTCCTAGTATTATTTTGACGTGAAAACGTTTTGGTGGATTAGTAGGATCTACGACGAACATTTTAGGCCAAAATAATTCGCCAAAGTACCGAGAAAACGTGGCAACGCGCCCATGTTTCATCTTTGTTTGAACTTCCCGCCCATGGATTGACGTCACGCTTCGCAGCCATATAGCGCGTCCAAACTATCCATTCTCTGGAAAAATGGGACTGAAATCTGGAAAAAGAAATAGTCGTCCAGACTAGGTGTTTTGTTTTCAAAATCTTGGTGGTTTTTTTAAAAAAATATCTGTAGGCTACAAATGAATCAGTCATCCTCATAGAATGTGTTTTTTTAAGCCAAAACCTATAGAAAACAAATTTACAGTAGAGCCTCAGTTAGACAATTTATCTTTTTTCTATTCAAAATTATCATAGACAGCTATTTTTATTAATCACTTATCGTGTCTAATCTTCTCCTTCTTCTGGCTTTTTTTTCAGAAAAGCTGCCCACATTACCGCTTCCCTCCCATTTGTTCATTTTCTGACCCTCTAATTATTCGTGTCCAAAAAACGAAAAAATGGGACTGAAGACTTGTCTACATTTCCAGATTTCCCTCCCATTTGTCCATTTTCTGACCCTCTAATTATTCGTGTCCAGAAAACGAAAAAATGGGACGGAAGACCTGTCTACATTTCCAGATTTCTGTCCCATTTTTCCAGAAAATGGATAGTCTGGACGCGCTAATATTCAATATGGCTTGGCAAGCGGTAAAAGTGGCCTTTTATTATGTCTCCACACCTCCCTTTCCCTTTTACCATACCTGCTTTTCTGTTTAGCGAAAGTCTCGCCAATCAAGAAGTGGGCAGCGGACCCATCATTCATCTTTCAAAAGCATCCTTTTGAAATTTCAAGGCCCGACTTCACTACCCAGAAAACCTGGATTCCGAAAGTACTAAAATCTGAGAAAAATCCAAACGATATCATTCAAACATTCAGTCCACGGATTCTTCAGTGTATAAAAAAAGGAATCAGCTTCTTTCACACGAAAGAATCCGGAAGAAAAACAGACCCCCTTTTCCCGAATCGGACACAAAAAAAAATCCCGGGATTAATCCCGAACGGTGGCAGCCCTAAGTAGAAGTCATGTTTGTATGATCAAGAGGCTGTTCGCCAAAAAGCAGGATCTAGAGCACGTGTAATTAAAACTGCACGAAAAATCACTATGACTTTAAGTATCGTTAGAGCTATTAAAAGGATGGGACATGTCCTACGTGACACTTAAACCCTCTTTTCTCCAAAGTACCAACTTGGGGGGGGGGGGGCGTGGAAGTCAAAGATATATAGCACATTTGGAAAAGAAATATGTAAAAATTTCTTTATAACTAATATATTGTGGCAGTAGGAAATTTTGTATTGATGGGAAGGATGTCAAATGAAGTGTAATTTTTCTTTAGTATTTGTCTTTTTGTATATGGCTTTAATTGGCTTTTAAATACAGATTATTATTATTATATTATACGAGTAATACCAAAGGGTCTCCTTCTGTTTGGGGTTAGTCATATCTCGGGAATGTGAGTCCATCCTGTAAACTACGACAAAGAATTATGGAAAGCAGACCGCGCAGAATGCATTATGTTGAATACCTAACCTAACTTAACCTAACCCCCAACCCCCTCTATATATTAAATATTTAGTTAAAATATAGCAGCATCGTAGTTTTTCTCACTCAAAATAAGCAAATCATACCTGATTTCAGAGAGGCAAACCGGTCATTGTCACAGCGTAATTCTTGAATGTATTTCGTTTAACAGACAAGTACTGTCGATCCAAATAATCCTATTACTTTGATCTCACTTGGACTCAACCCTTTGAGTTGAATTTACAGCTGGTGTATTCGATTTGAAGAAAAGAAGAGACGGTACTGGTAGGCTACATTATATGCTACACACGAAAGAAGTCAAGTTTGGTTAATGCTAATTAAATATAATAAAATAGGATGAATACATAATAGTTTAGAAACAAATATGGGCTATATATTTGCACATTAGGGGGTGGAGTGGGGGTAAAGCATAGCATATTAAATATGTAACATAACATAACCTAAACCTAGGTACCTTCTCCCCCCCTAAACCCCAAAAAACAATCGTTCAAATATTGTAAACTCATTGAGAAACAACGCTTTGCAATCATGTTTCTCTTGCAAATAGCCGCTCGACAGGTTTCGTGTCTGGTTTCCTTGATGCAATATATAGCGGTGTGTAGCATATAATTCACCAGTACCGAAGATACTAATAATTCAATTTTAAAATTGACTAAAATTTGTTGACTTTGTTTGTTAGGACACTTGTTTTTCTAAAGGATTTTATCTATTTTAGGAAAATGTAGATGCAAAAAAAAATGGATTAAACAGGTGTCATTGATTACAATTCTTAGAAACTCGTCTCAGAATGTGTTCTCTTTGTCAACTACTTTACTCATGCTCAAACTCTTTGATTTGATCCTGCTGAAGCTTTTTTGCTTGCTTTTACCAACCAACCTACATATGTTATTTCCCCTATTCGGTTTCCTTTGTTCTTTTCAAAAATCACCCCATGATTAATGCTAATAAGGGGCGGTATAATTTTACCGTTTTCTTATTGGGCCATGTTGTCACGTCTAACACGTGAATCGTTACACATGCACAAAAAAGAGTAAATAACGACAAGTATAGCCTACGTCAGTAAAAACGTGTGCTAGAAAATATTTGAGAGCTTTTTAACTTATGTTTCCTGGAATCCTAAAATTCTACCCAAGATCCTCAAAGATTTTGCAAGAAAAAGTAAGCTTTGACGAAGCATTATGAAACCTCGGGAACTAAATAAATATTCTTTGAAATTTTTATTTTAAGGGTTGTGCAAGGGAAATAAGTTTATGTTCAACAATGGGAAAGGGGTTACGTATGGTTAAGAAACACTTTGATTGTCTGCGCTAGAGTATTAGACTAGTACTGCGAAGAGTAGTAGATGGGGACGATCGAAGAAAATTAGAAACGAGTGTAAGTAGCAATGCATCCTTGTAACAAAATATTTTTTAATTGAGCTAATAAATATGTATGGAGCGAATAAAAGACCCCCTCTCTTTATTTTTGGGTTTGCTTCCCTTTCTTAGAACCGATTTCTTTACGACTTCAGATTTACTTTGCGAGTGTGCTCAATATAATCATCAAATACTTGTTCATTCCAAGACTTAACCGAAACTTTAAAAGACTTCATCTTTTCTAATGGCCACAAGCATGGATTTCTGCATAATCATAAATGTTAGAAGCGTAAAATGCTATGGAGCAAGGAGGGGGTAGGTGCCCCTTCGGACGTCGTTTTCACCTCCAGCACTTTCAAACATTAACCAGATGTTAGAGCATATTTGTGCGATGGTGGTCATGTAGTGTTTCATCATCTATTATTCTATACCTTATCATCCTTGCAAAACAAATTAGCTTAATTCCACTCTTTATTGGGGATTTTCTTGTTCGCCCCCTTTAAATAGTTTATTCGAAAATAAAAAAGCTACTCTGGGCTATATTTAAGTTTACGTCAATGATTTTAGATGGTTGTTACACAGGCGAATCTTCTTTGATACGTTGATCTGAGTTGACACTTACTTTGTCTGACCGTCTATACTGGGCTTTAATTTTTTTTGTAAGTATGTAAGGTTGTAAAGTATGATCTTATGTAAATTTGTTGGTTAAATAAACATTTCATTACACTTGAAAACCAATTTAGTCAATTGTCTTCTGTATTTTTGCAGGATCCATTCCATATGGGAGTATTTGTTCTAGAATGTTGTTTTTCTCACCGAAGGACCAAATATCTTTATCATTGGAATATTTTGAACCTAGGTAAGAGACGAAAAAACTTTTTATACTAAACTATCTATTTACAATTGCAACATATTTCTTCGAAAGGATTATTATTTAGAATTGAAGATTAGTTGAAAAATAATTTTTTTCAACTTCAATTATTTGTTAATAAACAGCACTTCATGGAAACCGCATAAAATACAATGTTGTAAATTCTAATATGTTTCGTTTGTTTCGTTTTAAAAAAGATGGCCCCTGTGTTTGAGCAGTCTTTTTAAAAAATTGTGACAAAAGTCAAAATTAATTATAAAGAGCAAGAATTGACGAAGGGGCAGCCTCCTCATAAACGGAATAATTTATATTCGTTTTAATTTTTGATGTTGCTCCCTACTTTCAGTAAAAAAAAAATCTTTTTTAATTTAATTTCTGACCGTTTTTAGAATAATGTGAGGAAATCCCCTCCCCATCGTGTAAAATTTCCTGTGAACCATACTCACAGGAAACTTTTCTCTCCAAGGAAAACTCTCCCCGTGGGAATCCCCCCACTTAAATCCCCCTGTGACCAATAAGGAAATTGCTTACAGTTCTATCTCCAGGGGGTCGTGTCATCTCCAAAGGCATAGTTATTATACTTTTCGAATATGCTGAATCAAACGACTATCTCAAAATTTTGATCAGGTTTATTTGGGAGGGGGAGGGGGATAGTTACCCTTCAATTTTTTTGATCAGCTAAAAAGGATGCTAGAAGTTATGATTCCCGTTTGAATGAGGTGTCTCCTGACTTTCTAGAACCATTGGTTCAATACGATCTCCCGTGGAAAAACAAAAACAAAAAAAATTTTCAAAATTCCATAATTTTGTAGGTAGGAGCTTGAAACCGCTTCAGTCGGGTTCTCTATTATGCTGAAACTGATGGTGTGATTTTCATTAAGAACCCTTAAATATTTGGGGGTGTTTCACCCTTTTTCTGAAATAAAGCAAATTTCCTCAGGCTCGGTGCTTTTGACGGGTAACATTAAACTTAAAGAATTTTACATATTTAGAATCTGGATAAAAAGGCATTTAATGTATGTATTGTTATCAAAATTTCGTTTTTTAGAGTTTTTGTTGTTATTGGGCAGAGTCGCTTCTTACCTGCAGTTCGTTACCATGAACTGTTTGATTCACAGGGGTTCAAATTTACCAAATGTAGTGGGGAAGGGGGCTAAATGTATTTTTCAAATCTTGGGTGCAATTTCACTGTTTTTCGAGATTATGTTTTCAATGAAAATACCATAAAAGCTATTATTCTATGAAAATACTAAAAAGAAGTATTTATTCAAAGTTTAGGGGTTGGGCGTTAAATAATCAAGAAGGATTAATTCCCCCCCCCCAACTCACACACATAACCCTCTGTTTGTGACTGTTATTTTTTTTGCAAAATAATGAATTTACTGATATTACGGCATTATTTGCAATGTGGCTGGCAAAGTCGGCTTAGCTTTCCTTCTTATGTTAGCTACAAGCGGAAAGCTACAGAATGATTCTTGCGAGAAGGCAGCAATTGACCAGACTTAGAAAGCGAATCCAGACTGCCAGTGGAAAGTACTCCGGGTTGGTCGTTTTAGCTCTGAATTCAAGTTATTTGACTCACAACTTGATAACAATCTACCAATTATTATCCTTATTTTGTAAAAAGATAATTTCATTTTTCGCCAAGATAACAGAATCATAACTGAGACCCAATTATTAATGTTGGTGCAAGGACAGTGTTTAAGGATAAGTTGATCGGGACAGTGGAAGCGGGACAATTAAATAACTTGCTTTTTCTGTCGTTATTCACCATGGTCTCCACTAGCCAGGTCTTCCTTTTTCACTGAATATTCACGACGGGCATATTTTTGCCGTTAAGATACGGTTTATTGGGAGTAATCCCATATTATTTCAGATCCCATTCTAAAATACTCACCAAGTGGAGAAATGCCAGAAAACTAAAACCCTCTATCCTCTATCGCCGATCGCGTCTTGATTTTTGTTGCAAGTATTGTAACTCGAAGAGAAATCCTCAATATCGTTTATTACGGGGCGGGCGATGATGCATTGATTCCCTCCTTTTCCTCCCATCTCGCCTTAAGGAATTTCTCGCTGGCAACCATTGAACATTAGCGTCCTACTAGTCGTGGCTATTTACATTTTAATTAAAATAAGAATAGGCTTTGCCCGCAGAAAGGAGATTGAAGTGGGAAATCAGGGGAATCGTAATCGAATGTCGTTTCTGAGTAAGAAAGGGTTTTGGAGTATTTGGCCCATAGTGTCTTTTAGAGTAGTCGGACATTTCTTAGATTTTATTAGACCTCTTGACTATTTAAAAGAGTAGACGTGTAATGTCTGTAAAAGAGTAGAACTCGGGTTAAGTAAGAATTAGTAATTAATTAAAGGTGGCATATTGTTATGTAGTAGATATTTTGTTTCGTATTGTAAAAGCAATCGCCGCACCATTAAGAGCCTTTCAAACTAAAAATTTAGCTTAAGTTTTCCCTTTAGAAAATTACGTGCTCCGTAACGTGAGAAAATTACGTATGAAACAGAGTTGAAATTGGCTCAACTTTACATCAACAGAAACGTAGAAACGTAATTCAGAGTAAGTTTAGATTAATATCTAACCGTCTTTGGTATATTTAAATAGATAGGAAGTGACTACAAAATAATGACTAAAGTAGTTTGACTACATGAGTTTGAGAAATAATGAAATTAGTTGACAATATGCTTAATAATGCACTAATAGTTTCAAACCGATGACACAACACACCTTTTGGTTAATTAAATGAATTAGTTAGTTAATTTCTCATTATGATTATTAAAGTTTAATTATATCATATTTTTTTTATCTAATTTGAATAAACAGATTAAAAGAAATGCCTAAATTAAAAAAAATTGTGAGAAAAGTTAAAAATTTATCTTTTTTATGAAAGTTTATAGGATTGAAAGGGATAGGATGGGAGTGAATGAGGAACGTTAATTTTTTGAGCAATGATGGTTCATTGAGATCGAAGAGAAATCAGAAGTGAGAGTCAAAATAATTATGGTGAGAATTTGCCTATTGAGTTTAGAGAGATGGATAAAAGATGACAAAGAGGAAGACATTAAAGAAAATATGGATGCTGACAAGAATTTTATTAAAATTATTTCCTAACAAAAGATGCTTTTGTAAAAAAAAAGGTAAGATAAAAAGTGGCTGCTTTAGAAGGAACCTTGCAGGACGTAATGTCTCTGCCAAGTAACACTCACTTCTGGAGACAAGAAGTAGTTGGCAAATATTTCTCTAAAATTTCTGGAATGTCTTGAAGCGTTATTACTTGATGTGCGACCTACAACCTGGAATGAGGCATTTGAAATAGAAGCTGCAGACTCTGCTGAAGTGTTTGTGGTAGGCTACCATGTAAAGTAATAATGTAATTATAAAGACAAAGTGCACATTCCACGATTGTTACCAACTTCTCAGCCTGCATGATTATTTCTAATCTAAACAGTCTGAACCTTTGCACAAAAATGCCGAAAGTGTTCTCAATTAACCAACAAACTGAGGAACTCTATAATTGTGCATCTTTTGAAGTTCCGTAAGGCTTCTGACTTGGAAAAAGCCTCATTATGTAGTCTTTGAGCGGATGGGCCTCGTCCCCTAAGAAAAAATGTGGAAACATGGTGTTAGTTCAGGGAGTTTTTTGGATGGAGGAAGCCTGGAAGCCCCACTGTCGATGCGCTTCCCAAATTCCGACCGAGAAAGGGCACCACCATCACTCTCAGATCACCAACGTCATAAAGCAAAAATCTAGTAGTTCGCATCACAAGTTGCATGTAAAATCTCACTAAAATAGTTCTTATAGTTATAAAACAGTGAACCAAAATTGTAAGGGCATTGAAGACTGATAAGTATAAGATAAGATAAGATTTATTCATAATCAATTAATCATACAAGAAAATACATTGTGCTAATCCCCCAAAGGCTCCTAAGCCTGTAATAGAGGGGGAATACATACCGTTTAAATCAAACACTAAATCAATAGAATAACATTAAAAATAGGCCTACATTGAATAATCCAATCAATACATACAATCCAACCACAACACTCCTAATCCCCCTCGAAAGGCTCCATGGCCAGGGATACAAGGGGGAATATGTGCTTACCATCTTTAGCACCTATGCACTGTGGCATTTTTCATCAGGTAAAAATCTGTGTTGCAGTAACTTTTAAGTCTTCCTCAGATGGAGTAGCTAGAAAATTGGGAGAAATGAATGTCAAAAATCGTCTGTGCAGTTCTCATTCAAAATTCTGAGATAGTAGAAACTCTAACTCTGAGCTCATAATGTAAAGTTGTCATTCTGTTTCCTGTTACTAAATAACCCAAAATCAAGGCTAAGCGAGTCTCAGGGAATGTGGCTTTTCTATAATTTTTACTTTTCTTTGTTATTTTTGCTCGCACTTCACTTAGAAAATCAGAAAATTCATTTCTAGTAAAGCGTGTAAAAATCATTAATTTTTGTATCATCGTCCGTAAGGAGAAGCTCATTAAACAAGTTTAACTGCCCCAGTTTCTTTCTTTTATTGTTTTCTAGCATCAGATGTACCCACTGCTTCCTTTTCTTTCGTTTCTTAGAATCAATGGCACTGTCATTTTGCTCGGAAGCAAGTAGTGCTAACGTAATAACTAAAACATCGTCATCAGAACTATTATTATCTTTCACGTTGAACATTTTTAAACCAACTTCAAGTGACGAAAGTAATCGAATTGATTAAAGTAATTTAGTCTGAAAGGTTAGCTACATAGAACTGTAAGCTCAATTCTTACGTTTTGGACTGAAAGAGCCATAATACTTATAGGAGAAAAATTGATCGCAATATTATTCTTGACCAGTTGCGTAAGCCTTTTAAGGGAGGGGCGTGCACCCTAGGCTTAGATCTACCTCTAAGGAGACTTTTAAGTTAGATTATTTGATAGGTTTCTAGTGATTTTCGAATTGGAAAAGGTGTAGTCATGTGACACAAATCAAGTTACTAAACGAATGAGTATTATTGTATATTTAAAACAGTTCGCTCATATAAATCGCAGTAAAAAATAATGATGTAAGTTTAAATTTAATTCTTTAGTTAAATAAATTGTTTGATTAGTTTGTATTTAAATTTTTTTACATGTTCGTTAGTAGATTCAAAAAATTCCAATAGTTCATTATGCATGCACTTCCGATCGTTGTATATTTGCTTCCATCCAAAGATCTTCATATATTTGCGCACCGTTAAATTTTCTGTATCGTAAAACGGTATAAACTTTCATTTCAAGTCTTTCATAACGGTGCCTTTAAAATGGTAATCTCCCGGGAAAACGCGTGCTTTTCTAATTTAATCCTTGATGGAGGGAGTTTTAAATGCAGCATCAAGATTTTTTCGAGTCACAATTATTAAAAAGCGGAGAAGACATCCTGGAACAGAGATCCTAAGGCATGCCCCGTTCATGACTTACCTCCATGTACTATCGTATTTTAGATTCATTCCTCTCGCGCATTGGTATTTTAGACTTATTCCAAATGCATTTCTCCAAATGAAGGGAGATTAAAGGGTAAGCTCTCTCCCCTCCATAACGATCTGAAGGTCCTCTTACACAAAGATGGAAAGGAGTTGTAACATTAAGATGTACTTTTTCAGACTTTAAGTACTTTAAGTACTAGTACTTTAAGTACTACTGCCTCCTTTTTTTCGTTCGTTCCGAGACCAAGTTCCACTTTTTTTTCGTTCTCTCCACTGACCTCCAATTATATTCGTTCCGAGACCAAGTATTATAAACAATTATAAACAATTGACGGATACAAAATAGACTGCAATGTTAGCTCTTCTATGTATTTTAAGCCTTTTTAGGGCTAAATTTATAAGTATCTACTGTGTTAAGAAACTAACGATGATTAATTATAACTGAGTTCTAGAACACACCCAAAATAAGTTAAACGTTATAAAAAAACGTAACAGCGTACAAACATGATAAATTTTCCTTTTCTGATCCCATCTTACGTTCGGAGGTCAGTGGACCAAAAGATCCATTGACCTCCCCACTAGTAGATAGTCTAGAACTGCAAAGTACAAATGATTTAACCACTGTTAGTATTACTGTTTTAACGGTCTGTAATAACTGTTCTCTTTGTATGTAGTGCATGCAAAGAGGACATAGACAAGCATTTGACCTTGTTTGGATCAAAATTGTTGTTTTGGGGTACAAAGGCAGAAATCAGCACCTTGATGTGGCAATCTTCTTAATTACTTGAAAAGAGGAATAGAACTTTAGATTTACGTTTGAACGGACCATCTGCCGATATTCTACGACTCCGTGTCCATCATGATCATCATCGATATTACAAGCTTTGTGATGAATTGTATAGGGAGGAGATAGCAATATTAATTATACGGTACCAAGAACGCTTCAGAAGACTCTATACCCTGCTCCCGCTGTAGACTTTTCCCTGAAAAGAATATGCATTGCCTCATTGTATTAGTGGGAGGGCTCAACCAATAATCTTGAATTTATATGCCACCAGGGATGCTGTTGGGGTAGCCCCTGAGAAAACAGAAGCCATTGAAAAAATATACCGAAAGATGGTAAACAAAAATACTTCCGATTTGAGTCTTGTAAAAACACGACTCCTGGTATCAGTCTAGTTTCCCTCTCCTTCCAGGCCGTCTGCGTTGAAGAATCTCTGCCTGAAATTTACTGCGTTCAAACCCCCACCCCCCCCCCATTTCCTCAAAAATAAAATTTGTTACCTTTGAATCCTATTTGATGAGTATCAGTGTTAGCGTAACTATCCTTGTTATTTGACTGGCCTGAATATCTCATAGGGGATTGAATCGGAATTGCCAATTAAATATTTCAATTATTAAATTTCTATTTATGTCTACATTTGGTTGAAATCCTATAGTTTAAAGAGAAAAAAAAGGCTGTTATACCAAAGAGTTTAATAATCTCTGACTAAATTTGACCCCTAGCCTGTAGGACTATGACCCCCCTCCTTCCCCCAGAAGTCGTGACCCAAAGACTGAGAGACTATGTGTTAGGAGCTTGACTTGCGCTTTAGTCAAAGTAATACGTAAATGTCAAAGGGATTAATTCTATTACATTGCTTCGAGAGCAAATGCTTTCATTTAGAAGCCTTACCGTTATCCTAAATATAGAATAAATAAAAAAAAAATTTTAACTGAAAGTAAGGAGCAACATTAAAACTTAAAAGGAAAACAAATTATTATGTATTTGAGGGGAGTTACCTCCTCCTGAATACCTCGCTCTACGCTAAAGTTTGACTTTTTGTTCTAATTATTTAAGAATGACATCTGGAACACAAGGGTTGTTTATTTAGAATAATAATCTTTTTTTATAGCTCTAAAACAGCTTTTGCGTAAAGAGTGAGGTATTGAGGAGGGGGCAATCTCCATGGGCGTAGGGATGGCGGGGGGGGGTAGCTTCCCCCCTAGACCTTCAAATTTGCATTAAATATGGCTGAAAAGGCAGATGGTTGGAAAAGCAGTTGATAAAAGGCCCTCCATCACACTATCGACTGCCCCCCCTAGACAATATGCTGCCTACGCCTATGGCAATCTCCCTAATATATGTAAAAACTTCTGTTCGTTTTAAGTTTTAAGGTTGCTCCTTACTTTCAGTTGAAAAAACTTGTTTTTTTTTATTTCTGATTGTTTTTTAAATAATGCCGGGAAATCCAGCTTCCCCTCCATGTAAAATTTCCTACCCAATGAAAAGTTCCTCCATGGAAAGATTTTCCCACGTGATCACTATTGAGCCGCATTGCTCCTTACTTACAGTTCGTCATCATCCACGAACTGCTTGAAAAAAGTAAGATTCAGAAAAGCTTACGATAAAATCGGACATCAAATCCTCATTTTATTAGGTAGCCAGATGTCTTTGGCCAAATTTGGTGGCCCAAGACCTTAAATTTGGGCCAAAATTGTATGGCACAATTGGTGGGAAACGGAAGTTTATTGACGCGTAACCCTTTCTATACTTACAAATACCCATAGAACTTAAAATAAATCGTTTGGATCATCAATTCTGTATTTGGGACTGTCGGAACGATACGATCAAACTTGAATAGTGTCCCCCAATAACTGCATTATCTTGTTCTTGTACAGAAAAAAAAAGTCTGTGAAGGAGGGGCTCTGAAATACCTAAAATTGAATATCACATCGTCATTTTTTATTTGATAGCTAGAGGTCTTAAGGGAAATCTCTGGGAATATCAACTTCTCTAAAGTAAAAGTGCATATATAGAATCTTCTATTTTACAGTCGAACGTAAGCGTATTCCTTCACTCATCCATTCTTCAAATAAAGGTAGGTTACGGGGTTAATACCTTCACTTTACTTGAATGATCTTTGTCAAGATAATGAGAAACTGGGCCTAAAACACAGTTTGGTGGTTTCAATCCCCCCCCCCCTACACTGGATATAAAACCATACGTCCATGTTGCTAAAACTATAAAGTGTCTAGTGAGTCAACTAGTGGGACCAATTGGGGGGGACACGGTAAGTCATTCCCACTACTTGATTTTTGACCCCCCCCCCCTTAGATTAAAAAAATATATATTTAGCCTCCTCTATTTTTTTTTATTTATTTGACACTACTGAAATCTACACTTCAAACGAAGCAATGAAGTTATAAAATCATTGTCTACCGGTTGATTCAATGGTCATTGAAGGCGCGTTTAGGGAAAAAGGTATCACCGCGCGGCAGTATATCCTCGAAAGCTCGAAGCTGATTGGTCATAGCGGAATTGCTCGATTACGTTGTTTGGGCTATAATTGTTGTTTTGCGGCAAAGAAAAAGAAATGGTCGAATGGCCGAAAGTGAAGGTTTAGTTTTTTGTTGAAACGCATTCTCTTTTATTGATCAAAATAGGTATTAGAATTGAAACTTTATCTCACTCCCAGCTTGCATAAATCACTGTATCGGTGCGAACACCCTTGAAAAAAAAAAAAAAAAAAAAAAAACGCGCAAGTTGCAAATAAACACACATTCCTTCTAACATCGAACATATCCTGAAACTGTTGTAGATAGAGAGAGTAGGACCGCATCGTTTAAAATTACTGAAATTTCACATTCACAAAGACGATCAGATAACACATTTTCTTTTGCAGACCAAACGAGCCTACATACCCCCACCCACCTCCCCACATACACTTGTAAAAAAGTATTTACATATCAGCCAGAACTAAACACTAATGGGTGTATGAAAATCCTGCGACCGAATCAAAAATGAGTTCTATGATTCGGTTATTTAATGGGTAGAAAAAGACCTAAAATGGCTAATCCCATAGGCAATAGCGGAATTCTGGTACAAAAAATATATAATAATAATAATAATAAACCTGTTATCTTTCTTTTCAGAAAAAAATTTAGCTGCTTTTTAGATAGAAGATTGTAGCATCCGCTCTGCGACTGTCAGATGTGTCAAATTTGATGCTTTTATTAGATAGTGAAAAAATGACCAGATCTTTGGATTTTTTGATCATCTACACAGTGATCGCCATCAGCAGATAACAGCTGATAACGATCACTCTGTGTGTGATCGAAATATCCAGAGATTTTGTCATTGTTTTCGCTATCTAATAAAAGTATTTATCTCTTTTTGATCTGTTATTTGTACTTCGAATTTTGTGTTTCTATTTCTCATGATATCAAGAGAAAAAAAAATCCCCATCATAACTAACATTACTGAAAAAACAAATGAATGCATATCGACAGTTTATTATATGTACTGATGTTCATTCCTGAAAGTCTTTATAATATTGGATTCAATAAGATTAAAAAAGAGGAAACATTTTAAATGTAGTTTGTTTTTAGTACAATGCAAATTATTTTGTGGTCTTTAGAAGTCAGTCCTAAATGTCCTGATCCTCTTAGTTTCTGCTCGCTTTGAGTTTGAATCGGTTCTTTGTTAGAATTTCAGCTCATTTCGGGTTTCGTTTAGCTATTGATGCTAGTTTATAGTAGTTTACGTTTAAAAACTTATTTGACTTTATTTCTCCTTATCTTTGGTTTGATGCAGCTCTTTACTTCTCTTTGAAAAACTTCTTAGAAGAAAAAGTGCTTTAAAATTGATTTCTGTTTGTTTTTAATTGAAATAGTCTTTTTCATTGGAACAAAAAAAAATATTTTAAATCTTTTCATTTATTTCTGAGAATCGAAACTTCCGCTTACTAATTATATGCTGGACAAATTTTTTCAATAATTTTAATAACATACACCCTTTTGAATATCTTGACACATATAGTATCTTTTGATTTATTTTGTACCCCCTCAGCTTCCCTGAAAAATAAAACTTGTTATCCTATTATATTCCTAAGACATTATATCCATGCTATTTTGACAACCTAGATGCACTTACTCCCTGTTTTATTTAGCTCAATAGTAAGAGGAAAAGTTGTATTAGTAGTAGCCCTGAAAGTTTCTACTTAATGCTCTCAGTTGCACTTGCACTTTAAGCGCAACCAACTAACACTTAGTGCCTTTTAATTTAGTTTAAAGCAACATATACTTTCCGTAAAATTTCTACTTTCTATCCAATTTTAGTCCTAAGATAACCCGTTTGAATGTCTTGAAGATATGATCTATCTTGACAACCAGGATGCACTTAAACTTTTTTGATTTATTTCAATAGTAGTAGTAATAGTAGAAGTAGTAGCAAAAGTGGTAGTAATATTGGTACCCCTGAAGGTTTCAGCTTAATACCCTGAAGAGTTGCTGAGATACTTCTAATACACCCCTTTGATAAGCCACATATATATAGTATCTTTTTATTCTGTTCAACACCGTCCTCACTTTTCCCTGGAAGTTTTTGTAATACCCTTAACAACAACAATAGTAGTAGTCACAGTTGCAGAAGTAATAGTAGAATCACTGGGAGTAGTAATAGTTATAGTAATTGTAGTATTGGCAGTAGTAACATACAATAATAGTATTCACGTGTCTATTTGGTATAGCTCAACGGTGGCAGGCGGTTACCCCCCCCCCCAGAATATACCCCCACGGAAAATACCCCCGGAAAATGCTCCTCCCCCTGAAAAAATACCCCCGTGGAAAATACCCCCGCGGAAAATACCCCCGGAAAATACCCCTCCGGTAAATACCCCCCCCCCCCCCCGAAAATACCCCACCCCTCTGGCTCCCTGGAAAATAAGGCTTTCCAAATTTGAGAATTTTATTTTGAGTTTTATTTTTTCAATTTCCGTAGGGGGAAAGAATTTTGGTATATATGTGTATTATGTGCCACTCAAACAAGTTTACGCTGTGTAAAATTCGAGAATACACCGATTTTTTCGTTAGTTTCTTCGTTACTAAAGAAATAAATTTGGGCTACAGATTCGCAAATTAGGGGGGGGGGGGGTAAGGTATAGCGGATCTGCATGCAAAATTTGTTTGGTACAATTATTCTACATATTAGATAGATAGATAGATAAGTGTATTTTAAAGCCAAATATAGCCTACGGCCATGAACACAGTAAAATAACATAAATGAAGGGCAAAAATAACATAAACTTTGATCAGCGATCATCATAAAACACTTAAATGAAACGCTACATTAACCTAAAAATAGTACTTAATACTTGGAAAAACAGTCATTGAAAAAAAAAAACACTTGACACTTGGAAAAAAAACTTAAATGAAACATTACATTTACTTTATAGCCTACAGGTTTTTTTTTCAAGCAATTTTTCAAGAAAACTTCGTAAAAAATTCCCTGAAGTCTATTTTTTAGCTCCATAGTTCCAAAATGGATACCATTTGTTGTAACCAAACCCTATACGCATCATCAAGTTTGAGTTTTTATTTGGGTGAAACATATTCCTTAACTTTTGATATATTTATTAATTGACGCTAAGGGGACATTTCAGAAACCGTTAGTAATAGACCTTTAGTAATAGCAATAGAATGATTTATCACCGAAAACAACAGTCATGTTTACTGTTTAGAATTCGCCTCCTTTTTGGCTAAAACCAGAAATTTTTGCTATATTCTTCTGTGTAAATGAAGGTTAGGTGACGAATTTCAACATATCTTTGCAAGACCCTCGCAATACATAAAGCCAATGACATGAAGAATATGTCAGGTTAAATAGCATTATGACATCGGTTCATGACAGTGAGCGGCAAGCACAATACAGATATCTAGATATCTGTATTGTGGCGGAAAGTTAAGAGGGGTCTGAGCCAAATTAAAACTGTGATAAAGTGGAATTTTGATAACAGTATTTGCGCATCCAAAGAAACTACTTTTAATGCCGAAACTAAATAAACCTATTGAATAACCTTTGGCTTTCACCCTGCCCATCAAAGGTTGACAGTGAAGGAATACTTGCATAATTTGAGAAGAGGGAATAAATACCCCAAAAAACGACACGTTTATGATGAAAATTGACCCTTAATTTAGCATGGGTGTGACCTTGAGAAAATTTGCACCATGAAAAAATCACAGAAAATCCACGGTTATTGTAGACAGTTTATAGAGTAACGCTAACGATTATTGAGAATTGCGCAATTCTGTTTCGTTTACTTGGCAAATCAAGACTTTTGGAACAAGTGTTAGTCACGGAACTTGTATCGAAATTTCACCCTGTAAGGACAACAGTTACTTTCTTATTGCGGATACTTTGAAAAGTGGTGGTTACCTTCATATTGTTTAAGAAAATGTTATTTTATTGTTTAAAATGAATACACCTAAATAAACTATTCTCGAGGCATTGTTGTAAAGAATCACATTTTGATTAGTATTTAGAATAACTCTGAGGAAAAACTGAAAATAAATTTAAAAAAAGTGTAAATTTTTAATTGAAAAAAAGCGGAAGATTTATTATATAGGCCTACATGTCATAGGCTACTATCCCTATTCTACCTTCCGCGTTATACGTTAAACCACAGTGTTGTTGTCGTGTTTTTTTTTTATCTGAATGCTTCATGGGATAAGACTCCTATACATTAGCACTTATTTGCATTATATAGCAAAGTTTCCGTGTTAAATGTTTTGAAAGGGTTTTAATCGGTAATGAATAATTTTCATTTACCAACGTTCTATATTTTCGTAGTAAAAATTGCGTTTTGGAAAGCACTTGCCTAATCTTGAAGTAGGCCTAAACAACAGGAGTTGAGATGGGCAGTAGCCTCCGTAATATACAGGATGGCTTACATTTGTTTTAAGTTATAGCGTAGATTTCTTTCTTTTTTTTTTTGCTCAGAAAATATATTTTTTTTTGCCAGGATTCCTGCTATATCCGGTTTTTGTAAAAATAGTTAGATGTAGAAATTCAACATGTATGTTTAATCAAAAGCCTCTCAATACAAAGCAGATGACATGAGAACTTTTCGTAGAGTGTAGCCTAGATGTAATTTTAGGTATTCAAAATGTTGAATAACCATTTTACGGTTTCTTTTAGCAATGACGATCGGTCAGAAGAACTGAAAGAATCAGGTACAGAAGAAGCCCTCCTGACAAGAATTGGAAAGGAGGTTCGTTTTTTTAAGTTTTTTTAAGTTAAACATGGTTAACTTAACCATGGTTTTTTTACGTTTGGTTTTTTACGTTTTTTTAAGTTAAACATGAGCCGTTTGGTTTTACACTGAGTAAGCATAAAACAAAAAAAACAAGAAAACGCAGTACAGCAAATAAAAAAAAAGGTGAATCACAGTCTAGGAAAAAAGAGAAAAATGCAAATGCTTTGGTCGAGACCTCTGCTCAGCCGCCCTCAACGCAGAAAGAAAAACGAAACCATATAGATTAAAGTACACAGAAAAATATATAAAGACAAGCTTTAAAAACAAAAAATGAAATTGAAAAGGTTCTTTAAGAAGCAACAGAGAATATTACCCTTTTGTTTTAATTTTGTTTCTAAGGTTGGTCTCCTTCAAGGGCGGATCCAGGATTTTTTTTCGGGGGGGGGGTGGGTTACTAATTTTTTACTCAGTTTTCGTTTAATTTTACTGATTTTTACCTAGGTTTTACTAATTTTCGACTTGTTTTCGACTCGGTAAAAAATTTCGGGGGGGGGGGTTAAACCGGGTACCCCCCCCCCCTGGATACGGCCTTGGTCTCCTTGTATGGTTTTGTGGACTTGTATCTATATTTTTTTATTCTTCTTCATGTACTAAACAGGGGGGCCAATTCACAAAATATAGGGGGACTGGTAAGTATTTCTTTGATCTTTATTAAAAAAGATTAAAAAAGCAATATTTTAAAAATTTTGTGGGGCAGTTTCTTGTGCTCCTGACTCTTAGGATGGTTGAGCTGAGATCTAAACCAAGATGTTTACATATTCTCTTTTTTTATTGGCTATTATTCACCTCATTTCCTTCTATTGTTCTACGTTTTTCGATTTCACAATGACGTAATTTTTGGTGAATAGCCAAGTAGGTTTCTTCTCAGCCCTCTACCTCACTATTTGCCCTCTTACAAGAGTGTTCGCTATACAACTCAATCGCAAATACGATTCTCTTCCAAAATATCTATTATAAATTCCAATTTCTACTTCAATGAACTCAAACAGTTCGAGGTAACAAACTGTAAGTAAGGAGCGACCTGGGTCAATAGTAACCGAAACTCTAAAAAACGGGCTGTTCATACCATTAGATATATCAAAATAATTGGCTTTTTATGCTGATTTCAAATATATAAGTTTCATTAAGTTTAGTCTTACCTATCAATGATTGCGAGCCTGAGAAAATTTTCCTGATTTTCGAAAAAAGGGGTAAACAGCCCCTAAAAATCAAGTGATCTCAATGAAAATCACACCATCAGATTCAGCGTATCAGAGAACCTCACTGTACAGGTTTAAAGCTCCTATCTACAGAAATGTGGAATTTTGTATTTTTTGCCAGAAGAAACACGGATGCCTGTTTATTTGTTTTTTTTTTCCAGGGGTGATCGTATCGACCCAGTGGTCCTAGAATGTCGGGAGGGGCTCATTAGAACGGAAATTAAATGTTCTAGTCCCCTTTTTTAAGTGACAAAAAAATTGGAGGGCAACTAGGCCCCCTCCTACGCCCCTTGTTTCCCAAAATCGTCCGATCAAAATTTTGAGATGGTCATTTTGGTCATAATAGTTGAAAGGCCCAATAACTATGCCTTTGGGAATAATATGACTCCCCCACAACCCCAGGGTAAAGGTCTTTAAGTAATAAAATTTGCCCATTCTTTGCGCATAGTATTAATTATTCGGAAGTAGGCATACATTTTTGGGTGAGGGGGGGGGGGAGGACAAATTTTCTGCTGGAGGTTTTCCACAGAGGGAATTTTCCATGGGGAGGTAAGTCCCCAGGTAGTGATATTGTCAGGGGAAATTATACACCGGAGTATTTTGCCAGAATTCTTATACAAAATTCTTTTTTTATGTCTTGCTTTCTCTTTTCCGTCTCAATTTTACACGCGGAGTGGTTAAGATTAATTGTCCAAGGTAAAATTTCCCCGGGATTGAATTATCTAGAGGAAATTTCCGTGGGGGTGGGGCCAGATTTCCTGGCATTATTTAAAAAACTCAGAAATTAAATTTAAAAAAAAAGTTTTTTCAACTGAAGGTATGGAGCGACATTAACACTTAAAACGAACAGAAATTATTATGTATATAAAGGGGGTTTTCCCTCCTCAGTACGTCGCTCTTGAAGCCAGGGTTTAAAATGTGTCCAAATTCTTTAAAAATGACTCCTGAAACACAAGGGTTGTTTAATTAGAACAAAAAGGCGCTTCTTTAAAAGTACTAAAACACAGTAGCGTAACGAGTAGGGTTTAGAGGAGGGGGTAACCCTTTTATATACGTAATAATTTCTGTCCGTTTTAAGTTTTAATATTCCTCCTTACTTTCAGTTGAAATAACTTTTTTTTTTAATTTAATTCTCACCAAAAGATCTGCATTTCTTGATATGGCGTTCCTGGTGGAATATAAGAATCGGTTCCATTGCAACTGAACCACCGTGTAACTGAACCCAAGCAACTGAACCCCTGTAACTGAACCCCCGTGCAACTGAACCCCTTGCATCGGAGTCCCCCATGTAACTGAACCACCGTGCCCCTGAACCCTCGTTTAGCTGAATCCTCATGCAACTGAACCCCATTTAACTGAACCCTCATGCAGCTCAACCGTGTTTAACTAAACCTTTTTAAACTAAACTAACCTTGTTGGAATTGTTGATTTTTAAAGTCATTATATGTGAAGATGGCTTATACAAAGGCTTTGTTTTGTTGTCATAAAAACAAAGAAAATTGGACGTCACAAACCATAAGGCCGGATTTATTTCTCCTTTTTTATAGCTGTTAATGGGGTTCCCTTCGCCCTTTTACTGTCTATGGATCTAGTCGTTTACCCCCCCCCCCCCTCATTCAATACTCTCGCTGAAAATACCATCCCGTGAAAAAACCTTCCTGGAAAATACCCCCCCCCCCTTCCCCAACCAGCAGCTGGTTGGTTTTCAATCACCTTTGACTTAAAAAAGGACTATAGCTCTCAATTTCTGATCAAACGAGCATCTTCCAAAGTTTCTACGACCATTAGGTGGAGGTGGGTATGAGGAAGGGGCAGTCCTCCTTCTGTATAGTAAATTCTGTTCAGTTTGAGGTTTAATGTTGCTCTTTACTTTCATAATGACAGTGTAGACCAGAAATATTCACAGAAACGAAGAACGTTTAAATATCAATATCACATTTTTGTTATGTTTTTTAAAGTTTTTTTTTGTTCCCCTCCTCCGGACAAAATAACCCCTCAAACAAAAGTCCTGAATATTGCCATGTATTCAGGCAGTAATCATAAAATCAGAAATTGATTTTATATCAATTTCTACCTCCACCCTCCTCTTGTCTCTTTCTTAGAACTCAGAAACCGCTCTTGATAGCACAGACTTCAAAAATGGAACTGTGGATAACACATGAGCGATAGACAGCTTTCCCTACAAAACCATTCCTAAATACGCAATTTGACAATCTCTAGTTTTCGATTAAAAAAAAAAAAATAGCGCACGCCATGCTGAATGTGCTTTCAAAAACCCATCTGGTCGAAAACATGTTTGTTATCGTTAATGATTTCCAAAGATGTAAGAAAATTATGGAAAATACAATTCTCTGTTTCAAATCTGAAACTTTAGTCTATTTTGGGATCGAAAAATAAATCTATTTCTATAAAATCTGAGCTAATAAGGGTTTTTAGCCGTAAATTCTAGTTTTTTGTAAGAAAATTATGGAAAATACAATTCCCTGGTTGAAATCTGAAACTTTAGTCTATTTTCGGATCGAAAAATAAAACTATTTCTATAAAATCTGAGCTAATGAGGGTTATGGCTGTAAACTCTAGTTTTTTGTAAGAAAATTATGGAAATACAAGAAAATTATGGAAAATACAATTCTCTGGTTCAAATCTGAAACTTTAGTCTATTTTCGGATCGAAAAATAAAACTATTTCTATAAAATTTGAGCTAATAAGGGTTTTTGGCCGTAAACTCGAGTTTTTTGTAAGAAAGTTATGGAAAATACAATTCGCTGGTTCAAATCTGAAACTTTAAATACCTTTTTCTTTATGTTAGACTTTGACTTTTCATCCCAATTAAATTAAAAAATAAGCATTTTCAACTAGAAATAAGGAGCATCGTTAAAAACTAAGACGAATGGAAATTACCCCGTATATGAAGTGAGCTGCCCCCTCCGAAATACCTTGTTCTTAATGTTAGACTTTGACTTTTCATCCCAATTAAATTTAAAAATAAGCATTTTCAACTAGAAATGAGGAGCATCGTTAAAAACTAAGACGAATGGAAATTATCCCGTATATGAAGTGAGATGCCCCCTCCGAAATACCTTGTTCTTTATGTTAGACTTTGACTTTTGATTCCAATTAAATTAAAAAAATAAGCATTTTCAACTAGAAATAAGGAGCATCGTTAAAAACTAAGACGAATGGAAATTACCCCGTATATGAAGTGAGCTGCCCCCTCCGAAATACCTTGTTCTTTATGTTAGACTTTGACTTTTCATTCCAATTAAATTTAAAAATAAGCATTTTCAACTAGAATTGAGGAGCATCGTTAAAAACTAAGACGAATGGAAATTATCCCGTATATGAAGTGAGCTGCCCCCTTAAATTAAAAAATAAGCATTTTCAACTAGAAATAAGGAGTATCATTAAAAACTAAGACCTTTAAACTGACAACACTGTTCAAACACCACTTATGTATTATACGGAACCCATCGAAGAAGTAAAGCTATCTGTTATTGCAATTCCTTTCTTGTCATCTACACCCCTCTTAGTATCAACTTCTTCGTATAGTATAACGTTAAACTATTTTAAATTGACAACACTGTCCAAACGTCACTTGTGTATTATACAGTACACAATCAACCCATCTCCCCCAAAACACTTTTCAGCCATTTCTTGTTAAATTTTCTTATTTCTAAACTATTTTAAATTGACAACACATCGAATTATTCGCAAATGCTAAACCCTTTTCTTTTTTTTCTCCACCTTAATAGGATCAAATTCGCAAATCCTAAAGAAATGGAACTGTGGATAACACATGATTGATAGACAACTTTCCCTACAAAACCATTCCTAAATACGCAATTTGACAATCTCTACTTCTTGATTAAAAAAAAACAGCGGGGAATCCCCGCTCGTAATTGCTAATCACTTTAACCCTTTTTCTCCATCGTCAAGTACATGCTCTGGAAAGACACCAAGGAACATAAGCAATTATAATATCATAGGAAGGAGCATAAGCCCTTAGAAAAGCATAGGAGTGAATATACACCCATATAATAATGTGGGAGAGAATATAAGCCCATAGAATAACTTGGGGGGAATAGGAACCCTTAGAATAGCATAGGAAGGAAACATAAACCCTTAGAATAGCATGGGAGGGAACATAAGCCCTTAAAATAGCATGGGAGGGAACATAAGCTCTTATAATAGCATGGGAGGGAACATAAACCCTTAGAATAGCATGGGAGGGAACATGAACCCTTAGAATAGCATGGGAGGGAATATAAGCCCTTAGAATAGCATGGGAGGGAACATAAACCCTTAAAATAGCATAGGAAGAAACATAAAGGCCCAGAATAGCATAGGAAGGAACATAAAGGCCCAGAATAGCATAGGAAGGAACGTAAAGGCCCAGAATAGCATAGGAAGGAACTTAAACCCTTAGAATAGCATAGGAAGGAACATAATCCACCCAAATCCATAAGTACATGCCCTGAAAAAGTGTCAAGGAATGTAATCTCCCCAAATAGCACAGGAAGGAACATAATCCACCCCAATCCATAAGTACATGCCCTGAAAAAGTGTCAAGGAACGTAATCTCCCCAAATAGCACAGGAAGGAACATAATCCACCCAAATCCATAAGTACATGCCCTGAAAAGGTGTCAAGGAATGTAGTCTCCCCAAATAGCGCAGGAAGGAACATAGTCGGCTAGAATCCATAAGTACATGCTCTGGAAAGGTGCCATGGAACGTAAAGTAAGCAAATAACACAGGAAGGAACATAGATAGAGCAAAGTATAATGTACTACTCTACTGTTGTCCTTTGTTTATTCAATCAATTGCTATTAGGTCTACATAGACCTTTGTATTATAAGCCAGGGTTTCCAAGCAGTAGGAAGGGCGACGTAATCTCATAGACAGACATGTCAGTCGGGTCAAAAAAGCTACAAGCTTGTATAGGCCTATAAAAGAGCCTTTTGTTTATTTGCTATCGATTTTAGTCAAATGTGTCTACAAATGGCAAACGAAATACTTATACAAGTAAATAAACATGAGTCAACCGACAACTAGAAGAATTAAGTTCGACTGATTAAACAGGTAATCAGGATTAAATTAATTACTTATTTTAAGAGGGCAGACTTTATATTTTAGCTAAATTGGGAGGTCTCTTTTTATTTCTGTATATCTGACAAAATTATGTGAACGCCCCTAGAAATCCAATATTGCTGGTCAAACTTGCGTTGCTTTTTCTTTCCAGAAATTTCGTTATCGACTTGCAGGATTCCCCTTTATCTTAAAAAGTCAAATACTCTAATCGATTTTTACGGGTCGATAAGAAATACAGCATTATTAGCGAATACTCTGTTATTTTTCTCGGCCTTGTAAGCTTTTTTGTATACATGGACAACGTGTAAGGAGCCATGGTCTGCATCATACCTTATTCACAATGAATTGCACGAAGTCCCCCGGGGACATCGGTTACTTACATATATATCCGTTCTTCAGTATTTACTCTTCTTTGTATTGTTTTTAATCCAGTCATTTTGGTGGTTTAACCTCGGAATTTGATATAATCAGCTATAGACTCGTCTAAACCTTTAAACACCTAAACTCGTCTAAAAACCCTAAAACTGTTTTAAACCCTACATATTGTAGGGTGGTAGTGATTACTGATTTGAAAGGTAAAAGAACTCGATGTTTTACATGCTTTTTTGCAAATATATCGGTTCCTGTGGGTTTTATATTATTTTTATTCCTTATAAACATCATAGAGGACTAAAGTCTCTACAGTTTTTTATTCGAAAGTTATTTTCTACGTTCGACCATTTTTTAGACTGAGGGCAATGAGCGCATGGTGTTTATCTAACTAGAGGTTATTCAATAAAACTGGTAATACCGATCAAATTACTACTTCCGTTCATGTTAATTGTTGACTTGCTTTATTTTTAGGCTCTTGGCAAGCGGTATCTTTGCTGTCCAGCGGCTGTGACCGTTGGCCATCTTCAGAAGTTTATTCGTCTGAAATATGATCTCGAGTACCCTTACAAGGTCAGTAGATTCACCAATTCTAAATCATTTTCTATTTACTGCTATCGAAGTCACGGCTTAATCCCCTTACCATTTCAGTCCCATTGGCTCATAAGAAAACTGAATTAATGGCGGACTGAGACTATTATGGCTTTCATTAACTTTTTTAAGGCATTTGATTCAGTCAATAGGGACTACTACGGAGGTGTTTTGATATTATTTTTTACGCGAAAAGATTCACGGTACTTGTGCATTATATCGTTCACACGAAAGAAGTCAAGTTTGGTTAATGGTAATGAAATATAATAAAATAGGATGAATATACAATAGTTTAGAAACAAATTTGGGCTATATATTTGCGCATTAGGGGAGGGGTAAAGCATAATAATATTCACGTGATGGTAAGACAGCAAACCTTATTGATTATGTTATAGTAAACCGAAGACTGGCAGGATCAATACAAGATACTAGGGTATATAGGAGTGCTGTTATTGATGTTAAAAATAAAGATCATCATCTAGTAGTTTCAAGGGTTAATTTAAAGCTGAAATTTCGGATGGGTAATTACCTCCCGGGAAGTTATGATGTTGGTAGACTCCAGGATGGGAATTTAAGAGAAACTTTCCAGGAACAGTTGAATACTAAACTTCAGAGTTTAAAATTTGATAATGTGGAAGATGGTTGGAATAATTTTAGAAAAATAATTTGTGAAGTTGCTGAAGGTGTCTTAGGGAAGAAAGCTAGGATTACAGCTAAGAATATTAGTGAAAAAGCTTTATGTTTAATAGAAAGGAGAAAGGACTTGTAGAAGAATTATCCGAGTGATAGATCATATGAAAACAAAAGGAGCGTAAAGATAGTGGAGAAAGCATTGAAATATGAACTAAGGAGGTGTGAAGTGGAGGCCATGGATAAAATTGCCGATGATCTGGAAGATGCAGCTAGACGACATAATAGTAAAATATTGTACTGGCATGTCAATAAATTGAGAGGGAGTAGTCAATCCGGACTTGGCCCAGTTAAATATAGGAATGGGGCCACAATTGGCGATAAGGAAAGAATTAAATAGAGATGTGCAGAACATTTTGAGAATTTGCTAAACCGAGATAGAGTTGCAGAAAAGATACAGAGGAAAATGAAAAAGTTTGTGATACCTTGGTTGTGAAGGAAGATTTGTTTTACGAGGAAAAATTAGCGACAGTACTGAAAGGATTAAAAAATAGTAAAGCTTCAGGTACTGAGAGGGTGGTAAATGAGTTCCTTAAATATGATGGCTCTGAGGTTAGAAATAAGTTACTGAAGATTATGAATATGATTTTTGAAAAAGGGGAACTACCTAACGTTTTAGGAAAACCTTAATTCAGCCACTATATAAGAAAGGGGATAAAAGTGAGTGTGGTAATTATCGAGGCATTAGTCTGGTCTCTGTAGGTAGCAAATTACTTAGTAATATGATACTTTTTAGACTTAAAGATGCCGTAGACAAAGTTTTAAGAGAAGAACAGTGCGGTTTTAGAGAAGGTAAAGGATGTGTCGACCAAATTTTTCACTCTCAGTTTAATAATTGAGAAGTGCCTGAGGGGACAAACACCTTTGGTCCTCAGTTTTATAGATTATTAACAAGCGTTGGATTCTTTTGATAGAAGAGCTTTAGTAAAGGTTTTATCCTTGTGTGGTATACCAGACAAATACATTAAAGTGATTAGTGCTATGTACGAGAATAACAATGCTGCTGTTAAGGTAGGAAATGAGGTTAGCAGCTGGTTTAGTATTAAATCAGGAGTTAAGCAGGGTTGCGTTCAATCCCCCTTATGTGGATTATTTTGATGGACTTTGTCTCAAGGAGCACCGAAAAGGCAATGGGACACCACGGAATCAAATGGGGATGAAAAACTCTCCTGGACTTAAATAATACTGATGATTTAGGCATCCCAGATGAAAGTGTGAGCAAAATGAATGAACTTTTATAAGTTTTGCGAGTTCAGGGTGCTAGAATAGGTTTAAAAATTAATGTTACGAAGACTAAGTCGCTAAGGCTAGGAATAAGTGAAGATGAAAAGGTGACGTTGGATAACGAAAAGATTGATCAGGTGGGCAGCGTCACTTACCTTGGTAGTATTATTAGTAAAGAGGTGGGAGCTGGTGGGAGCAGTGAAGATGTTAAGAGTAGAATAGCCAAGGCCCATGGTGTTTTTTTCACAGTTAAAAAAAGTTTGGAAGAATAAGAAGATAAGTTTGCAAACCAAGATTAGAATATTAGAAGCTACAGTGATGACAGTAATCAAATATGGCTCTGAAGCATGGGTTCTCTGAAAAGCGGATAAAGATTTGCTAGATGTTTTCCAGAGAAATTGCTTAAGGATTGTTCTGGGTAACCGGCTGACTGACCGTGTTTCAAACAGTAGGCTGTACGAAAAATGTGGTTCAATACCGCTCTCTAGGGCTGTAATGAAAGACGGTTTGAGGTGGCTAGGGCACGTTTTGCGGATGAAGGATGGCAGATTGCCGAAGATTGTTATTTTCGGCCAACTGCCTAGGGCTAAACGGAAAGCAGGTCGTCCTCGTCTGGGGTGGGAGGACGTCATAAAGAAAGATTTAAAGTAAATGGGAACTTCTTGGGAGGGTGTAAAATGAGAGGCTTTTAATAGATTGGTATGGAATAGGAGCGTGCTTAGCTGTGTTGGCCTCAGGCGGTTTGGTGCTGCGGTGAGTTGTTAGTAGCAGTAGTAACCTAACCTAGGTACCTTTTCCTCCTTAAACCACAAAAAACAACAGTTTAAATATTGTAAACGCAAAGACAAACCACGCTTTGCCATCCATTTATATCTTGCAAATATCCGTTTGACGGGTTTCCATTAGTAGTTCCTTGTACATTATATAGCGTTGTGTGCCATAGAATGCACAAGTACCAGATTCACCGTATCATTTTGCGCTATTTAAAGCAATGGGGTGGTTTCTGGAAGCCTGGTCAAAGATTGTGCAAAGTCCGGCTGAATATCACCGGAAAAATGCAGCCGACAGTACATGGTGGTTGTAAAAACTAGTCTCGGAGTCCTTCTTTGCTTTCAGGATGGTTCATTGTCTGGCTCCCGCCGAGAATGAAAGTATGTTAGGGCCAGGTGAGGGCTTTACAGAGTGACGAGGGGAACCATACTAAACAGTTTAACGTAAAGTCTGTTCAAACTGGGGTCTGGAGGGGAAAGTTGTCCCCTTTACCCCATAGCAAATTACACCCTTGCTACTGTTACTTTACTCAACCTTGCAATGATCCTGGCCTCCCAGAGGTCTGAGGAGCAGGACGGTCCCAAGTCCGTAAAATGAGGAGGGTTGAGCGATAGACTTGCGACCTTTCCCCGTAAAATTCCAAATTGCAAAAGAAACACCGATGATAGCCTCATATTTTACTTCACCATTCGACGACGACCCCAGCACGCCCACGGACACGATTTATGTAAGCAAAAACTATGACGAAATTTGGATTTTGGAATGTAAGGACACTAAACCAGCTGACAAAACATGAACAAGTACTCAGAGAGATGAAGAAGTATTAGCTAGATCTCCTTGCTCTAAGCGAAGTCAGGTGGATTGGATCAGGACATGAACAACTAGAAGAGGGTTACTCGCTAATTTACAGCGGAAATGAATCCTGGCACCAGGCTGGAGTTGCGATAATACTGTCTGACCAGGCCACCAAAGCACTAGTTGAATGGAAGCCAGTCAGTGAGAGTTGCTTACTTGCAAGATTTGTAACCACCCATATGAGAATCTCAATCATTGCATGTTATGCTCCTACGAATGATACAGAAGATACTGATAAGGAGTCATTCTACAAAGCTCTTCAGTCATTGACACCAGAAGTCCTGGTAGATTATGCTCTGAGTTTGTATCTTATGGTTGGCACAACTCAGTTTGAACATACAACCATCCACAAACAGTCGTGGATCTCGCCAGACGGCAGGACGAAGAACCAAATAGATCATCTCCTAATCTCAAGGAGATGGCGGAAAAGTCTTCTGGACGTACGTGGCTTCAGAGGGGCAGATGCCCAGTCAGACCACATCCTGATGGTAGTAAAATTGAAAGTCAAGCTGAAAGCGCACAAAAATGCAAAATAGAATTCTGCGAAGCTTTTCTGAGAAACAAAGAAACCTTTGTGTGGAGTTGAAGAACTCATTCGCTTTGCTTGAAATAGAAAACTGCACAGACAGTCCGGAAACAGCATGGCTAAAAATGAAGACAACATACAATCAAGTTGCTAAGAACGTGCTCGGGTATAAAAAGAAACCTAAGAAGAAAGCTCGGGTGTAAGAAGAAATATTGATATCACAAGAAACTTGGAAACTAATCGATGAGCGCAATGACTTGAGACAATAAATTCTCTCTGCTGGCGGTGACAGACCTTCGGTCTTCGCAAATGTCCTGTATAGAATGAAGGACAAAGAAATCAAGAAGTCAGCAAAAGCTGTCAAGCGGAGATCTGTAGAAGAGAAGGCTAGACTAGCAGAGGAAGCAGCTAGAAAAGGAGACTCCAAAGCAGTGACTGAGACTTGTGACTTTAGACAATAAATTCTCTCTGCTGGCGGCGACAGACCTTTGGTCTTCGAAACTGTCCTGTATAGAATGAAGAACAAAGAAATCGAGAAGTCAGCAAAAGCTGACAAGCGGAGATCTGTAGAAGAGAAGACTAGACTAGCAGAGGAAGCAGCTAGAAAAGGAGACTCCAAAGTAGTTTACAGGCTCGCAAATGAAATATTAGGAAAGCTACCCAGCAGATCCAGCCAAGTCAAAGACGAGAGCGGAAATGTTCTCACCGAAACTGAGAAAGTTGACGAGAGGTGGGTATCCTTCTTCGAAAAGGTTTTAAATAGACCTAGACCAACTGACCGAGAAAGCATCCCTTCTATGTCATTTCTTAACCTGAAAATTACAAAAATTCCCCAACATCTACGGAAATACTTGTTGCAGTGAAAAAACTCAAGAATGGAAGATCACCTGGTGAAGACTGCATAACTTCGGAAATGATCAAGGCATCAGTGAGGACATGCCTCTCAGTGTGGATAACACTGATTGCATCTCAGTGTGGATAACACTGATTGCAACAGTCTGGAATTCCGAAAAGGTCCCTGGAGACTGGACCAAAGGGATAATTGTTAAGATATTTAAGAAAGGTAGTCCTGTACAAAAATCATAGAGTCGAACAAGTCCATGAATTTAAGTACTTCGGAAGCTTGGTCGATTACACAGGAGAGGTGCAAAATGAGGTCAAGAGAAGAATTGGCATGGCAAACGCTGCTTTCAACAAGCTTAAGCCAGTGTGGAAATCAAAGTACTCGCTTGCACTAAAGCTGCGACTTCTTAATAGCAACGTTTTGGCCGTGCTATTGTATGCCAGTGAGTGCTGGAAACTAGATGTTGGGACAGAGAAAAGACTCACAGCATTTGAAAATATGTGCTTGAGACGCATGCTGAATATCCGTTGGCGTCAAAAAGTCAGCAACATCGAGGTCCGCAGAAAAACTGGCCTGCCGCTTATTACTGAAGTGATTGAGAAGAAGAGATGGAGCTATCTTGGCCACGTCCTTCGCATAGAGGACTCAAGAATCCCAAACCAGGTTCAACAATGGCATTCACATGGGCGTCTACAGAGGGGAAGACCGAGAAACACACTCAGACACACGTACGATCCTGATCTACGTAGTGCTCACACATCACTACAACCCCAGTGGGAGGATGTACTCGCCGCAGACTCAATACGTCACATTTACCGAGGCTTCGTCGATGCCCTATGCGGCACAGATGGCTCAGGAGAACCTAAGTTCTAAGTAAGTACTGTTACTTTACGGATGGAGTTGTACACTCCAATGCTATTGGTATTATAAAAATCATGCATACCCAACTGCATGATTGATAGGGGAGACTGGGGTAATGGCGTTCACCTAAGGTAAAATGAGAATAAAAATACAAAGAAAATAAAATTCAAACCTAATCACGTTAAATCGCTAGCATAGTATATTTTACCTATTGCATACTTGGATTGAGACTTAATCAAGATTACATATAGGCATTAAGCATTGTTTTGCCAAACCTGCTTTGACCGGTATTACCCCCTGTCCTAGGGGTAATGGCGGTCGGTAAGGTCATGTTCTACTAAAGGGCTGTAAATAAAAAAATGTGGGAAATTTCATTGACATAAACACGTTAAGTTGAAATCATCATATTTATATTGTTACATAATTCCGTATTTAGGAAATTACAAAAATGTAATTGAAAGTATTGACATAATTAGAAATCAATTATTTAAAAAAAACATCTTTCCATACTAAAAAATGGCTTAAAAAATTCATATAACTTATGAGCTTGCAGAATTTTAAGTCAATTTTACTTTCTTGAGCACATGTCACATAAATAGCCCTCAGGAGTGTCCCATCTCCGGAACATTCTTGATGTGCCCATAATGCACAAGAAGTGCACCGATACCACATTTCTCCATCTTTCCCGGTGTCTTCGCAATAGAAACAGGTTTCTTTGCCGATCTCTGTCAAACATAGCTCACTTTCTGATTCGTCTTCACAAATGTTTTCCTCATCAATTGAAGTGTCGGAGTCAGATTCAAAAAGGTTCTTGGTCATTTTGTTTTGCTCCACTTTTTGTGATTTTCTTTCAGGAACAGCAGGCTTTTTCTTTTCTCCATTAAATTGTTTTTTTACTCGCTTAGTTCTTTGGTTCTTTTCTTCTTTCCTTTTTAGTTTTTCCTTGATCTTGGTTTCTTTTTCTTCTCGTCTTCTTTTTTTTTCTTGAAGCATGATTGTCATCAATGTTGAAGCAAACATATGAGAATGTTGCTTTTTTTTCGCTTCTTTTTTTGTCTCATTAATCCAATCACTGCATCCAGGTAGAGAATATATCTCTTGTATAGACACAGTAATTTGTGTTTTATCCTTAGTCTGAACTTTCTCAAGTAGGACAGAGAATTGTAAGCTTTTTTCAATCGTGACTTCGTACTGGCCTACTTCTACGATGTCTTCATTTGTTCATTTGCAGTAGCTTTTAAGGAAACGTCCACACAAACAGGCGTTAAGTCTTGATTCTTCTGGAGGATGTCCTCTACCAAAAAATCCTCATCTGTGAAAACTCCTGGATTAAGAGGATGGATCCCTGTGTTTTTGAACCCACTTGTTGCCTTTGCAATCGTAGCAACTGGTGTATACGCCTTATTGAATATCTCTGCTACATCGTAAGGGGTTATTTTTACTTAACTCCTGGATTTCATGAACAAATCACATTCCCTTTTGTAAGCAGCCTTCAAAGGCGAGTAAAATACTACATCCAGAGGCTGAAGTCTATGTGACGTATGGGGCGGTAGTGACACCATAGCAATCCCTTTCTCCCTACAAATATCATATGCTTCAGATGAGCAATGAGCGGAATGGTTGTCCAGAATGAGAAGCATTTTGTTGTCATTACTAGCATGAGTAAACTGAGCAAAGTGTTTTTAACCAAACAAAGAACAGTTCTTCATTGATCCAGCCTGTCTTAGAGCATGAGTAAACTGATCCAGGTGGCCCATTTTTTCTAAGAGTGGGGAAATACGAGCTCGAGGACATATGAACATTGGTGGAGCATAAAGCCCTCCCGAACTCATTGCACACACAACTGTAATGTTTTTTCCCCTTTCCCAACTTGTTATAGAACCCACACGCTTTTGGCCCTGTTCTGTCAGTATTAGACCAGGGTCCTGCACAGTGGTGATCCCTGTTTCATCTACGTTCCAATAATTGGTATATTTAAACTTGTTTTTATCCATAGCCTGTTCTAAATTTTGGAAAAAACGATTTACTTCGTCTTTGTTAAACCCAATGGCTCTTCCGAGGCTTGTGGCTTGAGGTTTGCGCACACTAATTTTGTTTCTGTCCAAGAATCCGTACATCCAATCCAAGCCAGCCATTTTTGTTTCTTTATCAAATGTATGGCTTAATAGGTTTCTTTATGCATATTCAAATGCAATTTTTCTTAATTTCAGTGCAGTGATGCCGTAGAAAATCTTTGATAAAGTTTTTACATGGTCAGCTAGAGCTGCTTCGTGAACAGGATGGAAGACACACTTCCTGCCTAAGCTTGGGTCCGAATTAATCCCACTGTTCATGCGTTCTCACAACTTGCTGAATCGTATTTTTAATTGGTCAGCGGCCTTTCGAATTAATAATCCTCTAGAAATGGCTGTCTTTGCTTTCTTTAAGTCCTCTGCAGTCCATGCAGCTTTATCTGTTTTCCTTATGAATTTTCTGGCATCTGAAATGTAGAAAAAAAATGAGTACTAATGGGGTAATGCCGGTCATGACTGCCATTACCCCTAGCGAGGTGACCACCATTACCCCAACCGCATGGTTATTATTTAACGACTAAAAATCAGAATATCAGTGCTTAAACCTTAATAAAATGCTACATGATACAATATGACTTACCTTGTTATAAGTCTCGTTCCGTGAAATGTAAACAGAAAGAGCTGATAGTGGATTAAACTATTGTCTGTCTTATAAGGTGAAACGTCAAAAGAGTCTTTCTTACACGTCAGACAAACTAAGGCTGGCAAGGTGCCGAGCGCTCTAGTAGTATATCCATAAACTGTCTTGAGATAGCAGCACCCATCGATGTGAATCTGTGTTATCCACTTTACGAGAAATCATAGTGACCGCCATTACCCGCTGACCGCCATTACCCCAGTCTCACCTACTCATTGATTACTATACTACAGCTATAAAAAGCATAATTTGATTTTCTGTGAGAAAAATATTGACTGGCAGACTGGCAGTCACATGCATTATGAAGCTATGCCCTAACCTCATCCCCAAAATAAACAGAAGTGCTGCTACATTGTAGTGTGGCTTTTTTAAGCTATTGATCTTCCACATCCCAGCTTCCCCATTACCTGCTTTAACTGTATGTACACCTTAATAGCTACCAACCCTTTTAAGTTTCTTTCAACTGACAATTAAACAGTTTTATGAGACTTTGGCTATTTGTGCAAGATTTTGACAAATATTCACCTTCGGTTGAAGAGAAGTGGAGTAAGTAAAAACTTGTCCACAAGGACAAGGGATAACAACGACTTACAAGTAACATTTCACATGGCAACAATGAAATTCACTGAGCTTTTAGTGTGAACAAGTATTAAAAAGCAGCAGCGTCAGAAGAGATACATCTCTTCTTGCAGAAGAAAAGAGATACATAAATCTTGTGAGAACAGATATTTCAGAAGAGATACATTTCCTGTAAAAAAAAAAAGAATATCAAAAACGAAAACAGCTTTTTTTGTTTTGCAGTTGCCCTTTTTAAGAGTTTTGGTTCCTGTTGGGTCGAGTTACTTACAGTTCATTACCTCAAACAGTTTGATCAATCTTCAAACTCAAATATCAGCTTGCAGAGTAAGAAATAAAGACCAACTGTTTGTAAAAGAAAAATAAGTTTGAAAATAATTTAAAACTTCAGAAGAAAACAATCTGTAAATAATAACCAAAGTTTACTTTTGGCTATTATATACAATATTTTATGAATCATGTTTTGGGGTTCCTTCCGTTTTAATCAACTATTCCCTGAATTACAATCTAATCTATAGCTTAATTTTGTGTCATTAAGAGGGGCAGACAGGAGTGGCTGCATTTTTTACAGTAAGACGATTATATTTAGGAAAAGTTTTGAATGGCAAATCCAATTCCTCCACAATTTTTGTTTTTAATTCTATTGTTTTTATCTCAGGATTAGCCTTCATACAGGGTTTATAAAAGGCGTGAAGGTAGGCCTAGGTATTTAAAAAATTTCCAATGCCCTTATTTGAGCAGAATATCTATTCCATAAAATTTCATTCAATTACTTAACAACTTTTCCTAGACTGTAAAAAGATCCTAGACTGCAGTTGAACTACTCGATCAAGCATGTGTACCCGCAAAAAATATTGCAGGGGGAGGGTACCAGAGTAGCAATGGGGAGGAGGAGGAGGGGAATACATTTTAAGATAAAAAATTATATGCAAAATAAAATTATCAAGGAAAAAAGAAAAGTGCTGAATTTTTACATAGCAAATGAAGCAAAATTCTACAAAATTTTAAATGGTGAAGATTCCTGGCAAAAAGATCAATTCCTTTAATCAGTACTTATTTATTACACCACCAACACTTAAGATGTGAAGAATATTATGCTTTTACTAGCATAGGAAGGAAGGCCAATAATTCAAGGATCTATGCCTAATTTTGATATGTAGTAATAGTAAACAATTTAGACAAAAACTTTGTAAAGTAGTGAAAAAATTATGTCAAGTTAAATGATAGTTACTAAGGGTGGATTTTCACTAGTGATAAATCACTAGGGATGGCAACCCTGAACGAAAAGGGATTTTATGGGAACCGATATTTTTTAAGAAGACAGATTTTGGGGAAAATGCCCCAAAATTTCGGGATAGTGGAAGCACTTGTATTCTCAAACAAAACCTGCCAACAAATTTTACTAGGCCTTGAAAACTGCCAAGTAGCATTGTTGCTATGCTACCCTACTTTTTGCATGGCAGAGCTCAACTTAGGTTTTGACAGCTTTTCTTTGAGCCAAAATTATTTTTATATGTAAGAATGGTATTTTCAGACAAAATCTACGCACAAATTTGAAAACCCCCAAGTAGCATTGCTACTTTGCTACCTCACTGTTTGCACGTTGGGCGACAGACTTTCTCCTATTGAAGTTTATTTTTATTCGTTTTGTTATTCATGCCGCTCTTCTGTTTCGTCGGACAAACATTTTTTAAAGTTAAATTTTGCCATGTTTTTAATTTACTTTTAGCGTGTAGATTATAGATGGTACAATTATTTCCAGTATGGTTTCCTTTAGCCGGACGTTTAGCAGCAGCTGTAAACTACATTGCATATTACGCCAAGAAATTCCAATGGAAATGGTAAGACGCTAAGGAACTGGAATTGAAAAAAAAAATACAATATATGTATCATAGATATTTGGCCTTTGTAAATCTCCATCCAAATTGAACATAGTTGAAAACCACATTTTTGTAATTGATTTTCTAAGTCACATAATGATTTTCATTCTAACTGCAAATGGCTTTAAAGTCGTAAAAAAAATTCATAGGGCCCAGTTTGATCAAAAATCTTATTTGAAATCGTTTGTTGGCACTTTTTTTCAAAAAACATTCGGAAGTGAAACAAAGCTTAAAAATAAATCTTTAAACTCTTTTGAAATCAGCCTTTGGTAGGTTTATTTTTTTTCTTTTATAATAGCTTCTACGCATGAAGCTGAAACATTTGCAATTTTATTGTTATCTGTGAAAAAAAAACTTTTGTGATTTTCACAGTCGTATTTGAAATATAGGCCTACACCAGTTTTTCTATATTTTCGTTTCTTTTTTTGTAAATTAAATAAAAAAACAACATTTTTTCCACTGAAAGAAGGAGCATAATTACAAATTATTCCGTATGTGAAAGGGGTTGCCCCCTCGTCAATCCCTTGATCTTTACGCTAAACTTTGAAATTTTATTCTAATTCTTTATGAAAGACTCCCGAAACACAAGAGTCGTTCCATTGAAATAAGTTACTTTTTTAAAGCACTAAAAAATAACTAAAAAACAAAACAAATACCTAAGACTTTTGAAGATGATGTCGGCCGCAAATCGCGTCGGTTAAAACAGCCTTTAGATGGTCACATTTAAATTTTTCATTAGAAAAGGCTACTTAAATTGTAGGCTACCAACTTCTCCTTTAGAGCCTTAAAAAGCCCCGGTGGAATATGGAGCTGCCCGAAAAAGTCAAAGAGAGCCCGATCTACTTTGCCTGAAAAGGCCGTGATATATACAGCCTATATACGTTTGTTCGGTTCAACAGATTAAGAAAAAATAAGTTGGAGCTGTGAATGTTCGCTCTGTTGAATTATTCGTATTGATTATGATTTAGTGCTCCGAAACCTGTTCTTGAACCTGAACCTGCCTACTCGGGCTACAAATATTGTTGAAGTTTAGGTTGCAAAGGCTAGAGAATCATTAGGCCTGTATTGATTTTATGGTACATTGTGGGTGTCTTTAAAAACGGGTATTAATTATGTTCATTAGAAGGTGCTGCTATTTCACATGCGGTAAAGATTCTAAACAATGAAGTGTATTGTTGCGTCTTAAAAACACTAACTTGCACTTGAACGATTTTGATGTCACAAATTCACTCGGAATTGAGAAATTACTCCCGTTATTGACAATTATCGTGTGCTGTTTGCTGCCGTTTTATTGCAGGATCATGCTTGGGTTGGGATAAGTTTTGCAATTAATAGTGGGTAGAATGGTATTCGCCAAGATTATTAAGTTTAGGAATAGTTTGTGTATTAAAATTTTGTCGTTTAATGTGAAGCTAAATTTACCTTATCACTTAGACATAACTTATTCTTAATTCAGGCCTGATGTATTTTCTTTTTTTCTAACTCTTGAAGTTTCTTGAATTAATTTGTTTTTAAGAAACCTGAATCGCAAGGTAGTATTGAGCAGACTCCTATTTAGCAGACTCCTGTCCTAGCTGTTCTGAATTATCAAATTTGTTGGATTTCCAAACAATGATGCTCATAGCAGTTTACTTTAGGTTAGTATAAGAAAAAAAATACGAAAACTATTCCCAATATTATGAACCTTATTCATAAAATATTACAGACTACTATTTAAGTCGGATAAATAGAAAAGTATCCATATATGATCATATATTGTTTCAGACACCACACTGGCTAGGCATGATAATACAAAAATTGTTGAAAAACGAAGACCGCTTTGTTTGGTTTAATAATACAGCCATTATTATCCCCGTTGAAGATCTCACGCAAGTTTTAGGGATTTAGTTGAAATTTAAAAGTGCATCCTCCAAAAAGTGGATCTTTATCCTTGATTTATTTATTTTTTTTTTCATTCTGTTCCTTGCAATAAGGGTGGCTTAGCAAAGGTTTTAGCCGAAAAGTTTGCATTTTTCTTTCTTTTTTTTTCACTGAGAGTGGATTACTTAGTTTTTATCGATTTTCTACGTTTCTAAAAAATAGAAGAAAACCTAAAGAAAATAATTTCTAGCACTGATTGAAAAAAATGGAAAATAAAGTATGGCCCAAATTTGACTTTCAAAAATCATATCATCTAAATACACTTAACTGGAACTCATCAAACCCACTGAATACCACTGATTTTATATTTTTAATTAATTGAACAATCAGCAATTAAATACTTAAAGTATAAGAGAAGTTACATGACCTAGCAATCAAGGAATCATTACTATTTATTTTTCAGGTGGATATTCTATGTCATTCCGAGCTTTTGTTACCGGAATATCGCTTATTAGATGTTGCTTATATAACATCTTGGACGCAGGTAATTCTATTGTACATTGTTAGTGTCGAGGGGTCCTCACTTTCTGCCACCTGGTGTGTATCTCAGAACGCCATGTGTTCCCCACATTTCTACCATGCTTGGCACGCTCCACCTGGCATCCATGTTTTCTAAAATTGAGCGCCCCTCGGTTAGGGTGGACTATTTGATTCGCCGAAATTTCCTTATAATTATCTAAAATGGACTTTGTCAATGTTTTTGATGAAATTAGCATTGCAGTTTTATTCTTGGATCCAAGCTCGTATGTTTTTTTGTATTTTTTTTTTTTTTTTCAATACAGTGACCAAAATTCAAAATGAAATAAGAATAAGCCAAAAAATCGAATAAAATAAGAAACTATTTCATAGCCGAAGTTTGCTTGCGCATGTTGGTTCTAGTTCTTCCTCCCCCTCGGACAATACTCCCCTCCCTGCAGATAATTTTCCTCGGATAAATTCCTCCCTCCGCTGAAAATTCCCCCACATGCAAAATTGAGTAGCCATATAGAAAGTACAAAATGGGTACCTCGAAAGGTCAAACAGATGTCTTAACGGGTAACAAAATGACCAGATATCTGATTTTTTAATGAAATTTAGCAATCCTTTTTCAGATGAATTGAATCAAACAGTTCACATTCTCTGAGCATTATACGAACGAAACATACCAGATTAGTAGACATCGGTCTAGCATTGCCTATAGTAAAGGACCATAAGGGGCTCAGTGTGATATTAAATCTTACCAAACGCACATCATGTGAAAGGGGTGGTCTTATAATCTTTGGAGGGGGTTCATTCGATTAGAAAATCAAAATTTCTTGTGCCCTTTTTAAGAGTCAAAAGTATTCGGATTCCAAGCAGCAACCCCCCCCCCCCCCCAGTATATCTGTTGGATATTGGAAATATGGACATATGGAAAGATAGAACATCAGATCCCGCCAAAATCAAAAGAGGCGTGAGGCAAGGGAGCATTCTTAGTCCTCTCATTTTCAAACATGCGATTTCCAAGATTCTGGACCACATCTTCCCCTCCCTTCTACTTCACGGTACCGACCTGTCTTACCTTGCATACGCTGACGACGTCCTTCTGCTCAGTAGATCAAAAGCTGACTTACAAGATAACCTGAGTCGACTCCACAGTGACTTTCTTTCTACCGGACTATCAATCAATATAGAGAAGTGTGAGTTTTTAACCTTCAACGCACCTAAAAGTGAATCTGTGACCCTCGGCAATCATTCAGTCCCTGCAGTGTCTGAGATACGATATCTGGGTATCATGATTGCAGAAACGATCGGTAAAACCAGGCAATCCATCGTCAAGCAAACAACCACCGCCATTAAACGTGCTTACGGGTCTATAGTGCCGAATCGCGGACGCTACTCCAGGAAATCTCTTGCCTCAATTTATCGTTCAGTTTGCCAGCCACATGTAATCTACCTTGCCGGTGCATCCCATGTGCTGACAGTGAGAGACTGCGAAAAAATCCGAAAGTGCTACTATAAGTAAGCAAAATTTTTACTGTATATATCCAAGCGATACCGGAATTCTCAACTGGAAAAATATCGACTTCCGGAGCCATCCAAACAATGGTCGACCAGTCAGGACAATTCAGTGTTCAAAGTCAGATTGATGAGACGTCGTTTTTCACCTGCATTTGTTTGAGTTTCGTATCTTTTTTCTTTTTTGTTGTGCTCCACTATAATCTTTTTGTAGATGGTGGGTAATTAAATTATTATTATTATTTATAGGATGGACCAAATTCTCATATGATTTCATAAATTTCATTCGGATGTCTTTGGGGATAAAGGGATATTGGAAGGGGGCTAGTTGTCCTCTCATGTGTCTTGGTTACTTAATATTGCACTTAAACTTTTAATTTTTGTTTGAATGAGCATTTTCCCAATCTTCTTGGACCATTGGTTTGAAACAAACAACCCTGAAAAAAAAAAAAAAAAAAAAAAAAAAAATCTGGGATCTTGTTCGCAAAAAATGCAAAATTCAAATTTTTTGTAGGTGAGCGCTATAAACCTCTACCTACAAAAGTTTTGTAATTAGGGAGAGAGGCATTTTAGTACAAAAACATTTTAGTTCTCGTTGAGTTTTCAGGTAAATATAGAATTAGTTTTAAGGAAGGGGAGGTATCAATTAATATGTAATCCCTCTTGATTTCTGTGAATATTCCTGTTCTGCGCAATTTTTATCCCAGTTAAGAGTAACATTAAACTCCAAAAGAAGCAGAATTTGTTCCTAATAGGAGGTGGCTACCCCCTTCGTATCCCCAACCTCTACCTTGTGGTCGTAGAAACTTCGAAGGATGCTCATTGTATCGGAAACTGAAAGTTCTAGTCCACTATTTTTAAAGTCACAGGTGATTGGAGGCCAACCAGCTCCTGTCCTAGAACTGTTTTTGATATATGATCCTTTTGCTAATCCTTAGGACACATTACCGATAATTTAAGGTACTTATTTTGTGCTTTCTCTGTGACTACTCAATTTTGCGGCCGAGGAATTATCCGGAGAAAATTTTCCACGGGGACAGGGTGGAATTATCAGCGAGGGTAATATCCGAGGGGGGAGCCGGCCCTGCATATTTCTCTACTTATTTTCTGTTGGCAAGTCTATGAAAATAAAAACTATTGTCTACTGCTAAACCATAATACTGCGCTTTACTTTTGTAAGGACTATTTGTAGATAACTTTGAATCCTATTAGGAAATACTTTTAAGTGGATTTTGGCAAAGCTGCCAAATCATTTTAATTTTGTTTCGCTTTTTGCATGATCGTAGTTCTACTAAAAATGGGTGTAGTCTATGTGTGTTTTTTTTTTTATATAAAAATTTGTTCATAAACAAAATTAGCTCATAGGTTATAGAGCAAGAATAGAAAATAACGCTTAAAGTGCGTTAAGTGCAAATATCGGCGATCATTTAAGAGTTTGAAATTAGCACTTTAAGTGAGCGATTTTTATTCGATTGCAAATTTAAGTGGTCCAATAATCTAGAATTAGATGCCTGTCTAGTCCACTCAAAAATACTACTGTGTAACTTAGCGGTTCTTAAGCTTTCAAGAGGAACCTACCTCGTCAGCAAAGTTGAGATAAAAATTAGTTGAGGGCTTTAGCTAAAATGTTGCCGGTCTTATAATTTTGTCTTTATTCTATTTTGTTTTTACCTGCCAGAAAAGTAGCTTTTTTCACGATCTAAATTTTTTCAGACCACGAAAACTCCAGCTCCCTAGAGCCTCGAGAATTTATTTTCACTGCTCAATGCCTTTTTATTCATTGAAGAGTTGGCAATAATAAGTCTTAAGATCAAAATATTAATATATTCAGTTGCACTAGTCGAAATTGAGTTTGCCTGTCTCGGTCTCTGTTTGAACTTTGTGCGTCTTGATCTGTTTGAATTCTGCCATGAAATTGGTAAAAATTACAAAAATAAGGCATGTCTGTAGCGATTGAATTTTACTGGAAGAATAGTATTTTTTTTTTTTAAGTAGCTAAAAATTGGCATTCACGCAGGAATCCGTCTCCAAAGGATGTGATATTTGGGGGGGGGGAGGGGTGAGTGGCAAGTTTGAAATAAACAAAAAATAGGATATTTGGGGGGGGGGGAATATAAGAAAATTGATTGAGGAATCATTTAAATCTTGCTTATTTGCGCTAAGAGGAGAGTCACATGGGTCCAAAAACCCCCTTCCTTTCCAAAAACTCCCCTCCCGTGTTGTCAATAATAATGATGATTTATTTAGAACCCACATTACACCGAAATATATGACTCTCATGGAGTAGTTGAATAAAAAACACCGGAAACGAAATTATAGGTATACGTAAAAAAATGAACATCTTCTAATACAACTCTAAAAAAAATTCTATATAAAAAAAAGGACTGATAAGGCGATGGTGGAACCGTAGCTTAAGTTAAGCAATCTTTCTAAGATTCGCACATAGCATGTCTAAATCAGGAGTTTATTTGTTTGTTTTTGTCTATTTTTCCGCTAAAAGCAAAACAACAATTCGGACTGCAAATGCTTTATCTATGCAAAAAAAGGTCATTTAACCTGCTTCAGGAAGGAAAAAAGATCCAAAAGTAAGTCAAATTCAGAAGTGAAATTGAAAAATTCTCATGTATAGAGCTTCATTAAGACCACTTTTGAAATGGTACGTCAATAAGGTTAAACCTATCCCCTAATTTACTGTCTCGGTACCATCGTGGTAAACGGAACAATTACTTACAGTATATAATATGCCACACGTAGGGCATGTTACTAGAATTACTTTTTTTTTAAAACAAGTGGGTAGTACCTAGAGAGGAAAACAACAACTGGAGAATTCAACGTGTTGTACATACGACAAAGAACCTTTTGGCTCCTTTTGGCGTCATCTACTGATCGAAAGTTTCAAATACGCCACCCATGGGTTATAAACAGCACTGAAAGTCCCGACTTTTTATTATTAGAAAAGAGCTTTTTGGTGATTTGTCCACTGCCCTATTTAAATATTATATATGGGTACTTACGCATTATATGAGCCTTTCTAAAAAGTCAAGTTTGGTTAATGATAATGAAATAAAATAGGATGAATATATAATAGTTTATAAACAAATTTGGGCAATATATTTGCAAATTAGGGGGGGGGGTAAAGCATAGCATATATTAAATACGTAACCTAGCCTATGTACCTCCCCCCCCTGAACCCCAAAAAACAACAGTTTAAATATCGTAAACGCAATGAAAATCACGCTTTGCATTGCATTATGCTATAGCGGTGTCTTGAATTAACCCGTCTGGCGGGTTTTCCGTGACTTGCTTCCTTGTAAAGGCCCATATAATGCGTAAGTACCTATGTCTTTTTATCCGTATTTTCGTTTTGTTTTAACTTTACAGAAATAGACATACATAGAGAATCTAATCATTATATTCATCTTCTAATTTGAACATTTTGGTGGCTGTGAGAATGCGTTGTTTAGGATCTGCTCCACCCTCTCCAGTAATATCAAAGAAATCTGTTTTTGCAAATTCACAACTTGAGCCCTATTTAGTGTTGAAAAAAGATTAAATCTTCAAGCTCCTGGGTACGTTTAGAGAAGTCATTGCTCTTCGAAATAACTTGACAGTTTTATTTACTGTTACAGAATTTTGTGTACATTTTTTCTCTATGACGACTCGGACATTTCTAGCCAAATTTTGTGTTCCACTTCCAACCACGAAAGAGCACTCATTCTTTCACAGACTTAAATTTACGGGTAAAGAGAATGATACCTTTCCTCGTCAGACAGGACTTTGTTTTGTTGTGCCTTCTGGAAGATATTCTTTAAACATGTTTTAAATCTTTGGCTACTATGGGGCGTGGTTCGTCCTTTACTGGGACCAGGAGATAACTGTAACTTCGAACTGACAGATAAAATAAAATTATTTTATTTAAAATTTTAAGAAATTATTCTAGTTTCTGTTGACAAATCATATTTTTTCTTAAACCCTAAATAAGTTACTGCATTTTATGCAGCTAAATCTACATATTTTTTATAAGGTTAAAATTGCTATTTTGATCTTCGTATGCAAGAAGATGTTGATAGCATTTTCTACTAAAGTGTTATAGAAAATACAGTTTCTCGTAAAAAATTAATTAAATTTTTAAAAATAATTTTTATTAATTACGAAAGGTTTTTAAATACTTCAATTTCCTTTTAAATGAGCCATTAAACAGCTGTGGGATTTTGAAGTGCCCCGCTAGTTGCGTAAAAAAAAAAATGGGAAAAAAAGATGTCGTCGATGCAGAACATCGTAATTCAAGCCACTTATCTTGTTTTCAAGCCAACATATTTTCTTTGTTGTCAAAAAGGTCGTGGTAACGAACTGTAAGTAAGGAGTGACCCGGCTCAATAGTAACCGAAACTCTAGAAAACGGAATATTGATATCAATAGATACATCAAAAGAATCAGATTTACTGAACACCAATTTTATTACAAATTACTCCTTTTGTACATAATATTGAGAATAAACATCATAATTACAGTAGCAGTAGGGACTGATGAGCTTTCGTAGATTAATGTCATTATCAATCAAATATTCAATTTAATTTATTAGTTCTTTCTAAAGTTGTTCTAGACGAGTGTAGTTTCACTATAAACAAGAATTTGGATACTTTCTTCTTCCTTGACTGTGAGTGAGAACCAAAAGCGTATTTCGTTATTGATGCTTCACTGAAAACGAATTATATTACAAATATTTTCTTTTCCCGTTTCTACAGCATTGAAAAAAGAAATAAAATTACAGTGAAATAAAGTCTTGAACTGATGGATCTTTCAACAATTAATATCATTGTAAACCAAATATTCAATTTGATGTTGTTTATACTTTCCAAGACTGTTCAAGACGCATATAGTTTTCAGTAAAACACCAATGACGCAGTAGGTTTTAGATTTTTACAGTGAGGGAAGGAGGCAATACCCAAACTCTTGTGTGTAGTCATTTTTGTTCGTTTCAAGCTTGATTTATATATTCAATTTAAGTTTCACTCGTTTTAAGATCCATTTATTCATTTAAATTAGTATCTATTTTATGTTTGTTTGCATTGATTGTTTATTTAATTTCTATTCGTTTTAAGTTTCAGTTATACTTCAACAGCAAAATTTTTTTTTTGTTTTAAGCTTGATTTTCATATTCAATCTAGGCATTACTCGCTTTAAGATCTATTTATTCATTTATATTATTACTTGTTGTATGTTTTTTACTATGATTGTTTATTTAATTTATTCTTGTTTTTGATTTAATTTATTCTTTGATAGTGATTTCTGGTCGTGTTTTTTTTTAATTTTAGCAGTTTTTTGTATATCAATAGCATAATTTTTAAAAGTCCAGTACATTTCTTTGAAAAACATATTTTTTTGAAAGTTTTTTTAATTAATTTTTGTTCGTGGTTGATTGCAAAAAGTTTTAAGTTTTTAAAAATGTCTTTATTTCAAAATCAAACTTAAAAAAAAACAAATTTTCATCAAAATATCAAAACTGGTATGAAAGTAACAATATCAAAGTGAAAATATGGGTTTGTGTCAAACTCGGAGTTTTTATTATCTGATGTTTGAATAATTTTTAACTTAATCGTTATCTCAAAATGTTTATCGGATGCATTCGGGAAAAAAGCGGTATGGGAGGGGGCTTGAACCTCGTTTGACTCTCAGAAAATGAACTAGAACTTTCAATTTCCAATAAAATGAGCCCTCTCTGAAGTTTTTACGAGAATCCCTTCCACAAAAATTATATATTTCCCCAGGTCATAACTTACAACACCTGCCCTCGGGCCCTTGAGGGCTGTGTCGACCCTGGAGTTTTTTTTGTATGGTCTTTGAGCTATTTTTTAAAAGAATGACTATCTGAAAGTTCTTATCAGATGGGTTTGAGAAAAAAAGGGTGTGGAGGGGGGGGGGAGGCTTGGGGCCCTCCAATCTCTTTTGACTCTTAAAAAGTGAGCTAGAACTTTCAATTTCCAATCAAATGAACCCTCTTTGAAGTTTATAGGAGGATACCTTCCATAAGAACCATATATGCCCCCAAGGTATACCTTACAACGCCTGCCCCCGGGCCCTGGGGTTTGTGTTGACACCGGAGTTTTGTTATATGATCTTTGAACTATTTTTAACAAAATGGCTATTTCAAAATTTTTATCGGATGCATTTGGGAAAAAAAGGCGTGAGGGGTGGGCTGGTTACCCTCCGATATCTTTTGACGCTTTAAGTGAACTAAAACTTTCAATTTCCAATCAAATGAGCCGTCTCTGAAGTTTATACGAGCTTTCCTTCCATAAGAACCATATGTGCCCCCAGGGCATAACTTATAACCTGAGACTTTAGGGGGAGTGTCATGCTCAAATATGTAATTTCCAGAACTTTCAACTACGTTGAACAAAATGGCTATCTCAAAATTTTGATTGAATGTGTTTGGGGAAATGATGGGCTTGGAAGGGGTGTCAGTTCGGCTGCCGTCAATCAAAAGGCGATATCTGACATGACGAGCGAAATTGAGATTTTTGCGTATGCCAAGTAAACACACTCCGCTCTATCGATTGGTCGAGTCAAAAACGAGTCATGATGCAGAATCATGAGCCATGGAAATTTCTTGTTGAAAGAGGCCCTTAAGATGGCGAGAGAACGGTAAGGGTAATTGGCTTGTTAGGACTGTGTACCTGTAAAAGAAATTCTTTTGAAATTTGCAGAGATTTAACCCCAGCAAGGGAATCAGCTAGTAGGATAAGTCAATTTAAGTTTCTAGTTTGCAATTCTGATGCAGGGTTTTCGTCATAGCTGTTCTGGGGGTTCATTTTGCAGATGGTTTGCTGTTGTCAGACCACATTATTGCTTGTTTGGCAAATGTTTTGTTTCTTTTTTTTCTTCAGCAGTGTAGGCTACCATATATTTTGAGGCCATTTAAGAAGAACCTGAACTCTGTTAAAATCTGACGAAAACAGGATCTTTCCCAGTCAGGACCACTAGCTGTTTATGGGGTAGAGTACCCACTATTTTGGGGTACTCCAGGGATGTATGTCCTGATCATGTCCGCAGTCAGGGTTGGCACTTTAAACGGATTTTTTTTTTTCTTGTACGTGTTAAAATTTAACAAATAAACAAAGCGTTTTATCCAGTTTTGGCCTCGAAAATATTTATGACTGAGGTATCTACTTTACATGTAAAAATTGAATGTAAAAAATGTTTTTTTCACTGATGTAAAAAATCATATTTTACATGTAAACGTTGCGTTACATTTTTTTTACACTGCCAATCCGTGTCCAGACTAGAAGCAATCAATGCATGTCTGCAGATCTCCTGTCAGAACTCTGCGCTCTCAAATAAAATCTGACATTGTATCCGTCCGGGTCAAATAATTGAATCATTAGAAACCAGACAAAACTAGCCTTCAGTCGGGAAAGCCATTCGAATCCACCGTTTTTATAATTCGTACCTTCAAAAGCTCTCACGGTTTCATGGCTGTACTGAGATCTGGCTGATGGTTGCTCGACTAGGTGTTAATCCGGTATGCAATCCCTTCCCTTCCGAAATCCAACCCATGGTCCTAAAAGTTTCGGGACCCCTCTGCTTTACACTGTTTATTCTTTGTATTTTCTGCTGATAACATTGTCTTTTTTTTCAGGGAAACAGCTCAAAACAATGCACAAATTAGCTCGAAACAGACATAAACAATGAGATGGCAACAAAGATGCACGCTTACAGCAGTAAAATGGCGACAGCAGATATACATGCGGATAACAGGGAAGCAGCTCCTGTTGTTGTGTCCCAAAAACAAAGAATCATCAGAAATGTTCCCAAAGAAACAGTGACACCAAAAGAAATGCCCATCAGTGGAATAATCTCAAGCCATCCATCACCACAAAAAGTTTCAGTAGACCAAACAGATGCTCCATCTGAATTAGAGAGCATACAGTTTATCAAATACTGGCTGGAAAAAATTGAGACTGAGAACATTGGAGTAAACTATGACATGGGGACAGAAATGCGTGCGGAAAACAATGAGACCGCTACAGAAGATATGTATGCGGATATGAGTGAGTTTAGTGGCAGAGACGGTGAAGTAGTTTTAGACTTGTCCACTCAATCTAACCGTCATGCAGCTAATAACAAAGATACCAGACAAAGCCTACATCAAAATTTACTTGATTCAGACGACTCGGAGACCAACTCAGCAAGTGAGTATCAGCCAGATGGAGAATCAGAAGATTCTGATTCTACAGGTGCTAGTGTTCGAAGAGCAGCAATACAAAGTACTGATGTACAAGGCGAGCTTATCTCATTACTACCTGTGAGTGAAGTCTCTATCGCCAGTGTTGAACGACAAGAAATACTAGATGTTAAAGAACCTGCTTTTGTGACAAAAAAAGAAGACAAAAGTCTTAGAAAAAAGGAGAAAGCAGATTGAAAAGAAAAAGCAAAAACCTCCATTCATAGAGAATGGGTGCAACCCCGAAGAGTGTAACAAAAAGTGCAAAGAACTTGCAATTGATCAGAAGAGAGATCTACGACAAGTTCCAAGAATTAAGCCAGGGATAAAGAATTGCATACATTAAGTCGTTTTTGTTAGTGACACGCAAAAAAAGGATCACCTTAAAATACTCGAAACGTATAAAATGTAGAGACTACAGTTTCGTGTATCGCCTACCTGTTGCTGCTGGAGAACTCACGTTGGTAGTGTGCCAAAAGACGTTTCTTTCAACTTTGGGTTACACCAGTCCGAAAGTCATCGAGGTAATATTGAGAAAGCTAAAAACCGAGGGCGTTGGATTTTCTCCTTCAGAAAAAAGAGGAGGCGCTAGAAAGGTGGTTGTGGACAGCGAAGCTATACGTATGCATATAGAATCGTTCAAGCCGTGTCAGCCCCACTACAGGAGGTATAACCGTCCGTATGTGAGATATATCCCAAGAAATATTACGTTCGAAGCTATGTTTGCTGACTTTCAAGAAAAGTTTCCCGAGCAGCGTTGTAGTCAGAGTTCTTACCTTCGAGTTTTGCAAGAAATGAACATATCAAACAAGATGCAAAGGTCAGATATATGTGAAATCTGTGACTTGTTCAAAATAAAGGAATCCAGGCAAGGTGTGTCAGACGAAGAAAGGGAGAAGCAACAGGAGCATTTAAACCAGGCAGAAAAAGCTAGGCATCCCCTAGCTTTGTCTGCCTTTGTCTAGAACTTGACAAAGATCCTGAGCACCCACACGGTAAGGAGAAGGCAGTGTTTATAGTTGATATGCAAAAAGTCCTAATTCTTCCCATACAGCCATCAGTTGAAGAATCGCATTTCACAAGCAGGCTAATGTGTTTCAATGAAACTTTTGTTCCACCGGTTTCTAGTGCTCGCACCGGCTCATCACCAGAAGTGGCATACTGAGTAGTATGGCACGAAGCAACATATGGTAGAACCGGGGATGCTGTCGCCTCTGCTTTTTTTGGTCTTGTGGATGAGTTACGGGATACAAAAGAATTTATGTTCTGGGCCGATAACTGCTCGTCACACAACAAGAACTGGATAATCTTTTCCATGTTTGTGCTCATTGTAAACGAAGCATGGGGTCCAGAGAAGATCTCCATCAAGTTCCTGACAAAGGGACACACACACATGGCAGCTGACAGCTTGCATGGAGTGATAGAGAAGAAAATCCGCGCGAAGCAGGTTGTTGAGGACTTTCCCGAGTTGAAAAAGGTTTTGCAGGATTCCAGACAAAATACCAGAGTTAAAGAGCTCCAAATAAGCGATATCTACAAATGGAAGAATGAGAAGTCTAGGAAAAAGTCAGTTGATATTCAACTTAGAGAGATCGTACAGGCAAGTTTCATAAAGAAAGATTCGAAACTATATTATCAATATGATTTTGACGACGAACTGAAAGCTGTAGATTTTCTGACAGTGAAAGCCAAAAGTGCTTTAGGCAAAGGTTTGCCTAAGAAGCTGTCGGTCCCAAGGGGGATTTCAATAGAAAAAAAAAACATCCTGATGAAACTTGTACCCCACATTGCAGACACACGGAAAAGGTCTTTCTGAAAGAACATTCATACAGCCAACGTGCAAGACATGGTTGACGAATTCGAGGGCTGTGAACCAGAAGACGACTAAAAACACGTAGACTTTTTTTCTTTTTTTTATAACATAAATGAATATCATGTTTGCTACCTTTATAAAATAAACGAATTAAATGTTTTGGAAACGCTTGTGCCGTACTTTGACTTATTCTTGACATAGTCCTCTGAGATGCTCTTTTTCCCGCAGCAGAAACCATCGAAGACCAAGACCAACTACAGCCTGAAAACAAGGTTATTCTACATCATGACATAGCTGATATTGCTGGCAAGTAAATGCACTCATTGGAAACTGCGTTTCGCTTCGATTTAAAGTCGTTTTGTACAACAGTAATCTCGTTTTTATTATGGAATTTTACTGTTGCGCTCTTGCAGAGACCACCTTTTGTTGACGCAAAAGTAGGTTAAAATGCGATATTTGCATTCATCTCGAGAATGAAAACGAAATTTGTAGTTTTCCATTAACAAACAAATTTGTCTTGCTCTGAAACCTAGATTTGATGTATTTTTTTGCAAAACAGGCACCTCCTATCATGTTTTCTAAGGCGTCAAACTTTTTTTTTTTTTTTTCGTTCTCCTGTAAAATTGAGTTTATGTCAGATATTGCCTTTTATTTACGGCAGCCGAGTTGCCTTCCAATCACTTTCGACTATTACAAAGGGCACTAGCCAGTTCAATTTACAATCTAATGAGCCTTTTTAAAGTTTCTACGACAACGCTTCCTATAAAAAACCTTATATGCCCCCAGGGCATAGCTTAAAACCCTTTCCCTGAGGGCTGTGGGGCGGGGGAGGTTGTCATCCTCAGAGACCTAATTTCCAGAATTTTCAACTACGTTGAACAAAATGGCTATCTCAAAATTTTGATTGGATGTGTTTGGGGAAAAGGTGGGCGTTAGAAGGGGGTTAGTTGCCCTCCAATCACTTTCGAATATTAAAAAGGGCACTATCCCTTTGGATTGTCAATCGAATGAGCCCTTTTTGAAGTTTTTACGACACAGCTTTCTATAAAAAGCTTATATGCCCCCAGGGCATAACTTACAAACCTTGCCCTAAGCGCTGTGGGGGGGAGTATTCTCCTCAAAAACAAAATTTTTATCTGGGAATCAACTACGTAAAAGAAAATGGCTATCTCATAATTTTGATTGGATGTGTTTGGGGAAATGGTGGGCGTGGAAGGGGTGTTTCGTTGCTTTCCAATCACTTTTGACCCTTAAAAAGGGCTATAGAGGTCTCGATTTCAAATCAAATGAGCCCCCTTTGAAGTTTATACGTCGACCCCTTCCACATGAAGTGCCTCTGGGAAAAAAAATAAATAAATAATAAAACATTGGAGCCGTATGGCCTTTACTATAGGCAAAGCTATAGCGTTGCCTCTGATCAGTGAAACTTCTTTATTCATAAAGTTGTTGGATTATTTACGGCTTTAAACGACAGCTACGGCTTAATTTTCACAGAAAATGCCTTTGCTGGAAAAGGCATTTTCAGAAAAGGAAATGCCTTTTATGAACTTTTTTCGGTAAAGCTCATTGGTGACATGCCAATTTTATCTTATCAGAAAAAGCAACATTTTTTGTTTAATCACACAATGTTTTGCTTTTCACAAAATCTTGATCCCTACCAGGGAATAAATAGAATAACATTTGGCTTCTCTCGTTTTTTTTTACGAACGTTTTAGTAACCTTATGTCTTTCACTTTGTAAAAAAACAGAAAAACTAATTTTTGTAGGCTCACCTCTATTCTTTTGTATGCCTGCAGGTGTTAAGTTTCCTATATTTTACTCGTATGTAAAGCTTTAACTTGTACGCATCTTACGACCTTTTTTAAACCAATACAAAACGATATATGTGTTGTAACAATCATGTTGACAAAAAAGACTATACACAATACAAAACTACCAGAGACAGAGCTGACGTAGGCTTTTCTAGTGTATCCTTACAATGTCCAAAAGAGCTAGACTTTAAGCCCACTTCCATCGAAAATATAGTTACATCTTCTCCTTTTGTACCACAGTCTTTTGTATTTAGATTTAAATATGAATACGAAGAAATTTAACAACCCCGGTGAATTACGCGAGACAATTAGAACTATTTATGCGCTCAGTGTGAAGCTGCCATGGCTTCTTTTAAAAACTTGGTCAGAAGCACAAGAATACAAGTGATGGTAACTTCTGCAAAAAGCAAAATTATTGTGATAAACGTATTTTGTGTAACGTGCGTCCACTTTAAGCAGTGACCCTTGAGCCTCGTATTAACCCCTTAACTCTTGAGATGTCTTCCAAAAGGGAGCTAACACAACTTTTGATGCTTACCATTTCTCAAGTCTTTTTTAATCAGTTTTATGTCCTTTTCTTAGATTGAGTTACAGTAATGGGTGCCGGCCGGAAATTTCCCCGGGGTGGGGTCCGCAAGTGCTACTTTGAGCTTTGTCATGGTTAGTAGGCGTTTGTGAAGACGCTAGTCCAGGAGTTTCAGTCGGGAGGAGAGGGGTAGCAACTGATCCCCTATATTTTATGGTCCTTGTTGTTTCTGGGAATGCTCTTTATACATATTTCATTAAGAAATTGAAAACACAGATTTATCCCACTTGATTTAATTTTTTAATGTGTCTTCATTAAAAAAAAATTCCCCCTTCTATATTCCCGTGAATTGAAGCCCCTGCTTAAGTCTCATCTAAAGCAGCGTAACTTTTTTCTTTATTGAGCTATAATCGTTCATAATTGAAATTTAAAAAGATTGTTTTCATTTAATCCTTACAAAAAACATATAGCTTGCTCAAATTTATTGTGATTCGGTTGCTTAAGAAAAATGATGCTATTTTTGGCTTAAAAATAGAAACTTCCTAATAATTGTTATTTATTTATACTGTCGCTGTAAATAGTGGAGTTCAAAGTAGAAAAGAAAAACGAACAAACATAGTAAAAAATTACGATAAAACCCACATTCAACATAATGAAATGTGGGCATTAATATTTCACTGCCGCCAAACTTAAAGGTTGTAATTGAAATTTTCGCAATTGTGAGATCTTGGCCTAAACCGTTTGCTAAGCTGTTCTCAAAGAGAGAGTCAGCTGGGCAATGTGGATCAGGAGGATCAAAATATGATTTAATGTACAATTTCCTCCCGATCCTCCCTTTGGGAACAGGTTTGAAAATGTTATTTTGGAACTGTTTTAGGAGTTTGGAAGTTTCAAATAAAAAACCACAAAAGCGATGATTCCTTAGTATCTGGTCGCTCTTATCTTGGCCTGTTTGTTTCTAATGACTTACGATGAATAACTGTCTAAGTTTGATGAAATAACTTAACACTTTAGGCCTTTCCAAAGACTAGGACAAAATACTCATTTGGCTTAACACCACAGAGCTGTTACTATGGGAGTAAAACAATAAAGGAGTTTTCTCACTCTAGCATCTATGTATATAATTGGCTAATACCCGTAACTCTCAGCTCTGAAAACAGATCCGATGTGCTATACAATGAGTACCTGAAGCTATTCTATCAAGGTTCTCGTGATGCATTCAGTATGTTCCTGATGTAAAAAAAAAGAGTTTGTGCTAATCTTTGTTATAGCTAGTTTACAAATGTTTATAAGATTATTTTACTCTTTCAGGAGGAGCCATTGCGACTTTTTTATCGGATTTATCAAATCAAATGTTACGAAATTCCAGAGCCCTCTCCAATGAAAGTGGAACGTCAAGAGGATAAAGCCGTCGAAGCGACTGGAGAAAAAAGTGCTGAAATCAGTGATAAAATGCTTGTTAAAATGTCCTCCTCTGATGCTAATCTAAATGAGAGGCGTGGCATCAAACGACTTGTGCTGGAAACTTGTAACACAATGCCGAAGACAGATGTGAATATCATGTACAAGAAGAAACGTCTAAAGGAAACTAGTCAAAGTGAAAGGCTTAAATTGGTCGCAAAAGTGAAATCAGAAAAATATGATGGACATTCTGAATTGGGAACAAATGATATCTCTTATTCATTTAACAATGGCGTAGGAAATAAGCCCGAGACATCGTCATCTGAAAAATGTCCGAATCATAAGAATTTGACCTCAGTCCCTGTAAAAAAGTCAAGCGTGAAATTAAAAAAGGACGAAAATTCTCATTTGCACGAAGCAAACCATGACCTAACCCCTCTGCGGCCTGATAGCTTGTCCTTACCTCCAATTTCACGAATCGATCCCAAATCACCAACAAAATCTCCAATTAGAACAAAGAAAAAAAGTGTTAGTTTGAAGAAAGAAGGGGAAAATAATTTAAAGCATAATGAAATTGATTCGGGTAACTTGTTGAATTCCAATAAAACACTGTCAAATATAATTGGAAAAGGAGACAAGATAAATATTTTCAGAAATGTAGAAAAAGGAATTTCTGTGGCTAAAAAAACATCAATTGGAACTGGCAAAATTAATCAAAGTATTTCAACAAGTCGTTCCGAGGTAAAGGAGGGAAATGAGCCGAAAAGAGTAGAAATAAACTCTGACACGGCCTTGACTGAAATTAAAGAAACAGTAATTTTGAAAGAGTCTTCTTCCATACAGTTGTCTGATAAAGAACAGGTTATTGGAACTGGAGCAGCACAACTTGATGATGGAACTACTAAAGACCATTCAGCCCTATCTGTTAACCAGGGTGTTATTACAACGTCATCTGAGAGTGGAGAGAAGATAAGAAATGGCTTGGATTTTAAACCTGACAAGTCTGAAGATGAGCCACCTTCAAAGAAAAGAAAAGCCTCTAGCGGTGGAATTATAAAACTAATGCCAAATCTGATTGCAATATCTGAAATATCAACACCGCTTATTTCACGCAGTATACAAACTACAAGTGGTTGCAAAAAGACAGAAATCAAACCATTCGAAGATCTCAAAGGCGATGAATCTGGGAAGCTTCTTCTGAAACAAAGTGGTTCATTATCTCAATTATCTACTCCAGTTCTTGACTTGTCAGATAAAACACCAAGGTCAATTTGGAATCTTTGTTCTGGAAGTCTTAGTGCTAGTAACTCTCATAAAAAAAGGTCTCCGTCCCCTCCAGTAGCGACTACTCCTTCGAAAGTACCTGCTGTTACTATAACAGAGAAAGGATCTACTCTAGAATCATCTGCAATCACAAAAATACAGAAAGAACCTTATCAACCTGAAAACCCCGTTTTGTCCCAATTTGGTAATAGTCGAATACAACCATATAACAATTCGAATTCGCATCATCCAAACACAGTTCAAAATCAAATGCTTCAGTCAATGGCACTTGTTCAAAGGCAACATATGCACCAGTGGCAAGCTGCTATGTACGCAGCTTCTGCTGCTAAACAATCAATTCCTGCAAACTCACCCTTGACAAATCCTGCTGAATTTGAAAGGGTAAGAAACATGCTGACATGGAACGCTCTCGCTCAGTTACAAAGCCATAGATCGCCTACTGCAGTCACACAAGAAACTTCTCGTATTTCGTCTAGTTCACCCTCTGGTCACATATCAAATATGACCAAATCGAAAGCTCATTCTAACATATCAAGTAATGATTCGTTGAGCATGAATTTTCGGCACTTGGTTCAATCGCAACAAACACGAGCTCCATCAATGCAAAATCCAAGAATGGGTTTGAACTCGAGCGTTCGTGAAATCCCTAACCCCTCTCTTTTGCAGCAAAGAAGACAAACGCAGCTATTACATACAAGTGTTTCTCAAGATAGTGTCAAAAGTGCGGCCCCTGAGACTCCAAGCCCGAAACAATTTATGGAGACCAAACTTGCTGCAAATAAAGAATTAACGGTTAGCATAGTCAGTTTAAGAGATAAAGCGAAGAAAAAATTTGAAGCGAAACATGATTGAGTTTGATTGTTATAATATTCGTGTGATTCCAGATTTTGCTTAGCGGTCAGAAACAATAAACTGTTTTATCGAAGAATTAATTATCACTAACTTTTAAGGTATTCTTTCTTTTAAGCGTTCAGTTTTTGCCTAGTGCATCCCTTTAGACTCCAAGCCCGAAACAATTTATGGAGACCAAACTTGTTGCAAATAAAGAATTAACGGTTAGCATAGTCAGTTTAAGAGATAAAGCGAAGAAAAAAATTGAAGCGAAACATGATTGAGTTTGATTGTTATAATATTCGTGTGATTCCAGATTTTGCTTAGTGGTCAGAAACAATAAACTGTTTTATCGAAGAATTAATTATCATTAACTTTTAAGGTATTCTTTCTTTTAAGCATTCAGTTTTTGCCTAGTACTTTATTTGCTTTGTAAATGTCCATTTTCTTTTTCAAATATCTGGTTTGGATGACTGAATCAAGCTTGAACTCTTGTTTAGCATGAACGATTTATTGATAAAACAAAACTACGACCCTGATCAGTCACCTTAACGCAAAAATAAATCGAAAGCAACGTCAAGAAACAACATAATCTTCAGACATAAGGAAAGATTGGACCAGAAAACAATAGTATAAGTGGGGAAAAACAGAGCAGGCCACCCTAGGGCGATTATAGTAAAAAATCAAAACCCGAGCCAACGGATAGAAGAGTCCAATGTGTCAGTTTAATCAAGAATGAATTAAAAGTAACACTAAGCTACACAAATATCTTTAAAGAGAAAAAAGGCCAGACGAGAAAATAAAATACAGGCTGAAGGAAAAAAGCAAAGTAGGCTAACCGAGGATGATTTTTCAAAACTGAAACTGAGCATTTATAAAACTGAATTAGAAATCTATTTATAATTAAAAATTTCTTCTAATAATACTCAATGTCCTTTTTTATGAAACTTTAAGTGCAGTCATATAAATTTTATTGATCCTGAGTGGTATTTGTCAACATCTAACGCGATTAGGTGTTTTAAAAATCAAATAAAAACACTGTTATTGTTTAAAACGATTTTGTACAAAGTCGGATTGTTTTTCATTGTTTTAAATTCTTTTCAAGCCCGATTTCATAGGAACATTTCACACCATATTAGTAGGCTTGACAGTGACAATTTATTTCCTGAATTTAGAAAAATTATCCAGAATGGTAATTTGTTGATCCTGTATAGTAATTATCAGCATCTAGTGTGATTGGGTGTTTTAAAATCAAACAAAAACGCTTTTATTGTATAGAACAAAATTGCATCTCATTTAAAATTGTTGTCAAGCCCTTTTTCCTAGGTACATTTCACACCGTAATGTCAGTAACAATTTATTTCCTGAAATTGAACAATTATCCTGAATGGTAATTATCAACATCTAGTGTGATTAGGTTTTTTAAAATCGAAAAAAAAAAACACTTTTTTTTTTGTTTAAAACAAAATTGCACAGAATCTGACTGTTTTTGATTTTCTAAAATTGTTTCCAAGCCTGATTTCCTCTGCGCGTTTCACACCTTAATTTTAGGCTTGACACCAAAAATTTATTTCCGGCATATAAACAATTATCCTGAATAGCGATTTGTTAATCCTGAATGGTGATTATCAACATATAATGTGATTAAGTATTTTAAGTTGAAACTTCAAACCCCCCAAGATCAAAATCTTGGGGGGTGGCTATTAATTTGTTGTTTTTGTTCAACTTTATCAAAACCAAGGTATCGAAAGAGGCATTTTTAGTCAAAATACTAAAAAAAAACTGTATTTATATTACGAAATCTCTGGGGGGGGGAGGGTGTAAATGTGACACCACTATCCCTCTTGAATAAACAATTATCCTGAATAGCGATTTGTTAATCCTGAATGGTGATTATCAACATATAATGTGATTAAGTATTTTAAGTTGAAACTTTACGGAATGTTGAAGAAGATGTTTCGACTATATCAAGAGACGCATGTGCATCCACATGATCAAAAAGGCGTGTCTGAAATATCTCAGGAATGGTGAACTCGAAAATTTTAGGTAATATTGGGGGGGGGGGTTGAATTAAGAAGGGAAAATCCAGTAGGTTTTAAAATTTGAGTTGGGAAGACCTCGGGGAGCTTATCAAGGACAATAAATGCTTGAAGTATGATGTTTTTACTTTGATCCTAGTGCAAATTTATCTTTTTTATGTTGATCTTTTAATTTTCTTCCAACCATAAAGACACTTCAATTAATGTTTTGGAACCAATGGAACATGTGTTGGAAACAAATCTGGTTCCATTGATTATTGCGTACTATTTTGTTTATGCTTTGGACCAATAGGGCGTAGACGCATTGGGTGTCTACAAAGCCTCACTAGACGTCTTGGAGCGGAGCTGCAGCAGTGACGACCTCAATTTGTGGTCGAAGTGACAGCTCTGCTATCCTCAGGTCTCGGTCGTACCGTCGTCTCAATGCCTATATAGAACCATACGGTCTTTTAAGTACATCAATACAGCCTTCTTTTTTTTAAGAAAAAAGAAGTGCGTATGATTTTAAAAGTAAATGGAGAGAATTTCTTCATAATTCAGAATAATGCATTAAAGGTTTTGCGCATCGATATCTTCGAATGTCACTTGAAAAGAGAGAAAAACAATCTTCCCAAGCAGAATTTATTAGACGTGAACTTCCGAAACCGTTCTGATTTATTCATTTATTTGATTTCGGCGTTTGAGATGGATAGAAAGACAGACTGAAGACACTCTACTTAGTTGGAGCTTACAGGAGAGCATCAAATACACGCGCAAAGGGTGGCAGATGGTGAGGAAGTAACGTCACCTGCCCAATCCAAACAATGCGCCAGAAACGACAAAGTCATATGGTAGCTGTACTGTTTTTCAATAAGAGTCCGTTAAAACGGATTCTATTTTACTGAAAAAGAAAAAAAAACAGTTTAAACTCTCGATATTATTTTAGGGGCTGAGTCTTAGGAGTGATGGTTTGGTATATAATGCTCGACGGGCTTGGATATACTTTGCTATCTATCTTCTCTTTTCTTTTTGTCAAAATAAAATATTTGCTTGTTCGAAAATGTACTGGGATATAGATTTCATTATATATTCCGTTTTGAAGGAGGGGGAGGGCAGAAAATTTTCTTCGAGGGTCACCGAAAGAACAGAAGCATCCGATTTACTACACCATTAATGTGAGAGTATTTTCATTTTGATGCATTACTTCTGTACTGTGGAGGAATGAAAAGAACATGGTTCTACTGGGCTTCCTTCGAGGTATTGCTATGGATCCACAGGGTCCATTTTAGAGGCAGTGTTCTAATTTCAGAAGCGCAGTTTTTGTTTCGGTTGAATAACTACACCTGAAATACAAATGGATTAAAGTTATTTATCATCCTGCAAAATAGTTACGACATTCACGGTAACGTATATTTAACTATAACTTGTCTTGGCACGCTATAAAATTGCGGGAAAAAAAGAAAAGGAACTTAGAATTTTGGTTTCTAGTCATTTTCCGTCTCAACTATATTTCATCAAATCAGGATAAGCATTTAATTTATAGCCTATGTGCCAATGAGCCATCAGAATTTGAATCCAAAAACAGTAATTCGTTGCTACTTTGCTCAAAGAGTAGCGTAATCTGTCTTTCCCCTTAGCAGCCAACTCTTTAACGTTAAAACTATCAAATTATCCTTTTTTTGCAGAGCAAAATGTCCAAATCCTAGGAAAAAAAAATCATCCAACCTGAAACAGTTAGGTTCTTTGGTGATAGTCTTGTTTTACGATACCATAATTATAATCGAAAACATACTATGCCTATCACCTATAAATGTTTTTGGGTACACTATGTACTCTTCTTTCATTGTTATGATTTCGTTGGGGTAATTGGCCCTGCTATCCTTTCCTATAATCCTTCCCTACCTGTACTCCGAAACGCCAAAAATTCCATTTTTTCATTTTGATCATTATTTATCTTTTTGAAGTTTTTAAAAATACTTAGTATGCTGTTCCTGTTCTGTAAGTTGCTATCTTTTTGACGTGATTCGTTCGGTGTTCTGACTGCTCAACCCCCATACCACATAACACGTAAAATCTGAAAAAAAAACACATGAACTACTGAAAAAATAATGTGCAATGTCAGTTTAATATACATATAGCCTACTGATGTTTATTCCTTAAAATATTAATACATTTTCGATTTCTGAAAGTTATAAAAATAAAAACATCCCTTCCATAAAAACCTAAAATACCCCCTGGGCATAACTTATAACCCTTGCCCCTAATCTCTGGGTTTTTTTTCAACCCCTAAAGCCTTGTTATGTGATATTTAGACTATTTTGAATAGAATGGCTATCAAAATTTCTTTTAGATGCATTTCGGGACAATACGACGTGTTTCGGGGGGGGGAGTTAGCTGCCCCCCGATCGCTTTGACTCTTAAAAAGATCTCTAGAACGTCTGATTACCATACCAATAACCCCGTTTTTCAGTTTTTACGACAACGCTTTATATAAAACATTATATTTAATAGCGCGTAGGGAAGGGGGGGGCATTCGCCCTCCAATCGCTTTTTACTATTAATAAGGGCACTAGCCCTCTCAATTCCCAAGTGAATGAGACCTTTTTGTCTTTTCTGCGACAACGGTTTATGTAAAATCCTTGTATGCTCGCAGGACATAACTCACACCCTTTGCCCGGGGGCTGTGGGGGTTTTTCATCTTCAAGGACATAATTTCTGGAAGTTGGAACTACGTTGAACGAAATGGCTTTCTCAAAATTTTGTTTGAATGTGTTTGGGAATTTGTCAGATTTGGTTACTTTTTATGTTGAATCCCTTAAGGTTTCTTTTCTTTCTCATCTTTATTTGGGTTTATGAATCACCTATTATTATACATAAAATATGAATGAGGAAACTCCCCTCAAGTGATAAATACAAAAACAAAGCCCTTACAAAGTAAATCAAATCTTGTACCTGTTACTTGTTAAAGCATTAACCTCTGTTCTTTACGCTAACTAGTGAATATGATAAAAAAAAGTTTTCTATTGTCAATAGCCAGCCGAAATTGATCAGCAATTCCTTTGAATGGCTCGTTATTATTGGGTAAAGGTATTAATTTCGAATGAAAAAATGTCATATTAATGTAATTATGGTATGACATATTTTCTTTGTATTAATGCATATTAGTGTAAGATGAAAGCAGGAAGGCTCTTAGTTAAATGAGAGAATGGATTATAATCTACCCCCTTTCTGAATCGAACTATTTTTACAACTTTTAACCTAACTTTGTCGTTTTGTCGAACGTGCGCCTCACTACAAAATAAATTTGCGTGTGCGTGCCTAGACTGGGCAGCTGTGATAATTGTGCGACATACGCCATTTTTGTAACTTTTCAGAAGAGCCAAAAAATAGAAAAAAGTTTGTTGGCTGTGGAGGCTCTGAAGGATGAGACTAATGAGGATAAAGGGAATATATTCTAAACCAAATTTTATGCTCTTTCCTTTGGTATAAATTAAATTTAAATATTCCGAGCGAATTCAAAATTATTCATTTTATGATGTGTATTCCTCTTTCCTGTAGATAGTTTTATTTCTTTTTCCTATAGATGATTGGTATCCTCTTTTGTCAAGAATATTCTGAGCGAATTGAAAATTATCCATTTTTGGCGAATGTCTCCTTTTTCCTTGACAAAAAAGAAGACAAATGCTATTTTAGCTTCATAAGATAATCATCTGTTGTCAAAACTTGTGTATGTATCTTTTTTATCTTCTTAACGGTAAAGGATAGGACAACTCTGACTGCACCATTCGATTCCTCGCGCTGAGTTTACCCACTACATATGCATAACTCATTTTCGACCAAAATGGCATGTGTCACAATTTAAATTATCACAGCCGAGGGGCCAGGTAGGTGTGCAGGAATCTATTCAGAAAAATATTATTGAAAAGCTGAGCAAATTTGGGAGAATGAATAACGTAAGCTATATAAAAACTAGGGAAAAATTAAAGTCGAACCCCTTGTTTATATATCTGTCGCGGTTCGTAATATTTTACAAATAAAATCTATTCTTAAGGCATTCAGCACTCAGGGGTTATGAACCCTCATGCCAAGTCTAGATGTTTTCCATGTACAATTTTTCCATGTTTTCATTTTATTTCACACAATTCTCCTACTTTTTCTTATGAGAAGGATCTGTGCCTGCCCCGTCTCCAAACTATGTCCACCTGACTAAATTTTTACGTACAAATATATTTTGGCTATATATATATATATATATATATATATATATATATATATATATATATATATATATATATATATATATATATATATATATATATATATATATATATATATATATATATATATATATATACCCCCCCCCTTTCTGACATCCTCTTTCCTCGAAACGCATACAACTGTAATTGTGAGATAGCTATCATATTACCTATAGTCCATTAATCATACAAAATGTCTATGGGGTGGACACAACCCTCCGGAGCCCAGGCATGGTGATCGGATGGAGCTAATTTGATTGGAGGGCAATCAGACACCCTCAAGCAAATCATTCCCGAAGACACATCCGATCGGAATTTTAAGAGACCAATTTTGTTCAAAATTGTTGAAAGGTTCAGTAATTATGTCTTAGGAGATGTTAACCTCCCCACAACCCTCAGTGGAAGCTAGACAATGCAAATGTAATTCATTTTAGCTGTAAGTTAGGAAATTCGTTCATTGTTTACATATAGTATTGTATTGAGAAAGGTATGCTTGTTTGAACTTCTTATTTCTTAAATAGAAAAACTCAAAAACACTCTAAAGTACTCTTTATATTAACCAATACTACAACTGGGTCAAACAAAATCGAAGTGTAATTAATTAAAACAAATATTTTTCAAAAGAGGATTTATTATTGGAAAACAGAGGAGTGTTTGATCTTGCGTGACTTTTTTTATACCCCCTTCTCGATACCTAGCGCTTTACGCTACAGTTTGACTGTTTGTCCCTTTTTTTTCAGAGCGACTTTGAAACACAAGGGCCGTTAAATTAAAATAAGACTCTTTTTTTAAAAGTGCTAAACAAAAAAATTTGTATGGGGAGTGGGGTGTTTGGGGAGGAGGGCAGCCCCTTCATATGCAGAATGGTTTATGTTGGTTTTGGGTTTTGTTTTTGCTCCCTACTTTATTTTAAGATTTTTTTTTTTTTTTTTTATTTAAACAAAACACTCGACTCTCTATATTAATTCCAGTGATATGAATTTCATTATGCTCTGATTCAGCGAATCAGAGAACTCTATTACGGATTTACTGCGAAATAAAGATGATATGGATTAGATCTTGTAAGCCCGTATCCAGGGGGGGGTACCCGGTTTGACCCCCCCCCCCGAAATTTTTGACCGAGTCGAAAATTAGTAAAACCTTAGTAAAAATCAGTAAAATTAGCCGAAAACCGAGTCGAAAATTAGTAACCCCCCCCCCCCCCCGAACAAAAATCCTGGATCCGCTCTTGAGATCTTGTCTGTGAATAGGGAAAGCATAAAATACGTATTATGCCCAGTATAAGAAAAAAATTGTTCATTCAGTTTTTTATACCATGTCGTTTCCTTGAACCACGCGGGATTGAACCAGAGAACTCTCGAATACAAAGTCTCGGCTTGTTCCACTACGCCGGTACAAGGTGATTGATTATTTCATTTTAGGAGACAGTGATGTAAACTGGTCGTAAATAAATATGTATGGTCTTGCTCTTGTATTTAGAGGAGTCACCAGGGCTCGTTTATTTTGCTTATCACCTTTGTGCCGCATTAAGCCAGTAAAAAGAAGTGGGTGTATCCATAAATTAACTCTAGTGGGGAGGGGCTAGGAAGCTAAGATGAAACAATTTTTTATGGAGGGAGTTCTCTTGCCCTTATTGTTTTTTTCGACTGTGCTGGGATTGGAGTCCTCCTATAAAGGTTAATAGTTTCTTAAACCACATTATACGTCAAAAGTAGGGGGGGGCTATATATATACGTCAAAAGTCAAAAAAGGGGGGGGGGGCTATATATATATATATATATATATATATATATATATATATATATATATATATATATATATATATATATATATATATATATATATATATCTTCCTCTCTTTCTCTATCTTTCATCCAAAACATGCTTTAGGTTATTGTCAAAACTGCTAGTAATCCCCAACTGCTTAGAAAAAAAATACAATGGAATGGATTGTAGGAAGACTAACTAGTGTTAGTCTCTTTAGAGTATAACTCTTTTGATGTTTCCCTTTGTTTTACTGCACCAAAACTGTATTCATACCACATTACAACAGTGTATTCAGCAGTAACTCAAGTCCTCACCTAGTGAGTGCATGCTATGAAAACAATCCCCAAAAAATGGAATGATATTAACAAATATAATTAAATAGCTGTAAAGCAGTAAATTTTAAAACTAATTTAAGAATTGGAAATTAGGGGAAAATCATATACCGAATTAAACACATTGTAACATATTACGTTTCAAGACCTGGTAAAATATAACCAATACAAATATAACAGGCAAATTTAGTAAACAATATAATAGGAAAAGCCCAAATGAATTATAATATCCCAAGTCAAAAAAGGAAGCCAAATTTATAATGGCACTGCATGCTGCTTCCTTTTGTTTTTCTTGCTCCAAAGCTCTGTCAAAGGCAGTCAATATTGATTTTCTAATTTTCCAGGAAACGTTCCCTATCTGCCAGGTTGTCATAGCAACGACACTGCACCTAGATGTTTTCCATTTGTTATTAAGAACCAATGTCGGAGAATTTTTAATAATAAAAAAGGATAGCAACCATCTAAGATGATAGAATGTTTGAATGAAAATGTTTTCTTTAAATACCATAAAGCCATTTTTATTATAGGACAGTAAAAGATTTATTGACCGGACATTACGTAATAATGTCACTAAGGTTATAACAGCGGTGGTGTCAGCTTACAAAATTGCATGGGGATGTATTTTTCAAAATCTAGGGGATACAATTACGTGTGTTTTTTGTTTTGTTTTCTTTTAAGACAAAAAAGGTGTTTTTCAAGGGGAAAAACTCAGTCTAGGGAAAGGTGGGGGGGGGGGTGTGTAAAAAACCTTTTCTCCTGCCAAAAAAAAAACTATGATCACCGGTGGAAGTATTTGTAAAAGAAATATGTTGCACCCTAAGTTTCTTCCACCCAGTTTACATTGCAATAGTTATGCAAGCAAAAGCCTTCCTGTCTACCCTGAGTACTTTGTAAGAGCACCTATAATCACTCTTCTAAAGAAAGAGAGAGACAGCACCTTGATTATTATTAAGGTGTCTTCACATTGGCATATAAAACCTTTCATATGAGCATGATTAAACACTTTCGTTTCCTTAAGTAAGCACTTAAAAACATAGAAAATGTTGAACTTCAACAACGTGCATAAACATGCTTAATGGAAAGCAAAAAAACTTTAAACAAAATACAAAAATATTTACAAATTACTAAAATATTTTACGCCTGACTTAAATTTTTCGCGCGGTATTAAAGTCCCTCTGTTTAAAAATCGGCAAAGGAAGAACAATGCTTGGGAAATATTTTCTGATGCAGCTCACTTGTAACCAGTGCTTCCATTCCAGTAATGTGGGAATAATTTAAGCGCGAAAAAGAGTAGAATTATAGTAGGACACAATCTGGAAGTAAGTATGTTATCGTTCTTACTATTTGAACAGGAATTTAAAAAAAAAAATGATTCTTACGCTATATTACCAGTGTTTCCACTTTGAGTTTTTTCAATCCCAAAAGGCTGGTGGAAAATCCCTCAAAATCCCTATTTTCAATACCAAGATCCCAAAAAGTTTCCCCATTTTCTGACTTCTTTCCAAGTTACAATTACAGGCTTATTAGGCTGAATATTAACAGAATTTGTTCAAGACGACTTATTTTGCAACTCAAGACCTTTTACGTGTACCAAAATATCTACTTCTGACGTTTAAAACAATGCTTTGTATTTATCGACTAGTTAAGTTCGGTTTTGATTATAAATTCCGGGTCCAGATCTCAAATTCTTGACCACATGTATAAATTTTATTCATTTGTTTTTCTTTGCCATTATATTTTCCTTCTCTATTACTACATTTGCAACACCCTCGTTTTTATTTGAATTGGTACGAAGGATTGGTACGAATGATATCCCACCGGTCGCTTTTTCACGGATTAATTTTGTTTTGTATTTTTTTTATATTGGGTTGTTAATTTAAAGCAGAGTATAGTAGCAAAAATGAATCATTTAAAGCTTGATTTAAGGACAACGCCTGCATTTTGATCTTTTGAATTATTCGATTTTAACTAGTGTAGGTCTTGGCTACTACCTGCTACCTGCCTCCCAGTTTTCCAGAAAATGCCGAATTTAGACGCACTTTAATTTGTATTCAAAAAAAATTAACGAGAATTGCCAAATAATAAGATTTAAGAGAAAACACCAAATACTAAGATTAATACCCCGAGTCAGAATTGTCGTTGTCATCCCCATCGTCTTTCCTAATGCCTAAAAAAGTGACGCAATCAGACGCAATTGTACCGGGTTTCACGGACTTCATTTTTTTTCTTTAAACTCTCGGTGAACGTAAGGGGGGAGGGGGCTTTACGCCTTATCTCACACTTGACAGAAATCGTCGCAGCCAGAGTTACTTTTTTGAGCCCATTCCTCTTTTCATTTTTTACTGTTTTCAGAACGCTGAAAAGTCTTCCCACAACTACATTTGAGCCTGGAAGTCCAAAAATGAACCGAATGACATAAAGAACGCTAGTTAACTTTAGCACTCCACTTGGCGTCTTGATGGATGCCACCCAGTTCCAAAAATCAAATATTCAGTCCTTCCCTGTTGGTTATTTTGTTTCAAATTTCGCCGGTCTATCCAAGTCCGACAAAAACAAGAACGTTTGTCAATCGCTTTTGCCGAAATCCCGCCGTTGTATCCAAAATTCCTATTTCCGTAACAAAAATCCGTAGGCTCGGCAAGGAAAAAAAAATGAAAAATCGAAATTTAAAGTAGAAATAAAGTACTAAAGTAGGTCTAGAAATATTAGAGGAGAAGCATACAAAATAAAGTACTCTACTCTAAAATATAGTAGAAATGGAAGCACTGCTTGTAACGTCTAAAAGAAATTAGGAAAGTGTCAATTATGACAATAATAACAGGAAACTTTTCATCTTGTTTCTTTTTTCTGAATAATTAATTTAAAAACTTTTTCCACAAATCAAGCTTTTCAAAAAATGTTAAGAACTCCATGAAGTCAAAAATGAGCAGAAATAATGTCAAATAATCTTCCAACTTCCAAGCGTAAAACTTACACAAATCACTATCAATAAATAAATGAAACCCATAACGAACAGAAATTACAATAAATAACTGAGCCAAATTCTAAACAAGCAAAACTTGACATAAGTAGGGCTGACAACCACCATGCCTTCTCAAGAGCAGAACATAATTTGCACTATAGCCTGAAAAAAAAATACATTTTAAAAATATTCAATTTTTTTTACTTTAATAAATTAAAAATTATTAAGACTTTAAGGAATAAATGCCAGTATTAGTATATTAAACATACAATCCATGATCATTTCATTTTTTTTTTTAGTAAAGTTCACATTATGTTCTGGTCTTGAGAGGACATTGGTATTGTCAGCCCTACTCATGTTAATTCTTGCTCGTTTAGAGTATAACTCGTTTTTTTTTATTGTAATTTCTATTGCTTTTGAGTTTCCTTTATTTATTAATGGTGATTTATGGTAGTCTTATGCTTGGAAAGTTGTTTGATTTTATTTCTGATCATTTTTGGTTTAATGGAACTCTACTTTCCTTTGAAAAACTTGTTCTGCGGAAAAAGTTTTTTAAATTAATTTTTGTTCTTTTTTTAATGACATAGTCTTTTTCATGGGAATTTTTTTTATACCTATCTTTTTTTCTGTAAGAATTCAAAGTTTTGCTTGCTGTTTGAATGTTGGAGGAATCTTTCCAACCTTTTTTTTATCCTGACAAAAATAGTAGTGTTTAATTTAATTTTAAACTTCCTCAAGTTAACCTGAATAAAATACAACTTAATAACATTCCCCCAAAAAATTATAAATGCTGTTTGACAACCTAGATAGATTTACACTCTTTTGATTTATTTAAATTGTAAGAGCAGAAATAGTAATAGTAATAGCCCTGAAAGTTTCAACTAATACCTCTAGTCGTTCGATGTTGCTGAGGTGCCTTACTGGCAACCATACACAAAGTGGCTTTTGATTTAGTTTTAAAGCAGCATTTAGTTTTAAAGCATAATGAGATAAATGCTTAACTCTGGTGGAGGGGGAGGAGGCTGACTCACGCAATATATCCCTAGAGCCGTAGTTACTGGACCGCTCTACTATGCTGAACTCAAAATTTGGAGGTTGTCTCAAAATGTTTATTGAATGTGTTTGGAAAATTAATAGGCTTGGAAGAAGGGCTGCTTGGCCTCTAATCTCTTTTACTCTTAAAAGGGACACAATAGCTTTTAATTTTTAATCAAATTAGCTCCTTTAAAAGTTTGAATGATATTTCAGTAGATTGTGTCGTCTGGATACTACGATGGTCATAGAAAGCACTGAATCGTGTCAAGGCCAGGGCCAACGAACTCTATGAAGGCCAGTCAGCTTTGATAAATTTGACTTTTGAAGGCCAACGAACTCTATGAAGGCCAGGTAGCTTTTGAGAAACCTGTGACCTCTATCAAGGCCAGGCGCTCGACTCTTTTGAGGAGCAATGAACTCTGAACAAACCCAGGCAATGCGGTTTTACCTTTCTTGATGTTATTGTGAAACCGATTGCATAAAGATATAAAATGTTCGCAGAAGATTTTCTGATGATTTCAGAAATATTTGACTGGTGTAGTTTTGATGGTATTGCGAAACTGATCATTAAGTGGATATAAAGTTGGATTTTAAATGTTTCATATTAAAAGGACACCGAGAATAGAATTTTAGAACAGAATCCTAAGAAATCTAGAACAATCCAAAGAAATCAATAAGTGAGGGGGTAATGGATTTGACAACGTGCATAGGGGGTAGGCTATACTATTGGAGTTACCGTAAATACTTCTTACAATTTACAAAATACGTTTTGTGCTCTGTTTTACACAAAAAGTTCAATGAAGAGAAATCCAGCAGTGAGAGGGCTATGGATTTGGTGATGCCCATAGTGGGTATACTATCGGAGCCACTACAAAAAGTCGTGTACATTTTAGGCGATAATACGACAACACTTAGTTATAGATATCTCAACCTCCAAAGACCCCAATAACACCCCTCCCCCTCTCAACTCTCCCCTCTCCATTTTTAGTTTTTTTTTAACTTTTATTTTTTATTTTTTATATTTATTTAACATGGAAGTTTTTCTACCTGTTTTTTAATGTCTTAAAATTACATGGAATATACTTAAAAGAAAAACAAATCACATTTAATATTTTCAAAGTACAAAATGAGACTGATATAAATTCAAGTCGGAAGAACAAGTGTGCTTCGCGGCTAATGTGAATATAGCGTATATACAGAGACTTGAAGATGAATTAAATGCGCTGCCAAATATATTGAAGAGGACAATTTATAGAAAACAGTCTGTATTTGGTAGTGAGAGTGTTAAAATGGATAGATTTGAGAAACAGAACATCTTCCGTAATCTAGCAAAATTGAAAAAGTGGTTAATTTTAGATGATGACTTTCTGGAATAATCTCTTCAAAGAAAAGATATTTTCTGGAGAAATACGTAACAATATAATTGGAACCGATTCCCCTTCTTTGAACTATTTTATGAAACTTTGTCAACGTGGTCCCCAGGCTTTTACTCGATTTACAGATATATTGATTGAGACAAAATGATACAGTGGTTTTTCTCTTAACCACTACATAGACGGCCATTTTGTAACGCTCCTACTAGGCATTTTTCTTGTTTGAGAGTCAGTTTGTTTATGGAAGTGAGAGTGTCAACACCAAAAAAAAGTTTTACACATGCCCATTATGCTTGTATACTTTGGGCAGCTGGTCATCCTGTGAGAATTGTACTTTTGCTGATGACTGTAATGAAAAGTTCAAGCCGTGTCAGCCCCACTACAGGAGGTATAACCGTCCGTATGTGAGATATATCCCAAGAAATATTACGTTCGAAGCTATGTTTGCTGACTTTCAAGAAAAGTTTCCCGAGCAGCGTTGTAGTCAGAGTTCTTACCTTCGAGTTTTGCAAGAAATGAACATATCAAACAAGATGCAAAGGTCAGATATATGTGAAATCTGTGACTTGTTCAAAATAAAGGAATCCAGGCAAGGTGTGTCAGACGAAGAAAGGGAGAAGCAACAGGAGCATTTAAACCAGGCAGAAAAAGCTAGGCATCCCCTAGCTTTGTCTGCCTTTGTCTAGAACTTGACAAAGATCCTGAGCACCCACACGGTAAGGAGAAGGCAGTGTTTATAGTTGATATGCAAAAAGTCCTAATTCTTCCCATACAGCCATCAGTTGAAGAATCGCATTTCACAAGCAGGCTAATGTGTTTCAATGAAACTTTTGTTCCACCGGTTTCTAGTGCTCGCACCGGCTCATCACCAGAAGTGGCATACTGAGTAGTATGGCACGAAGCAACATATGGTAGAACCGGGGATGCTGTCGCCTCTGCTTTTTTTGGTCTTGTGGATGAGTTACGGGATACAAAAGAATTTATGTTCTGGGCCGATAACTGCTCGTCACACAACAAGAACTGGATAATCTTTTCCATGTTTGTGCTCATTGTAAACGAAGCATGGGGTCCAGAGAAGATCTCCATCAAGTTCCTGACAAAGGGACACACACACATGGCAGCTGACAGCTTGCATGGAGTGATAGAGAAGAAAATCCGCGCGAAGCAGGTTGTTGAGGACTTTCCCGAGTTGAAAAAGGTTATGCAGGATTCCAGACAAAATACCAGAGTTAAAGAGCTCCAAATAAGCGATTTCTACGAATGGAAGACTGAGACGTCTGGGACAAAGTTAGTTGATATTCAACTTAGAGAGATCGTACAGGCAAGTTTCATAAAGAAAGATTCGAAACTATATTATCGATATGATTTTGACGACGAACTGAAAGCTGTAGATTTTCTGACAGTGAAAGCCAAAAGTGCTTTAGGCAAAGGTTTGCCTAAGAAGCTGTCGGTCCCAAGGGGGATTTCAATAGACAAAAAAAACATCCTGATGAAACTTGTACCCCACATTGCAGACACACGGAAAAGGTCTTTCTGGAAGAACATTCATACAGCCAACGTGCAAGTCTTGGCTGACGAATTCGAGGGCTGTGAACCAGAAGACGAGTAAAAACACGTAGACTTTTTTTCTTTTTTTATAATATAAATAAATATCATCTTTGTTACCTTTATAAACTAAACGAATTCAATGTTGTGGAAACGCTTGTGCCGTAGGTTGACTTGATCTTGACGTATTCCTCTGAGATGAGCTTTTTCCCGCAGTAGAAACTATCGAAGACCAAGACAAAACTACAGCCTGAAAACAAGGTTATTCTACATCATGACTTAGCTGATGTTGCTGGCAAGTAAATACGCTCATTGGAAACTGCGTTTCACTTTGATTTAAAGTCGTTTTGTAAAACGGTAATCTCGTTTTTCTTATGGAATTTTACTATGGCGCTCTTGCAGATACCGCCTTTTGTTGAAGCAAAAGTAGGTTAAAAGGCGATATCTGCACTCAACTCGAGAACGAAAAAGAATTGTCTAGTTTTTCCTTAATAAACAAATTTGTCTTGCTCTGAAACCTAGATTTGATGTATTTTTTTGCAAAACAGGCACCTCCTATCATGTTTTCTAAGGCGTCAAACTTTTTTTTTTTTTTTTTCGTTCTCCTGTAAAATTGAGTTTATGTCAGATATTGCCTTTTATTGACGGCAGCCGAGTTGCCTTCCAATCACTTTCGACTATTAAAAAGGACACTAGCCATTTAAATTTCCAATCGAATGATCCCTTTTGAAGCTTCTACGACAGCGCTTTCTATAAATCCTTATATGCCCCCAGGGCATAACTTAAACGCCGTGCCCTCAGGTCTGTGGAGGGGGGGGGGGGTTGTCATCTTAAAAGACCTAGTTTCCAGAATTTTCAAATACGTTGAACAAAATGGCTATCTCAAATTTTTATAGGATGTGTTTGGGGAAAAGGTGGGCGTTAGAAGGGGGTTAGTTGCCCTCCAATCACTTTCGAATATTAAAAAGGGCACTATCCATTTGGATTGTCAATCGAATGAGCCCTTTTTGAAGTTTTTACGACACAGCTTTCTAAAAAAAGCTTATATGCCCCCAGGGCATAACTTACACCCATTGCCCTGAGGGCTGTGGGGGGAGTATCCTCCTCACAAACATAATTTTTTTGTGAGAATCTCCTCCTTAGAACAGAATGGCTATCTCTAAATTTTTATTGGATGTGTTTTGGGAGATGTATAGTGTCGAAGGGGTCTTCGTTGCCTTCCAGTCACTTTTGACCCTTAAAAAGGGTTATAGAGGTCTCGATTTCAAATCAAATGAGCCCCCTTTGAAGTTTATACGTCGACCCCTTCCACATGAAGTGCCTCTGGGAAAAAAAATAAATAAATAATAAAACATTGGAGCCGTATGGCCTTTACTATAGGCAAAGCTATAGCGTTGCCTCTGATCAGTGAAACTTCTTTATTCATAAAGTTGTTGGATTATTTACGGCTTTAAACGACAGCTACGGCTTAATTTTCACAGAAAATGCCTTTGCTGGAAAAGGCATTTTCAGAAAAGGAAATGCCTTTTATGAACTTTTTCGGTAAAGCTCATTGGTGACATGCCAATTTTATCTTATCAGAAAAAGCAACATTTTTTGTTTAATCACACAATGTTTTGCTTTTCACAAAATCTTGATCCCTACCAGGGAATAAATAGAATAACATTTGGCTTCTCTCGTTTTTTTTTTACGAACGTTTTAGTAACCTTATGTCTTTCACTTTGTAAAAAAACAGAAAAACTAATTTTTGTAGGCTCACCTCTATTCTTTTGTATGCCTGCAGGTGTTAAGTTTCCTATATTTTACTCGTATGTAAAGCTTTAACTTGTACGCATCTTACGACCTTTTTTAAACCAATACAAAACGATATATGTGTTGTAACAATCATGTTGACAAAAAAGACTATACACAATACAAAACTACCAGAGACAGAGCTGACGTAGGCTTTTCTAGTGTATCCTTACAATGTCCAAAAGAGCTAGACTTTAAGCCCACTTCCATCGAAAATATAGTTACATCTTCTCCTTTTGTACCACAGTCTTTTGTATTTAGATTTAAATATGAATACGAAGAAATTTAACAACCCCGGTGAATTACGCGAGACAATTAGAACTATTTATGCGCTCAGTGTGAAGCTGCCATGGCTTCTTTTAAAAACTTGGTCAGAAGCACAAGAATACAAGTGATGGTAACTTCTGCAAAAAGCAAAATTATTGTGATAAACGTATTTTGTGTAACGTGCGTCCACTTTAAGCAGTGACCCTTGAGCCTCGTATTAACCCCTTAACTCTTGAGATGTCTTCCAAAAGGGAGCTAACACAACTTTTGATGCTTACCATTTCTCAAGTCTTTTTTAATCAGTTTTATGTCCTTTTCTTAGATTGAGTTACAGTAATGGGTGCCGGCCGGAAATTTCCCCGGGGTGGGGTCCGCAAGTGCTACTTTGAGCTTTGTCATGGTTAGTAGGCGTTTGTGAAGACGCTAGTCCAGGAGTTTCAGTCGGGAGGAGAGGGGTAGCAACTGATCCCCTATATTTTATGGTCCTTGTTGTTTCTGGGAATGCTCTTTATACATATTTCATTAAGAAATTGAAAACACAGATTTATCCCACTTGATTTAATTTTTTAATGTGTCTTCATTAAAAAAAAAATTCCCCCCTTCTATATTCCCGTGAATTGAAGCCCCTGCTTAAGTCTCATCTAAAGCAGCGTAACTTTTTTCTTTATTGAGCTATAATCGTTCATAATTGAAATTTAAAAAGATTGTTTTCATTTAATCCTTACAAAAAACATATAGCTTGCTCAAATTTATTGTGATTCGGTTGCTTAAGAAAAATGATGCTATTTTTGGCTTAAAAATAGAAACTTCCTAATAATTGTTATTTATTTATACTGTCGCTGTAAATAGTGGAGTTCAAAGTAGAAAAGAAAAACGAACAAACATAGTAAAAAATTACGATAAAACCCACATTCAACATAATGAAATGTGGGCATTAATATTTCACTGCCGCCAAACTTAAAGGTTGTAATTGAAATTTTCGCAATTGTGAGATCTTGGCCTAAACCGTTTGCTAAGCTGTTCTCAAAGAGAGAGTCAGCTGGGCAATGTGGATCAGGAGGATCAAAATATGATTTAATGTACAATTTCCTCCCGATCCTCCCTTTGGGAACAGGTTTGAAAATGTTATTTTGGAACTGTTTTAGGAGTTTGGAAGTTTCAAATAAAAAACCACAAAAGCGATGATTCCTTAGTATCTGGTCGCTCTTATCTTGGCATGTTTGTTTCTAATGACTTACGATGAATAACTGTCTAAGTTTGATGAAATAACTTAACACTTTAGGCCTTTCCAAAGACTAGGACAAAATACTCATTTGGCTTAACACCACAGAGCTGTTACTATGGGAGTAAAACAATAAAGGAGTTTTCTCACTCTAGCATCTATGTATATAATTGGCTAATACCCGTAACTCTCAGCTCTGAAAACAGATCCGATGTGCTATACAATGAGTACCTGAAGCTATTCTATCAAGGTTCTCGTGATGCATTCAGTATGTTCCTGATGTAAAAAAAAAGAGTTTGTGCTAATCTTTGTTATAGCTAGTTTACAAATGTTTATAAGATTATTTTACTCTTTCAGGAGGAGCCATTGCGACTTTTTTATCGGATTTATCAAATCAAATGTTACGAAATTCCAGAGCCCTCTCCAATGAAAGTGGAACGTCAAGAGGATAAAGCCGTCGAAGCGACTGGAGAAAAAAGTGCTGAAATCAGTGATAAAATGCTTGTTAAAATGTCCTCCTCTGATGCTAATCTAAATGAGAGGCGTGGCATCAAACGACTTGTGCTGGAAACTTGTAACACAATGCCGAAGACAGATGTGAATATCATGTACAAGAAGAAACGTCTAAAGGAAACTAGTCAAAGTGAAAGGCTTAAATTGGTCGCAAAAGTGAAATCAGAAAAATATGATGGACATTCTGAATTGGGAACAAATGATATCTCTTATTCATTTAACAATGGCGTAGGAAATAAGCCCGAGACATCGTCATCTGAAAAATGTCCGAATCATAAGAATTTGACCTCAGTCCCTGTAAAAAAGTCAAGCGTGAAATTAAAAAAGGACGAAAATTCTCATTTGCACGAAGCAAACCATGACCTAACCCCTCTGCGGCCTGATAGCTTGTCCTTACCTCCAATTTCACGAATCGATCCCAAATCACCAACAAAATCTCCAATTAGAACAAAGAAAAAAAGTGTTAGTTTGAAGAAAGAAGGGGAAAATAATTTAAAGCATAATGAAATTGATTCGGGTAACTTGTTGAATTCCAATAAAACACTGTCAAATATAATTGGAAAAGGAGACAAGATAAATATTTTCAGAAATGTAGAAAAAGGAATTTCTGTGGCTAAAAAAACATCAATTGGAACTGGCAAAATTAATCAAAGTATTTCAACAAGTCGTTCCGAGGTAAAGGAGGGAAATGAGCCGAAAAGAGTAGAAATAAACTCTGACACGGCCTTGACTGAAATTAAAGAAACAGTAATTTTGAAAGAGTCTTCTTCCATACAGTTGTCTGATAAAGAACAGGTTATTGGAACTGGAGCAGCACAACTTGATGATGGAACTACTAAAGACCATTCAACCCTATCTGTTAACCAGGGTGTTATTACAACGTCATCTGAGAGTGGAGAGAAGATAAGAAGTGGCTTGGATTTTAAACCTGACAAGTCTGAAGATGAGCCACCTTCAAAGAAAAGAAAAGCCTCTAGCGGTGGAATTATAAAACTAATGCCAAATCTGATTGCAATATCTGAAATATCAACACCGCTTATTTCACGCAGTATACAAACTACAAGTGGTTGCAAAAAGACAGAAATCAAACCATTCGAAGATCTCAAAGGCGATGAATCTGGGAAGCTTCTTCTGAAACAAAGTGGTTCATTATCTCAATTATCTACTCCAGTTCTTGACTTGTCAGATAAAACACCAAGGTCAATTTGGAATCTTTGTTCTGGAAGTCTTAGTGCTAGTAACTCTCATAAAAAAAGGTCTCCGTCCCCTCCAGTAGCGACTACTCCTTCGAAAGTACCTGCTGTTACTATAACAGAGAAAGGATCTACTCTAGAATCATCTGCAATCACAAAAATACAGAAAGAACCTTATCAACCTGAAAACCCCGTTTTGTCCCAATTTGGTAATAGTCGAATACAACCATATAACAATTCGAATTCGCATCATCCAAACACAGTTCAAAATCAAATGCTTCAGTCAATGGCACTTGTTCAAAGGCAACATATGCACCAGTGGCAAGCTGCTATGTACGCAGCTTCTGCTGCTAAACAATCAATTCCTGCAAACTCACCCTTGACAAATCCTGCTGAATTTGAAAGGGTAAGAAACATGCTGACATGGAACGCTCTCGCTCAGTTACAAAGCCATAGATCGCCTACTGCAGTCACACAAGAAACTTCTCGTATTTCGTCTAGTTCACCCTCTGGTCACATATCAAATATGACCAAATCGAAAGCTCATTCTAACATATCAAGTAATGATTCGTTGAGCATGAATTTTCGGCACTTGGTTCAATCGCAACAAACACGAGCTCCATCAATGCAAAATCCAAGAATGGGTTTGAACTCGAGCGTTCGTGAAATCCCTAACCCCTCTCTTTTGCAGCAAAGAAGACAAACGCAGCTATTACATACAAGTGTTTCTCAAGATAGTGTCAAAAGTGCGGCCCCTGAGACTCCAAGCCCGAAACAATTTATGGAGACCAAACTTGCTGCAAATAAAGAATTAACGGTTAGCATAGTCAGTTTAAGAGATAAAGCGAAGAAAAAATTTGAAGCGAAACATGATTGAGTTTGATTGTTATAATATTCGTGTGATTCCAGATTTTGCTTAGCGGTCAGAAACAATAAACTGTTTTATCGAAGAATTAATTATCACTAACTTTTAAGTTATTCTTTCTTTTAAGCGTTCAGTTTTTGACTAGTGCAGCCCTTTAGACTCCAAGCCCGAAACAATTTATGGAGACCAAACTTGTTGCAAATAAAGAATTAACGGTTAGCATAGTCAGTTTAAGAGATAAAGCGAAGAAAAAAATTGAAGCGAAACATGATTGAGTTTGATTGTTATAATATTCGTGTGATTCCAGATTTTGCTTAGTGGTCAGAAACAATAAACTGTTTTATCGAAGAATTAATTATCATTAACTTTTAAGGTATTCTTTCTTTTAAGCATTCAGTTTTTGCCTAGTACTTTATTTGCTTTGTAAATGTCCATTTTCTTTTTCAAATATCTGGTTTGGATGACTGAATCAAGCTTGAACTCTTGTTTAGCATGAACGATTTATTGATAAAACAAAACTACGACCCTGATCAGTCACCTTAACGCAAAAATAAATCGAAAGCAACGTCAAGAAACAACATAATCTTCAGACATAAGGAAAGATTGGACCAGAAAACAATAGTATAAGTGGGGAAAAACAGAGCAGGCCACCCTAGGGCGATTATAGTAAAAAATCAAAACCCGAGCCAACGGATAGAAGAGTCCAATGTGTCAGTTTAATCAAGAATGAATTAAAAGTAACACTAAGCTACACAAATATCTTTAAAGAGAAAAAAGGCCAGACGAGAAAATAAAATACAGGCTGAAGGAAAAAAGCAAAGTAGGCTAACCGAGGATGATTTTTCAAAACTGAAACTGAGCATTTATAAAACTGAATTAGAAATCTATTTATAATTAAAAATTTCTTCTAATAATACTCAATGTCCTTTTTTATGAAACTTTAAGTGCAGTCATATAAATTTTATTGATCCTGAGTGGTATTTGTCAACATCTAACGCGATTAGGTGTTTTAAAAATCAAATAAAAACACTGTTATTGTTTAAAACGATTTTGTACAAAGTCGGATTGTTTTTCATTGTTTTAAATTCTTTTCAAGCCCGATTTCATAGGAACATTTCACACCATATTAGTAGGCTTGACAGTGACAATTTATTTCCTGAATTTAGAAAAATTATCCAGAATGGTAATTTGTTGATCCTGTATAGTAATTATCAGCATCTAGTGTGATTGGGTGTTTTAAAATCAAACAAAAACGCTTTTATTGTATAGAACAAAATTGCATCTCATTTAAAATTGTTGTCAAGCCCTTTTTCCTAGGTACATTTCACACCGTAATGTCAGTAACAATTTATTTCCTGAAATTGAACAATTATCCTGAATGGTAATTATCAACATCTAGTGTGATTAGGTGTTTTAAAATCGAAAAAAAAACACTTTTTTTTTTGTTTAAAACAAAATTGCACAGAATCTGACTGTTTTTGATTTTCTAAAATTGTTTCCAAGCCTGATTTCCTCTGCGCGTTTCACACCTTAATTTTAGGCTTGACACCAAAAATTTATTTCCGGCATATAAACAATTATCCTGAATAGCGATTTGTTAATCCTGAATGGTGATTATCAACATATAATGTGATTAAGTATTTTAAGTTGAAACTTCAAACCCCCAAAGATCAAAATCTTGGGGGGTGGCTATTAATTTGTTGTTTTTGTTCAACTTTATCAAAACCAAGGTATCGAAAGAGGCATTTTTAGTCAAAATACTAAAAAAAAACTGTATTTATATTACGAAATCTCTGGGGGGGGGGGAGGGTGTAAATGTGACACCACTATCCCTCTTGAATAAACAATTATCCTGAATAGCGATTTGTTAATCCTGAATGGTGATTATCAACATATAATGTGATTAAGTATTTTAAGTTGAAACTTTACGGAATGTTGAAGAAGATGTTTCGACTATATCAAGAGACGCATGTGCATCCACATGATCAAAAAGGCGTGTCTGAAATATCTCAGGAATGGTGAACTCGAAAATTTTAGGTAATATTGGGGGGGGGTTGAATTAAGAAGGGAAAATCCAGTAGGTTTTAAAATTTGAGTTGGGAAGACCTCGGGGAGCTTATCAAGGACAATAAATGCTTGAAGTATGATGTTTTTACTTTGATCCTAGTGCAAATTTATCTTTTTTATGTTGATCTTTTAATTTTCTTCCAACCATAAAGACACTTCAATTAATGTTTTGGAACCAATGGAACATGTGTTGGAAACAAATCTGGTTCCATTGATTATTGCGTACTATTTTGTTTATGCTTTGGACCAATAGGGCGTAGACGCATTGGGTGTCTACAAAGCCTCACTAGACGTCTTGGAGCGGAGCTGCAGCAGTGACGACCTCAATTTGTGGTCGAAGTGACAGCTCTGCTATCCTCAGGTCTCGGTCGTACCGTCGTCTCAATGCCTATATAGAACCATACGGTCTTTTAAGTACATCAATACAGCCTTCTTTTTTTTTAAGAAAAAAGAAGTGCGTATGATTTTAAAAGTAAATGGAGAGAATTTCTTCATAATTCAGAATAATGCATTAAAGGTTTTGCGCATCGATATCTTCGAATGTCACTTGAAAAGAGAGAAAAACAATCTTCCCAAGCAGAATTTATTAGACGTGAACTTCCGAAACCGTTCTGATTTATTCATTTATTTGATTTCGGCGTTTGAGATGGATAGAAAGACAGACTGAAGATACTCTACTTAGTTGGAGCTTACAGGAGAGCATCAAATACACGCGCAAAGGGTGGCAGATGGTGAGGAAGTAACGTCACCTGCCCAATCCAAACAATGCGCCAGAAACGACAAAGTCATATGGTAGCTGTACTGTTTTTCAATAAGAGTCCGTTAAAACGGATTCTATTTTACTGAAAAAGAAAAAAAAACAGTTTAAACTCTCGATATTATTTTAGGGGCTGAGTCTTAGGAGTGATGGTTTGGTATATAATGCTCGACGGGCTTGGATATACTTTGCTATCTATCTTCTCTTTTCTTTTTGTCAAAATAAAATATTTGCTTGTTCGAAAATGTACTGGGATATAGATTTCATTATATATTCCGTTTTGAAGGAGGGGGAGGGCAGAAAATTTTCTTCGAGGGTCACCGAAAGAACAGAAGCATCCGATTTACTACACCATTAATGTGAGAGTATTTTCATTTTGATGCATTACTTCTGTACTGTGGAGGAATGAAAAGAACATGGTTCTACTGGGCTTCCTTCGAGGTATTGCTATGGATCCACAGGGTCCATTTTAGAGGCAGTGTTCTAATTTCAGAAGCGCAGTTTTTGTTTCGGTTGAATAACTACACCTGAAATACAAATGGATTAAAGTTATTTATCATCCTGCAAAATAGTTACGACATTCACGGTAACGTAGGCTATATTTAACTATAACTTGTCTTGGCACGCTATAAAATTGCGGGAAAAAAAGAAAAGGAACTTAGAATTTTGGTTTCTAGTCATTTTCCGTCTCAACTATATTTCATCAAATCAGGATAAGCATTTAATTTATAGCCTATGTGCCAATGAGCCATCAGAATTTGAATCCAAAAACAGTAATTCGTTGCTACTTTGCTCAAAGAGTAGCGTAATCTGTCTTTCCCCTTAGCAGCCAACTCTTTAACGTTAAAACTATCAAATTATCCTTTTTTTGCAGAGCAAAATGTCCAAATCCTAGGAAAAAAAAATCATCCAACCTGAAACAGTTAGGTTCTTTGGTGATAGTCTTGTTTTACGATACCATAATTATAATCGAAAACATACTATGCCTATCACCTATAAATGTTTTTGGGTACACTATGTACTCTTCTTTCATTGTTATGATTTCGGTGGGGTAATTGGCCCTGCTATCCTTTCCTATAATCCTTCCCTACCTGTACTCCGAAACGCCAAAAATTCCATTTTTTCATTTTGATCATTATTTATCTTTTTGAAGGTTTTAAAAATACTTAGTATGCTGTTCCTGTTCTGTAAGTTGCTATCTTTTTGACGTGATTCGTTCGGTGTTCTGACTGCTCAACCCCCATACCACATAACACGTAAAATCTGAAAAAAAAACACATGAACTACTGAAAAAATAATGTGCAATGTCAGTTTAATATACATATACTGATGTTTATTCCTTAAAATATTAATACATTTTCGATTTCTGAAAGTTATAAAAATAAAAACATCCCTTCCATAAAAACCTAAAATACCCCCTGGGCATAACTTATAACCCTTGCCCCTAATCTCTGGGTTTTTTTTCAACCCCTAAAGCCTTGTTATGTGATATTTAGACTATTTTGAATAGAATGGCTATCAAAATTTCTTTTAGATGCATTTCGGGACAATACGACGTGTTTCGGGGGGGGGGAGTTAGCTGCCCCCCGATCGCTTTGACTCTTAAAAAGATCTCTAGAACGTCTGATTACCATTCCAATAACCCCGTTTTTCAGTTTTTACGACAACGCTTTATATAAAACATTATATTTAATAGCGCGTAGGGAAGGGGGGGGGGGGATTCACCCTTCGATCGCTTTTTACTATTAATAATGGCACTAGTCCTCTCAATTCCCAATTGAATGATACCATTTTGAAGTTTCTACGACAACGCTTTCTATAAAAACCTTATATGTTCCAGAGCATAACTTACAACCTTTGCCAGGGGGCTGTGGGGGTTTTTCATCTTCAAGGACATAATTTCTGGAAGTTGGAACTACGTTGAACGAAATGGCTTTCTCAAAATTTTGTTTGAATGTGTTTGGGAATTTGTCAGATTTGGTTACTTTTTATGTTGAATCCCTTAAGGTTTCTTTTCTTTCTCATCTTTATTTGGGTTTATGAATCACCTATTATTATACATAAAATATGAATGAGGAAACTCCCCTCAAGTGATAAATACAAAAACAAAGCCCTTACAAAGTAAATCAAATCTTGTACCTGTTACTTGTTAAAGCATTAACCTCTGTTCTTTACGCTAACTAGTGAATATGATAAAAAAAAGTTTTCTATTGTCAATAGCCAGCCGAAATTGATCAGCAATTCCTTTGAATGGCTCGTTATTATTGGGTAAAGGTATTAATTTCGAATGAAAAAATGTCATATTAATGTAATTATGGTATGACATATTTTCTTTGTATTAATGCATATTAGTGTAAGATGAAAGCAGGAAGGCTCTTAGTTAAATGAGAGAATGGATTATAATCTACCCCCTTTCTGAATCGAACTATTTTTACAACTTTTAACCTAACTTTGTCGTTTTGTCGAACGTGCGCCTCACTACAAAATAAATTTGCGTGTGCGTGCCTAGACTGGGCAGCTGTGATAATTGTGCGACATACGCCATTTTTGTAACTTTTCAGAAGAGCCAAAAAATAGAAAAAAGTTTGTTGGCTGTGGAGGCTCTGAAGGATGAGACTAATGAGGATAAAGGGAATATATTCTAAACCAAATTTTATGCTCTTTCCATTGGTATAAATTAAATTTAAATATTCCGAGCGAATTCAAAATTATTCATTTTATGATGTGTATTCCTCTTTCCTGTAGATAGTTTTATTTCTTTTTCCTATAGATGATTGGTATCCTCTTTTGTCAAGAATATTCTGAGCGAATTGAAAATTATCCATTTTTGGCGAATGTCTCCTTTTTCCTTGACAAAAAAGAAGACAAATGCTATTTTAGCTTCATAAGATAATCATCTGTTGTCAAAACTTGTGTATGTCTTTTTTTTATCTTTGTAACGGTACAAGATAGGATAATTCTGACTGCACCATTCTATTCCTCGGGCTGAGTTTACTCACTACATATGCATAACTCATTTTCGACCAAAATGGCATGTGTCACAATTTAAATTATCACAGCCGAGGGGCCAGGTAGGTGTGCAGGAATCTATTCAGAAAAATATTATTGACAAGCTGAGCAAATTTGGGAGAATGAATAACGTAAGCTATATAAAAACTAGGGAAAAATTAAAGTCGAACCCCTTGTTTATATATCTGTCGCGGTTCGTAATATTTTACAAATAAAATCTATTCTTAAGGCATTCAGCACTCAGGGGTTATGAACCCTCATGCCAAGTCTAGATGTTTTCCATGTACAATTTTTCCATGTTTTCATTTTATTTCACACAATTCTCCTACTTTTTCTTATGAGAAGGATCTGTGCCTGCCCCGTCTCCAAACTATGTCCACCTGACTAAATTTTTACGTACAAATATATTTTGGCTATATATATATATATATATATATATATATATATATATATATATATATATATATATATATATATATATATATATATATATATATATATATATATATATATATATATATATATATATATAGCCCCCCCCTTTCTGACATCCTCTTTCCTCGAAACGCATACAACTGTAATTGTGAGATAGCTATCATATTACCTATAGTCCATTAATCATACAAAATGTCTATGGGGTGGACACAACCCTCCGGAGCCCAGGCATGGTGATCGGATGGAGCTAATTTGATTGGAGGGCAATCAGACACCCTCAAGCAAATCATTCCCGAAGACACATCCGATCGGAATTTTAAGAGACCAATTTTGTTCAAAATTGTTGAAAGGTTCAGTAATTATGTCTTAGGAAATGTCAACCTCCCCACAACCCTCAGTGGAAGCTAGACAATGCAAATGTAATTCATTTTAGCTGTAAGTTAGGAAATTCGTTCATTGTTTAAATATTGTATTGTATTGAGAAAGGTATGCTTGTTTGAACTTCTTATTTCTTAAATAGAAAAACTCAAAAACACTCTAAAGTACTCTTTATATTAACCAATACTACAACTGGGTCAAACAAAATCGAAGTGTAATTAATTAAAACAAATATTTTTCAAAAGAGGATTTATTATTGGAAAACAGAGGAGTGTTTGATCTTGCGTGACTTTTTTTATACCCCCTTCTCGATACCTAGCGCTGTACGCTACAGTTTGACTGTTTGTCCCTTTTTTTTTCAGAGCGACTTTGAAACACAAGGGCCGTTAAATTAAAATAAGACTCTTTTTTAAAAGTGCTAAATAAAAAAATTTGTATGGGGAGTGGGGTGTTCGGGGAGGAGGGCAGCCCCTTCATATGCATAATGGTTTCTGTTCGTTTTGGGTTTTGTTGTTGCTCCCTACTTTATTTTAAGTTTTTTTTTTTTTTTTTTAATTGAATCAAAATAATCGACTCTCTATATTAATTCCAGTGATATGAATTTCATTATGCTCTGATTCAGCGAATCAGAGAACTCTATTACGGATTTACTGCGAAATAAAGATGATATGGATTAGATCTTGTAAGCCCGTATCCAGGGGGGGGTACCCGGTTTGACCCCCCCCCCGAAATTTTTGACCGAGTCGAAAATTAGTAAAACCTTAGTAAAAATCAGTAAAATTAGCCGAAAACCGAGTCGAAAATTAGTAACCCCTCCCCCCCCCCGAACAAAAATCCTGGATCCGCTCTTGAGATCTTGTCTGTGAATAGGGAAAGCATAAAATACGTATTATGCCCAGTATAAGAAAAAAATTGTTCATTCAGTTTTTTATACCATGTCGTTTCCTTTCACCACGCGGGATTGAACCAGAGAACTCTCGTATACAAAGTCTCGGCTTGTTCCACTACGCCGGTACAAGGTGATTGATTATTTCATTTTAGGAGACAGTGATGTAAACTGGTCGTAAATAAATATGTATGGTCTTGCTCTTGTATTTAGAGGAGTCACCAGGGCTCGTTTATTTTGCTTATCACCTTTGTGCCGCATTAAGCCAGTAAAAAGAAGTGGGTGTATCCATAAATTAACTCTAGTGGGGAGGGGCTAGGAAGCTAAGATGAAACTATTTTTTATGGAGGGAGTTCTCTTGCCCTTATTGTTTTTTTCGACTGTGCTGGGATTGGAGTCCTCCTATAAAGGTTAATAGTTTCTTAAACCACATTATACGTCAAAAGTAGGGGGGGGCTATATATATACGTCAAAAGTCAAAAAAGGGGGGGGGCTATATATATATATATATATATATATATATATATATATATATATATATATATATATATATATATATATATATATATATATATATCTTCCTCTCTTTCTCTATCTTTCATCCAAAACATGCTTTAGGTTATTGTCAAAACTGCTAGTAATCCCCAACTGCTTAGAAAAAAAATACAATGGAATGGATTGTAGGAAGACTAACTAGTGTTAGTCTCTTTAGAGTATAACTCTTTTGATGTTTCCCTTTGTTTTACTGCACCAAAACTGTATTCATACCACATTACAACAGTGTATTCAGCAGTAACTCAAGTCCTCACCTAGTGAGTGCATGCTATGAAAACAATCCCCAAAAAATGGAATGATATTAACAAATATAATTAAATAGCTGTAAAGCAGTAAATTTTAAAACTAATTTAAGAATTGGAAATTAGGGGAAAATCATATACCGAATTAAACACATTGTAACATATTACGTTTCAAGACCTGGTAAAATATAACCAATACAAATATAACAGGCAAATTTAGTAAACAATATAATAGGAAAAGCCCAAATGAATTATAATATCCCAAGTCAAAAAAGGAAGCCAAATTTATAATGGCACTGCATGCTGCTTCCTTTTGTTTTTCTTGCTCCAAAGCTCTGTCAAAGGCAGTCAATATTGATTTTCTAATTTTCCAGGAAACGTTCCCTATCTGCCAGGTTGTCATAGCAACGACACTGCACCTAGATGTTTTCCATTTGTTATTAAGAACCAATGTCGGAGAATTTTTAATAATAAAAAAGGATAGCAACCATCTAAGATGATAGAATGTTTGAATGAAAATGTTTTCTTTAAATACCATAAAGCCATTTTTATTATAGGACAGTAAAAGATTTATTGACCGGACATTACGTAATAATGTCACTAAGGTTATAACAGCGGTGGTGTCAGCTTACAAAATTGCATGGGGATGTATTTTTCAAAATCTAGGGGGATACAATTACGTGTGTTTTTTGTTTTGTTTTCTTTTAAGACAAAAAAGGTGTTTTTCAAGGGGAAAAACTCAGTCTAGGGAAAGGTGGGGGGGGGGGTGTGTAAAAAACCTTTTCTCCTGCCAAAAAAAAAACTATGATCACCGGTGGAAGTATTTGTAAAAGAAATATGTTGCACCCTAAGTTTCTTCCACCCAGTTTACATTGCAATAGTTATGCAAGCAAAAGCCTTCCTGTCTACCCTGAGTACTTTGTAAGAGCACCTATAATCACTCTTCTAAAGAAAGAGAGAGACAGCACCTTGATTATTATTAAGGTGTCTTCACATTGGCATATAAAACCTTTCATATGAGCATGATTAAACACTTTCGTTTCCTTAAGTAAGCACTTAAAAACATAGAAAATGTTGAACTTCAACAACGTGCATAAACATGCTTAATGGAAAGCAAAAAAACTTTAAACAAAATACAAAAATATTTACAAATTACTAAAATATTTTACGCCTGACTTAAATTTTTCGCGCGGTATTAAAGTCCCTCTGTTTAAAAATCGGCAAAGGAAGAACAATGCTTGGGAAATATTTTCTGATGCAGCTTACTTGTAACCAGTGCTTCCATTCCAGTAATGTGGGAATAATTTAAGCGCGAAAAAAGAGTAGAATTATAGTAGGACACAATCTGGAAGTAAGTATGTTATCGTTCTTACTATTTGAACAGGAATTTAAAAAAAAAAATGATTCTTACGCTATATTACCAGTGTTTCCACTTTGAGTTTTTTCAATCCCAAAAGGCTGGTGGAAAATCCCTCAAAATCCCTATTTTCAATACCAAGATCCCAAAAAGTTTCCCCATTTTCTGACTTCTTTCCAAGTTACAATTACAGGCTTATTAGGCTGAATATTAACAGAATTTGTTCAAGACGACTTATTTTGCAACTCAAGACCTTTTACGTGTACCAAAATATCTACTTCTGACGTTTAAAACAATGCTTTGTATTTATCGACTAGTTAAGTTCGGTTTTGATTATAAATTCCGGGTCCAGATCTCAAATTCTTGACCACATGTATAAATTTTATTCATTTGTTTTTCTTTGCCATTATATTTTCCTTCTCTATTACTACTTTTGCAACACCCTCGTTTTTATTTGAATTGGTACGAAGGATTGGCATGAATGATATCCAACCGGTCGCTTTTTCACGCAATATTTTTGTTTTGACTTTTTTTTATATTGGGTTTTTAATTTAAAGCAGAGTATAGTAGCAAAAATGAATCATTTAAAGCTTGATTTAAGGACAACGCCTGCATTTTGATCTTTTGAATTATTCGATTTTAACTAGTGTAGGTCTTGGCTACTACCTGCTACCTGCCTCCCAGTTTTCCAGAAAATGCCGAATGTAGACGCACTTTAATTTGTATTCAAAAAAATTTAACGAGAATTGCCAAATAATAAGATTTAAGAGAAAACACCAAATACTAAGATTAATACCCTGAGTCAGCGTTGTCGTCGCCATCCTCATCGTCTTTCCCAATGCCTAAAAAAGCGACGCATTCGGACGCAGTCGCATTGGATTTCACGGACTTCATTTTTTTTCTTTAAACTCTCGGTGAACGTAAGGGGGGAGGGGGCTTTACGCCTTATCTCACACTTGACAGAAATCGTCGCAGCCAGAGTTACTTTTTTGAGCCCATTCCTCTTTTCATTTTTTACTGTTTTCAGAACGCTGAAAAGTCTTCCCACAACTACATTTGAGCCTGGAAGTCCAAAAATGAACCGAATGACATAAAGAACGCTAGTTAACTTTAGCACTCCACTTGGCGTCTTGATGGATGCCACCCAGTTCCAAAAATCAAATATTCAGTCCTTCCCTGTTGGTTATTTTGTTTCAAATTTCGCCGGTCTATCCAAGTCCGACAAAAACAAGAACGTTTGTCAATCGCTTTTGCCGAAATCCCGCCGTTGTATCTAAAATTTCTGTTTCCGCAACAAAAATCCGTAGGCTCGGCAAGGAAAAAAAAAATGAAAAATCGAAATTTAAAGTAGAAATAAAGTACTAAAGTAGGTCTAGAAATATTAGAGGAGAAGCATACAAAATAAAGTACTCTACTCTAAAATATAGTAGAAATGGAAGCACTGCTTGTAACGTCTAAAAGAAATTAGGAAAGTGTCAATTATGACAATAATAACAGGAAACTTTTCATCTTGTTTCTTTTTTCTGAATAATTAATTTAAAAACTTTTTCCACAAATCAAGCTTTTCAAAAAATGTTAAGAACTCCATGAAGTCAAAAATGAGCAGAAATAATGTCAAATAATCTTCCAACTTCCAAGCGTAAAACTTACACAAATCACTATCAATAAATAAATGAAACCCATAACGAACAGAAATTACAATAAATAACTGAGCCAAATTCTAAACAAGCAAAACTTGACATAAGTAGGGCTGACAACCACCATGCCTTCTCAAGAGCAGAACATAATTTGCACTATAGCCTGAAAACAAAATACATTTTAAAAATATTCAATTTTTTTTACTTTAATAAATGAAAAATTATTAAGACTTTAAGGAATAAATGCCAGTATTAGTATATTAAACAGACAATCCATGATCATTTCATTTTTTTTTTTAGTAAAGTGCACATTATGTTCTGGTCTTGAGAGGACATTGGTATTGTCAGCCCTACTCATGTTAATTCTTGCTCGTTTAGAGTATAACTCGTTTTTTTTTATTGTAATTTCTATTGCTTTTGAGTTTCCTTTATTTATTAATGGTGATTTATGGTAGTCTTATGCTTGGAAAGTTGTTTGATTTTATTTCTGATCATTTTTGGTTTAATGGAACTCTACTTTCCTTTGAAAAACTTGTTCTGCGGAAAAAGTTTTTTAAATTAATTTTTGTTCTTTTTTTAATGACATAGTCTTTTTCATGGGAATTTTTTTTATACCTATCTTTTTTTCTGTAAGAATTCAAAGTTTTGCTTGCTGTTTGAATGTTGGAGGAATCTTTCCAACCTTTTTTTTATCCTGACAAAAATAGTAGTGTTTAATTTAATTTTAAACTTCCTCAAGTTAACCTGAATAAAATACAACTTAATAACATTCCCCCAAAAAATTATAAATGCTGTTTGACAACCTAGATAGATTTACACTCTTTTGATTTATTTAAATTGTAAGAGCAGAAATAGTAATAGTAATAGCCCTGAAAGTTTCAACTAATACCTCTAGTCGTTCGATGTTGCTGAGGTGCCTTACTGGCAACCATACACAAAGTGGCTTTTGATTTAGTTTTAAAGCAGCATTTATTTTTAAAGCATAATGAGATAAATGCTTAACTCTGGTGGAGGGGGAGGAGGCTGACTCACGCAATATATCCCTAGAGCCGTAGTTACTGGACCGCTCTACTATGCTGAACTCAAAATTTGGAGGTTGTCTCAAAATGTTTATTGAATGTGTTTGGAAAATTAATAGGCTTGGAAGAAGGGCTGCTTGGCCTCTAATCTCTTTTACTCTTAAAAGGGACACAATAGCTTTTAATTTTTAATCAAATTAGCTCCTTTAAAAGTTTGAATGATATTTCAGTAGATTGTGTCGTCTGGATACTACGATGGTCATAGAAAGCACTGAATCGTGTCAAGGCCAGGGCCAACGAACTCTATGAAGGCCAGTCAGCTTTGATAAATTTGACTTTTGAAGGCCAACGAACTCTATGAAGGCCAGGTAGCTTTTGAGAAACCTGTGACCTCTATCAAGGCCAGGCGCTCGACACTTTTGAGGAGCAATGAACTCTGAACAAACCCGGACAATGCGGTTTTACCTTTCTTGATGTTATTGTGAAACAGATTGCGTAATGATATAAGATGTTCGCTGAAGATTTTCTGATGATTTCAGAAATATTTGACTGGTGTAGTTTTGATGCTATTGCGAAACTGATCATTAAGTGGATATAAAGTTGGATTTTAAATGTTTCATATTAAAAGACACCGAGAATAGAATTTTAGAACAGAATCCTTAGAAATCTTGAACAATCCAAAGAAATCAATAAGTGAGGGGGTAATGGATTTGACAACGTGCATAGGGGGTAGGCTATACTATTGGAGTTACCGTAAATACTTCTTACAATTTACAAAATACGTTTTGTGCTCTGTTTTACACAAAAAGTTCAATGAAGAGAAATCCAGCAGTGAGAGGGCTATGGATTTGGTGATGCCCATAGTAGGTTTACTATTGGAGCTACTACAAAAAGTCGTATACATTTTAGGCGATGATACGACAGCCCTTAGTCATCAATGACGCAACCTCCAGAGGCCCCAATAACACCCCTCCCCCCTCTCAACTCTCCCCTCTCCATTTTTAGTTTTTTTTTTAACTTTTATTTTTTATTTTTTATATTTATTTAACATGGAAGTTTTTCTACCTGTTTTTTAATGTCTTAAAATTACATGGAATATACTTAAAAGAAAAACAAATCACATTTAATATTTTCAAAGTACAAAATGAGACTGATATAGATGAATTAGTCATGATATTTACTATTAGAAAATAACGTTTGTAGTAACTATTTTCTTTTTTTTTACTTTGAATTATTTTTTGGACTGAAAATTTTTCAACTTTTTTTTATTTTTGTGGTTGTATCAATGGTAATCTATGACTGGTCATTGACAGCGCCAAGAATAGCATTTTAATATAATTGAAATAAAAGAAATAAAAAAAATTAAGCAAAAAAGAAAGGAAATGATAATAATAAAAATGTCATTATAAATATTGTTTCTCTAGAAGGCAAAATCACGAGTATCATATGTATACCATTTTCATTTTATATTCTAAATATGTCACAAATGAATTTCTATGGCACTTTTTTCGGACGGGTGAATATGGTTTTTGGATATTTTTTTTTACCGACCCGTAGTACTCTATGCCTGGTCATTGACACTACCTAGTTTATTGTATGTATTCGATTAGTATTTTTTCGTATATTGGAAGAATAAACACTTGCATCATATTTTTTTAAAGTGAAGATGGAATATTTGAAGAAAGTGTTTGCACATGATAAGGTTGTCGTTGCGTTGAACGCTGACAAAGACAAATATTTTAACTATGAAACAAGTACTAGGGTTAACACTATCGGAAATGTGTACGTGCGTTGTCATGACAGTTAGAGATTAGATTTCTTTCGACTACCGAAACAATTCAACATCGCTGATGGCGGATATTCAATAAAGAAATATACAGAGATGATACTGCTCAAAGAGAATGCCAACATAAAAAATGTAGTTGCTGTAGGGAGGCAACTTCTTCCTTATTGTTCTTGTAACACGTTACCAGTTGATAAATCATATCGCCAACTTTCGGGAATTAGTATTCAACGGAAGGTAAAAAAACAGGCTTACTCTTCTAGTTGCATTATAAACCATATCCTGTTTATGTGCCAGAACTATTACCTGTGTAAAAATAATGTGATAACACACAGTAAAATCGCAGGCAAAATAAAATAGACATTGGCATACAATATAGCAACGGAGTATAAAGATGAATTGATGGAAAATAAAGCGTATTTGAACATTATTACTACCATTGATCGTGTACCAACAGAAATAGTCAATGAACCCAAAAATACCAATGATGAAACGCATATTGATTCTGTAGATGACATGACAGTACCAATTGTGAATGAATCAAAATGGATTGACGATTTTTCTACTGGCTACGAACCAAGAGAAGAGAATACCTACACTGTCAAGAGAGAACAGGATGAAATATTTTACTGAACAGATTCAAAATGTCCAAAATTGTTTTATGATATTAATAAAGTATTCATATCCCAAGCAAATGTTTTGATTGCCTTATGATCTAAGACGTTCGCTAAGCATTTTCTGATGATTTTAGATATATTAGTAGTATGGTGTTGACATTTCTCATAACCCTAATGGGGCATTACTTTTACGACACACATAGAGCATTACCTTAAAGACACACATAGGGCATTACTTTAACGACACAAAAAGGGCATTACTTCACGACACACATAGGGCATTACTTTAACGACACACAAAGAATATTACTTTAACGAATTATCATTCATTATAACTCTTCATCGGACTTTTATATTCTCACTCGAGGCCAAAGATATCTGTTATTCAATAGTGCAATTAACAACTCATTGGCTCTAGTAGTTAATCAACAACGGTTTTTCCCAAGTTCGTACATTGTCGGCAAACTAGATAGGGAACTAGGATTTCCCCAACGTCTTCCTTTGTTGACAAAACATCCGTGGACTTTCACCATGACCTTAACCTTGGGACTGAGGGAATACGTACTCCCTATTAAACATATAGGGCAGCACGGTAAATGGAACCTAACATACTGCTAAGTGCGACGTGGGGGGTGGCTGCCCATGGCCACTTTGATTCTTAAAAAAGGCTCTAGAACATCTGATTTCCAATACAATGAGCCTCCTCCGGAGTGTATACTACCACCCTTTCCATAAATCCTTATATGCCCTTGGGACATAACTTACAGCCCTTGTGCTTAGAGCTGTGAGGGGGAAGGGGTTATCATCCTTAAAGATATACATTTTTGACATTTCAACTACGCTGAACAAAACGGCTATATCAAAATTTTGATCTGATGTGTTTCGAGAATTGATCGGCGTGGGAGGGGGGCTTGTTGCCCTCTAATCACTTTTGAATATTAAAAGGGGCACTAGCCCTTTCAATTTCCAATCAAACGAGCCTTTTTCAAAGATTCTACGACAATAAATGACAATCTCAAAACTTCTATCAAAGGCATTTCGGGAAAATATGAGGCATGGAGAGGGGGGTATCTGCAGCCCTCAAATCACTTTGAATCTTAAAAAGTGCACTAGAATTTCTGATTATCAATCCAATGAGCCCCCTCCGAAGTCTAAGCGACCACCCTTTCTATAAAAAACCTTCTATGCCTTGGGGCATAACTTGCAAACTTTGTCTTGAGGGTTGTGGGGGGGCTTTCATCCTCAAAGACATGATTTGTGGACTTTTTAACTACGTTGAACAAAATGGCTATCTCAAAATTTTGATTGAATGTGTTTGGGTAAATGGTGGGTGAGGGAGGAGGGCTAGTTGACCTCCAATCACTTTCACCTATTAAAAAGGGCACTAGGCTTTTTCAATTTCTGATGGAATGAGCCCTTTTATAAGTTTCTACGATAACTCCTTCGATACGAAGTGCCTTGGTCTAAAACAGAAAAGAAAAAAATGTAATACATTGTGCCAACATCGCTGTAGGCAGCGCTATTACACTGCCTATAATTTCATTCATGACCCTCTTAGATGAAGTGAATAACAAGGCGTAAACTTATTTTATAAGGAAATTCAACTTTTGAGACTTCCAAACTCAATGCATAGCGGGTTAAAACCGACATTTTATTTAGATTTGAAATTTCACTTTTTATTGGAAAAGAAACTGCAAAAAAGTAGTGACCCCAGGGGTACTTCTGCAACGCCCATAGGGACTACTCCTTTCTTCCATAGGTTCGACGGCGCAAGAAGAAGATTTAACAGGGCATCTCTCTTTTGGCGACCAGGTGTCGCCATTTTAGGCAAAATTCCCAGTCCTTGCAAAATTTTCAGGCTTAATTACTTGGAATATTATCCTTATAATAGAAAAGTAGTAATAAAACAGGGGAATTAACAAGTGAAGTTCCTAACCCCTTGCACCTGTTTCTAGGTGAGATTCCCGCCCAGGCAAGATTCGTCATTGCCAGGCAAGATTTCAAGGACACACCCCTTTTCTGAGAATGCGTTGTTTCTAGGCAAAATTACGTCTAGACACGTTCCCAGGTGGTCAAAACTACTGATCAAGGATCAGTTTCTTTCTGGAAGGGAACAGTCAACATGGAAGCTTATACACTATTGAATATTGAAAGTGTTGATGAAACGAGACCAAGAGTGCCTAAGGGGGCTGTAGAAATTACAAGGAGTTCTCGACTAACCCTAGACTGGGACAAGATGTATAATGGATTTATTATAACATTAAGCAAATTCAAGTCGGAAGAACAAGTGTGCTTCGCGGCTAATGTGAATATAGCGTATATACAGAGACTTGAAGATGAATTAAATGCGCTGCCAAATATATTGAAGAGGACAATTTATAGAAAACGGTCTGTATTTGGTAGTGAGAGTGTTAAAATGGATAGATTTGAGAAACAGAACATCTTGCGTAATCTAGCAAAATTGAAAAAGTGGTTAATTTTAGATGATGACTTTCTGGAATAAACTCTTCAAAGAAAATATATTTTCTGGAGAAATACGTAACAATATAATTGGAACCGATTCCCCTTCTTTGAACTATTTTATGAAACTTTGTCAACGTGGTCCCCAGGCTTTTACTCGATTTACAGATATATTGATTGAGACAAAATGATACAGTGGTTTTTCTCTTAACCACTACATAGACGGCCATTTTGTAACGCTCCTACTAGGCATTTTTCTTGTTTGAGAGTCAGTTTCTTTCTGGAAGTGAGAGTGTCAACATCAAAAAAATGTTTTAGACATGCCAATAATGCTTGTATACTTTGGGTAGATGGTCATCCTGTGAGAATTGTACTTTTGCTGATGACTGTAATGAAAAGTGTAAATTATGCAATCCCTGTAAATTGCATAGAGGATATGCAGTGCAAATTACAGACTGTAATTCTTTTCTTTGAAAAAAATTTGTGACTCTTATAATAGAGGATGCTTATGCTACAATTGTTACTATGATAAATGCGATCAATGGGAAAATACTTATCCTGGCCTGAAAGCAAAAAACCCTAAGCGTGAGTTCAGTTTATTTTTAAGAGACTGGTATCATCGTGGCTTTAAATTATTTTGGTAAGAAAAACCCGATCTACGCTTCAATTGCTGGAATAATAAAAGATACTGCCTATTTTGATTATAAACCTACAGACTTTCATTTGGCTGTTACAGAAAGTGATTCTTTATATGACAATTTTGTATGTGACATTGCTTCAAATAGGCAAATTGAAACACGTAAATTTTATAATATGAATCAGAGTAGTATTATTGACTTTACAGTGAATTTAATAAAAATGAAGTTGCCCTATATTGTAGAAAATGTGACCCTGACTTTGCACGTCAAGACGAATACAAGTTGAATCCTGACGAGCTGTTACCACTTATCGTTTCGGATGATTACATATACGTAGAAGAAGAAATCTAAAGGACACAGTGTTTTGTATACAAATTTCATTAATAAACAAATTTACATACATTCTTAAAGCATTTCACTTTTAGGGCACCGAAATTTATATTATAGAGGCAAGAAAGAGTATTTTCAACTAGAAAGTCGTTCAATCTAGGATTGCCACTATAAATCTAGAGGAATTCCATGTAAATATTTCCACGACTTCAAAAAATGAAATATAATAGGGCAAGAAAACCACATCTTCTCGTTAATAGATCTTGTACCCGCTTCCGATTTTGAATAACAGATTTTCTGCTCTGCTCAAGAAAATTTTTAATATGAGGTTTGCAGAATGTATACGGTAGACCAAGGGGATCAAAAGATTCTATATTGCTTCTTTTTTGAAAGATGCATAACCAATGCCCCATCTTTACGCTCGACGGACTGCTATTAACAATAATTAGGGTATCATCAACATGTTGAATATGCTCCAGAAAATCTGATCGTAAGCAATAGGATTTATATTTGGACATGTAGGGGTCCATGTTAAATACATCGATTATTTGTTCCGTGTTCATGGTGCCAAGTCTAATAAAACACTACCGTCAGGAGTAATTTCCCAATAGGTTTCAAATTGATTTAGCGAGATTAATGCAATGTTTTCCTTCAACGGTTTGGCAAAGACACAATATATCCGTACATTTCCCGTCCGGACAAACTCTTATCTTGAGTACCAGACAAATCTAATATAATGATGCCATGTGTTTTCACAAACATTTCTTCATTTATACCATTTTCGAATAATTGAGAATCTCGATCTAGGGATTGCATTGTCAATTCATAGAGGGTCCTGTAGAATTTATCAAAGGATAAATTATAGAGCGGGATTCCATTTAATTTACATACAAGCGATGAAAGTCCAAATAATTCAAAATTTTGTGGAGAATCTGTACATGATCCAACAGCGCTAGCACTTTTTACAAAAGCCAATAGCAATTTTCAAGGGATTTCGCCTTTGATAAAATACGAATTAGTATAGGTAAGCTTATCCATAGCAATAAGACGTGGATTTATGATTGCATGAGGCGTGAGCAATTTGATATTATTTCCAGCAGCTCTTAATATTTTAATTGCCAAATTCACAGAACTCATAACTTGTTGTTTTCGTACATGAAGTATTGCCGACGTGAGAGAGACTGATACACTGGGTGCAGTGCCAAGTACTTCTCGCAAAATAAAATTGGACGGCGCGAGTTGTAGCTTTATATCAATCTTCTTTACAGTACGAGGCAGCCATTGAGGTATATTAAATATCCCATGATTTAGTTTCCCAACTAAATGCAAATCTTTAGTTGTCGCCTTTCTAAGAATATTGGTAGTAACAGTATTTGCTTTATATTAATATCCAATAGTCATACCCCTCAACTGCTTATAAGACATGGGTGTCATCAAGATGAATTGCATATAACTTGCATAATTTGAAAGATTATTGCTCTCGCTCACCAATGTTCCATTTATGTAGACGCTTATTGGTTGAAATAAATTATGTAGTACAAAATTTTCGTATGATAACCCCTCGGCGGAACTTGGTTTTTCATTATTCAATTTTTTAACAATGACATTTAAATCTATAAATGTCGAATTCAAATCGATAACGTAGTTTCCATTAGAATAAATTTGAAAATGGACATTTTCAGAGAGCGGCTGTTGCGAGTAAAATTATTCATAGTATCCATGTTTTCAACTGACATCTACATTTTATGCATTGAAAAGGTTTGGAGATGAGGTGACCGAAGGGTGAAAATCTTGATTTGGTAGATGCCATTTTTTTCTAGGAAAAGAAATCCTTTTTGGATCTTTTTACTTTCTTTGATGCTCTACGCTTCCGAGTTGACTTGAGACTGATGATTGATGGGGTATTTCTCCTCCTTTTTAAACCTTTTCTCCGTTGTTTCAATTACTCGCCGAGGGATCGCGTGCTCGACATGAGATTTTGCGAAACACTTTCTTGAATATCTTTCCCAGAACCCCGATCGTTTAATGTAGAGGACCCAAAATCTGTTGCAACCAGTGCAATATATTTTCTAGCCAAGAGTAGTGCAGAGAGAAAAAGCTTACCAAATCAACTGCCCCGACCGTACTCAAACATTTATAAACCACCCCTTTAATATTTCATTTCATAGCTCAACTGGCGTGGTCCAAGATTAACAACATAGAAATCATTAAAAGGACGAACAAACTAAGTTCTATTTGGCATTTCACTGAATGAGTCGAAATTAACTTGTAATTACAGCGAAACCTTTTTTATTGCTAGTGGATCACCCAATTCGCTTCTTAGTGTTAACTGACAGAGCTCCAAATACGAAGTGTCAACTGAAACGTATTGAAGGTGCTTTATATTGTAGTGATGAATATGGTCATTAGATGTTTTTCGTTCAAAACACGTAGGAGGGGAACATTGATACTACCAAATCTTGATCTCTCGACAAAGGAAGCATAAAGAAATATACAAAAGTCCGAGGAGAAGGCGGGCGGATACTCTGCAAAAATGACACGATTCATGCAACTGGCACTTCCTGCTTTGTTACCGTTGATTACATTATGTTTAAAACCAAGCACTTCTCTTAGATTATCTTTGAGAATAACCTTTTCATTGTCAATGGACGAACTAATGTAGATTGCCCCTCTTCCTTTGAATAATTAAATTGAAAGACACCATTTTTACGATAGGAAATTTTTTTGTTCATAGCACGACACAATTCGTCCATAGTCCCAAACTCCTTATATGATAATGTGGCAAAGGGATATTCAAATGAATTCATATTTTCAATCACATATTGATCGGTAACAATTGGCCAATCAAGGGGTTTAGTTCTTATATCATATGTATGATCCTTTCTTAGGATGTCATATGTATTTTCAAGAATACAATCTACAAGAGCAACTTCATACCTTCCCTCAAATTTAATGGCAGGGAAAATTTTGTCCAAAAATAACTCCTTTTATTCAAATCAACATAAAGAGGCTCAGAAACATTGGACATATATGTCACATAAAAACCATTAGACATTATGAACAGCAGGTATCCACGAATCAAAATCAGAGTTGTATCCTAGCCAGCGAACAAGCAACTGTCGCTTATCCTTTCAAGTATGACTACTTAATACCTTTTCCGTTTGATACAATTCAATATTTCGAACGTTCTACAATTCATAATCATTAAATCTACCAAGAATCTCTTCATCTTTCATATCACGAAGACGATATGTTATAGGTTTAGTATCTAGGAATTTTGACACTTTAAAAATTTCAGCAGACCACAAGAATTTTCCATTTTCAAAAATATTTTTTGTACGATTGATTCGAATAGTATCACTAACATTAAATTTTTTCTTACCTGCCTTTTCATTAGAATATTGTTTAAGGAAATATTTATTGTTACTATGATGAACTTCCTGAGAACTAGTATTGAACAAGGACCGATGAGGACGTTGATTTTAAGTCATCATGATTTTATCTAAATCATGAATAAATGCATCCGTATTATTCAGTGTCACAATATCTTGAAATTAAAAGTCTAATGGTTCGTATTAAACGTTAAGCCAATGCTGCCTTTATAGGACTATGACTATGATAGAGCATTGTTTTGTATTTCAATAAAACCTTCTTTACATGTGGATTAACAAATTCACTCTCACGGTCTGTTTGAATTTTGTTTTAACGAATCTTGTTCAAAGATGGATTCAAGGGCTTTAGCAACCTCATTGCCTCTCTTTGACTGCAATGGAACTGCATATGTATACCGACTAAAAACACTTGTTCCGAGTAAAATATACTTGTACAGTTTATTATGACGTCTTTGAATTGCGTCTAGAGTCAAAAGATCTGCTTGTAATATATACCAAGGATAAAAGGCTTTAGTTTTTCGAAAGTGATTACCCCTAGTCCTATGATTTCGATGAAGAGTATAACTAGATTCCTTTTGCAAAGACTCTTTTGCTAGCTTATTTTGAATTCCAGGAACCTTAGCAAGTGAAGTTGGAGAACTTAAACTTCCTGGTTCTCCAATATTTTCATAAACACCTTTCGAAATTTGATCAATTTTGATCGCAACCGTCCGATTCTCTTTTGTATGCTACCGGGTGAGTCAATACGTCTTCGCTTTTGTCTAGTTAGCGGTGTCAAATCGCCACTAGGTGTGCCTTCCACGAAAGATTTAAAATCATATTCTACTTTTAATGGACTATGTTCTTTTAATTTCTTTAGAATTTACTTATTGCCGATAAGACTTTTGGAAAATTTGACGACTTTAAAAAATTATATAAATGACTATCAAAGGAATCGACTCTTTTACGGTTTGCAATCAGATCCGATAACAAATCAATTAAATTGTAAGTCTTGCCATGGATTATAACTTCATTCGTTTTGTCATCAATTTGTTCATTTTTCAGCGAGATACGTCAAGAGTCTTTTACTTTGTTCACGATAGGATATAAGAAACAAGTCTACAACACTTGCTAATAAATCTTTCTTTTTCGGTTTTTCACTATTTCCGAAGGTTGATCAATGACATTGACTTTGAGCGACTTTCACGATAAGGTTTATGTTTGTTGACATGACGAAGGGCATTTTGAAGCAAAATTAATTTTTCATCATCGACAATTGTTTCATTGTTAATAAATTCATCAAGATTATCTTCAAAGTGCTTTTTAAGTGAAAGAGCAAGTTCAATTAGTGTCAATCTATAGGGTTTAGTTATTTCTCGAGAATACTATATACAAGTCCGGAAATTATCGGTAGTAACAGTGAAAAGATTTTACCACCCACTTGAACAAAATGTTTTCATTTACAATTTGCTTTCTATTTGCAAGATAGAGCACATACAAGTGATCGATGTTGCCTTGTCTACTCCTTAACACGATCTGACAGCTGAACATTACCTGCTGTTAAATTTAAGCAAAGTTCCGACAAGACATTAATAAATTTCTTGTCAACGCCATGCTTGAGAATTGCTTTTCTAAGTCGTGGTTTTGAATTGGCTAGCACAGAAAACAGACGCCTATGCTCATGTAGCTTCTTCAGTGTCATGATTGGGAATAATAACTCTTTTTATTATTCACGGGTAGATATACGGTAATTTTATTATCAAAAACGTCAGTGACTACACGCAACTCTTCGGGAGTGCTTTTATTAAGGTCCAATAATGTGTAACCATGAGGTTTATTAGTTGCTTGATTGTATGCGGAAAGTAAAAATTTAGGTTAGCCAGATAGATTTGTTTATCGAGAGTTATAAGAGAACTTGAATCCCGAACAACTCAATAGCTGATATAGTAGTTATAATTCAATGCAAGTTTTCTCATACATTTATAATTGGCAGTGGTGCATTGACGATCGTAATCGTGAGTCATAAAACTCTGTGATGGGTGGAATTTTCTCCTCACTTAGCTTCGAAGCGGAGCTCTAGTACTCGTGCGGGTATCTGCCCTTGCATGTTAATAAATCATACAGTTTCTCATTTGGAAAGTGGTGTTTGAGGAGGGGAAAACTATTGAAATCATCGCTTTTTGTACTTGAATAAGTTGACTTAGGGATTTGGGGAAAAAACTAAAGGAATCACGGAAACGGCTTTCATTCAAGCACGTATTACCATTATCAATTGTTTGCCATTTAAATTCTAAGACTAGCAACTTCTCATATGATTTCGGAATGATGTTACATGAAAAAGAACCATCTTACTGATGGATTATTTACGACTTTATCTATCTCAAATCGTGCCAGTGTAGTCAATGTTAATTTCAAATCGTTGTTGTAATTGTGCATGTAAACCGTTAAAAAGTATTGTTGCTTAACATTTAAATTACACGACTTATGTGCGACCCCCCCCCGAAAATTACTTTCCCTTGATGAAACTTCTTGCCAAAATGATCATGTTCGCGGGTTTTCGCATCCCCCTCATTAATTTTTAGCTTGCCATCCAACAAATTTCTTGATCTTTTATTGCCTACTTGTCCTCTGATGATAGAATCATTGGATAGTGTGTATGGCAAAGCCGTGAAATTGCCTCATTTGCTGTTTTAATGAGAGTAACCAGCAACCATGGGTATGCCAACACAATCTTTTCGACCCAACTTCTCACAAAAATCTATCAATTGCATGGTATTACTTGAATCTTTTCGCGCGTGCGCAAAAGAGATTGCAATGGCTTCATGTTTTTTCACATGATTCGAGTTAGACGGATCCGACACATCCATGAGAGCATCCTCAATTCCCAATGTCACCTTGTTGCTCTGCAAAAGTGTGTTCTGAAAGCTTTTGAACCGCAAGGTGGCATTTTCCCATGAAACGATTTCCACAGACTGGTACCCATGACGCTTTTAGTGTCTCAAATGATTATTTAATTTTAATTCACTATTAAACCTAGATAGAAACCTCGGACTGTAATAACAGATCCCATCCCACTTTATACCCTCGCTTAATACCCTGCTAATATGGGAGATAGGAAAGAGATTGATTCAGGATCTTTGGCAGGTTCGTACTGAAGCCATACCCAGTGTTTTACTTAGTCAATGGACGGTGCCCTTACGGAATAAATTACCCTTTTTTTATCACTAAGTTCCCCATCTTCGTATTCTTCATCAAATTGTAAAATAGTTACCCCAACTTTTAAGTGTTCACTTGCCCTTTCAAAAATATCAATCCCCTTAAGCGTAACTGGATAATGGTCCTGTAAACAATTAAAATCTACGTTTAGAAAATCTGATCCCTCTTTCCCACTTACTGCCCAATCGTCCAAGTTTTTCTTAGTGGCATCTTTCTTCAAGGGTTTATGTCCTGCCACAAGGACTGAATGCTTGATACATTCCAAGCCTGTGTCAAAACGAAATCGTTGTACACATTTAGTAGCTTTTAAAGTACTATTATATCTTGCACCCTCCTTCCCCTCCCACCTCTTGAAACAAATTCCCTTTTAAATTTAGCGATATTTAATTCTAACTTTCCAATAAATAAAAATAATAAACCATTTACTTTTTCATTTTAACTCTCCATCATATTACAAATTTAACCCACCAAATTTAAAAACACACCCTCAAAATTCTGCAAGTCTGTTTGCAGTGTCTGCATTATGCTTTGAATATGTTTGTAACGCAAAACACCCAAACTTGCATTAAAAAAAATAATTTTTAATTTGATGGATCTCCATCAAATTGATTAATTGATTTTAATTTGATTAATTTGACTGATCTCAAACCTATTCATAGTCAATATTGAGGCCGAGATCCCTCACAAAACTATCTGAATGAAATGGTGGTACACTAGCCGGACTCGCCCCCGCACTTAAACCCCCCTCGCGTTCACTATTTTCTGGGACCTCTTGCTTGTTCATAAAAGATTCTATATCCTCGTAGAGGTTGTAGGTCCCAGGTGTAGGTGACGTGTGAACCTAGAAGAATAATAAGAGCATATTAGCTCAATGGAAGCTATTGCCTTAAGAAAAAGAGAGAACAAGTATTATGACTACCATAACCCCTTGAAGTCATATACAGCATACAACTCGTTGAATTGTGTCATTGTATTATTAAAGGTTACCATGATCCCTTGGAAGTGTAGACACCCTCACACTACCGCAAAAAAATGCTGCAAGGCTCTAAAAGACGCTTTTTTGGTTGTATTTAAACAAAAAGCATAGAAAGCTCATCGAGGGGTATTTTGGTTCTGGCCATTTGGTTAAAAAAGCATCGGCCCAGGCCATTAACTCCTCGGAGACCTTCTCTGGGGATGCTGGTCCTCCCAAATGAATTGAGCCATGAGCCGTTCAATTTCGGCTATAAAGACGTAGGTATGAATGGAACTAGCCGTGGATCTCTAAATTCTTAGCGTCAAAATGAATGTTCCCATTATTAGGAACCCTGAAATAACCTTCTTAGCTATTTCCTTTGAAGCGTATAACTTGTGCCTTCAATATTGCGACCGCGTGGGAAAAAGGCAAAAAGGGTTAAACTAAAGAGTACGCCCTTAAATGAATAAAAAAGAAATTAGAGTAAAAAGCTGACAATGTGAAAAATTTCCCTAAAAAGTTGAAAAGAGCCTTATTATGATAAGGCACTGACGACTCCCTCCAAAACCTAGCGAGTAGGTTCTAGAAAAGGGGATAAAAAGCCTTATTTTAGTTATTTCTAAGGGGCTGAGTCTTAAAACTAGGGGGGTTACGGAGGCTAAAAAAACAAAAGTAGCGAAAAGACAGAAAAAGCCTTTTAATGTCTCTGACAAGTGAAATACAACATTATTATGTTGAAAAATAGTTAGATATTTCAATAGCACAGAGAATATAAGTTGATGAGAAAAATGGTCAGAAAAAACTTGAAAAATTGGCTAGTCTAGAAAAAAAAGGTATGAATGAAACTAACAGGGGTAGTGATATAGATGACTCTCCCTCCCAAAAGCCAGTGAGTAGGCGCTTAAAAGCTGAAAAACAGCCTTATTTCTGAGTCCCTTGTAACTTGGAGGAAACTTTAATATTCTAGCGAAAAACTCTTTAATTCCTCTGGCAAGTGAAAATTGCCTTATGAAGTTGAAAAATGATGAAAATTCCCTTCAAGGGCTAAACAGTCTTATTTAGACACCTCTAATATTCTAGCGAAAATCTTTTAATGTATCTGACAAGCTTTTACTATGTTGAAAAATAGTCTTGTTTAGATATTTCCATAACCTGATACTGGTAGAAATTAGATTGAAAAAATGCTCACCTCTTCAGATTCAGGCTGCACTTGGGTGCCGGATGGTCCTGGTTGCACAGTCATGCCAGTGATGTAACGGCTTTGTGCAGCCGGGGATGTAACTTGACGAGGCAGCGTCGAGGCTTGATGAAGAGGGGCTTGCATATGCCTCAGAGCTCTCGCTGATGGCCCTGAGATGTCATGGGCTTGCACAGATGAGGCTGTGGTTTGCACAGGCAGAGTTGGAGCCTTTTTGGAAGGGGCGAGACCTTCACTAGCGTGGGAGGCTCTGGATGACTCGAGGATCCTCAGTCGTTCCACGGGGGTCACCTCGTTCCCTCTTGCCCTCTTGCTCGGAGGGGGGAGAATTGGGAAATTTTGAAAAGAAGATAAAATTATTATCCTCTACAAAAGTCGTAGAAAACAGAAGTTATAAATATTTAAACATTGTCCAGGTTTTAAATAAGTCATGCCTTTTCAAGAAAGTATAAAATAGTTATCAAAGAATATGCTTAAATTTTATAGATCTCACCCTCAAAAATATCCACTGCCTTCCTTTCCAGGGACGCAAAACTTGATAAAAACTTTATTAGAAGCTACAGGTTATTGCCCTATGAAGCCCCTTTCCGCCTTTAAATAAGTCACTTCTTTTCAAGAAAAGAAAAATTTGTGAGAAATCAGCCTGTAAGCATAGAAAAACCCTTATTTTTACCGTTTAGAAAACATTTAAATACACTTCATGCGGGAAATATACCCGAAAAGTCTAGGAATCCTATTTTTTAGCATTTAGAAAACAAAAAGAGCAGTATTTAAAGCTTAAAACTCGATTTTTGTCTAGAATGTAAATAAGTGTTTTTATTACGCCCCGTATGCGTATTATATAATTTCAATGTCATAAGAGGCCCCCTTTTCCGCCTTTAAATAAGACAAGCCTTTTCAAGAAAAGTAAAATTTGTGAGAAACCAGCCAGTAAGCATAGAAATACCCTTATTTTTACCGTTTAGAAGACATTTAAATACACTTCATGCGGGAAATAAACCTGAAAAGCATAGAAATAACTATTTCTTACCCATTTAGAAATAATAAACAGCTGTATTTTAAAGCTTAAAAACCAGATTTTTTGCCTAGAATGTGAATAAATATCCTCCCTCCTTATACACAATTTGCAGGCCTAAATATCTCTATCACGCATTAATTTGCAGAGAAAATTCAGACAACCTAGAATTATGGAAACCCTGTAACCTTAATTAATCCCTTCCTTGTTTACCAGACACCCCTTTCCAGAGGGTTATAGTCTTATTCACAACAGATGCCAATTTTAGGCATGGCACGCGCGAAAAAGATTTTGACATATTTGATGGATTCCAAGCTTTTTAAACGCATGACGAGAAAAAGGCACTTTTGAGTAAATAATTCGTTTTGAAAGGATTAAATGGTGATGATATGGGGGGGGGGAGTTACCCAGTTAAAAAGAGTACATTTAAAAATTAGCAAAGTATAAAGTTTTTTTTTAGGGGGGGGGGGTACTAGAGAGAGAAAGGTACTTACTTGTTCATAGGAGTTATCCATTGTTTAAGGTACATGGTGCGTCTTCAATTGCTGAAAAGAGACTGATGAGGAATTGTTCCCATTCTGGATATTTATAGCATACTTTGAAGGGGAAAGTTCTCTATGGTTTTTAATAGAAAAGTAACGTGAGGGAGTTCAACCACCTTGGAAAGTGTCTAGTCATGTTTTTGTCTTGAAAAACATCGCAGGGGAGTTCAGTCACCTGGAAACGTCTCTAGACTTGATTTTGCCTAGAAACAAAGCATACTCAGAAAAGGGGTGTGTCCTTGAAATCTTGGCAGGACATGCCTAATCTTGCATGGGCGGGAATCTCACCTAGAAACAGGTGCAAGGGGTTAGGAACTTTACTTGTTAATTCCCCTCTTTTAATTTCCTTATTATTTCTAATTTTCTATTATATGGACCACATTCCAAGTAATTATGGCTGGAAATTTTGCGAGGATTGGGAATTTCGCCTAAAATTGCAACACCTGGTCACCAAAGGAGGGATGCGCTGTTGAATCTTCTTCTTGCACCGTCGAACCTATGGAAGAAAGGAGTGGGCGTTGCAGAAGTGCCTATGGGGTCACTACTCAAAAAAATTTAAATCTACTATATCTTGTCCAGAGGTCCAATTTTTTTCACAAGTGTTTAAACAAAACAAAAATATACAGAGTCGGACCAGCTGTGCAATGAGCTTGGGTAAATGTCTCAGAATGCTTTTATCATCACATTATAAAAATGTTGGTCTGCATTTTTTTTTGGGGGGGGGCGGGGGATCGTGATTCACAATATCAGAAATTTTAAATTAATAGGCAGCGCAATCGCGCTGCCTAAGTAAAGAACGATGTTGGCACAATGTATTATTTATTTATTTATTTTTTCTTTAGACCAGGGGACTTTGTATCGAAGGAGTTGTCGTAGAAACTTCGAAAAGGGTTCATTCGATTGGAAATTGGAGTGGCTTGTGCCCTTTTTAATAGTAAAAAGTGATTGGAAGGCAATTAACACCCCTCCCACGCCCACCATTTCCGCAAACACTTCCAATAAAAACTTGAGATAGCCATTTTGTTCAACGTTGTTGAAAAGTCCAGAAATTATGTCTTTGAGGATGACAACTCCCTCACAGCCCTCAGGGAACTGTAAGGGCGCAACTGTAAATTATACCCTGGGGCATATAAGGTTTTTATAGAAAGTGTTGTCGGAGAAAGTTCAAAAAAGACTCATTCGATTGGAAATTCAAAGGGCTACTGCCCCGTTTAATAGTCGAAAGTGATTGGAGGGCAACTAACCCCCTCTCACGCCAAACTTTTCCCCAAACACGTTCAGTCAAAATTTTTAGTTAGCCATTTTGTTCAAAGTAGTTGAAAGTTCTGGAAATTAGGTCTTTGAGGATGACAACCTCCCCTCCCCCCTCTAAGCCCATATAGCAAGGGTTGTAAGTTATGCCCTGGGGGCATATAAGGTTTTTGTAGAAAGCGTTGTCGTAGAAACTTCAAAAAGGGCTCATTTGATTTGAAATTGAAATGGCTAATTCCGTTCTCACTAGTCGAAAGTGATTGGAAGGCAACTAGCACCCCTTCCACGCCCACCATGTATCAAAACACATACAATTAAAATTTTGAGATATCCATTTTGTTCAAAGTAGTTAGAAAGTCCGGAAATTATGTTTTTGAGGATGACACTCCCCCCTCAACCTTCACGGCCAGGTTTGTAAGTTATACCCTGGGGCATATAAGGTTTTTCTTATAGAAAGCGTTGTCGTAGAAACTTTAAAAAGGAATCATTCGATTGGAAATTGAAACGGCTAGTGCTCTTTTTAACATTCAAAAGTGATTGGAGGGCAACTAACCCCCTCTCACGCCCACCATTTCCCCAAACACATCTAATCAAAATTTTGAGATAACCATTTTGTTCAACGTAGTTTAAAAGTCCAGAAATTATGTCTTTGAAGATGACAACCCTCCCCAGTCCTTAGGGCAAGGGTTGTAAGTTATGCCCTGGGGGCATATAAGGTTTTTATTGAAAGTGTTGTCATAGAAACTTCAAAAGGGCTCAATCGATTGGAAATTGAAAGGGCTAGTGCCCTTTTTAATAAGTGATACTTATTGGAGAGCAACTAACGCCCCTCTTACGCCCACCATTTCCCCAAACACATCCAATCAAAATTTTGAGATAGCTGTTATGTTTAACGTAGGTGAAAGTTCTGAAAATTAAGTCTTTGAGGATGACAACCCTCTCACAGCCCTCAGGGCAAGCGTTGTAACTTATGCCCTGGGGGCATATAAGGGGTTTATAGAAAGCGTTGTCGCAGAAACTCAAAAAGGGCTCATTCGATTTGAAATCGAAATGCCTAGTGCCCTTTTTAATAGTCGAAAGTGATTGGAAGGCTTGACATTTTTATAGTAAAGATGGATGTGGGTACTATGTGTTATTATTTATTTATATATATTTTTTTTTTAGACCAGGTCACTTCGTCTCGAAGGAGTTGTCGTAGGAACTTCGAGAAAGGCTCATTCGATTGAAAACAGAAAGGTCTAGTGCTCTTTTTAATAGTCAAAAGTGATTGGAGGGCAACTAGTCCCCCTCTTACGCCCACCATCCCATTTGCCCATTATGTTTAAAAACTAAATGTTGCCTTAAGATTAAAACACTGTGTTAATACTAATTCCCAATAAGGCATCTCAGCAGTATTCTAAGAACGACTGTGGGTATTATATTCAAACTTTCGGGGCTACTTCTGCTCTTAAAATTTAACCAAATCTAAGTAGCGTAAGTGTATACAAGTTACCAAAGAGAGGAAAGATATTTTTTTTGCGAACAGTATTAAGTTATCTACTCCAGGTTATCTAGAGAATGTATAAAACTAAATTAAGCGGTGATATTTGTGTCCAGCTTTGCAGAAGTATGCTGTTTGCTGGAACTTGCTGAAAATTTTTCTCCAGCATACAAATAGCAGGCCAAACTATAAAATCTTAAAAAAAGAAAAGATTTAAAGTATTATTTTCATTTTCCATGTAAAGACTATGTCAATATAAAACGAACAGAAATTAATAAAAAAAATTTTTCTACAAAATAAGTTTTTCAAAGAAAAGTAAAGAACTCCATTTAACCAAAAATGAGCAAAAATAAAATAAAATCATCTAACAAGCGTGAAACTACCAAAAATCAGCATCGATAAATAAATGAAACCCAAAACAAACAGAAATTACAATAAATAACCGAGTCAAACTCAAAACGAGCAGAAATTAACATGAATAGGGCTCACAACTCCTATGCCTTCTCAAGGCCAGAACATAATTTGCACTTTAATAAAAAAATTCCAAATGATGTGCATTGTCAATTTAATATACATATACTGATATTTAGTAATCAAAATGTTAATATTATTTGATTTATTGAAGTTATAAAAGTAAAAAAGAAATGTTTTTTTTCAGTAAAGTGCAAATTATGTTCTGGCCTTGTGAAGGCATAGGGCTCTCGAGCCCTACTCATGTTAATTTCTGCTCGTTTTGAGTTTGACTCGGTTATTTATTATAATATCTGTTCGTTTTGGGTTTCATTTATTTATCGATGCTGATTTGTGGTAGTTTCACGCTTGGTAGATTATTTGATTTTATTTTTGCGCATTTTTGGTTCAATGGAGTTCTTTACTTTTCTTTGAAAACTTATTTTGTGGAAAAAGTTTTATTTAACTAATTTGTGAAATAAAGCGCATACGTATCCTGGATTTGAAACAAGGAATCGGTCATCCAAAAGAAAGTTTTGGGTTTTATCTCTATAATTTTATTAGCTGTATTCTCTGCTGACTCCGCCTATAAGGTTTCTATTAATTTGGGAAATAATTATTTAGAACACTTCGCTATAGCAAACATCTTTATTAGAGGGAATTCCCTGACAAATCTTTTGATTCCTAGCAGACCACTGACAAGTTAATTTCAAAGTTTGATTTAATAGTAAACGTTAAAACTTAAATTCCTGACAAAATTAAAAAGGCAATCATGTCTTGAATCAGCATTAGAATGAAAATATTTTTCGGAAAGAAGTAAAAAACCTAAATCGATAATCAAAAAACAGGATTTTTTTTTTAGTGAATCTCCAATTTGTGAGCCGATTCGGGCAAATCTCCTTTCAACTTAAAGTGCTTTAACAAACCAATTTAACTATTTTGGACCAAAAGAAATTTAGACATCGAAAGATACAAGTTAAAGGGTATAAAATTTAAACATACTCAGGAGAGCATAAATTTTTTTAGAAGTTCTTAAGTTTTACGGTCAGTAACTTGATGCTAAATAGCCTGTGTAAAAGCTAGTAACAAATACTAGCGAACAGTTTTACAAAAGTCGCAGACTCTCTTGAATCTCCTTGAAAAATATTTGCAAGAAAAAAAACTAGAGGCGAATGTCACGAAATCCCAAATCATGATTTTAGCAAAAAACCCTTGGAATCAGTACCATAATTTTTTATTGAATGGAAAAAAGCCGGAAATAGTGAAAAAAGCCAAATACTTAGGTTTCATCCTTTGTCAAAATGGAAAATGAACGAGTCGTGTTACAACAATGGTACAGAAAGCAAGAAATGCATTATTTGGAATATATTAAAGCAGAATAACATCAGAAATAAGTAAATTAAGCCTCCAGAAATGTATATTTAATACTAAAATTATGCCTATCCTACTTTACGGCTCAGAAATATGGGGGTATCAGCCGGCAAAGCAACTAGAAACCCTTCAACTTCAATATTTTAAACAAGTTTTTGGTTTACAGAATACAACACACACGTTAGTATTAAAAGCTGATCTTTGTACGTTTAACCTGAAATTGAAAAGATACACCCAAATCATCAAATTTTGGTTAAGAATCCTTAAACTTCCCCAGACTAGACTTGCTCGAGCAGCATATGAAGATCTTCTCCTTCACTATAACAAAACATCGTGGACAGTACAAATCAAAAGGACATTAGATGAGAATGGATTATCATGTCCGTGGGAGAAAGGAAAATGGCCAGAAGAACATGAGAAGTTCTTCAAGGAATTTAGTGCAAGGCTTGAAGACCAAGAAGTGTAACTATGGCAATCAACTGTGGATAAATCTCCGACTCTTCATCATATAGAGAAGGAAGAGAGAATTTCGGACAGGGGTTTTATTTGAAACTGGGATTCCCCATTAAGTGTATGAGGATTTGGATTCAGATTTGAGCTAATTGTCTTCCAATGTATGATAAGGTTGTAAGGAAAATGAGGGACGGTCCAGAGGCCGGGCGTAGTTGCTTAAGATGCGGGGAAAATGATTATGGATTGGGCCATTTCCTCCTCCGGTGTAAGCAGTTTTCTCATTTAAGGGGATAGTAAGACAATTTGGGTATTGAAATGCCCTTTTTTGAACCTTCCCCATCTACGCAATAGCCCACCACCCCTTCTTTATTATTGTCGATGCACAATATACATCACCAAACATAATCTCATGAAAATAAATTGAATCAACTTAATTAAATAAAGGTTTAGGAAAAATATCAATATTAACCATCTAAATTGTATTGACTCGTCCTTATATTAGCCCCTTTATCTTGTATTCCTTGTCCTAACCGAGATACCACGTTAGGATTTAAATCTTTTGTCCTTGAGGACAGGGGGTCGACTTCTGGTGTCGCTGGTTATTTGGTTTGGAACGGGTGTCAGTGGCATAACTCTGTAAGCTCAGACAAAATCAACCCAGCCATAAAAAGGTACCTTGAGAAGTCTGGGTAAGGTAGACAGAAAGGGGGTGCGAAAGCGCAGGATGACCGGCCCCCTTCCCTATTTCACTGACTGTAGAGCCGTGAAACAGAGATCAGTACCGCAAATAAAGACTTTAAAGTCCAGTGCCGTATTCTTTACCTTTTTTCACCTTTTACCTTGTATTGACTACGTGACCTTTCAGGAGCAAATGAGTCACCATGTGGTATCACTTCCTTTGCAACTGGGAAGCTCAATGTACATTTTTTATACTTTTAAATCGACTGGCCAACTCAGAATTTTGAATCGATTCAGAATGGCAGTTTAGTGCCACAAAATGGCAGAAACATCACTTTTCTGTGGTCTTTTTAGACACGTTATGGGCTCTAAAACTGTAATGTCTCTTCGAATCAGCCCTATCTCGATCTTCTAGGACCATCTAGGATACTAGGATATTGCTTTTGTTCCCTTTTGAAAACCTGAATGTATATAGCTTTTTAATTTAGTTGATTCCCTCACCTAAACACTCCCAGAAAGTTTCAATTTAATACCATTAGCCTCTCTAGTAGCAGTAATTGTAGCAGTAGTAGTAGTAGTAGTAGTAGAATTAGTACACACATAGTACCTTTTGGTTAGTTCAAAATCCACCAAGTCGTTAATTCAAGTCGTTCCTGAAGTGCTGAAGATACACACTTTTGACAAGTGTGTTTTGAATAAGTTTAACATCCCCTGAACGTTCCCTGAAAGCTTCATATTAATATCTTTAGCTTCAGTAGTGCAGTAGTAGCATAAGCAGCGGTATACACATAACACTTTTTGTTTTTTTCAACATTCCCTTCAACAAACGCTGAAAGATTCAACTTAGTTCTGTAAGCAGTTCCCCAACCATTGCTGATACGTCCTTTTTACAGTCTGCATGCATATAGTGTGTTTGGATTTAGTTCAGCACTGTCTCAGCATTCCTGGAAATTTTTACCTTTATATCCCTAACTCTGGTACTATAAGAGGTAGTATTAGCATTAATAATAGTAGCAATAGCAGTAGTAGTGGTAGTAGCATGCAAATATTTGCCGTTAGATCAGTCCATCCCCTTCAACAAGCCTTGTAAGTTTAAAACTTCATACTCCAAGCCATCATGCACACGGTGTGTTTTAATTTTTTTTTTTTCAATTTCCCTCCTCAGTATTTCCTGAGACTTTCAGCTTTATACCACTAGCCTTATTTATAGCATTAGGGATAGTAATAGTAGTAAGAGTATTACCAGGGGCGGATCTAGAGGAAAATCTTGGGGAGGGGCCCCATGTGGTAAGGGAGTCAATAAGCAACATATTGGGGGGAGGGGGCAATGTGACAAGGGCACCAATAATTGACGAAATTGACAGAGTAAAAAACAGAAAAATAACAAGGAATGAGGGTGCCATAAAATCTCGGGGGACCCGGGGTCTCCCGGCCCCCTGGATCCACCACTGAGTATTGCTACTACTAGTGGTAGTATGTTGCCTTTTGGTGAGTTAAAAGTCCCCCTTATCCAACCCTGGAAGCTTCAATTTAATAGTATAAGCCGTTGCTATAATAAGATAAGATTTATTGCAAAAAGCCTAAGGGCCAAAGCAACACAAAATACAGTATACAAACAAAGCTTTAGGAACAAAATACAGCTTAAAATAATACAAACCAAAAGCACAACAAGGTCTAACATTTTAACCAACAAACAAAAATCACAATAGAACTCAATTCCTATAAAATAACATTTAACGTTTTAGGGGATAACAAGCTATCCCCTAAAACATGAATCCCTATGTTTAATCCGTAAATGAAGCAACTTACACAACTGTTTAATAACACATGCGTTCCTCTCAGCCATCCGCTCAATTAACCAGCATTCACTCCCAAACACTCTTCCAAAACATTCATTCCGCGATTCAGGCAGCACTTCACATTCGGATACAAAATGAAACAAATTCTCATTTACACATCCACGCATTATATGATATTGCAGATTTGCCATTTTGATAACCTATAGCCCTATAGTGTGTTTTAATTCAGATCGACTTCCCCTCACCATTTCCTAAAATTTCATCTTATTACTGTCAACCTTAGTATTAGTCGCAATAAAAGTAGTAGTTGGAGTAGCTGTAGCAGTAGTAGTGGTTGTAATATTAGTTGTAACGTACACATAATGCCTTTTGGTCAATTGATTTCCCCCCAAAGTGTTCCCAGAAAGTTCAAACTTAATACCTTAAGCTATTCCTGAAAAACACCCTTTTCCCAACCTTCATGTACATAATGTGTTCTGATTTAATTCAAATATGCCCTCAATATTCTCTTAAATATTCACCTTAATACCCTTACCAGTGCTAGTATCATGCTAGCAGTAGTAGTGTTGTATTATAAAAATAGTAACAGCAGTAGCGTTAGTAACAGTAGTAGTATGTACATATCGCCCTTTGGTCAGTTGAACATAACCCTCATCATGCCCTAGAAGCTTCAGCTTGATACGGTAAGCCATTTTTAAGATACTGCTGATACGCCCTTTTGACAATCTGTCACATAGTACGCTTATGCACATATATGTTTTGACTTAATCAAAATTGCCCCTCAATATTTCCTCAAATTGTCTCCTCAATATCCTCAGCCTTAGTAGTAGTTGCTTCAGAAGTATTAGTTGTAGTAGGAATAGTATTAGCGGTAGAAGTAGAATCAAAAGTTAGAGTAGTAGTAGTAGTAGTAGTAGTAACAGTACTAGAAATAGTAGCGTGCAAATATCAACTTTTTAGTAGTAGTAACAATAGTAGCAGTAGCATTAGTAACAGTATTAGTATGTACATATCGCCCTTTGTTCAGTTGAACATCACCCTCATCATGCCCTAGAAGCTTCAGCTTGATAGGGTAAGCCGTTTTTAAGATATTGCTGATACGCCCTTTTCACATAGTACGCTTAATGCACATAGTAAGCTTTGACTTAGTCCAATTTCCCCCTCAACATTTCCTCAAATTTTCCCATCAATATCCTCAGCCTTAGTAGTAGTTGCTTCAGAAGTATTAGTTGTAATAGGAATAGTATTAGCGGTAGTTGAAGAAGCAGAAGTTAGAGTAGTAGTAGCAGTAACATTACTAGAAATAGTAGCGTGCAAATACCACCTTTTTAGTCAATTGATCGTCCCCCCTCACCATTTCCTGGAAATTTCAACTTAATATACCCTTAGTCTTTCTTGGGTTAAGCCCTTTTGACAACCTATATGTACATAACGTGTTAGAATTAGTTCAAAATCCCTCTTAACATTCTCTGACAGCTTCACCTGAATGTCCTTGTTTTTTTTGTTTTTTTTTACACTAAAGGTTATACATGGCGCTTTTACCTAATAAATACTATATGTAAACAATGGGCTAATTGAATAACTTACAGCCCTTGTCCTGAGGGCTGGGGGGTTGATATCCCCGGGCAAAATAGTTTTTGGACTTTTCAACTGTGTTGAAGGAAATGGTTATCTCAAAATTTCGATTGGATGTGCTCGGGGAATAAATAGGCGTGGGAGGAGGGCTCGTTGCCCTCCAATCACACTCGACTCTTAAAAAGGGCACTAGAACTTTCAAATTCCAATCAAATGAGCTCTTTCTGAAGTTTCGACAACTCCTTTCATATGAAGTGCCTTGGTGAAAAGAATTTCAAAGGTGGAAGAAACTGGTTATGGCTAGAGTACGTAATACTTATTCAAGTGCCCTTGACAAGAATTCAATATTTTATAATCAAGGTGGCACACTTGTGCCTCTATAAAGAGGCGACCCACCACAATGTTAAGCGATTTCAGGTCCTAGAGGTCGCAGAGAGACGGCGGTAATTGCATTTTGTAGCCCAAGCTCAAACTAAGAAACTTGCAAAATTTCATCCTCCTCCGACTTTATCTTCATGGGGTAAACTGGGCCGGAAGTTTGGACCCTCCCACCACAGCCCCCCGTTAACGTTGTCCGATTGGGCTGAAATTTAGAGGTTAAGCTTTCCTAGGGCCCGGGAGCTTATCCTCGAAATTTCAGCTCAATCCGATCACTCCATCCCAGTTTTCAAAAAACCAAATATAGCCACTTAAGGTTCATCTCTTTTCTTTTTTCTTAGCCACGCCTACAGGCCACAGTTGGCACCGGATCCGGTTGAATGAGGACTCATTCGAAGCAGAATTCGACCTGTTAGGGCCTTTTGATATTTTCAGACCGAAAAAATTATCCCCCGAATTTACATTTACGAAAAACCTCGTTTTCCTATATTAGCCCATGTTAATTTTTCCCTCCACAACCCCCCTTTAACGTTGTCTGATCGGGCTGAAATTTAGAGGATAAGCTTTCCTGGGGCCTGGGAGCTTATCGTCGAAATTTCAGCTCAATCTGATCACTCCTTCCCTGTTTTCCAAAAACCACATATCAAGATTTTTGGGAATTTGCTTGCGTCGAAAATACCTTCAATTTGCTAAACAACAATTACTATTGTGTTTGTATAGTCCAGCGGCTGAGACTTTAGACTTTCAGGCGGAAAACTCGGGTTCGATTCACCATCAGAGCAACTTTTTTATATACTTTGAAAAGAAACTCAGTTTCTTTTTTAAATTATTTGAAAAAAATTACGTTTTCTAAAGAGTTAAAGAGGCTGAGTTACAAGGTCGACCCTTAAAACGTACAGGGATTAGGAGGCACAGTTGGGGGGCTGTTAAAGAGGCTGAGTCACAAGTTCGAACCTTAAAACGTACAGGGATTAGGAGGCACCCTGTACGACGTGATTTGAGTATTCAGGAATTAAAAGCCTTAACACAAGAATGTTCAAGAGCGGGGGGTTTGGTGGGCGGCAGCCCCCCAACTTTAACTCCTGACACGATCAGCTAACAGTTAGTCAAGCAATAATAAGTAATAAACTGTACAAAAACGTGCAGAAATTATTTGAAAAAAACTACGTTTTCTAAAGAGTTAAAGAGGCTGAGTTACAAGGTCGAACCTTAAAACGTACAGGGATTAGGAGGCACAGTTGGGGCTGCCGCCCCCAAACTCTCGCTTTCGCAGCCTTTAAATAAAAAAAAATTTAAACTGAAAGTAAGGAGCGACATTAAATCTTAAAACGAACAGAAATTATTCCGTATATGAAAGAGGCTGTGCCCTCCTCAACGCCTCGCTCTTTACGCTAAAGTTTGACTTTCTCACAACTCTTTTTTTAAACAATAAAAACTTTAGCGTAAAGAGCGAGGCGTTGAGGAGGGCACAGCCTCTTTCATATACGGAATAATTTCTGTTCGTTTTAAGATTTAATGTCGCTCCTTACTTTCAGTTTAAATTTTTTTTTTTATTTAAAGGCTGCGAAAGCGGGGTTTGGGGGCGGCAGCCCCCAACTGTGCCTCCTAATCCCTGTACGTTTTAAGGTTCGACCTTGTAACTCAGCCTCTTTAACTCTTTAGAAAACGTAGTTTTTTTCAAATAATTTACCAATATAAAGTAAGCTGTCGCCAATTTACAGCTGTTTACATTTACAGGTGTCGTTAATTTTAATAGCATGTATTTCACAAGGTCCACATATCACAGGGATATCATATTCTACAACTTATAGTAGGCGTGCCACTACGCCTGGGTCAGGAATTTAAAACACCAAAACCCATAAGGGCTAGTGTATATTTCTCTGATGAGCCCTGATTGATGGTGATCACTTGGGAATAACTCATTAGGTCTGAGGTGTTTTTATTTTTGAGTTTACGATGGTTTATATTAATTAACTACAATGTTGCATGTCCATGGATGCTTCTTTTTGGTTGATTGTATTTGGCGTATTGTTTGTCCAAGGCGACTCAATGGGTCGGTAAGGTTCAAGGTTCGAGTGCTAACTCTCTGTATTACTAGATTAGGAAAAAACAAATTTCATCGAAACCACCACACAAAATACATTATAAAACTGCTATTGTTGTTTTTTAAAGCTTAAACTTGAAACTTTTGTCTGAGTGCAATTGAAAACTAAAACAAACTTCTGTTTTCCAAGGAAAAAATCACCATCTGAGAAAGTCCTAAAACCACACTTATTGGCTAAACAAGTTATAAATGTCTTTTTATAAGCTGGAATCCCCTTTTAGTGTTGGGAAACATCCTACTGGATAATTTTCATCTACATTTATTGAATACGTGCTTTTAGTCATAATAAAAAGTTCCTAAAGCATTAGTATAGCTTCTTTTCTCCCATTCTAGTTGGCATCTCTTTGAATGCAAACTTTCTAAGTATTTTAATTCAGGAAATTGCTAAGGGAGAAATTTTAGTTCCCTCTTGTAGTCGATGCATCCCTTTATAAATAGACAATTTTCTAGGATAGAAAGGAGATATCTGGCCTATTTTTATGTTTATTAGAAAAGAGGAGTATAATTGCAGCTACTATATAAGGAGAAATAAGACGAGTGATTTTCTGCATAAATTATACTTTTCAAAATGACTGCCTCTGTTTATTCATGATGATTCCCACAGCTTCCTCTCAAAGAAGCGATGGTCTAAATAGATTTTTAAAGACAGAGGATCTATTTTCTGTTAATATGGTTTTTTAATTGAAAAAATTATATTAAGTTTAATTTTGCCACTTGTTAATACTAATTAGTAGAAATATGACACATAATTTCCCACATAAATAATAACTTTGAAAAGACCATTTATATCAATTTTTTATTCATGGAGAAGGGACAGCCAAAACTTTAGCCTTTTATTAAATCAGAAAAATTGTTTTCCCTTATGAAGTAAGTCATTCTTTGTCTTTGCCAGTAATATAATGTCGTCTGTAAATAGTAACATTGACATATTCAGATTTACCAGTCGGAGAGTAGGTGCCTACCTTTGTCGGAAATAAAGAACAATATCATTAATAAACATAGCAAATAATTTTGGCGAAAGTGTACTACCTTAGCGCGCGCCCTTTTTCGAGAAAAAAGGCAGAGATATTCCCTTCCTAACAACTTTTACAAAACTTTTATTCAATGAATACATAGATAATAGAATTTACATAAAAGGGATTGGTAGGTCTAGATTTAAGAAAACATTAAACGATCTACACTATCAAATGCTGATTTCAAGTCAATTAAAGCCACATATAACTTGCCTTTTCCTTTGCAATATTTTTCTACAAGAGCATTAATAACAAAAACTCTTATCAACTGTAGAATAGCCTGGTCTGAACCCACCTTGCTCTTCTTGCAAGGATTTTTTTCTCTTCTATCCACATTCCCAGTCTTTTATCCATAATTTTTTCTAGAAATTTTCCGGCACTGTTTAGGAGGCTTATTAATTTATAGTTATTATGTGTAGCGGGATTACCTTTCTTATAAAGTGGGAAAATAAGTGAAGTTTTCCTGGCCACTAGCCAATCCTTCTTTAAAAATATGAGGTTAAATAATGAGGCCAAAAAAGGTAAAGGAACGGTTCTAAATGTTCTGAAAATTTTCATAGGAATTCCTTCGGGTCCGGGAACTGAATCACCTCGTATTTTATTAAGTGAATCTTCAATTTCTTCCGGTGTGGTTGGGTCGCATAACACGTAATCTTCCTGGTTCAGGAGAATGATGCTCCTTCACGGTTATTTAGATCTAATGCCTCCTGGAGATGTATGTTGCTATCCTGGGTATCTTCTTGTAATTGTTTAAAGTAATCGGGTCAAGTTTCGGGGGCGGGCACCTCTGAATGTTGGTCTTTTAGTCTATCTTTTTTTAATATTGTCCAGAACTATGCAATATGCAATTTAACTGCAAGAAAACAGGGGTTTGTAGGGTGGTTACACCCCATCATATCTTGGTTAAGCCTGGGCATGCTTTGAAAACTATCAGAAAAAAAATCAAAAGAAAGTAGAGAGAATCACTAAAACTTAAGACAAACAGAAATTATTCCCTAACCCTCCTCAACTCCTTTCTTTTTACGCTAAAGTTTGACTTTTTATGAAAATTCTTTGGAACAACTACTTAAACACAAGAACCATGGAACTGAAATGAGAAGCTATATTAAAGTGCTAAAGAAGATTTTGTATCTATTTTTTTTTCAGACGGGGCATAAGTAAATGAAAAGATTATTGCTGAAGTGAACATATCAATATCACTTAATTGATGTCTTCTCTTATAATACCTAATACAAGCTTAATGTGGGGTTTGTCTTTTACAACATGATATAATTCCTTGTACTTTTGCCTGGTTTTCAGAGCTTACCATATATTTTTAAGGGTTTAAGGGGGCGGTACTTCTACTCTGTGGTAATTTCTGTTTGTTTTAAGTTAGGCATTTGTTTATTGATTTCAATTTCTGTTCATTCCCAGTATCCATTTATTCATCCATGGCCAGTATACGTTGACACTATGTTTGATCTGATTATTTGTTCTTATTGTCTGTCCGTTTTAAACTTGAATGACTTTATTCCTGCTCATTTTTGGTTTTGAGTGGCTCTTTATTGTTCTTTGGAGAGCTTTTTCAATTTGTTTATAATTAATCCAAATAACTATGCAAAAACATAAAATATATACCATTGTAGGATATGAGGAGGTTCAGATCAATATTTTAGACGGAGAGGGGTATGAATCTCAATGCCCCTCGCTCTTGACGTCCTTAGAAGCAAGATGTATTATTTTATCTGAAACTACAGAAGTAAAAACGAAACCTGTGGCCGGACCAAAGCAGATCAACAAATAAATATATTTACCTATGGTAAAACTTTGACGGTCGTTATCGTTATCAGCAACTTTGTCAAATTCCGCCTAATCCCACAACAAACAAACTTGGCGGGAAAAGATTTCTTTATGTTATCTTTCAATATGAATTTACAGCTTCTTCCCATATCTACGGAGAACTATTTTGATAATAATCACGATTCTTAGTTAGAATGTCTGATATTAGCTGCGTTCGTTTTCACCGTTCGTCGTTCTTAGTACTAAAAAGATTTTCTTGGTTTTACTCTTAAATTGCGTTTTATTTCGCCGTTCTAAGAACTTCATTTTAACTGAAAAAACGGCTTATAAGAGCTTTCCTTAGCCAGATAAAATTTCACAGTCACAGATAAAATTTCAATCAACCAGCACAACAAAAATGGAAAATATACTTCTAAATGTAGTAAAACAAGCAATAGAGTTACTACAGCAAAGTGACTGTTGCACCGTTCTATAGAGTGCAAATGGGCTCTCTTTCTTTTGAATGCTTGTGAATGGGCATAAACGTTAGATTAGTTGAAATGGGGGGTGCAATCCTATATAGTGGACTCTACATAGGGACACATGTTAAGAAAATATTTTTTACACCATAATATGGACAATACTCATAGTTGTGGCATTTAGCCTAACACTTAATCAGCCAAATTTCCTTTCTAAATTTTAAGCTTAAGACGTTTGAACAATTGAACATATTCCTAAGGGTATTGAAACCTGGGGTTAGCTAGAGTTTCTTAGTATTAGTTGTAATCTAAGATATCTAGAAATTCCTCCCATGATGTTTCCAAGTGACCCCTAAGGAATTTTTGTAAGTTTGGAAAGCAATTTATCCCAAAAATGCTTCCAGAACTTTCTGAAGATTTAAAAACTGTGCCACATATACGAAAAACAAATCACTATCATTTTTTAGATGAAAGACCCCATCAACAAAATCTAAAAAATAAAATATCAATAAACTTTTTTTATTTCATTTTTTTTTTTATTTTAAAACTTGGCGCCAAAAAGTAAAACTAAAGTTTTTGAACGGAGTTTAAGGCTGTGTTCGTCGTTCTAAGAACGACGGTACTAAGAACAAAGGACGGCATTTCAAAGAACGGCTTATAAGCGAAACATTTCATAGAACGGCGAAAACGAACGGCTTAATTGTAAAACCGAGGATTTGATTTCCATAAAACGACGAAAACGAACGCAGCTATTGATTTTTGTTTGATCTTTTTCTTATAAAAATAATGAATAAAGGGAAAATTTCATATCCTTCTACACTTTTCTAGGTCGACTGCTATGTAACCGACAAGAATAATAAGTGGAGTAATGGAAGTAGATATGAGAAAGCACACAAAATTGGGAAATTAGTTTTTTGAAAAATAGAAGCAAGTGTATGCACGATTTTAATTTGAGTTATTTTCTGTAAATAGATGGATGGATGATACACTATCTATCAACAACTGAAATGAAATCATTTTTATAGAATCCTGGAAAAGGCTTATGCAAGCTTTACCTCTCACTCGGACTATCTGTCTTGGCCTCTCTCCGATTAGCCATGGCTTGATGGCAACTCAATTTTAATTCAAAAATCAAAGGACTCGGACCCATTCCCTTTCTTCATTTTTTTTTCTTTAATCCTGTGTCTCAAACATAGAAATCCAAAGAAAACAAGAAAGAATAAATATAGAGATACTAAATGGAAAATGAAAGTTTTCAGTTTATTTTAACGTGTACAAAAATCAAGAGCGGTATGACGTCGTTATAGATCAAATTTGGCTTTATAGGCTAAAATGACCATGTTCTACACGCGTGCAAACTTGTGCACCCCGATATTCGTTGCAAGCACCCCCGATTACCGCGGAATTCACCCTCAAACCAACTGCGGCTGATGTGAGCCACCCCCTCCTTTTTTTGAACGATAGCGAGCCTTGGATCACTGACTAATAAAGCAAATTTAGTTTGGGGCGTAAAGGCCACCTGCATATGGTCAAAGGGTAGAAAACCTTTTTACAATTAGATTAGAACTGGTAAGGTAGTTCTGCATGGATATGGTAATGCAGTTCTCGACGAAGCTAAAATTTCAACAACAACAAAATTAGTTTATCGGTTTGTGATGCAAGAAGCTGGGTTGAACAATTTGTTTCCTCTAGTTGGCTTAAACCTACAAGTTAGGTAGACTAGACTACTGTAAGTCTCCTTTGTCTAGTGAAAAAAAGGAACTGCGTTATTTAAAGAAATTGCTTTCATCGATGCATGACACAAGAACATCTAAAAATTCATCCAAATCATTTGAAGCTAACAAGGAAGCACCTCAGGGAAGACAAAAAAAAAATGATTTTACTGATTACCAACATCCGATTTCTTTTTCTGTTCATTTTTGTAATCAGATTGTACCTTGCTCGGTATGTATACTCGGTGAAAAGGACCTAAGAGAACCAGATATTTGGAAAAAATTGGATATTATCGATTTGCGACACCCTACTTTGAGTCTGAGTTGTTTTTCTCTGAATAGCTTGGAAGTTTAAGTTCAAACATGCATACCTTTCTCAATAACATATACTATGTGTAAAAAATGAATGAATTGCCTAACTTACAGCACTTATCCCGAGGACTTTAGGGAGGTTGACATTCCCAAAGACATAATTACTGGACCTTTCAACAACGCTGAACAAAATAGCTCTCTTAAAATTTCGATCGGAAGTGTTTTGCGGAACGATAGGCTTGAGGGAAGGGGACTGATTGCCCTCCATTCACTTTTGACTCTTAAAAAGGGCACTAATACTTCTGACTTCCAATCAAATGAGCTCCTTCCATCCTAAAGACATTGTTATATGATTTTTGGACTATTGGTAACAAAATTGCTACCTCACAATTTCAATTGACTACGTTTTCGGAAACGAGGATGTCAGGGAGGGGGATAGTTGCTCTCCATCATGTTTGACTCTTAAAAGGGAACTAGAACTGAAAATCAAATGAGCCTCTTATAAAGTTCACCTGACCACCGCTTCCATAAAAACCTTACAGGGGTACAACCCTTACCCCTTGACTCTGGCGGATCCTGTCCACCCCAAAGCCCTTATTATATGATCTTTGGACTATTTTTGAACAAATGGCTATCTCAAAATTTTTATCGGATTGATTTGTGGAAAATACAATGTAGAGGGGGGGGGGGTGGCTGTCCCCGATCACTTTGACTCTTAAAAAGGGAACTAGAACATCGGATTTCCGATCCAATGAGCCCCACCGGAGTTTATACGACCAGCTTGTCCGTAAAAACCTTATATACCCTTGGGGCATAACTTACTACCCAGCGCTGAGGGCTGTGGGGAGGGGGTTGTCATCCTCAAAGACATAGTTTCCAGACCTTTCAACGACGCTGAGCAAAATGGTTCTCTTAAACTTTTGAGTAGATGGGTTTTGAGAATTGATGAGCGTGGGGGGGGGGGGGCTTGTTGCCCTCCAGTTACTTTTGAGTAATAAAAAAGGTTCATTCAATTTCCAATAAAATGAGCTTTTTTTAAAGTCTGTACGACAATAAATGGCCATCTCATAACTTATATCAGATGCATTTCGGGAAAATACGAGGTGTGGGGGGGGGGGTGGCTATCCACCCTCTGATCACTTTGAACCTTAAAGAGGGTACTAGAACTTCTGATTACCAATCCAATGAGCCCCCTCCGAGTTTCTTACGTCCACACTTTTTATAGGAACCTTATATGCCCCTAGGACATATCTTACAACCCTGGTCCTGACGGCTGTGGTGGGGGGGGGGGTTTCATCCTCAAAGACATAATTTCCGGACCTTTTAAGTACGCTGAACAAAATGGCTATATCAAAATACTGATTGGATGTGTTTGGGAAAATGGTGGGCGAGGGAGGGTGTTAGTTGCCCTCCTAGCACTTTTGACTATTAAAAGGGGCACTAGCTCCTTCAATTTCCAATCGAATGAGCCTCTTTTGAAGTTTCTATGACAAAATATGATCATATCAAATTTTCTATCAGATGCACTTCGGGAAAATACAAGGTCTGGGGGTGTGTCCACCCTCCGATCACTCTGAATCTTAAAAAGATTACTTCTGATTACCAGCCCTATGAGCACCTCTCCGAAGTTTATACGATCGCCCTTTCAATACAAACCTTATATGCCCCCAGGGCATAACTTGCGACCCTTGCCCCGAGGACTTTGCGGGGTTGTCATCCTCAAAGACATAATTTCCGGATCTTTCAACTACGTTGAACAAAATGGATATCTAAAAATTTTGATTAGATGTGCTTGGAGAAATGATGGGCGTGGGAAGGGGGTTAGTTGGCCTCCAGTCACTTTCGACTATTAAAAAGGGCACTAGCCTTTTCAATTTCCAATCGAATGAGCCCTTTTTGAAGTTTTTATGACAACTTCTTTGATACGAAGTGCCCTGGTCTAAAACAAACCAAAAAAAAATGACAATAATAAATAAAACCTTGTGCCAACATCGCTCTTAAGTCTTAACTTAGGCAGCGCTGTGGGCGACCCGTCTAATAATTTAGTCGTACTGTTGTTTGTTTGGTAAATTTCCGCTTCTATGACTATACCTTCCCTTTGGCATTCACCCGATCCTTTTGAGCAAATCTATGAAATGAGTGCTCAATAATGAATAATTTTGGCCACAAATTGCCAAACCATTTTCTTTACAGAAAACTCCAAGTTCTCTGAGGCGTGCAGGTTATTTATATATGCTTTTTATATCTCTAAGCTGATGGACTGTCTCATAATTTTCGATCAATACCCTTTTCCCTCTAATTAGACCAACATTTCTCTTTGCAGCCCAAAGGTATCCCTGCCCTTTTCTTTATGATCTGAAAAAGGGAGATTTATTTCTATTTGCAGCAGAAAGGTAGAAATCTGCACTTTTCTTCGACATGATCTTAAACAAGGAGGGAATTCATGCACTTTTTTGATAGTTCTAAATTTATTGGCCATCTTAGAATTTTAGCTTGATGGTACTTTGACTCTAGTTGGGCTGTAAAAATTTTAATGTTATAAATTTGGGTACTTATTTATTATACCGCCAAACCCTAAAGAAGTGATGTTAGGTTAATCCTAATGAAAAATACCAAAACATGATGAACATATAATACGTTAGAAACAAATTTGGACACTGGGGGGGGGGGGGTAATCTAAGCCCACCTCCATAATGCGCAAATATATAGCCCAAATTATATAATTCCAATGTATTCTGTCACCCGCCACTTGTTTTCCTCTATGTGTAAGCTAATTGTTTCTTAATACAGACAGATAAAACCGGTTTGCTCTCGAGTTTTACGTAGTGTAAAATTGAGTGTTTGCGGTATAATGCATAAGTACCAACATTAGAAACACTTTTGTAGCACGATCTCTTTTGTTATTTAAATAGAGCCTTTAAGTTTTATAATTCTATTAAAGTTCTCTGCAAAAAAAAAAAAAAGCAAAGAAACAAATTATCATGCGCGTCGTGACCATCCTTCTAAGAAAATATAAAATTTCGTGCACACCGTACAAATTTCACATAAAGTCCTAATTTTGTTTTCGGGAGGGAAAATGTAAAAATTAAAAGAAGCAAAATAGGAGGTTCTATGGGGATACATATTAAGATCATAGATGCTTCTGAATTTTGGGGCACTAACTTAGGCCCTCCTCCCCTCTTTTGGACACGCCTGCCAAGATACAACTTTCAGAGAAGTTTAACTTGACGAGTTTATAAGCCCATTACAGTGAGGGGCATCAATTTGTGAAAGTTGAGGGGGAGGGTCAAAATGTATTTTCAAAATCTAGGGGCTTGGGGAGGGGGATTTTGTCAGTGAAAACACTAAAACAAAGGTTTTTTCAATGAACATAATAAGAAGAAGTGTTGTTGTAAATCGAGAGAGGGAGAGGGACGAAAAATCTAGAATGCAATCAGTCAACCCCTAATTGAAGCCTCTGAGCACATTTGTATTGGCAGTAGACTACTACTGTGTGGCAGTAGACTGTAAACAATAAAGTTGCATCACTTGCATTTTCATTGGTAAGCTAATCTTCAAAATTCATGATTCAGTTACGAATGGCCTTTATAATTCATTATTCAAGGCGAGTAGACCGTGCCTATCAGTTATTATTTGAAAAAAACTACGTTTTCTAAAGAGTTAAAGAGGCTGAGTTACAAGGTCGAACCTTAAAACGTACAGGGATTAGGAGGCACAGTTGGGGCTGCCGCCCCCAAACCCCCGCTTTCGCAGCCTTTAAATAAAAAAAAAATTTAAACTGAAAGTAAGGAGCGACATTAAATCTTAAAACGAACAGAAATTATTCCGTATATGAAAGAGGCTGTGCCCTCCTCAACGCCTCGCTCTTTACGCTAAAGTTTGACTTTCTCACAACTCTTTTTTTAAACAATAAAAACTTTAGCGTAAAGAGCGAGGCGTTGAGGAGGGCACAGCCTCTTTCATATACGGAATAATTTCTGTTCGTTTTAAGATTTAATGTCGCTCCTTACTTTCAGTTTAAATTTTTTTTTTATTTAAAGGCTGCGAAAGCGGGGTTTGGGGGCGGCAGCCCCCCAACTGTGCCTCCTAATCCCTGTACGTTTTAAGGTTCGACCTTGTAACTCAGCCTCTTTAACTCTTTAGAAAACGTAGTTTTTTTCAAATAATTTCTGCACGTTTTTGTACAGTTTATTACTTATTATTGCTTGACTAACTGTTAGCTGATCGTGTCAGGAGTTAAAGATGGGGGCTGCCGCCCCCCAAACCCCCCGCTCTTGAACATTCTTGTGTTAAGGCTTTTAATTCCTGAATACTCAAATCACGTCGTACAGGGTGCCTCCTAATCCCTGTACGTTTTAAGGTTCGAACTTGTGACTCAGCCTCTTTAACAGCCCCCCAACTGTGCCTCCTAATCCCTGTTAGTTTTAAGGGTCGACCTTGTAACTCAGCCTCTTTAACTCTTTAGAAAACGTAATTTTTTTCAAATAATTTAAAAAAGAAACTGAGTTTCTTTTCAAAGTATATAAAAAAGTTGCTCTGATTGTGAATCGAACCCGAGTTTTCCGCCTGAAAGTCTAAAGTCTCAGCCGCTGGACTATACAAACACAATAGTAATTGTTGTTTAGCAAATAGAAGGTATTTTCGACGCAAGCAAATTCCCAAAAATCTTGATATGTGGTTTTTGGAAAACAGGGAAGGAGTGATCAGATTGAGCTGAAATTTCGACGATAAGCTCCCAGGCCCCAGGAAAGCTTATCCTCTAAATTTCAGCCCGATCAGACAACGTTAAAGGGGGGTTGTGGAGGGAAAAATTAACATGGGCTAATATAGGAAAACGAAGTTTTTCGTAAATGTAAATTCGGGGGATAATTTTTTCGGTCTGAAAATATCAAAAGGCCCTAACAGGTCGAATTCTGCTTCGAATGAGTCCTCATTCAACCGGATCCGGTGCCAACTGTGGCCTGTAGGCGTGGCTAAGAAAAAAGAAAAGAGATGAATTTTAAGTGGCTATATTTGGTTTTTTGAAAACAGGGAAGGAGTGATCGGATTGAGCTGAAATTTCGAGGATAAGCTCCCGGGCCCTAGGAAAGCTTAACCTCTAAATTTCAGCCCAATCGGACAACGTTAAAGGGGGCTGTGGTGGGAGGGTCCAAACTTCCGGCCCAGTTTACCCCATGAAGATAAAGTCGGAGGAGGATGAAATTTTGCAAGTTTCTTAGTTTGAGCTTGGGCTACAAAATGCAATTACCGCCGTCTCTCTGCGACCTCTAGGACCTGAAATCGCTTAACATTGTGGTGGGTCGCCTCTTTATAGAGGCACAAGTGTGCCTCCTTGATCAGGCTCACGTGCATAATCACCTCTTTCACTCACCGCAATCTAGAAGGATCTATTGATCATGGCATTTGTAGTGCGAAATTTTTCTGACTTCTATTGCTAATATTTGAGATAGTAATTAATAATTTTAATCAGAAAAATCCCAATATTAGTTGACGAATTTTCATTAAGAGTTCCATAATGGTACGCAATACCGTCACGACATTATCCATGTTGAAAGGGTATATGAAATCTGGTCAAAAAACTGGTGAACTAAAAAAAAAATTTTTTCGCTCTACAAGTAAATACCCGGTTTTTTATAAAGAGAATTGCCCAGCTGAAATATCATCCATTTCGTTTACTCTTAATAACATAACTAATTTGAAAATTTCCATTATGAAAAAGGAATTGCTAGCCAGATGGTGAAGCCGGCAAAAGAGAGCAATATTTTCCTATTTCTAGTTTAGGTCCACTACACTGACAGTAACTTCATACTCTGTGGGGGTTGACTCCCTCCGTTATAGTAGTTATCTCATTTTTTATGTTCTATCAGCTGCGTTTTACCCCTTTTTGATTCTGTTTTTCTCCACCTCCCTGCATACACGCCCCTCCCCCGCTGATGTTTTTCTTTGAAATAAAAACTTTAAAAAAATGTTAACAATGCTGTATAGACCATGGAAAGGCCAAGTAATAAATAAATGGCAGTTTAGCAGGTATCAAAGGATCTTTTCCGCTACACGACAAGTTAAGTGTAAGCGTTATATGAACAAAACAGATTGTGATCCTGGTGAAAATTACACTATGAAATTCAACCTGTTCAAGAAATCTTGAAGTAACGGTTTCTAGCTATTACGAACAGAAACATTAAGTTTTGTATATACCCCAAGCAGGAGGGTCCAGGATGTGTGTTTATTTGTTATTCGTTTCCCCGGAGATCATTGTGTTATATCAGTGGTCGTGCAGCAACTAAAGAGATCCTGCTCCAGCAAAACATCGATTCGTGTGATTTTGAACCACAATTCATAACAAATAAGGAACTTCCACCGAGATAGGATCATAATGCTATCAAATAGCAATTCTGACGGCCAATGAGTTTCAAAGCCCCGTAAAATTAATTTTGTGGCCTCTGAGTTTCAGACAACATGCGGCTGCGTGGTCGCATATTTGTGGCAAAAAGCATATTCAGCCCATAAGAAATGAGCAGGCATTGCTGATCCTAGTTCAAACACTTGATCATAGATCCTTGCTTTTATTTAGAAAGATTTTTTTGGACCAAGGGTGCAACATAGGTGCATAGGCAGTTGACAGCTCCCTCCTTATTCTAAAAACAGCGTTTAGTTTGTAAACGTCGAAGGATTATGAAAATTTTTAAACTGAAGTGCAAAGAAATGGCTTAGTTCAAAAGAGCATAATGGATCCTTTCTTCTCAAGCAGCGTTTTCCAGACGTATACTACGTTTGCACAATTTATAGACATATAAGGGATTTTTCTGTTTCATAATAATAACTTTTTTACAAGACTTTATGAAGAAACTATCCCCTCTGTTGAACCATTTTACGATTTGTTTCACGACCAAAAGATAGCAGCTGATGAGTACAAATTCGCTAAGAAATTTTGGTCTATGGGATGCTGCAGAAATAGAACCAATTATTGCAAACTCTATTTATCAAGCAATGTGTTGACATTACTGAATGTTGTATTTTAAAACACAGAAGAAATTTATTAAGAATTTGGTTTACATTTGGGAAATTATTTTCTAATTCCGTATTTAGTGATGGATTTAATTCAAAAGATTAGTAAAGAGAAAATTGGTTTGATGACGGATTTCGATCAACATTTACTAGTAGAGCGAACTATAAGAGGTGATTATGTTTTTCATAAGACCCGCTTCTTTAAAACCAACGCCAATAGGGCTCCTGATGAACACTTGACGCAGTTTTTGTAGATATGAATTCATTTTACCCTTTTTCAGTGTCATATTATTCTCAGTCCCATGGTAACTACAAATGGTTAAACGATTTCTTTAATCCTGATTTCCTTTCTAATATTGCCAATGTGGAGGAGAATGAAAGTGTGGGGTAGTTTTGGTGCGGACACTGAATTTCCTGTAGAATTTCATGATTTATTGAAGGATTTGGTCTTCCCCTGTATTAACAGACCCTTGGCTTTAGAATCTTTGAGCTCCTGCAATCGGCCGCTGGTGGATGGAGAGTTGCTTTGTATCTAATCAAAAGTAAAACTTATAGCAGGCCTATAATAACAAACCAGAATACTGTCGTGAATCGTTTTTCTTAAAAATAGGGGATTACAAACGGCTTCAAAGTTACAATAGCCCACAAAGCGCTTCAATTCGATCAAAAACCATACATGAAAACATTTATAAACACTTTTGTTACAAAAAAAAGATCTGAAGTTAAATCCAAAGTTGAAAATGAATTATTCAGATTTTGGAAAAATATGTGGATTTGTTCTTGATAGCGGCCGGTGTGATGCTACAACAAATTCAGATGATTGTGCCCGAAACATTGCAAATTCAAATTCCACATTTTTAAAAATCAGAGTCTCAGAAATGGTACTTTTGCATTGGAAAGAAGGATATCGCAAATTATAAACAAGAATATTATAAACAAGAATATTGCAGCCGGTGGTTCAATTCAAGAAATATCTAAAAAGCTCATGTTAGACTTTCCCTACAATACGGCTAAGGCACAATGGATGGGTGAAGGAGAGATGCAAGATGATAACCGATAATTTAACGAGAAATTTAGCTAAGTGTGATCAGGGGCGCCATTTGGGGGGGGGGGCCCGGGTGGGCCATTGCCCACCCTAATTTTTCTGGGGGGCCCAAGCTTCCTCCCAAAAAGGCCTTTTTTTCTTTTACAAAATATACAGGAACAAAATTACAATTAGCAATTTTGAAACTGCTACATTTATATGCAGATTAACTTAGATAATAGTGAGATTAATAGTGCAACTGGGTCGTGCAAGGGTTGAAGTGACAGATCAGTTTCTGATTGTATTGATTCAACATCTTTCTTATGTGCTATCATGAGCAGTGTTTCCACTTCTACTTATTTTGGTAGTAGAATACTTATTTTTGGACTATTCTAATTCCAAACATTAAATCCACTTATCTACTTACGTTCTACTTATTTTTGGAGGCTTAATTTTTTTTGACTGCCAAGTATTTTGGTTTTGATTCCGTTCAATTGTAATCCTATAATGTCTTATAGAATGGAAGGGTGCAATTGTTTTTAGAAGCGGCATTTTTGCCGGGAGCGGAATCTTTGTCAGGAGCGGCAAAAAGGAAATTCGGGAAATTATAAAGATCAGTTTAAATGAATGAATTTGTTTAAAATCGTAAGACCATCCATATAACCCATGTATTATTCACCCAGTTTGACAGTTTACTATCTAATATCAGCAGCTGAACAGCCATTGAGAATTCATGAGTTTGCCAGGATCTCAAGAGTGTAATTTGGTAGCACTGAAGAAGGAAAAAGAAGCAGAAAAGCAATTTTTTCTGAACAGATAGATTAATAAGCAAAAGCCAAGTGAACCGGCTCGGCAAGTAAGTAATCTACAGTATTTGTGTTTTATTAAGTCGTTTCTTTTTTTTCGAGATCTGGTGAACCAAAGTTACTATTCTGAACCACGCTGGGTAGTTTATATGGAAAATAATAAATTCAAAATAATACTGGATATGCAGTAGACCTGGTTTCCAATAAATTAAATAAAAAAAACAAGTTTTTTAAACTGAAAGTAAGGAGCGACATTAAAACTTAAAACCAACAGAAATTATTCCGTATATGAGAGGGGCTGTTCCCTCCTCAACGCTTCGCTCTTTGCGCTAAAGTTTTTTATTGTTTCAAAAAATAAAGTTGTGAGAGAGAGTCAAACTTTAGCGTAAAGAGCGAGGCGCTGAGGAGGGGACAGCCCCTTTCATATACGGAATAATTTCTGTTCGTTTTAAGTTTTAATGTTGCTCCTTACCTTCAGTTTAAAAAACTTGTTTTTTTTTTATTTAATTTCCTTTCGTTTTTTAGTTGATGCAGCTTTTATTTTGGCTCACCGTCATTGAATAAGTAAACAAAATTTGCATAAAAATTTTACTTCTCTTTTGCTAAATAGATGTCTCTAAATTTGGTTATGACGTAATTTACAAATTTAACTTACGTAACTAACTTCTATATTCGTATATTTTTCTTCTGGCAAAAATACAAAGTTGCAGATTTTTGCAGATATGAGCTTGAAACCTATGTTATAGGGTTTTCTGAGACGCTGAATCTGACGGTGTGATTTTCATTAAAATTCTTTCACTTGTAGGGGATGTTTCCCCCCTCTTTAAAAAATCGGTTAAATTTTCTCAGGCTCGTAGCCTTTGATGAGTAATACTAAACTTAATAAAATTTATATATTTAGAATCAGCATTATAAACCCATTCTTTTGATACATCTATTAACATAAAAATTCCGTTTTTAAAAGTTTCGATTACTATTGAGCCGTATCGCTTGTTTTTTTTTATTTTTTTTTTATTACGTATATGTTACTACGTATATAAGGGGGTTCTCCCCTTAGTCAATACCACGCTCTTTACGTTAAAAGTTAAAAAAAAAATTGATTCACAAACCCCTGAATCACAAAGGCCGTTTAATTAGAAAAAAAAACTGTAGCGTAAAGAGCGAGGTATTGACTTTGGGGAGAACCCCCTCATATATGTTATAATTTCTGTTCGTTTTAAGTTCTAATGTTGCTTCTTATTTTCAGTTGAAAAAACTTGTTTTTTTTTAATTTAATTTCTGATCGTTTATTAAATAATGCTTGGAAATCCGGCGCCCCCTTCATAGACATTTCCAGTACCCCAAAGAAACATCCTCCACGAAAAGAATCTCCCGAGTAACCCCCTCTTCCAGCCCCCCCCCCTCCAGAAAAAAATCCTTCCTGAAAATGTCTGAATACTTCCCAATAACCAATAAATAATGCTGACAAGTCCGGCGCCCCCTTCATGGCAATTTCCCTTCCCCCGTGAAAACTTTCTTCATTGACAGATCTTCTAAAATAACCCCCCATCCACCCCCCCCCCCAATGCCAGAAAAAAAACCCTCCTGAAAACTTCTGTATACTTCCCAATAACCAATACTATATGTTAATAATGGGTAAAGTTCATAACTTTTAGCCTTCCCCCCGGGGACTTCGGGGGATTATGTCCTCCTAAAAGACATAGTTATCACATTTTCGACTATGCTGAACAAAATGGCTATCTAAAAATTTTGACCCGGTGACTTTGGGAAAAAAATAAGCGTGGGAGGGGGCCTAGTTGCCCTCCATTTTTTTGGTCACTTAAAAAGGGCACTAGAACTTTTAATTTTTGTTCGAATGAGCCCTCCCGCGATATTCTAGGACCACTTGGTCAATACGATCACCCTTGGGAAAAAAATAAATGAATAAATAAACACGCATCCGTGATCTTTTTTTTGGCAAAAAATTCAAGATTCCACATGTTTTAAGACAGGAGCTTGAAACCTTTACAGTAGGGTTTTCTGATGCACTGAATATGATGGTGTGATTTTCATTAAGGTTCTATAACTTTTAGGGGGTCTTTCCTCTTTTTTTGAAAATCAGCCAAATTTTCTCAGGCGCGTAACTTTTGATGGGTAGCACTACACTTGATGAAAAAGCTATATATTTGAAATCAGCATTAAAATCTGATCCTTTTGATGTATCTATTGGTATCAAAAACCCGTTTTCTAGAGTTTTGGTTACCATTGAGCCGGGTCGCTCCTTACTTACAGTTTGTTACCACGAACTGTTTGATTAAGATTACCTCTATCTTGTTTTGTTTTGTTGTTTTTTCTTCTGCAAAGCACTGTTAATTTAATGGATAACAATGCTACATGGGTTGAGGTGCATAAGCCAAAGATTGTCGTTTTTTTTTTTTTTTTATTTTTTTATTTTTTATTTGAAACAAACAGTTTGGCAGTGCTGTTAATTTTATGGATAACTAAGCTACATGGGTTGAGGGGCATAAGCCAAAAATTGTAATTTTTTTTCTTTTCTTTCTTTTTTTTTATTGATGGAACCACACAGTTTGGCAGTGCTTATAGCATTCGATTTGCTACAATGCTGACTGGTGATATGAAGCCGCATTTGATTTGCTGTAGTCACGCTTCACGTTTCGGCATTTGATCCAAAATTATTAACCTGTTTGGCGGTCACATTATCAGTAGTTCTTCAGGCTAAATGGGAGAACGTCGCAGAAAAAATGCAAATAAGTCCACAACGGAGAAGGACGTAACTGAAACTACAGCAAATCGAACGCGCCTTTGGCTTATTTGCGATCTGTCATGACACCCGAATCATTCATTCAAGGACTACTGCAAAGGCTTTTTGCGATTTGGGTTGCTATTGCATTAAGCCCAAAGTTTCTATTATTGTCTTTACGGGTAGATAAGGATCAACGCATGTATCAACGCAACGCAGTTTGGACTTAACATACTAAAAAAAAGGAATTGTTTAAATGTTGAAAATGAGTTCAATAGTGCTTCAAAGTACAATAGTGGCTTTTAACCTTTGGGTATATCTTTCAGGTGCCTGACTCAGCACCCAAACAATCCATTGCCGTCGCTTTGGGCCCTTCGAAGGACGTGGTGGTCGGCCAGGCCGAGCTATTAGAAAACGAGACGACTCAAAGAGACACTGCTTCTGTCACGGCTCAAGAGGCACAAGCTGGACGAGATACAACTCGAGATGAACAGCACCATCGTTCAAGTGGTCCTACTGATATTTCTTCATCCTCACACGACCATCCATGTCAACCACAGCTGCTACGGTACCCTGCATAGGTTTCAGAAAACGGCAAGCTAGGACGGTCATTTAATATTTCGTATTATGGAAAGCATCCTTGGCTTGAGTACTCAGTTAAGGAAAATTCGGTTTTCTGTTTCTGCTGCAGATACTTTGGCGGCACGTCAACCCTTCACAGACAGAGATACGGGGCGAGGCCTTTCATCGAGACCAGCGTTAGAAGATGGAAGGACATCTCAAGCGTTCTAGAAGAGCATGCGAAAAGTGACCGCCACAGGGACAGTGCAGTTTCGTGGACGAAGTTCAAAGCTATACAAGCCAAGGAGATGCAACCCATCGCATCTGTTTTGTCAACGGACAGGAATAAGGAGATGAATGAAAACAGGGAACACGTAAAGGCTTTACTGAATGTAGCAGCCCTACTGGGGCGACTGGGTACAGCCTTTCGCGGCCACGATGAGACTGAATCTTCGGCAAACTAAGGACATTTCGTCGAAACTTGCAATCTTCTCGCCGAGTATTCTTCCACGCTTTTCAACAAGCTACAAAGACGATACGGCCACTATACGTCCCACGAATACCAGAACGATCTAATTTCAGTTATCGGATCTAGGCTTCGGTCTACAATAGTGCAAGAAGTTAAATTACAAAATGTGCCAAATACTTTGCTGTTCTTGTCGACGAGACAAAAGATAATTCGAAGAAAGAACAGCTCGCCATTCTTCTGAGGTACTTCGAGGAGGAAAAAGTACGAGAAAGACCAATAGGATGCTACCATATGAAAAGCCTGGATGCTGAGAGTTTAGCCAGCTTCATTCACGACACAGTGGTGAAACTTGGTCTCGACTGGAACTATTATGTTGCTCATTACTACGACGGAGCAAGCGTGATGAACGGGCCCTCCTCTGGTGTTCAAGCGCGACTGAGAGCGAAAGCGCCACAACCAATATAAATTCATTGCCATGCGCATAGACTTAATTTGGTCATTGCAAACTGCGTTGAAGGTGTTGGGACTGCTGACTCATTTTTTTCGTTAGTCCAAAATCTGTACACGTTCATTTTAAACAGCAACACCAGCCATCAGCTTTTTGTCGAGTCCCAAAAGGCTACTCAACTGCCAGTCCTGGAATTAGAAGCGAGTGCTGCGACAAGATGGTCATACTGGTATCGATCAATATCGAAAATAAGACTCCGATATGAATTTGTTCTGACTATACTGTCAGCAGTCAGCGAGGGAGCTGATAGTGAAGCTCGAGCAGAAGCAGCTGGGCTCTAGAGAAAAATGGAATCTTTCACAATTATATTCCAGTTTCTCTATATGGAAGCAATTCTGAGGACGACAAACTCCCTTTCAGAGCAGCTTCAGGCAGTTGATCTTGTAATATCTAGGTCCCGCACCTTGATTCAAGCAACAAGGAAGGAAATAGTCGAACAGCACTCTGACACTTCATTTGCATCGCTTTTGGAGAAGGCAAAAGAGTTTGCTGGATGTCTTGAAATTGAAGTACCTGACGTGAATGGACCCGCGACCGGATCCTCCTCTGTGGGTCAGAAGGAATGACCTAGAAGAACCCAAAAAGTTATCAAACACCTGAAAGAATTCATGACCACTTCGCCGTTAGGAAAAAACTTTGTTGAATCCGACAATAGAGCTCCAACTCTAGCGGAAGAACTGAAAAGAGAATACCTGGAGACTGTAGATCGTCTGATTGCGGAATTCGACCGACGCTTTACAGATAACCTTCCAGTGCTCAGTACACTCGAAGCTCTGGACCCCAGCTCTACCAAGTTCATGGATGCAGGGCTCCTCAAGCAATTCTATGAACTTTATTCTGAAATGGACATTGACCAGATTCTTCTTGAGGCCCAAGCTGGTATTGCCAAGCGGTTTTTGCTCAAGGAGGGGGCAAAGCCGAAGAACTTCATGGGCGTCATCGATAATATCGAGACACTTCCAGTGGCCTATTCAGAAATTATCAAAGTTCTTCATATTGCTGCCACACTTCCTGTCACGACAGCCAGCAATGAACGCTTGTTTTCTGGGCTGGAAATAGTGATGAACTATCTGCGCTCGACCACAGATATTAATGTATCAAAATGAATAAAATATCGCCTATGAATAAAATGTTGTACTAAATATAGTGTACATGGTTTACTTATTAAGAAAAATGGATGCAAATCAAAAAATTGTTTTCTTATGTTTGGTTGGAATTTTTGAAGAAATTAATTTGTAAAATTTGTAGTTGCTTTTTTTTACTTTTTGTAACAATTTCTTGTAAATTTTTTTGCTAATTGTTGTTTCTTAAAACTTTTTCACTGTCCTAGGTTTTAAAATTAATTTTCTCTAGCTAAATTTAAGCATAACTCATATCTTTTTGTTGCTCTTTAAGCTTCAATACATTTTTTCTTGCTAACTAATTTTCAATAAAGGTTTTTCCTTCACCGTGTATTTTTTTCTTGCTAAACATGTTTTAGCCCATTATTTTCTTTATTCTAAATAAACAATGTTTTTTTCTTTTATTTTTCATTTTTTTTATTTATAACTAATTTCTAACACAACATTTTTTTTATACACACTAATTTTTAACCAATTTTTTGTGTACACTGAATCTTTTCTTCTTGCAAAAGTAATTTCAAATAAAAAATTTTTTTCCTACTAACTAAATTTTAAATGTTTTTTTTTTCTTCACTAAGTTCTTATACTGACTTATTTCTAACACAATATTATTTTTTGCCAATCAATTTTTTTAAGACGAATTTTTGTTTAAAGTTCAAATATGATTGCTGGGTTAAACTAGAAAAACGATGTAGACTTTTTGATTATATATAGAAATGGTCAAGAACATCAGCTGTTTTCCGGGGAGGGGATCGGTTTTGGAGGGAAAATTAAAATGCTCAAAATTGGAAATAAGTGATTTTCCCGAAGGGCTGGCTTCGGAGACCTCTTGAAGACTTTAATGGCTAACAAATTCTTATTCTAAAACTTACCTTTTTAAATTTTTCAATTCGGCTATTTTTTATTTTATCTGTTTGTTATTTTTGATGGATCCCCGTGTTGTTTGGTTTTTAGGTTTGTTTTCCACTTTGCTTGTTTGTATGTGGTTTGTTTTGGTCATAATTTGTTCAGACACTGGAAACGTATTTCCTTTTAACTTCTCTTATAGTGGTAAAGAGGAGAGGTGGTTGTCTTTTCGATATCCGCTTTGTTTCATTCAGTATTTTTGTTGGCCTTACAAAACATTATTTTTTCCTTTTCTCTCTCTTTTATTTATTTATTTTTTTAACGGGTACATTTATGACAAAATACGGAAGTGCTAAGTATTTTGGTCCGCGAACGTGGATAATTTTAGCAATTGAACGGGCTAGACCAGATAATTTGTTTTCAGACACGCCTTAGGTTGCCTACATAAGCATTGCTTTGAAATGTGTCGAAGCAACAAAGGCAATTACAGACAGTCCACACGGAAGTTGAAACATAGGCTATTAACAACTTGATTGAAAGCTGAAGCTAGGTATCTTAATGTAAGTACGAGAATATATGCTATGCGTTTGGCGAAAAACTTCAGGTTACAAGCTTGTCATAAGGCATCAAGTCACTTTGAAGCTTTCATAAGTTTAAATCAGATTTAGTTGGTAAAAAAAGAAATCCATAGCCTTGAAAGACATTGTTCTGTGACAAAACACAGGTTGAAATTTATTAAATGCAAACAATTCTTCACTAAGATGCACTATGGCTCCCACTTCGTTCTTCACCAGTTCACCTATTTACAGTAGCCAAAAAAAACAATAAATACTAAAAGAAAAAACTGAATTTAGAACTTCATCTAATTTAAGTTATCTTTAAGTTTTATTTTTAACCAAAGAAACTTCGCCCGCTTTTTGAGAAAGAAGTAAATCGTGATGAAAATTGCACCATCAAATTCGACATGTGAGGTGACCCAAAAGCAGTTGCTTCAAGTCCATGTCTACAAAAATGAGAAATTTTGCATTTTTTCCAATGGCTTTTTGCTTTCATAAGCGTGTTTTTTGTAATTTTTTCCCCCAGTAGTGATTTTGCGGTCCTACAAAATTGTGAGAAGGAACAATCGAATAGAAATTAAAATTTTGTGCCCTATTGAAGCAGCAAAAACAACTTGTGCCATAACATAATAGGATTAAAATGGCCATTCTATCTTTGTACTGGAGTGAGCCAGAATCTTCAAAAATCGCATCTTTATACTGAAGTTTTTGAACTTTCTATTGAGTAAATATAGAATGAGGCTTGAGGGAGGGCAGGGGGGCAGAAACTAATTTTTATTCTTCCTTCATCCTTTGGAATATTTTATGGACTGGGGCAGCAATATTGATGCTATAATCAAACAGTTCGTGATAAAACTGTAAGTAAAGAGAGACTCAGCTAAATAGTAACCGAAACTCTAAAAATGGAATTTTTATATCAATAGATGTATCAAACGAATTTGCTTATTATGCTGATTCAAAATATACAATTTTCACTAATTTTAATTTAACCCATCAAAGGCTACGAGCCTGAAAAACCTTCCCTGATTTTCGAAAGGGGGAATGAACGTCCCCTAAAAGTCAAGTAATCATCATAATATCCACATCATCAGATTCAGCGCATCAGAGAACCCTGCTGTAGAGATTTCATGCTCCCATCTTCAAAAATTTGGAATTTTACATTTTTTGCCAAAAGAAAGATCACGGATGTGTGTTTATTTGTTTTTTTCCCAGGAGTGATCGAAACGAACCAGTGGACTTAGAATATCTGGAGAGAGCTAATCAAACTCTCGTCAAACTGAGGTGCGAGTGCTCCAGAGAACGTAGAAACATAAGCGACATTAGATCTTTTCACGGGCAGACAAGTCAGATTTCTCTTGAACACGAAACTTGGCTTCAACGTTGGAACAATAAGTTTTAAATTAACTAATTTTAAATTAATTTATTCCAATACATATATAAAAATCGATAATTAGTACTGGAATGTTATTATTAGATGTTTTTAAGAATTACAAGTAGGTTTCGAAGTCTTAAGTTGGTTTCAAAGGGATTTTGAGAAAGTTTCTGCCCAAATACGTGTTCCAGGGTAATTGGACTGCTGATGGCAGATCAAATGAGAGTAGCTGTTTGTACACTGCTGATGGCAGATCAAATGGGAGGAGCTATTTGTTCGCACCAAGAGTGAAGCGGCAGAAATTATCTGCGGTAAACTTACTGCTATATCCTTATACTGTGGTTAAATGTTAGTGGAGGTCCTATTGATAATCCTAATGAACCCTAGAGTGTGTTGATGAAGCTGAAAAGCAGAAATTAATGGTCTAAATAAATTCTATACAAATATCTTAAATTACCCCATTAAAATTTTTTTTTTATTGCTTCATACTTTTAATACATCTAGTGCACTTGGAGTCTTTACAGAAATTTGGGAAGTTGACCAATTCTTCTCAATTTTATAAAAAGAACATAGATTCAAGTAATTATTGATCAATAGCTGTTCTTTGCGCTGTGGCTAAGGTACTAGAAAAACTAATGCAAGAAGCATTTTTTTTCTTTAACGAAAAAGAAATTCAGGAGCCAATTTCGGTTTAGGTCTGGTCATTCAACAGAACAAGTCATTACCACGCATTTCCAAAGCATTAATGATGCTCTAAGCCAGTGGTTCTCAAACTTATTTAGACACAGTACCCCTTATTACAAACAATACATTCTAGGTACCCCTTCTCAGTTACCGGTACTAAGTAAACTATAGTTAAAATATAAACAAAATTGTCAGTTCTAGAGTTAAAGGGTTGTTTCATTTTTGTTCGTTGGTCGGCCGCGTACCCCGTAAAAATTGTTGCGTACCCCGAAGGGTTACACATACCACAGTTTGAGAACCTAAACAATGCTCTAAACAATAAAATCAAAAGTATTTACTTTAAAAAAAAGAAGCTTTTGGCACGATAAATAACAAAATTTCCCATTAAAAAATCAATACTGCAAGAATTAGAAGGATAGGGCTAGAATTATTCAAATCTTCCTTGCAGGACCAAACAATTCATGTGACTGTAAATGCCCACTTATCTGGCCCTTGTTCTTTGGATGATTTTGGTGTCCCACGGAGATCAATACTCAGGCCCCTAATTTTCTTACTTACATTAATGACTTCCAAAGATACTTACCTTCTAATGAGACCTTAGCAACAGTTATTGCAGATGATACTGCCTTGATAGTAAAAGTAACAGCTCCGTCCTTGCTGGTTGAAAGTCCTATGACAACAGTAAATTCCCTTAATACATGGTTTGCTTGTTACTATTTGGTTCCAAACTAATCTAAAACTCAGCTCTTGATCTTTGTGCACTAGAAGCAGGCATTGGCTAAGCCTAAAATCAGAACAGAAGAACTGATCAAAATAGGATAAAAGAGGTTAAGTACTTAATGTACCTTAGAATTGTAGAAAGTCTCGATGTTTATTCATTTGAAATAGAAACCCAGGTCACCTAGAACAGAAAGGTAAGAACATTACATCCTTCCTCCTTTCTAAAATAGCGAGCTGGTACAAAACATGATAAACAAATTACACTTTTAAATACTAAACACACTACCAAAATAAATTACTATATTTCTTTATGAGGAGGTACTAGGCTTGCTCCCCCTTTTTTTTTTTTTTTCTTTTTTTTTTCACTTCACTTTTTAAACAGGGGGGGGGTGGGATTACTTTAATTCACGGATTACCATTTCAAAGGTTAAGCCTCTGGACTGGATTCACAGCGCGACCGGTACGGGTTATGTAGGGGGTATCATGGAGTTCTGTATGGGTCACGTGACTGGTGCTAGGTACAGGTATGGGCCTGTTAAATGTTGGGCTATGAACGCAAGTGAGGGGTTTCAGACGGTTTTCATCTGGTGTTCTAGGGACAGGGGTAGGCATTGTTTCTGATAGACTCAGTGGTGTGGTTGGAGTGTCTGTATGGGGGATCTCTTCAGTTATGGTGGCGTCTGGTGACTGAGGTTGCTGACAGACTATCTTTATGTGGCGCCTGTTCCTTCTGTAGGTTGTTCTGTTGTTTGTCTTGACTATGTAGGATCTGGGATTCACATCTGCTCTTTTGACAATGCCCGCCTGCCAGAGTTTACTGTGGATTTGGGCCTGTACAGGTTGTCCAATTTGTAGGGGTTTCAGTTGCTCTGACTATCGATTACGGTACGTGCTCTGGCGTGACTGTTGCTTCATTTGATTCTATCAAAATTGCCTGTGGTTAATGGTCTTTGGTACGAGCAATTCTTTGGTGCATGGGACTATTGATCTGAGATTTCTGCTCATTAGCAATTGTGATGGGGAGGCCAGACCATCAACTGGGGTGTTCCTGTACTCTAGCAACGCCAGCTCAAAATCATTTCCAGCAATATTGGTTTTACTCAGGATATCTTTGGCCGTCTGTACGGACCTTTCTGCCAATCCGTTTGATTGGGGGAAATGTGGTGAGGATGTGGTGTTGGATATTTCCCAATCCGATATGAATTTTTGGAAGACGGATGATGTAAATTGTGGGCCGTTGTCGGTAATGAGCATACGAGGAACTCCATAACGAGCAAAGTGCTTTTTCTGTTACGGAATTTTTTGGTTAGATTTTGTACTGGTTCCCAATCTATCAAATTCGAAAAATCGACTCTAATAGTTGACCGTAATGAGGAAGTATTCTCCGTTTTTGTAAAAGAGGTCGCAACCAATTTTTCCCCGCCGTAAGTCAGGTATGTCATGTGGCCTCCAGGGCTCTTTCTGGTTTGAGTTCTGGAGTCTGGTATATGCATAGCAGTATTTTATGTATTCCTCAATATCTTCTGTCATCCTTGGCCAAAAAATGACTGAGCGAGCACGCTGTTTGTTTTTTTTCGATACCCAGATGTGATGCGTGTATGCAGTTGAGTATATCTTTGCGGGAGTTTTTGGGTATGACCAGGCGATCTCCTTTTAGTATAATTTGGTCTATGACCGTTAGGTCATGCCGGACATTCCAGAATGGGGTGAGAATTGCTGGGAGGTTTCTTCTGGATGCTGGCCAACCACTTTTGATTGTCTTAGCCAGCTCAACCAATTGAGTGTCAGCTGTTGTCTCTTGTTTGAGCTTTTTAAGTCTGTCATTGCTGATTGGTTGGATTGACATAACAGAATGCACATATGATTCGATCTCTTTTTGCATCTCTCCATCCTCTTCAGGGAGATGCATACGTGACAGGGCATTAGCGGTTGGAATCTCTTTGCCTGAGTGGAATGTTATGGTGAAGTCGTATGATTGGATTCTCAGTAGCATCCACTGGAGTCTTAGTGAAGACTTTGATATTGGGCAATTCAAGATCACTTGGAGAGGCTTGTGATCCGATATGATTATGAACTTCTGGCCATAGAGGTCTTGGTGGTAGTGTATGCAGCCAAAGAGAATAGCGTATAGTTCCTTTTCTATCTGCAAGTAGTTCTGTTTGGTGCTGTTCAAAGAGCTTGATGCAAAGGAGATTGACTTGCCATTTTGAATAAGGGTGGTTCCTAGGCCAAACTTCGAAGTGTCGACTTGTAGTTTGATGTTCCCTGCTTTTGGATAGAAAAATGTCAATGAGCTGCAAATGGATTCTTTGATGGTGTTCAATGCTATATCGTGTTGTGGCTCCCACTTGAGCTGTCGCTGTTTTGCCAGGCTACGTAGGGGCTGATTTAGTGATGCTAGATTGGGAATGTACCGTGCAAGGTAGTTCATCATTCCCAGTATAGTCTACAGTTCATCCTTGGTAGATGGGGGTCTCATTTCTTTCAGTGCACGGACCTTCCGTGGGTCTGGGTGGATACCACCTTTTGATATTATGTGTCCAAAGTATGGTATGCTGTCGCACCCGAACACACATTTTCTTAGGTTGAATTTCACAGTCCTTTCGCGTGCTCTGATTAGTGCACTGCGAACATTTTCGTCGTGCTCCTCTATGGTTTCCCCAGATATAATGATGTCATCGACTTTGACGGAAAAACCTTTAATGCCTTCAAATGCCTCTTCCATACAGTGTTGAAATTCATCCTGTGCTGAAATCAACCGAAATGGCATGCGGTTGAACATGTCTCGGCTGTGTGGAGTGTTAAATGTTGTTACATGAGATGATTCGTTGTCAAGGATGAGAGACCAATATCCGTGACGGGCGTCCAGCTTGGTGAAAAATTTAGCACCGGAGTGTTTTAGTATTACTTTGTCAAATGTGGGTATTGGGTGGTGGGTTCTTTTGATGGCCTTATTCCGGTCCTGTGGGTCAATGTAGACCCAGAGGCTTTTGTCAGGCTTTTCGACCACATCTGCAGCATTTACCCAATCTCTTGGGTAAGTAACCTTTTTGATGACCCCTAGTGCTTCCATCCTGTCTAGGTTCTTCTTGAACCTGTTTTAGAGATATATTGGGATGCGTCTGGCTGGTAAAGCCTTAGGTTCAGTTCCTTCTTTGAGTGGTATGTGACACTCACCTCCGAACTGTCCTATACCGTGAAATACGTCTTCGAATTCCTCAATGAATGGGTTTGGTTTTGTCACAGTAAGTATCAGCTTAATTAATTTTAGTTTCTTGCTGGTTTCGAAGCCTAGGATTGGAACGGGGGCGTCTTTCACTATGAAGAAGGGCTCTATCTCAGTGCATCCGTTGGTATATGTGCAGTTAAAGCTGCAAACGCCAAGTGTTGGAATATTCTGTCCTCCGAAATGAGTAAGACTTTGTAGTCTCTTATTGACTTTGGGCATTGGTTTAAGGGTATTAAAAAATGTTTAAGGCATGATGTTGGCCTGTGCACCTGGGTCAATCTTGAAAGTGATACTGATGTGTTTGTTGATTATGATCTTCACATATGGTTGATCATCCCCTTTGTTCATGTTTATGGTGTCTACGAGGAGCTCATCATTGCTGTCTGGTTGATGCTCGTTTGTTTGATGTCGTTGATTTATTACGTTCACCACCTTTTTGCTGCTTTTGCAAACCTTTGCAAAATGGTTTGGTTTTTCACAGTTACTGCATATTTTTCCTTTTGCAGGGCACGGTGAATAATCCCCTCCACAGAAATAGCATTGTCTTACAGATGGGGCATGGTTTGATTTCTTTGCCCTCCTGACAAAATCCACTTCATGCTTTATGCATGTTTCTTGATAAGCTTGGCTGCCACAAGTGTCAGGCTGTGACATTGTCCTGAGCTGCACCTGGGTTTCTACATGTGTTCGCACTATAGTAATTGCTTGTGACAGAGTTAGATTGGAACCTGCTTGGAGGAGTTTTTCTCTGACTTTTGCTGAAGAGATGCCACATACAAGTCGGTCTCTTACCATTTCATCTCTCATGGCTGTTGTGGAATATGCACATTCACGAGACAAAAGATTCAGATCAGTTATGTATTGGTCCACTGGTTCACTATCTCGTTGATCACGTTTATGAAAGAGATATCTTTGAAACACTGTATTGCACTGAGGGAGGAAATATTCACTGAACTTGTCCATGTATGGTTGAATTTTGTCCTGTTCGTCAGCTGTAATTGTAAAGGTACTAAAAATGTCCCGCCCTTTATCTCCAAGCCAGATCAGCAGGAAGGCGCATTGCACTTTTTCTGTCTTTCCGCTAAGGGGTCCTTGGAACATCAGCTTTGCATGGTTGTTAAATCTTGTCCACGCCTCTTTAAGGTTATCACTTGTCCAATCCATTGCAGGGTAGGGGACGTTGGTTTCCATGTTGTTTTTTTTAGAGGATCTGACACCATTTAGAAAGTCTCGATGTTTATTTATTTGAAATAGAAACCCAGGTCACCTAGAACAGAAAGGTAAGAATATTACAGAATCATTGTTGTTGAGAAGCTGTCTTTTCGCAGACATTCTGATTATTTGCGCCTGACATTGCTTATAATTTGACTCTTCACTATAGACTCAAATATGTGTTTCCTTTCTCCATTCTTAAATCATGTATCATTTCCTCGTTTAGTTCTATCTTAGATATTGTCTCAACTTATTTGCGGTTCACTTACTACCCTATCTCTAAAGATAATCCAAAATAAGGCAGTAAGGATTCTTGGCTTATTCCTCGCCCCACAGTTTTGAAATCTATCAGAAACCAAAACCCTCTTTTTATTTTTTGATATTCCCATACTCAAACATCTAAAAGAATTACAAACAGCTATGTGTTATTATGACGTTCAATCTCCAAAAAACCATTTCCATGATAAAATTATTGCCTGGGTCCGTCTTTCTTCAGTCGATATTCGCTGCAAGAAGTTTTATCTTAATTTACTTAAATCAGAAAGGAATGGATTTTTATTAGGGTACCAGAATGATCCAATCTGTTACGAATAAATTTGATCCCTCTGAAGCATATCTAAGGAGTCGTTCAACAATGAAAAAACTGTTTTGAGGATTTTCCTCGTTAGACCAGTAAATCTACGGAAAAAATCGATGACATGGGACAAAATTGCAATATAAATGATTTTTACACCATTTTGTTGAGAAAAAAGTTTTGTACTACATACCAAAACTCCCTAAAAATCTCCTCGGGGGAACTGGGTGAAAAACGGGGGAAAGGGGAAAATCTAGGGGAAAACTCGGAAATCTACGACCGGTAGTTTTTGATTCTGAGAATGGCATTCCTGATGCTCTTGGGTCCAAAAAGATCGAATATGCGTTTTTTTTATTGCTGTATAATAACCCGTTCCCCCGTTTCCCCACTTAGGATACAGGGGGAAAAGAGGGTTTAAATAAAAATCCCTTACAGCAGTCTGCAAGACTTGTTTTCTGGGGTTTCCCAGTGCAAGAAGAATGAATATGTTACTTTGATTTCTCTGTCATTAGCCTTTCCCCCCGTTTTCGAGTTACTAGGGAAAAAGAGAGGGAAATCAAGATATCCTCTAAAGGGAAAAGATAATCAGACGGCTCTACAGAATTTGGAGAGGAGAAAAAGGACTATCAACTCTGTTTTAAAATCCTCCAACACCGTTTTGACGATAGTTTAATATCCTATTTTCTGGTGCTTCTCTTTTCCTGTTTTCTGGAGATTCACTACCTACTGGTAGGTTCAATCGCTCAAGCAATAATGCAGGCCTGCCGTCCCCAATCTTTGCTCGCTCCTTTACAAGTATACCTTGGAGTCCAGCTACACCAGCAATCTAGTTCACATTTTCTCATCGACTAGCTGAATTAGCCAGGTTTTTATACTTCTTTCTCTGAAGGGCTTCGATTCGAGTGTTCTGCCGCAGTAACTCATGGTATAGAATTTCCAGGGATGACTTCTATAACTTTCATCCAGTTCATTGGAGACCTTGTTGACCACAACATTTTTATTATCGACAGAAAAGGTACTTTCCATGGGATGGGCATGCTAGCTGCCGCCCCACCAAGGCTACCCAAATTTCGAATCATAGTCCCAAGAGCAGTTGTAAACCTTGAAGTACTTCAGAAGGTTGGACATGTGCCTTTCTTCTTCTACAACACAAACCAACAGGAGAGCAGTCCTTTGTGCAAACCCACCCCGACCATCACCTTCGACGACAAAATTGATGGTATTGACCAAGCTGTATACATGACACGAAATGGGTCGGATGAAGCGGATTTAAGCAAGCAGTTCACCGTGGGTCATACATAGACGCTTCGTCGATTGTCTTTCTGCCTATGATCTACTATATTCCCAACGATCTTTCTTGTGTATACACGACCTCACGTTTTATCTCTAATAAAGCCCACCAGCACAGAATTCGACCAACCTTTGTACATGAAAGCGGTGAACATCATCAATGCTGAGCCTGGTGATAGTCATCTCAAGGCAGCAGTTCCAATGATTGGTGGTCTCCATTGCCGTATGAGCTTTCTTGGAGCAATAGGGCACTTGATGACAGAAACAGAAATAAAAGAAACGCCCGAACGCCTATATTCTGGTAACACCATTAATCAAATTCTTAGCAGTAAGGCTGGTTCAAGAGCCATGAGAGCGCACGAGCTTATAGATTCAGCCTTGCAGATCCCTTTCATTTGCAAATCGTATTGTTTCGACTGCAAACATGACATACATGCGAGTCATCAAGATTTTGCAGAGGCTTTGGTAATATGTATAACTCTACCGAATGGGGAAGTAACCCTTGAAGACGCATCGAACGCAAACGTAGTGCGTCGAATCCAAACGTGACTGAGGGAGTTTCAAGAGAGGCTATAGAACAACAGGACTGCAAAAACGTGGCTTTAGTATTCGGAAATGTTCGGAGTGATTAAGAAGGCCATTAGGGCAGAATGGACCGGAAGCTGGGTGCAGTATCTTCAAGCACTCTCTAAGATACTCACTTGCTTTGCAGCTGCAGGCCACAGCCTGTATACGATGTCGGTGGGAATATTTCTTCAGCAAATGGAAGAGCTGAAAGAAAATAACCAGAAGCTGTATAAAGACGTTGCGGATGGGATGTTCGTCATTCGAAGAAACGATAGATTTTGGACTGGCCTCTCTCCCGACATAGTAATTGAGCAAGTACTGATGAGGTCGCTGAAAACAAGCACGGGACTCAAGAGAGGAAATGAAATGAGTGAGACGCAAAGGTTGATCTGGACAATTCCAATGCCAGTGCGAGCTTAAATTAATGAAGTTATGCAGTCACTCACCGGCGTTGAGTACGTGTCACCTGACCATCACGTTTCCGCAAGACCAGCTCGGATAGAAAGAGATAGAAAGGACGTAAAGGCTTTAGTAGCTTTTTTACGCAGTCCTGTCCGTACGAGAACTGCACTCAATTGCGCAATATATCGAATGGTATGACAGCAGCAAGGAATATCAACACGGATGCAGCATAGGCGATAGGAAAAGAAATTCCGAAGTCAATGGACGACGCCGACACCAATCGCTACATCTTCAAGCGTAAAACCATAAAAAGCGTAAAAGCGTAAGTGATTACGATAGCCTATCAAGGCAACATTTCCGAAGCTGAGGGCAAAGACATACAAATTGACGCAAGTATTCTGTTCCAACGTCTTGCAGCCGCGGCAACTACAGCCGTTCTTCCAGGATATGGAAAAAACTCTCAGTTTCGAACTGTCCAGCTATCCTACTGCCCTTTTCAAATCGTCAAGCATGCCGTGACAGCCAGATAAAGTGGAGCTAGCGAAAGCTATTTGGAAATTGGCAAAGACAGAACCTGTGAACGTCCTGTCAAAAGAGCCGGAAAAATATGTGATCGATGGTGGATGACCGCTCCAGCATATTCCATGGAAAACAGGAAACACTTTCGAGCAGATTTGCAACAGTTACGTTTCATTCTTGACAAAGAAGTATTCAAATGTTTCCGTCTTCTTTGATGGTTACGCTTAGTGTCCGTCTACCTAAGATGTCACCTAGGTAAGACAAACGAGAGGAATCTAGTGCCCGACCGTCGATTTCACACTGAGTATGAAGCTGCAAAGGAAGAAGAAAGACTTCTTGTGGAGTCCCAACAATAAGCAGAACATAATTCGAGCTATTGGTAAGAAGCTTGTCCAAACCGGCTTCATTTTCCTTCATGCAGAGAAAGATGCGGACGTTCTGATTGGATTCACAGGTGTTAATGTAGCCACGGAAAGGGTAACCACAGTAGTCGGAAACAACACTGATTTATTGATCCTTCTCCTCCATCATCTGCCTCTGGAAGCCAGGGAACTCTACTTTGAAACCAGTTCCAAGTCGAGAGAGCTGTCAATTAAATACTGGCCCATCAACTTTATCAAAAGATCGCTGGAACAGGTTTGTCACTCTATTCTTGTTGACCACAATTTTCTTGGTTGCGACACGACGTCCCGTTTCTTTGGGATAGGAAAGCAGGCTGTCCTGCCATTCCTGAAAAGCCATGAAGAATTTAGGAATAACTGTGAAGTACTTTTTAGTCCGCGCTCTACGAAGAAAGAAGTCCAGCAAGCCGGTGAAACTATTTTGCTGAGCTTCTACAAAGTTAAGGAAAAGGAGGGTCTCAGCAATGTTAGGTACAGGTTTTTTCTTAAAAAACTGAACAGCTCAACGACAACAACTTTTGTGAACCCTGAGAGACTTCCACTAACTCCATCGGCTGTGAAATTTTATTCTGGTAATGGAATTGCGTAATACTGCGTCAGAACTCAACGCGAAAGACTGGGGTTGGCGATTATGTGACGGACGCCTCACTCCGATCATGACAGACATCGGACCTACTCCGCCCCGTCTGCTAAATGTGTTTTGTTGCAGCTGCACGCGTTCCAACTATGACAGTTCATGCTGTAGTGGCCAAAAAAATGGATTGCCGTGCACACTTGCTTGCAAAGACTGCGAAGGGATTGGTGTTCCAATAAAGATGTTTTTGTTGATAACGATGAAGAAGACGATGTTTAGTACAAATTCTTGATCTTATCCTTTTTAGTTCAATCAAAACCATAATTATCTTTTGCTGTGATTACCAAAGTTACCTGTTTTGTTTTATTTTTTACATTTAATTTTGTCTTATGTTTCTATTATATAGTCGAAGAAAATCAGCCCACGTACTCCGAAGGCCCGATACATTCTCTTCCCTACGGTGAAAACACCGCAGAAAAGCAAGATACGAATCTAATACCATGTTTTTTTAAATCATCCGGTCAAAAAGCCTTGGGGGCAACATTTTGACCAGCCATATTGCACAACTCTCGAGGATACTGTTTTCCCCTCTCCCTTGCCCATTAAAGGGGGAAATCGAACCAAGTTCAAAGATAGAACAATATAGCCCATGCTCCTTGACTATCCGGACTATCCCCCAAAACACTTTTCAGCCATTTCTCGTTAAAAATTTTATTTTCAAGTCATCCACACAGGTTTTTCGCTAACAACTCGACCCACAGTACAGCACTAAAATTACTCTAAGACACCCTTCTGCCAACAACCCATCCCCCCAAAATTATTTTTTCAGAGATTTCTTGTTAGAAATTTTTATTTCAAGTCATCCACACGGGTTTTCCGCTAGCAACTTGGCCCACAGTACAGCAATATACTCTAAGACACCCTTCTGCCAGTCAACCCATCCCCCCCAAAAACACTTTTCGGCCATTTCTCGTTAAAAATTTTTATTTTCAAGTCATCCAATCGGGTTTTTCGCTAGGAATTCGGCCCACAGTACAGCACTAAAAATAATCTAAGACACCCTTCTGCCAATCAACCCATCTCCCCCAAAACCCCTTTCAGCCATTTCTCGTTAAAAATTTTATTTTCAAGTCATCCACTCAGGTTTTCCTCTAGGAATTCGACCCACAGTACAGCACAAGAAGTACTCTAAGACACCCATCTGCCAATCAACCCATCCCCCCAAAAATATTTTTTCAGAGATTTCTTGTTAAAAATTTTATTTTCAAGTCATCCACTCGGGTTTTTCGCTAGGAATTCGGCCCACAGTACAGCACTATAAGTACTCTAAGACACCCTTCTGCCAATCAACCCATCCCCCCCCCAAAACACTTTTCAGGCATTTCTCGTTAAAATTTTTATTTTCAAGTCATCCACTCGGGTTTTTCGCTAGGAATTCGGCCCACAGTACAGCACTATAAGTACTCTAAGACACCCTTCTGCCAATCAACCCATCCCCCCCCCAAAACACTTTTCAGGCATTTCTCGTTAAAATTTTTATTTTCAAGTCATCCACACGGGTTTTCCGCTAGCAACTTGGCCCACAGTACAGCACTATAAGTACTCTAAGACACCCTTCTGCCAATCAACCCATCTCTCCCGAAACACATTTCAGCCATTTCTCGTTAAAAATTTTATTTTCAAGTCATCCACTCGGGTTTTTCGCTAGGAATTCGGCCCACAGTACATCACTATAAGTACTCTATGACACCCCGCCCCCATCACCACATCACTTGTTTATTTTACAGAACGCATCGAATAAGTAAAGCTATCTGTTACTAAAATTCTTTTCTTGCCATGTACGTCTCTCTTATTATCAACTTTTCAGCATAGTATAACGATAAACTCGACTCTAAATTGACAACACTGTTCAAACACCACTTGTGTATTATACAGTACACATCGAAGAAGTAAAACTAGGTGAAGTCATACGACCACCCTTTTTTTTCTCCACCTTCATACGATCCAATTTGCGAATGTTATCTAGCTCTATTTTTCCCTATTATTCAATTAATATCGTTCGTATAGTCCAATTCGCAAATCCCTTACCCCTTTTTTGCAAATGTCAATCAAACAATTCTGATTGTAGGATCCAATTCGCAAATGCTATCTACCAACACATTCATATCAAACTATTCCTGGCTAAAGGCAATTGTCCAAAAAAATCAGAAACCGCTCTTGATAGCACATAATCCAAAGAAATGGAATAGGGGATAACGCAATTTGACAGTCTCTAGTTTTCGATTAAAAAAAAAAACAGTATGATTGTTTTATACAACCTTGACTATTGTTTCAAACATGCTTGGGCACTTTATAGGTTGTCGACTTTTTTGCAATGTCCACTTGATACCACACTGTATATTCTTGTAGGCGTGAATGTACGGTTGAATGTAGGGTTCGTATCTATTACACTTTTGAGCATATTCTTGTAGAGTTCATATCCTATACACTCTTACTACTGCTCTTGACCAATGCGGTCAGAGACATAGCTTGCACACTGTTGACCGAAGGGTCCTTCGATGATTATGAGTCAAAAGAGTTATAGCTGATTTACATTTGCAAATTTCAAGGTTGGAGGGAGTAGGAGAATTGGAATGGGTGCAAAAGTGTCCTATCGGACCCTTCAATTGTACCAACGGGAATTATGTGCATGTCGAATATCGGCATTGTGTGATATGGACAACTTTCTGTTATAAAGGAATCAACGAAGCGTATGTATTTACATAACCTTGACCCGCTGCCCTTAGGACTAAACGCATCATATTACCCACACCTTTCGATATTTTAATTGAAGTGGCCATGTTTAATTTTTCATCTGATTTCACTGGGGTTGTAACTGGGGTGCTTTCGGTTGTTTAGAGACAAATTGTGGGTTTAGGGGTTGTAAAATTGTCTTCCAACCTATTTTGACTCTCAAATGAGTACTAGAAATATTTGTTTCAATCGAGTACGCCCTTTCCCAAGTTTCTTCTATCACCCTTTGTATATGATAAGGCCGAAGAAAAAAGTCCATGTGAAACGCGTCGCAGTTTGCCCGATCAACGCTATTGGGCTGACACTTGGCCTGATAAAATAACAAATACGTTTTTCAACTGAAAGTGGGGAAAAACGTTAAAACTTAAGACATAAGAAGTTATTCTGTATGTGGGGGGTTCTTCCCCCTCCTCAATCACTCGCTCTTTAAGCTAATTTTTTTAGTGCTTTAAAAAAGCTTTTTATTCCAATTAAAGTCCCTAGTGTTTCAGGAGTCGTTCATAAAGAATTCTGACAAAAAGTCCAACTTTAGTGTAAGGAGCGAGGGATTGAGCAGGGGTACCCCCCTCACATTAGCAGTGATTTCTGTTTGTTTTGGGTTTTGACGTTGCTCCTCACTTTCTGTTGTAAAAACTGCTCGATTTAATTTCTGACCGTTTTTCAGGTCATGCCAGGAAATCCACCTCCTTCCTCCCCTTAAAAATGTCCCCTTAAAAATCCCCCTCCCCTCCTGAAAATGCCTCTTGTACCAAATTATTCCAGTGTAAATCCCCCTCCCCCTGGAAAATTCCCTAAAAGAAACTTGTGTTTATTTCTCTCCTGGAAAACTGAACTAAAAAAATATCAAAATTGTAAAAGCTCGAATTTAAATTTAATTCGTATCTATCACCTACCTATTTCGCACATTGAAGTAGGACATGCTCTACTATTTCTTCTAGACCACACATACAGTTTGGAGAAATCTCTTGATGAAATTTATAGAGAAATGAATTTAAACAACTAATGTTTGCATTTATTAGGAAAGGAATGACGTATAGAAACAACAATCAACTTCATCTTTCTATTTTATAAATTCGCTTTTATTGTTATGAGAATTTAGCTATGGCTCTCTTCCATTGTGGGTAAGTAAGTCAAGTTTTTCAGGCTACTTGTTATTTACAATCTCTCTAAGTGTGTCTAATTGCCAACTTTGATAGCTTCGCTATTCTGCCATAAGCCTTGTGGCTTAACTGAAAATAGAAAAAAAATTATTACTCATTTTTAATTACTAATTTGGTCATTATTAGAAATACTCTGCGTGATCAACGTGAATGAATGATGAAGTTGTATAGGATGATTTCCTAGGCTGTTTTTGGAAAATGTATTGTTGATCAACAATGTTTATCAACAATTGCAAGAACAAATTTGTTTATTAACAATTTTGGATTAACTAAGATTTTCACGAGAAAACAAATTTTTATAATTGTCGGAAATAAGCGGCAATATTTTCAAAATCAATTGGACATTGGTTTACTATTTTCTATTAGATTCATGTTTGCTGTCGTATTTTTCACTATTTCTGTAGCCTTTTACTGTATTTTTTTTCGACAAATTTGGAGGGAAAGAGATATGAGTGGAAGCATTTGATATACCGGCTTCTTGAAACCCATTTGGACTAAAGAGCCCGTGTCTCACCTTAAATAAGTATGTAAATAGGTCAGAGAGAGAAAACAAGGCACAGAATTATAAGATCGCTCAGTAATAGCTAAAAAGACGCTAACCAATCCTAGGTAAAACTATAAAAAAGAGATCCATAAAAATTCTTAGAACAGTTAATGCACAGAAATTTTTACAGGGGGGAATAATCAAAATAAAAGTTTTATTAGATAATTCGAATACGAAGGGCCGAGAAATTCTAGAATTTAGGGAGGAGAATGGCTCAGGAGTTCCTAAGTACGTTCATGTTCCGGGGGGAGCAATCTTGCTCTTCGATACTCTATTTAGCTTTAGTCTTCCGAAATTTGGAGTGGATTTTGCGGCTTCAATTATTACAGAAAATATTCCACATTTTAAAGCAAAAATAGGCAAGCACCCAATAATTAAGAACGTTTTTGCAATGATTCGCTATTTCATACGCAAAACATTTAGAAAAGAGATCAAATATACCGGGGTATTTTTTTATATTCAATGTCTTACACAAATCATTACCAAAATAAAATAAAAAAAAAATCGATGAAGAAAAAACTTTTGACAAGTATTTAAAGCACTTTTGAAAGCGCGTAAACATGTCATGTTAACTTGATTGCGTATACATATTAATAAATAAGACTTTGAAACATAGTTATTGATACATATGTTTTACTTCCAGCTGCTTTTGAACATTTCGACATTCAAATACATTTTAGGAACAAATCATGTTAGAAAGTTTTTATCTAGTTTTGCAAATCATTTGATCATATAAACAAGCATATTATCTAAATACATCGAGTTTTCATCTATTATCTGTACCGAAACTCATGGGCGCCCATAAGCTGAATTCCAGGGGGGGACAAACTTCGTCTAATTGCTACGTTTAATGCTATATAATAGAAATCTCAGAACAAAAATATAAAAATAAGGCAGCATCATTCAGCCAGGGGGGCAAGAGCACCCCCCCTGCCCCCCATATGGGCACCCATGCCGAAACTATAGTCCATAATATATGTACGATAATTTACCCCCGATCAATTACCTTAAATCATGCGTAAATATAGCTCGTATCATCAAAGAATTATGTTAAGTAGAACACGAAAATGGATGGTTTTTCAAGCGCAAGCTAAACTTTAGCATAAAGGTAAGAGTGTGAAAGGGATGGTAGTCCCTCTAATTTCTAGTGCGATTGTCACGATAACAAATGGTTTCCTGATAAAAAAAATATTATCTCAGCGCAACCGCATTTGATCAATGGAGGAACTAATTTTTAATTGGCTTTTGTTGCTATGAAATTATAGTAGTCATTTCATTCTCCTGCAACGATTTCCACTTGAAAATGCATCTTCATATACAGTGTATGTTTCATTTAAGTGTTTGTTGATGTTGGCTGATACAAGTTCATTATATTTGTGTTTTTTATGATGATCGCCGATGCAAGTTTAGTATATTTGTGCTCTTTTTGTGTTCATGGCCGTATTTTTTTGCTTTAATTCGCTTATCTATCTATTCATAAAATATGGCTTGGAGCTATCCTCTAAAAAAGATCCTCAACGCCCTTAATCCTAGACAAACAGGGGAACGACATCAATGATACCAAGATGAAGCTCGAACGATGGAAGGAATACTTTGAGGAGAAACTGAATCCAGAAGTAATGACCGACCCAAATGTCCTAAACTCCTTCCCAATCACAGATCGAGATCCTCCTTCGCCTCTAGTTAGAAGCGAGACCAAAGCGGCCATAGAATCCCTGAAGCGAGGGATAGCTCCGGGGGCAGACGGTGTCGCTGCTGAACTGGTAAATATTGGTTCAGAAGACGTTGTCGACCTATACCACCGTTTTATATCAGCCACATTGTCTACTGGACACATCCCGCAGCAGGGGTGTAAGGCAGCAACAATCCCAATACACAAAAAAGGCAAACAAAATCCTGAAACAGCAACTGCACTGGTTCTAACACGTAAAACGAATGAATTCCGAACGTCTTCCCAAGATTGCACTTGAAGGACTCCAACTACGGGGAGGACCTCGCAAAAGGTGGATCGAAAACTTTGACCAGCAATGCATTGCCCAACTATCCCGAATTGCACTTGACAGAACAGCATATCGAGCTCTAGTTCATCAGAATTTTAGAAGGAGTGGCCCCAAGACGTCCCGTGAGGATGGATGGGACTTAAGTAAGTAAGTATTCATAAAATGTTGACAATATTCAATAAAAATAGTTCATAAGATTTTGCGAGCTGAGAGTGAAATTATCCTACCGCTCCAAACCGATTCCGAGAAAAAGCTAATATAAAGAATTGAGAAAACCCAATCTTGAACGCTCCTTTTCGAACGACCCACAGTCCGGATAATAAATTGTTTCAAATTGATTTTTTTTTTTTTTGTAGTTAATAATATTGAAAACAAAAACGTATAGGGTAATATAATTTCGTTTTTAGGGTAAAACTCCATTTTTGGTTGCTAGGTAATTGAGGGTCGCATATAGTCCGTGCATAGGATATTTAAAAAAAGAGAAGAAAAAGAATTACCCAAAATGGAAGAAGACCTCTGAATTTAATTTTTTAGGGAACAAAATAACTTTACTTTCAGGTCAAAATTTTCTCAATAACGTGAAAGGTCTTCTCCCATTAGAGAATAGCTGATAAAAACACGACTTAAAATTTTTCATTTACAGACAATAGTTATTATCCTGAATTGAATGGTGAATTCCGTTATTTTCTAACTCTTATAATTTCTTGGATTAAAAAGGGATACCAAGCCGTTGAAACTGATTATGTCCTAACGAGATAAATCGTTCAACTCAAACTTTTTCATTCGATAGCAGGACAAAGGACAAATTATTTTCCGAAGTCTCGGGTGGAAGACGAAAACGGGACTGAGTGGGATAACTCTTGCTCTGTTGTCTTATCTTAAGTTGTATTTTCAGGGTGAAATTTTGTCTGGCACAATATGCATTTTCAAATCCTTGTTGGGCAAAGGTCCCACTACAGTATGCACTGTTGATGGTTAGGGGGGTGGTGTGGGAGGAGGCTCATATTTAAGGATAACCCAGAAAAATACATTAAGAATAGATAGACGACTTCGGAAAACCTGTTTGTTCCAAATGAAAGCCGAGAGCGACGTTAAAACCTCGGAAATATTCCTACAATTTGCCAGGGTCTTCTTTCCCACTAAACCAGTTCTTTACACAAATGTGTTAATATATTATAGAGATTGATCATACTCACAATAATAAATTAGTTGATCTTAAGCGTAAAAAGTGGAGGGAAAGGCTTAGTAGGACCTCAGCCTCCCTCATGTGCAGAATAATTTCTGTTTGTAGTAAGTTTTGACTCCCCCCCTCCCTCACCCGAAATGTTTGTCTGACTCGTAAAAACGTAACAAAAATGAATATAAACAAACTTGTGATGCGTTTTCTAGTCTCTTTTGGTCCCCCTCCCCTTCCGAAAAAAATCCTGGATACGGCCCTGCAGAGTAGATAAAAAAAAAACAACAAAAAAAAAAAAACTAAAATAAAAAACAAAATGAGTGTCAATTCTTCTTTGAAACAAAATTTATTCAATCCTTATTCAGGTTAAAATCTTTCGTTCAAATTACTAAAACTGAAATAAATAAAAACTCAAACTTATTCCCGGAAGAGAAGCATTCGATTTGCCACGCTGGATCCAACAAGTTTAGCATATTCTTTGACTTCAGATTCATCATTTGCATCAACACATACGCTTCAGTACTCGGCATAATTCATCATGGTTCTTTCATGCAGCACCAAGACCTAGAAAAGGAAGAAAAATCAATAAAGTTCTAAGGGGAACTGATGCGAATCTTTACAAACAGTAAATGACAGAATTCCATGATGAAGGAACACTCAGTTTAAGTGTCAGTTATTGTTTGTTTCCTACCACCTAATATCTTGTTCACAGACAGAATATGAAATAAACTCGAAAAACTTAATATTTGACTCAACATTATGTCAGTAGAATAACAAATAGATTTGGATTTAATTAAGTAAAATATCTTGATGGAAAAGCTATGAAATGAATTTAACCCTTACTTAATCAAATTAATTGCATCTTCTCCTTCCTAATAGAACCCAAGTAGTTAAATACCTAACTGTATAGTCTTATCCCCTTCCGACTTCTAATATTCTGCCCCAGGAAGAACTGTTGGCCCAATTTTATTTCTTTGCAATAATCAATAGCCTTGGTGTGGATTTCTTGAATATAAACAAATTTGTTGATGATCTAGGGTGTTACTGTCTCTAGCGATTTAAAATAGGATTACCATATTAACTATATTTTAAAACGCAAAAATACCAGACTTCCTTCCTTAAGCCCCTTCAAAAATTAAGATGTCCTAGATCGAACTGTTTGACAGTTTTAAAGCATTTCACAAATACTACTTTTCTTAGTCCCCAGAAAAATTCTCATTTCGCTGATTAGTCCATCCCCCCCCCTCCATAGGACCGTGCCTCACTCCTTATGCTTCAAAAACGGTTTTTCCTCAATAATAATTTCCACGGTAAAACATCCAAGAAATTTCCCCAACAAAGTTAATACGTTATATAAGTCAATATGCTCCACCTCTTTCCTTACCGCTTACACTTTTTACCAGCAATTTTGTAAATTTATTTTCCTGATTTTGAACATTCTGCTTGTATAGAGTTTTTTCTTTCACTAAATTGCTTAAAAATTTTTGTCTCCCTTCGTTACCATAAACAAATTTAATAAACCATCCCCATTGATTCCCTCTTCCTTGTTATTTACATTTCCTTAGTTTACTCCTCTTTGTATTTTTATTAACTGGTTTATTTTTTTTTTATAAATTATGTTTGTTTTATTTGTTTTGAATCTTTTTGACATATTGATTTAAGAATCTATTTTTTTCTAATGAGCCTTATCATATTTGTTTATTTTTTATATTTATGTTTGTTTTAAAGTTTGAATCAGAAGTGTGGATTTGTCCCATCTGGGCTTGTAATAGCCAATTTGCGATCCTCACACTGTGTCTTTGGGGGTCATAATATGATCCGAATATTGTACGGACTCCCTCAATTCTTTTCGTGAGGACATCTACCATAAATGTTGTTCAATCTCAATTAAACTTCATGATACGTAAGAATGATACGTAACAGCTATCTAAATTCTGAGGTGGCAAACATCTAAGTTCTGATCGTAAGGGTATCTAACAAAAATAGTAGCACTAAACCACAATTAATCAGAAGTAACAGATAATATCCTAGTTATGTCGTTTCAGACACTGGTTTGGATTCGGTAAATGGGAAGAAGATCTAAATTTTCGTGATAAGTGCTTATACTACATGCAAACGTCAGATATCCACCAAACTTGATGGGAAGTGTTACCTAAGCTCATTGGTGTGCCTTGTTATTGCCGCAAACCACTCCTTTGTAGAGGAAGAGGTGGGGGGGGGTGGATTGGAGGATCAAAGTATCCTATCGCCTTAGGTAGGCTATCTTCAGACCTCATTCAACAGAAAATCTTCAACAGCTACAGCTATAATCTTGTGCGACTATCCCGGATGAAACTATGTCGTTTTGCTTACGTGTCGATAATATAAATGAAGTGACAAAAAATAACAAAACACAAATCAATTGGAAGATTTATCTATCTGTTCTCCACCACCTTGGTGAGATCGGGTGCAACTTCCCATAAAGTGCGGCAAAAGTCATTTTGTGGGTAAATTCATTATTGTACTACATTAAAAATAATAATAATAATAATTATGGGTTCCAGTCACTTTGCGAAGTTTTCGCTCCATGCTCCTCGTCTACAGTTTTAACTTTTGCGTACGCACTCCCAGCTTAACTGATAAAAGGCTGAGATTAACTTGATAACAGGTCCCAACGAGCAGTCCCTTGGGTCCTTAGGCTGAAGTAGCAGATGGTATATACATATATATATATATATATATATATATATATATATATATATATATATATATATATATATATATATATATATATATATATATATATATATATATAAATACAGGTCAGTCATTTACTAAAAAGAATTCTGTTTTTTTTTCTTTTCTTTTTTTAAAGCACATCACGGATCAGAACAACCAGATTTGTTTCCTTAATTGTTTTGTTTTAATTAAGGTTCTCTTCTGATCAGAAAATGTCAGTGACATGTCTACATGGCCTAGAATATAAGAGCAGGTTAGCATTATAAAACTCAAATTTTTATAACTAAGAATCGGTATATCCATAGTTTTCTTCCTGAATTGGCTCTGCTCATTAGAATCACCTTACTCCAGTCTTCTTAGCCTGAAAGCTTCATGTCGATAAGAGAAAATTTTTTTTAATCAATTTTGGGTTTTACGAATCAACACAATCCATTTTTACGAGGTCTTTCCCCTTTGAACTTCGTTTAGCCCAGTACACATGGCCAGAAGGTTGCTAGCTGATCGACGACAAAACTAATTCGGGTCTACTTTGGGCATCAAAAATCAACGCAAACATTTTCTTTTTTCATGAATTCTTGTCTACATCGCATTGATGGCTGCTCCTTGACTCTGTCTACACACCCTAGAATTCTAAGCTAATCTGATTTAACTAAACTTATTGGCCCTGTTTCAACGGTCACATTTCAATAAAACCAATATTCAAAATATTTTGTTTTCATTGAGGTGTACATCTTAAATTAACTTACAAGCATTTCAGGGACGAAAAGAATTACAATCTCATTTTTGGGCGTTATAAACCGACAGCCAAAATTAGTTTCAAACCTGGTTTCTGCACAGGGATTCACTTGGTCTATAAATTCATGAATGCCATTTTCAAGACGATTAGAAAGAGTAAATTTTATGTGTTGGTAAATCGAAAACAAATTTCTTTCACCCATCCCCTGATTTCACCGCAAATTTTTAATTTGCGGTGAAAGCCTCTTGTCCCACCCTTCCTCCGACATTACCTAAAAGTTTTGAAGCCATCCCCAAGCAGTTCAAAACATATTTCAGATATGCAGTTTCAATTGTTAGAATGTATGTAGTTTCTTTGGTTTTATCTCTACCATCTCCCCCATGTCATGATTTTAGGTTGACTTGACCCGACAAACCCTGAAAGCTTTACATCGATCTCCCAAGTCACTTCTCGATAAAGTAGAGGGAATTTGAAAACTCAGATGCACATGACGTGTTTCGATTTACTCAGTCAACCTTGACGTTTCTGGTTAGTCATTCCACTTAGTAGATTTAAATATTTGGAATTTCCATTAAAAATCGGTTTTTTGGAGTGCATAGTATTATAAAATCCCACTTTTTAAAATTCTGGTAACTACTAGGATAAGTCCTCTTCACTGGAGTTCGTTGCCATGAAATGTTTTATAAATAAGTCCATATCATGTAACTTCGTGTTTTCTAACCAGGTACCTCGGCCGGTGGGGAGGGGTGCAATTATCCTACAAAATATTTTTATTTAATGAAAAATATCGACAAAAATAAGTTGTCCCATTTATATTTTGAAGAATAAATTACCCCCCCCCCCGAATACCTTCTGAATTTGAACTGAAGCTGAATTTGAATTGAAATTAAGCAAGGATCCTAAATACATACCTCATTCAAATCCACATTTTCTTCTTCATCCACTACGTTGAGATCAGGATTTAACCTTGCATATTTTGTCTTGTCCAAAATCGGCACACATTTTTCAATTGGCAGCCATGTTTTGGTTTCTGGGCACAACAAAAAAGATGGGCTATACTGTCCCTTATATCGCATCTTCGGACAGTTGTGGATGTAAAACCCTAAGTAATACCACTTGATATCTGGTAATACATTAGAAAGATTCTGAGTGAAAGCCAATTCGCTACAATAATAAATAATTAATATCTAAAAGAACTTCCAAACACAGATTCGATTACCAAAATGATATAATTATGATAATACATCCAAATTTTAAACATTATATTTTTCATATTAATGGGCAGTGCACATAGAGATTGCGATTCTCAAGGAGTTGGCGTTACAAAGAAAGGGGGAAGTCAGGCTATGCTGCTTATTTAGCAGCATAAGAATTTTTGTCCCAGGTTGGATATCGGTAGAACTGGCTAAAGTCGTAATTACTAAATGTGTAATTGCAAAGATACTAACATTTAGATTTCCATAAATGTATTTAGTCAGAAACTATGCTGTAGAGCCACTTTTATAGTTGCTTCAAATATGTCACATCTATTTTCTCTTATTGCAGAAGAAATTGTGGAACAACAATAAAAATATCTAACTTTGGTAATGAAGCGACACTACCCCTTATAGTTCGCAATAAAAAGTAACAAATTGGACAAACCGTCACTATTCAGGAGTAGAGGATGGACAGTCCCTTCATCAAAATTTTACGTTTTTTATTATTCTTTTCGTATTTTCCCGTGCTCGAACAGTTCACCCAAGTTTACGGCTTAGGCGACTTTGGCCCATATACCCTGGTATTGTTTCTTGATCAAGCATCTGGTTTTATTTCCTTTTTCCTGGGCTTTTCAAACAACACTAACAGTAAGTACATACAATCATCCTTTCGTAAATACGCCTTTAAACCCATAGCATCACAAATATTTAATTTTTCAATTCTCACCATTCCTTGTGAATTTTCTTCTATGCTGGAAATAAGAATAGGGTGATAAAAGTCGCGAATACTGGAAGTTAAAGAAAAAATAAACGAGTCTTTGTACAACATCACGATAACTAAAAACTTCCAAATAATTATTAAAAAATATATTGTACTAAAGACAGTCATATATTTCTTTTAAAAGATTATACAATTTAATTGATGTTATTCGCACAGTTGGGTAGGACCTAATCGGAATTCTAATTCAAAGATCTAATCCGTTTCTATAATGCCAGATCTTGTGTGTCACAAATTAAATAATTAGGTTTGCAGTATTGTATATAAAGCGTAGATTTTGACTTAAATGGATTTAAAGGTAGCAACGAACAGAAGCTTCATTTTAATATTATTACCAGAGTAACCAGAACTCAAATTTGTGGTCTTTGAGCATCCAGCTGGATGCTTTTCTTAAATGCTACACCTTCAAATGTGACATACAAATGTTAAAAAGAAAAAGTGAAAGACGAAGTAAAAGACGCCCCTTATTCGCCCAAAGACATCCGATCAACATTTTCAGATATCATGTTTGACCACAGGCGTCCAAAAAGACTTAGGTTTAGGGGAATGTTGGGGACTTAGGTTTAGGGGAATTTTGAACAAAATCAAAACACGCTATGTGCATTTAGGCTGCCGAAAGGGTGCATCAGAAATATCTCGAAAACGGCTCAGAGCATTAAGTTGGGACTTTCAGCCCAGGTTGAGGGGATTGTTCAACTAACCAAAAGTCCCTATGTGCGTACTACTACTACTACTATTACTACTACTACTACTACTGCGGCTAACGGTATTAAGGTGGAACTTTTGGGGAAGGTTCAGGGAGAGTTCGAACTAAATAAAACTACACTATGTGGATGTAGGTTGTCAAAAAGGCAAATAAGCAATATCAGTAGGAACAATTAGAATATTAAGTTGAAACTTTTAGATCATGTTGAGGGGGATTTTGAACTAAACAAAAGGCATCATGTGCATGTTAAAACTATTGCTACTACTACAACTGATGCGACAACAACTACTATTGAGGTGAAGGCTATTAAGGTGAAACTTTCAAGGAATGCTTAGAGGGGTATTGAACTAAATCAAGACAACAACTGCATACAGGTTGCCAAAAGAGTGCACAAGCAATTTCCCAGAAACGGCTTAGAGTAATGAGTTGGAATTTAAAGGCATGTTGAGTTAACCAAAAGGCACTAAGTATATACTGCTACTACTGCAGCTATTTCTGCTACTTCTTTTAACTTTCAGAGAATGTCTATGAGGATGTTGAACTAAATAAAAACATACTATGTGCAAGCACGTTGTCAAAATGGTGTATCAGCAATATCTCAGGAATGGCTAACAGTATTCTGTTCAAACTTTCAGGGCATGATGAGGGGAATGTTCAGCTGACCAAAAGGCAGTACGTGCATACTACTACTGTCACTACTACTGCTACTTCTACTACAGTTACGAGTACTATAACTACTAAGGATAAGGCTATTAAGGTAAAATTTTTTGAATTTTGAGCGGGAAGTTGAACAAAATCAGAACACACTATGTGCATGCAGGTTGTCGAAAGGACGAATCAGCAACGTTACAGGAATTTCTTATGTTATTAAGTTGAGGCTTTCAGGGTATGTTGGGTGTGATGTTCAAAAACAAAATGCGCTATGTACAACCTGCTACTAATTCTACAACTGCTACTACTACTAAGGCTAAGGATAATGACGTGAAGCTTTCTGGGAATGTTTAAGGGGACGCTGAACTAAATCAAAACACAACGTGCATGCAGGCTGTCAAACGCCCCCTGTGCCTTCTAAAGACCTGTACATAATTTGCACGTCACTGAAAACAAATACATCGTATTTTTTTTTTTTTTTAATTCAAAATTATTAAGAATTTCAAGAATGAATATTAGTATATTTGTTAAAATGTCAATTTTACATTCAGTCTAACAAGGTAAATTAAAACTAGATCTGAAACAGCTATTCAGTGCTGAGGCAGCATCTTCACTTTCACTTTAACCTTTAAATCCTTAAAAAATTTTATTGATTCTTTTCCCACAGAACTTGGAATAAAACCGTTTCTTGTGTTCAAGTGCCAAATGTTCTATAGAGGCAACCTTTTCGAAATCTAGATTTGCCCTCTTGCTGCTCGCTATTTACAGCCTAAACCCCTTAGACATTGAAGAACAAGGAAGAGTTCAGTTTTTGATTAATTAAAACTATGTCTTTTTTTCCATTTAACAGATACTTTAACAAGATAATAGCTTAAAAGATTTATGATAGAACCTTTTCATTGCATACATATGGATATATACATAAGGGTTTCATTTGAAATTCTGACTTTGCCCCAAGTTCTCCCTGAAGGGAGAATGTTTGCCACCCTTTAAGTCATTGAACTACTTTCTATTTTGAGGCAAATCAAGATAGCATAAATATTTCTACCTACGGTGCTTGCTTTTCATAATATTGATTTGTTATTCTTTATATGGGAAACTCTATATATGTATATGATCCAAAATCTTACCGCAATGAACCATAAGTCCCAAGGGATAAGAATTGATATTCTGTATCATAGTAGAAATAAACACTAGAAACACAATGAGGTAAAATATCGATGACTCCGACCGCAATCAATTTCCCATCTAATCTGTAATGTTGATGGTACGAGCCACACATTCTCAGGGATTCATCACTGCCTTTGACTGGCTAGAAGAATTTAAAAATGAATTTGGTTCAGAAGAATTTAAAAATGAAATAGTTAAAATTGAAGATTTACTGTCATTTACTTTCATATTTGAACTGGAAATTTTATTCTTCAATTAAAATTTGAGCTTTGATACATTCATTTGCTTCACAAATTTGTTCAAAGTCAACATATTTCCAGCGGTCTTACAAACTTTTACAACATTTTTCGGTTCAACATTCTAATACTATCCAGGGATTAGTAAAAAAAGAAGCCCAATCAGCTACAATAAATCAAAAGGGATTATCCGACGTTTTTTGTCAATCTCATACAAATACACACCTGAATAGTAGACTAGCCCGGTCCTATCTGATGATACTTCATTTGTTGTTCAAGATGTTTCAAGATTTCTGCGGTTTTTTAAAATGTTATTTTTCCTTCTTTACTTACAGAAAAACTAAAAAAAAATCTAGATTTTAACACATCGAGTTACTTTGCCGTGCTTTCAAAACCAAGAAAAAATAAGTCCCTCACTGAAAAAAAAAAAACTGTATTGTCGACTCTGAAGAAAATTATACTCAAGTTCTCCCCCTAATATACAATTTGAAATAAACATATATGTAACCACAAAGTAAATTTTTATTGTTGCTATTTTACCACTCACCAAGCTTTATTCCCCGTTTTGGAACAATAAGGAGAATAATTTGAATTATCTCTCAGTTAATTCCATATTTTCACCATATGCAAGAATTCACATTGCTACAGTTATTCCTTTCATGAACTGGAAGACATTTTTAAAACATAAATTATTCTATTTACCACTAAAACAACTCATTGAAGACCAAGTCACTTGATACCAGCAAAACTGTGCACGCTCCACCTACCCCCTTCCAATTCTGTTCGGAGCTTTGCTCTTTAACCCTTCTATAGGTTCTAATTTCCTCTAAATCCGTTCTTTTTTTTGTAAATTATCATCCTTCATCCGTAAAACATAGCATAGCCCTCTCTAACTTTCATTGACAGTATCCCTAGAAAGTGGGATCGAACCACAGTCTCCGTACAGCTTATTGCTTAAAACGAGTACCTAAACCCTTCCTTGAGTGGTTCCGCTGGAAAACGTCAAGGATATCTTCCTCAACTTTTTGAAGCACAATATTTCAAAACCACATACTTGACCAACGTCTCTACTCTGGCTTCAAATGATCGCATCTTATTTTGAAGACGGATCTTTCTATTCTTCCAAACTTTTTTTCAACTTTAGAAAAAACACTCTGTGTTTTGGCTATTCTGCTTTTTACATCTCCCCTGCAATAACAATCTTTATTAATAATGCAACCCAAGTAAGTGAAGCAATCCACTTGATCAATTTTACAGTCATTCTCTATAACAAGGAATATTTAATTAATGATTTCTCATTTGGTTCTCAAAATACAAAAAGGTTTCTAATTAATCTTAGGTATGTAAATTATCTTTTCCTCACTTTAGAAATGGTTCAAAAAAATAACATATTTCGTCAGATCCTCTCCTTTACTCGGAAGACCTGGGAAAACCTCATTTAACCAATTTTCCCATTTCAACAATAATAAATAGAATATATGTCTATGAGTTTTTATGTAAACTGATGAATTGCAAAACAACCCCTCTGATGCACTGCAGCCAAACAGGTAATGCTACTTATTGTGCCAGAACTTATAATATTTATAAAATATTTTTCTGAAGACAAGTTTAAAATTTAATGTTTTTCAAGTACTTTTTTTTTTGTCAATTCAGAATGTTTGCATAATGAAAGTACGTACTACCCCATTAAAAACAATTTAGCTGAGCCAAATTGTAAGATAGAGTTTCACAGTTCAGCTTCCACGAAATTTTCTAAAGAACAATAATCGAAAACAAGGCAAATACCAAACTTTTTACAAGATAATCAAGCAGACCCAACAAAACTTCGGCCTTTCAAAAATGGGCACCAATGGCCTAACATATAGAATTATTCCTTTTCTGTTAGAGTAGTTAAAAAGAGTAATTACTTTTAAAGGAGATTTGACAAGGAACCGTTCAAAATGCTTCATTGTACAATCGCTTGGTTTGTCTCCATGTACAGCCATCTGGTACTTTGCATATAGTGAATGCGACTCAGGTAGCGTTTCCTGAAACTCCATAGATGCTGGGGAACTCCGGACAAGAGAAATCTACAAAATAATGACTAGCAATAAACTACCTGAAACTATATTTCTTCTTTTTCATCAACTTGCTAAACATCTGACACTCTACGAGTTTTCAGTCATTTTCATCTGGCAAAAGATTATTTACGGCAGGATTCTTTAGTCTAAAAAGAGTTAAAGGAGTAATTGCGATAGGTGGTGTTTAATATTGCATTCATTTATCCCTAATTGAAGCATTGCTGACACAAAATTTAAAGTACTTTTTAAACTTCAAAGATAAGCCTGACTAGAAGAATAGATCCAAGCTTGACATCACGTTTGGTAAAGTCTGTGAATGAGTTTCTGTTACTGGATCAAAAAGCTTATATCTATGGGTCACAAGCATGGGTTAGGCTTTTTATGGTTGACCATGCTTCGTGCTTATATTGTTTAGTTACCGAAATTTAACGGCCCTTGCTACTTGATTGGACCAAGAAGTGCCAATCAATGATTAAAAACAAATCTGATAGACTGAACACTGCATACTTGATTCCAATTTTTACAAGCTAAACCAATTACTGAAGCTGAAAAATCTTTTTGTTAGGCTTCTTAAAGTTCAGTTTCTGTAAATGATTCTTGCCTCTGTTCTCCAATAACAATTCCAGTAAAAACTCCTTACAAAGCAAACTATTTAAAAAAGGAGTTCCATCTAAAAAATTTTGACAACATTGTCGTACTGTTTACTATCCATGCACCTAAGTGAAGCTTTATGCCAAAAGGACAACATGAAGTGATTAAAGACAGCAACTTACGATTATTCCAATTAACATAAACTATTAAAATAATATTATTAGTTTCCCATGTGGTGGTTTATTGGAAGTAACTGTGCGTACCGATCGGGGGATTTCAGGTTCAATCCCACAAGCCGCAAGGGAATCTCACATTCTCGGTGTCGCATGTCTTCTAACTGCGTGTGTCTTTGCTCTTCATTTTAATTTTTGACACGTCGCCGGTGTTCTTCTAACTACGTTTGTATTTGATCTTTAATGTCGTTTTTTACTCGCTCACATGCTCGGTGTCAGATGTCTTCTAACCGCATGTGTCTTTACTCTTCATTTTCATTTTTGACACGTTCTAATTGTCGTCATCGCATATCTTCTAACCACCTGTGTCTCACGTGAGACCTTACCAACAGTTTATTGAAAGATTTATTGAGCATCGCAAATCAATAGAAAAAGCCCTACAATTAAGCAAGCCTCATGAAACTTTTGTTTCGGCTCTGGCTAAACATATTTTCTTTCATCCTGAACATTTTGTACAATTTTATGAGGCCACGGTTATTTCTAATGACAGAGGATTTTCTCAGTGGGAGAGGGAATCTATAGAAATTAAAAAACGTATGTTTGCTAATCTTTCAATAAATAGTGACACGGGAAATTTAAATATTGACCCAATTTATGATAGACTTTTGAAAAATGAAACAATATTCAATTAAGGAATTAAAATTTTACCTAATCTCTAGGGGACTAGATTACCTACTAGACCAAAAAGAATTGCTTCAATAATCGCTAACAAGAGGATTATCTTGCAACAGAATAATTAACTTAATTCCAATTTTTATACTTTTTCTTCAGTTGCTTTGGTGTTCTCATCGAAGCAACTCTAATAGTTTCTTTTCCCTACGTGGATCAGTTGCGATAATTGTATTTTATTAATATTGGTGGTGGTTTTATTTGTTTTTAGTTTTCTTTATCCTTGTTTCTCTTGTGCTGAGGACACCTAGTTTGCATAAAGGTGAAATATCCGCATTGTTTTAGTCTTTTCTCTCTAATGGCCAGAGTCACCTTTGTTGTCTTTTCATTGAATTTTACCTCTCTTTGTTGTTTTTTGTCATGGCTGGCCAGTTCGGCTCAAGAATTTTCATATATTTATATTTCATATATTTTTTATATATATATATATATATATATATATATATATATATATATATATATATATATATATATATATTATAGTTGGTATAATACCTTTAGTATATTTACACGTAAAAAATAAATGGGTTTCCAACAAACAGGTTTTCTCTTGAGGTTAGCCAGCAATTACATAGAGTATAAAGTTCCCCTTTCAAAGTATGCAAAGTAAGTACAACTTAAGCAGCATTCCAAATAGCCATTCCATGCTTATTGAAGGTGGATCTTTATAAAGTAACATCTTTGACGTGATTACAATCTTGCCATTCAACCATATACAAAAAATAAAAATCATTGTTTATGCTTTGCTAAGGGGCTGAATGAATAAAAAAAAAAGATAAAGATCCTCAGTGCTGGTGCATAGTGCGTCGAATCGACGTTTCAGCAGCTGGGTCTTTTTTACAAGGACAAGCAGTAAGCTTGTCGCTCAGTCTTGTGGAAGCGGGGATCTAACCCTGGTCCATGGATTTGAAAACAAAACAAAATTATTCGTGTATTTTTCTTTTGTTGAAAAACCAATATTCTCCGAAGAGATATTAAAGCAGCAAGACATTAACTTTGACAACCGTCTTCTCCTGACTATAAAGAAATACTAAACATTCCAACAGGAGACAAGAAAAAAGTTAAAACGAGCTCACCTTCAAAACACGCTTTTTCTGTATCCTTTCTTCGTCTTCGAAGTAATCATGTATTTTCTTCTGAACTTGTTGAACCTTTGGTCTTGGCACAAAATCAACGCCTTTCTTTTTGAAACTTTCAATTTTCTTCGCAATTCTTTTCCGTTTTGCTTTTTTGCTGCATCCAAGTTTTTCAGTAGCCAAGTCAATACTCATTGATGGTCTCTCTGATAATTTTGAAACTGTTTCTCTTGACAAAATTGAATCCTGTTTTTGTTTTTTATAGGCAGTCTCATCGTCTTTTCTTTCCTTCAAATTCTCAAGATCCGAATACTGAAGTCGGGCTTGCTTTGAAACGGTAAAAATATCCTGATCTTCAGGGGTAGGAAAAGAAAATCCTCCAATATTCTTAGGCCGTTCTCCACTAGCAAGGAAATTTCGCATCCTTTTCAATATTTTCTTATGTGATTTTCTTAATTGCATCTCCGTAGATAAACACCTAACACGAAAAAAGCATGCCGTTACTTTTTCACGTTGCAACAAGCCTTCGACTAACCGTAGTTCAATATATAAATAAATGATAAATAAATATTAAAAACGCTTTGTATTGCAGTGAAGTACATTTTCTTTTCTTTTCACTAAATATTAAGCACGTCAAATACTGTACGGTAAAAGCTCTTCGAAATTTTTAAGATACGATATGTATATATGTATATATGTATATATATATATATATATATATATATATATATATATATATATATATATATATATATATATATATATATATATATATATATATATATATATATATATATATATATATATATATAGCACCCTTCTTTTAATTGCCCCACTAAACGTAAAAACCGATCAAGAGGACATAGGAAAAAAAAATAAAAATAATTATTTAGATTTAAATGCATTTTTAATCGATTTAGGTTACATATTTGAGAATAATTGAATGACTAGTTTAATACAATCTTTAAATAATTTATCAAAGAATAATTTAATAAAAGTTTTCTGGATTTCAAAAAATAGTGCAACATGTAACTCAAAAAATAAATTAATTTATGATGCAGTTTGTATTTTAGCTAAATCAAAATTTATCTCAAAATATATTAAATCTGAAAAAATTGTAAATAAGGATAATAGATTATATTTGTCTATTAATTTTTGTTCTAAACAAATAGAAGATATTAATTTGCCAAAGAATCTTAAACCAGCGGAGAGTAAAGAATGCCCTTCCATGCAATTTGGTGTATAATGGTAGTCCAATTTTAACATATAAATTTTCAAAAACAATTGGTCAAATGATTTTTAACTATAATTCAATACTTAAAAAACTGGACGGGGGGAGTAATTGGAAACCGGTTTGTAATTGTGAGCAATTTCTACCGTAACTTGTTCAGTGCCTTGAAATACTCCTCCCTTTGCGATGAAAGTGGTATTAATAAAAACTGTATTAATAGTGCTATTCTTTGTGACTGAGGCTGCTGCTGAAAACTGGATTGATCAATGCAAAAAAGGTACTTTCATTTCTTTTGCTGTTTTGGCGCCATCTGTCATAGCCACACTCGTCACACTAAGAATTTATAAAAATATAGATGACATTCCCTTCGTTCGCAAGCGAACAAGAAGAGGACGCAGAGGTGGCAGAAAGAAATTTAAGATTGACGTGTTAGTCACCTACGGACGATTGGCCAGCCAAAAGCCTAAGCGTGAGAGTTGTTTAGTCTCAATCCCGCGCGTGAGCCTACCGCCCCGGCTGATCCCTGACAACAATGATCCTACCAATGATTTCGGGTCTGATTGTCCTCCAGTATTATCGCCGCAGGTTCTCTCTTGTAAACACCAACTTCCCAACTTCCTTCTGAGCAATGTCCGCTCACTAACGAATAAAGTAGATGAGTTAGATGTCATTCTACGTCAGAATAATATCCATATCGCTGCAATTACCGAATCATGGCAGCTCAATGAAACAAGTAGAAGGATGGCTGGTTACAAGGTTTTCTTGAACACTAGAACAGACAGGATTGGCGGAGGTGTTGCCCTGTATGTACGCGATGATATCCCCTGCAAATATTTAGATAACTTCAATGACCCTAACCATGAAGCGATCTGGGCATTATGCAAGCCAAAAAATTTACCACGAGATGTCTCTTGCATCATTATTGCAAGTATCTACTATCCTGAAAGTGCCAAGAACAGACGGCTGTTGGTATCCTACCTTCAGTCTACGTTAGACACATTACGTCAGCGGTATAGCCGCCCGGGCTTCATATTAGCTGGTGACTTCAACCAAACAAAGAAACAATGGCTTGCTAATACGCTGGGTATGTCACAAGTGGTCAAGATACCCACCCATGTGACCGGGAGTACCCTTGACCTTATTCTTACAAACCTTGCTCCATATTACAAAGACATGTCTTCGAACGGGCCATTGGGCAAATCGGACCATCACACTCTGCTGATGAAGGCAAAAAGTGAAATCAGGAAGCTTAAGAAAATAAAAGTACTCCGGAGACCTATCACGAAGTCTGCTATTAATACGTACGGAATGTGGATCGGTACTCACTGCTTCAGCTAAGTATACAACGAAAGCGATGTCAACAGGAAAGCAGAAATATTTCAGTCCCTACTCTATGAGAAATACTTAGAAGTTTTCCCGGAGAAGCAATTTGTCGTGAGCGAATCTGACAAGCCCTGGATCACTCCAAAAATAAAACAGCTGATTCGCAAAAAAACCACTGTAAGGCAGTCAAGTGGTGACGCAACGTCGTTACGATTATTAAGAAACAAAATCGTTAGCCTTTGTCGCGAGGCAAGAAAGTCCTTCGGAAAATCCCTTTTGGACACTGAAATAAAAAAGGATCCCCGTAAATGGCACCGTCTAGTGAGGCAGATTGCTGGAAAAACAGTATCATCCAGTATCCGTATTCTGAACGATGATGGGTCACTCGTGAGTGCAAATGACGTCAACAATTACTTTACTGACATTTGTACATCCTTTCCTGCCCCAACTAACACTGAAATAGAGAATCTACTGTCAATATGCCCTGACGAAGGTGAAATCGAAATAGTTGAGTATCAAGTTTTCAATGAGCTGAACAAGTTGTGTCCATCCAGTAGCTCTTTTCCTGAAGAGCTACCTATAAGGTTAATACGAGAGTTCTCTCTTTTCCTTGCCAAGCCACTTGGACACATCATCAGCGAATGTTTCGCCCAGTCAACTTTCCCGTCGTGCTGGAAACGCGCATTTGTGCGTGTTATACCGAAGACTAAAACACCCAAATCTTGCAACGAGTTACGACCGATATTAATCACATCTACCTTTGCAAAAGTCACCGAGTCATTCATCCTGCGTGAATTGCTCAAGCAAACGCGGGAAAACATAGACCGTTACCAGTATGGCGGCCTAAAAGGTTGCAATACCTTGATATACCTCGTGCGCCTAGTTGACATTATCTTTAAGTGGCTTGACAAGGGCAGTACCTTCATTGACCTAGCTCTCGCCGATTTCAGGAAGGCATTTGACCTGATTTGTCATCTTACGGCAGCAAAAAATATGCGAGCAATGGGCGCACAGAAGCGGTCTCTTGCATTAGTGATGAGCTTCCTTCAGGACAGAACGCAGTGTGTATTTCCATTGTTTGAAGGTGACTTGATCTCATACTGGTCTAAACTTACCTGTGGAGCCCCTCAGGGTACAAGACTTGCTGGTTTCATATTTATCTCCCTCATCAACTTCCTCCTTCAGAATTTCGAAGAGCGACTCAAATTCGTCGACGATTTATCATTTGTCCTCAAATACCTCGTGAGAGAAGGTGTAATCGAACGTCAGTTCAGCGAGACCCTTCTGGCATCCTTCTCTGAGGACTGTGAACGTTACAAGTTGACACTGAATGCAGATAAATCAACGATCCTCAGGTTTTGCCCCTTAAAACGTGATCTGGAATTCCCGCAAGTCCCTTTCCCTATTGTTCAATCTGCAAAAATCCTCGGAGTCACATTATCGATGGACTGCACATTCACCGAACACGTGGAGAAGGTTATTAAGGCTGGCAATGCATCACTTCAGACCCTAGTCCTGATGCGCAGGTTTGGCTGCGACACTCAAAGCCTAAAAAATGCCTATATTACGTATGTGAGACCTCTACTCGAATATGCCGTCGCTGTCTGGGGACCTTTTGTCCAGAGCATCCACTACCTTTGCTATGACCTTGAATCTTTGCAGAAACGAGCTGTTAACATAATCGTTGGTAACAGAAGTGACGACTACAACAAACTCTTGCAAGAACTGAACCTTGAATCTCTCAGCGACAGACGATTATCACTGATCATGTCCCTCGGCAAGTCACTGCTATCTTCGCCCCATCACAGACTGATCCTCCCACCTGATGCTCCTGTTAACCAAAGAACCAGATCCCAGTCGAAGCTACAACCCCCTGTCTGCAGGACCAGCCGCTACAAAAACACGTTTGTCCCCTTTTTCGTTGAAGCATACAACAAGACTTAGTGTTATTTGAATTCACGTGTTAGTGTTTTTATAGTGTTCTTTGTATTTTTTTTTTTCTTCTCATATTGTTGTAAAGACGACATAAATTAGCCATGGCTACGCTGTTCGATCTTAATAAACCTATGTCTATGTCTATGTCTATGTCCATTATAAAGCATCGTGATCTTCAAAAGATAATGAAAATGGGGGCTAAATTCCGTCTTTCTTACCACATGAGGCCAGCAGATATTCTTAGGGGATTAAAGAATGATTTAAATTTATTTATTGATAATTGGTGCAAGAAGGAGAAAATTACTAAAGATAGATTTCAGAATTGGATAAATTTGATTTTGACTAGTGTAAGAAATAACATGTATAGAATTAATCCTAAAGATTCTTTGAAAAAATCATTATTTTATAATGCCAATATGAAACGAGCAATTGCTAATTTACAGAATGAATTTATAATTGTACCAGTTGATAAAGCTAGCAATAATTTTGCCATAATTTGTCAGAAACTCTATTGTGATATTTTATCAAGAGAGTTACAAACAACAAATACATACGAAAAGGCCCATATGGAGGAGAATAGTTTAATTGAAAATATAGAAGAAAGAAGTTTGAAAAATTTCAATATCAAAATAAATGATAATGAAAAACAGTTTCCTTTCTTATATTGGACGATAAAATTTCACAAAAATCCACCAAAACCACGTTTTATTGCTGGGGCAGCAAGGTGTCCAACCAGAATTGCGGCTACTGATCTATCTTTAAGTTTATGAGAAATTAAAAATAAATTTAAAGCATATTGCTCTGGAATTAAAAAATTTTCTAACTTTAACCCATATTGGAGTGTTAATAACTCGTTAGAAGTGATAGATTCTTTGGTGAATGTTTCAGCTAAAAGAGTCGATTAATTTGATTTTAATACTTTGTATAAAAATTTGTCACTAAATTTAGTATTCGAAAAATTTAAAGCGGTGATAAAGAAATCTTTTCTTTTGTCTAATATCGGATTTTTGAAAATTGATACTTTTAATAAAAAAGCCCGATGGACGAATTTCTTTAGAAGCACTATTAATTCAAGATGTTATAGCTTGGATATGATATGCGATTTATTGGAATTTGTTCTATTTAATACATTTATAAGATTTAGTGGGAATTTATATAAACAAACTGTAGGTATTCCTATTGGTGGGAATGCAAGTCCATTCATAGCAGACCTGTTTTTAAGTCAATTAGAATATGAATATATGATAAATAAAAATAGCCCAAGCAGCGTAAAATATAACCTTTCAAATAATAAAAGATATCTGGACGATCTCTTGGTAATAAATTGTGCAGAGTTTATTGAGATTTCAAAAAATATTTATCCACAAGAGTTAATTCTTGAGCCTAGCTATGGGATGGGACACTCCGACCATTTCTTAGATTTAAACATTAATATTTCAAATAATAATAAATTAGTTTTTAAATTATATAATAAAACGGATGATTTTAATTTTGAAGTAATTAATTTTCCATATCTTGAAAGTAATATACATTCAAATATTACTTATTCGGCTTATTATTCCCAATTATTTAGGTATGCAAAAATATGCAGTAATTACGCAGATTTTAAAATTAGATGTAAAAAGCTGAGCGAAAAACTTATCTTAAGAGGTTTTTCTGCCAAAAAAATTAGTTGGCAATTCAAAAAATTTAGTTTCATGTATCATGAACTCTGAAGTAAATATACAAAAAATTATAAAGAAATACTGAATGATATTTTAATATAATATCTCGCAGGTTGAGTTTCTAGGGGTTTCAAACAAGCTTGAGGATCTTTAAATTGGTAATTGGTTCCAGATACCAATAAAAGATACATCTGGAAGTGTCTTCGTTTGTTCCGGAATGGTCTCTCAGTGACCTCTGGGATTTGATTGTGGAAGCATTGAAACACTTTTTGTATGTAATTTTTATTAGCTTGACTAGTTTGCAGGTATTTCACAGGTTTGACCTGACATAGGGTTACCATATAGATCTTATGGTAGAGGCGCCACCGTGCTGGGTAAAGAATGTAAAGCCTCGAAACTCGTTAAGGCCAGTGGTATTCTTCTGATGAGCCCTAAATGGAAGGTTTTACTTGGAAATATTTTGCTAGATTTAAGGTGCTTTTGCTGGTAATTTTACATCGACTTACATTTATTGATGACAACTTTGCATGGATTTGGACTTTTCTATTTGGTTGATGGTTTGGGTATACTGTTTGGTCCTAGGTAGTTGGATGGATGTGTAAGGTGAGAGCCTCGTTCAAGTGCACATTTGTCTCAATTGCTGGATTAGGACTACAGTTTTTTTTTTTTTTTTTTTTTTTTTTTTTTTTTTTTTTTGCCAAGTAATTACCTCTTAAACATAATATATATATCCAAAACAGAATAGTTTCATTAAAAAAAAAACACATTTTATGCAGTTTCATGCATAAAATGCATTTAAAATACATTTTATGCATCTGGACCGTGTCCCTTCAAAACCAAATCATAGTTACAGCTGAAGCAGCAACCTAGTAAAGAGCGACCTACGACCCAAATAACCGAAAGCTTAAATGGGGTTTTGACATAGGTGAGCAAAAATCGCGAATTAAAGTGTTTCAGAATTTATAACAGTTATTTATGCTAGTCCTGATAGCATAAGTATTTTGCCAAAAAAAAATCATTATGACCAAATAGGACATTGTATAGGAAGCACTGAAGCACTTTCTTCTGTTTTTTTTTCTCAGGGGTGACTGTACCGAAATACTGGTTCTTGTCAGGAGTGGGCTCTTTTGAAAGGACATCACCATATTTAGCGATTTTTTTTTAATAACAAAGATAATGTTACAACAAAAACAATTTTATACAAAACTGCATCTTTAAATACAAGACGAAATAATATAGTTTTGTTTTGAAAATACGCTTTTCTGAGATAAGATGTCTTATTTGAATGACTCTGTTACCTCACTAGCTAAAATATCGTCATAAATTGGTTTTCTGTGTATTCCCTGTATTATAAAATTACAAAAAAAAAACATAATAAACAGTTGACTTTTATTAATTGACAGGTGCAAAATAATGTTTAAAATTTAAATGATGGAGTGATAGCTCCAGTAATTTTAAAAATATGTTATATCAAATGTTGAAGTCCAAGAAACAAAAACAACGAACGTACACTTTCTTTTGAGAAGTCCAAAATTCTTTATAGCATCGTGTCAGAAAAAATACGATAATAACAAAAAATCTTTTTAATTATATTGACTACATATCCAAAAATTTGTTAATATGCTTCAGTTTTTTAAAATCTCTCCCTGCACTGGTATCCGGCATCATTGCTTTTCCTGAGGCCTAAAAAAATTCAATGATTTAAAGAACAAGATAATTGGAACTTGGAATGTTACGACGTTAAAAAATGACTATCGTATCGATATTTTGACTGACGAATTCAGATGATTCGAACTGGACTTATTAGGATCTTCAGAAACTAATATCCCAGGTGTACGAATAATGAAAATAGATGATATAGAATTTCTTAACTCAAGCAGGAAGGATGGGGTATATAGACAGGGAGTAGGGCTCATGATGAATAAGTAAGCTGGTAAGTCTTGTTTAGGCTGGGAAGGTATTGATAATAGAATACTAATTGCTCGTTTTATGACTAAAAAGTTTAGGGTATCAGTTATAGTAGTATATGCCCCTATAGAACCGACTGACGGAGATACTAGTGACTCAATGAATTTTACTTACAGCTACAAGAACGAATAGACATGGTCCCAGGTAGAAATATGGTATTTATATTTGGGGATTTGAAGGCTCAGGTCGGTAGAAATAGGGATAGATGGTATCCTAGCCTAGGTAAATTTGGAGTAGGAAGAGAAAACAGTAATGGCTAAAAACTTTTGCAATTTTGTACGCATAACAGTCTAGTTATAACAAATACCGTGGTTCGTCATAAAATGACCCAAAAGTTAACATGACATTCACGTGATGGTAAGACAGCAAACCATATCAATTATATTATAGTAAACTGAAGACTGGCAGGATCAATACAAGATACTAGGGTATATAGGAGTGCTGTTATTGATGTTAAAAGTAAAGATCTCCATCTAGTAGTGTATAGGGTTAATTTAAAGCTGAAATTTTGGAAGGGTAACTACTACCACCCGGGAAGTTATGATTTTGGTAGACTCCAAAGGATGAGAATTTGAGAGAAACTTTCCAGGAACAGTTAAATACATAACTTGAGAGTTTAAAATTTGACAATCTGGAAGGTGGTTGGAATAATTTAAAAAAAACAATTTGTGAAGTTGCTGATGGTGTCTTAGGGAAGAAAGTTAGGACTACAGCTAGGAATATTAGAGAAAAGGCTTTATGTTTAATAGAGAGGAGAAGGAGCTTGTATAAGAATTATCTGAGTGATAGATCATATGAAAAAACAAAAGGAATGTAAAGAAAGTGTGAAGTGGAGGTCATGGATAAAATTGCCGAGGATCTGAAAGATGCAGCTAGACAACATAATAGTAAAATATTGTACCGACAATTTAATAAATTCAGAGGGAGTAGTCAATCCGGACTTGTCCCAAAGATGGGAACAGGGCCACAATTAGTGATAAGGAAAGAGTTAAAGAGAGATGGGCAGAACATTTTGAGAATGTGCTAAATCCTTATATAGTTACTGGAAAATATTAAAAAAGTTTGTGACACTTTGGATACGAAGGAAGATTTGTTTTGCGAGGAAGAATTAGCGACAGTACTAAAAGGATTAAAAAATAGTAAGCCTTTAGGTGCTGATAGTGTGGTAAATGAGTTTCTTAAATATGATGGCTCTAAGGTTAGAAATAAGCTACTGAAGATAATGAATATGATTTTTGAAAAAGGGAAGTACTTAACGATGTTAGGAAACCCTAAATTCAACCACTGAATAAGAAAGGTGATTTGAGTGAGTATGGTAATTATTGAGGCATTAGACTGGTCCCAGTAGTTAGAAAATTACTGAGCAATATTATACACTTTAGACTGAGAGATGCTGTAGACAAAGTTTTAAGAGAAGAACAGGGGGATTTTAGAAAAGGTAGAGGATGTGTCGACTAGATTTTCACTCTTAGGTTAATAATTGAGAAGTGCCTGAGTTGTTAAACGGCTTTGGTCCTCAGTTTTGAAGATTATGAGCAAGCCTTCGATTCTGTTGATAGAAGAGCTTTAGCAAAGGTCTTATCCTTCTATGGTATACCTGACAAATACATTAAAGTCATTATTGCTATGTACGAGAATAACACTGCTGCAGTTAAGGTAGAAATGAGGTTAGCAGCTGGTTTTGTATTAAAACGGGAGTTATGCAGAGTTGTGTTCTATCCCCCTTAAAGCTAGTTTGGAAACCCTTGAGCGAAGGAGGGTTTCGTTGTGCCTCCGTTTTGCAAAAAAAAAAAATAAAAAAAAATGTAATAACAAACCCTCGGACGGCAAGTATTTTCCCAAGCATCACTTCCCATTCAGATTACGGCCGCCGCGAGCTGTTTCTGAGCCCATCCCTATTCTATCCCCCATTCGTTGCGTTACTTCCAGATACGAAAGAATTTTTGTCCCCTTCATTACAGAAAAAATGAATAAAATATCCCACTAGTTTCTCTTTTTTTCTATCTCTTTTTTTTATTAGCTGTTGGTGCTGCCCGGGTTCTAGCACTCATTTGCTTGTCCCCCCTCTCTTTTTTTTAGTTCCCCCTGTAATTTTTATATATTTTATATTTCGTTCTCTTTTTCAGGGGGGTTACTTATTTATTTTTGTCCCCCCCCTTCTTTCTTGACCAGTTTTTATCTTTTTAACTCTTTTATTGACTTAGTGCAGTTGAATTATTGACACTTTTTTAGTGTCCCTTTTAATTCATATGTATTTATGCCTCGTTCTTTTATTGTGTTTATTCGCTTATTCCCCCCTCTTTTTTATGCCCCTTTAATTCTTTTTCTGATTTGTATTTGTGTAAGTTTAGTTTGACCAGTTTTTACCTTTTTAATTGACTTTTTACAGTTTTAATTATTGACTTTTAAATGATTGTTCATTATGATTTTTTATTTCGTTGTTGTTTTTTGCATTTTTGCCAGTTTTAGTGCAACCATTTATATTGTCGACTCCGAAGTCCGAATTCGGCCCTTTGTGGGCTTGTGATAGTGATCTTTTTGAAATAAATATCCTATCTTATATGGATCATTTCGATAGACTTTGTCTTAAGGAGCACGGGAAAGGCAATGGGGAACCACGGAAATGCGGAGGAAAAACTCTCCTGGACTTATATTATGCTGGTGATTCAAGTATCCTAGATGAAAGTGTGAGAAAAATGAACGAACTTTTAGAAGTTTTGCGAGTTCAGGGTGCTAGAATAGGTTTGAAGTCACTAAGGCTAGGAATAAGTGAAGATGAGAAGGTGACGTTGGGTAAGGTAAAGAATGATAAAGGTGGGCAGTTTTACTTACCTTGGTAGTATTATTAGCAAAGACAGTGGGAGCAGTGAAGATATTAAAAGTAGAATAGTCAAGGCTCAGGGTGTTTTTTCACGGTTAGAAAAAGCTTGGAAGAATAGGAAGATAAGTCTGCAAACCCAAGATTAGAATATTAGAAGATACAGTGATGACAGTGGTCAAATATGGCTCTGAACCATGGTCGTTCCGAAAAGCGGATGAAGGTTTGTTAGATGTTTTCCAGAGACATTGCCTGGGGGTTGCTTTGGGTACCCAACTGACTGACCGTATAACGAGCAGAAAGTTGCACGAAAAATGTGGTTCAATCCCACTTTCTAGGGCTATAATGAAAGAAAGTTTGAGATGGCTAGGGAACCTTCCGCGGATGAAAGACAACAGATTGCCGAAGATAGTCCTTTTCGGCCAACCGTCTAGAGCTAAACCGAAAGCAGGTCGTCCTCGTCTGGGGTGGGAGGACGTCATAAAGAAAGATTTAAAGGAAATAGAAACTTCCTAGGAGGGTGTACAAAGGGAGGCTTTGAATAGATTGGGATGGAGGAGCGTGCGTAGCTGTGTTGGCCTCAGGCGAGTTGGTGCTGCGGTGAGTTGTTGTTAGCAGTAGTAGTATATATATTTCATACAAGACAATATTTCATACATATTTGAACTTTTTTTCTGCGTAACTACTCAAGGATACCAAGGTTAATATACCCCTTGAACTCTTTATGTGACGAAATTACAGATTTTTTCAAGGAAAAATCAAAAAAGGTGCAAAGCAAAAAAAATATATTTAATGTCTCTTCACCTAATTTAGACAAAGATACTTTTGTACGGCATTTTGTGTCAATTTTTGAAACCTAAGAACTAACAAGAACTAATTTTTAAAACAAGAATTTTCTGGTGGAAATAAATAGCGAAGCTGATGCTTAAAATAAACAGAAATCATTACTTCGCAGTTTGTATGAAGCATATCTGCAGCACTGATTCAAATGGACTGACTTTTGATATTTCCCTATATTTGTAGAATTTTGTAAAACTAACGCTTTACTGAAAACTGAGATTACTTGGCTTTTTTAGACCTTGAGGCTACTTAAGGACTTTTCTACTTAGAGGCTACTTAATACTGTTTTATCACGTCTGTTATTATGTTTTTACATAGTAAAAGTTACATAGTAAAAATAGCCAAATTAAAGTTTACAAAATCACGCCAAACTATCCCTTGAATATTTATATGGTTCTATAGACAAGCACTAAATATATTTCTCAGGTATTTTCTGAAGTGGTTGAAATATTGGTCAACAGCTCTGTAGGAATCTCTTTCGCAGTGTTTGCCTGGGAATTAAGGAAATGCCCGTTCACTAAACAGTCTGTTTTATCTTGGAATTCAATTTTGATGGTAAGATAACGCGAAAGCCCCTCCACACTAATCCAAATAAAATGAAGAAGTACATTTCCCTGATAAGCTAAGTTTGCTTTAGCACAGCTCGTCTGGCTGTCTGGCAGTTCTTTAGGGCCTTTGTGTGACTCCTGGCACAATGCTATGAAGATACTCATTTACTATGATCCTTTTTAGGGATCATGTCTGTCACGTAGGTGCTGTTTAAGTTGCTTTATCTTCTCTTTTGGTTTTCTTGATACGGCCCTGGCACAATGCTATGAAGATACTCATTTACTATGATCCTTTTTAGGGATCATGTCTGTCACGTAGGTGCTGTTTAAGTTGCTTTATCTTCTCTTTTGGTTTTCTTGATACGGCCCTGGCACAATGCTATGAAGATACTCATTTACTATGATCCTTTTTAGGGATCATGTCTGTCACGTAGGTGCTGTTTAAGTTGCTTTATCTTCTCTTTTGGTTTTCTTGATACGGCCCTGGCACAATGCTATGAAGATACTCATTTACTATGATCCTTTTTAGGGATCATGTCTGTCACGTAGGTGCTGTTTAAGTTGCTTTATCTTCTCTTTTGGTTTTCTTGATACTGTTGTCAATGATTCTGGATCGAAATCAGCTCTGTCTCTTGATGCAGGATGAACTTTTTTCTTTAACCAGTTCAGTCCAAACCCAAACAATAGCAACAAGTCACAGAAATTGCTCTGTGTATGGGAAGCAAAATATGCATGTATTGCTCATTAAGCCCTCTTGTAATTTTTTTTTGCGGCTGTGTATTACACATCGTGAATCTGGAAAGCTTACAGTTAAACAGATTCCAAAGTAACGTTTGGATTTCAGATGCAAGGTAAGGTGAAGAATATCTGGTCCTGCTGCAAGAAGGTGTATACTGCAGCCTATTTTCCCTCTCACCTCTTAAGAGCATATCGCTTTTGATTCTCAATGTAATATTCAGTGGGAAAAAAGTCATCAAGAATTCTCAAACTAATTCATTTTAAAGCAATTGAGCCTAGACTGGTAATGTGAATTTCCAAGAAAATAAGAAGAAAATATTGCAGTAGGCCCCTGATCTCATACGACAGCCATAGCCACATCAATCTTGGTATTTATTAATATTTATCTACTGCTAGATTGAGCATGGACAATCAAAACGATGCTTTTAATTTTTAAACCAGTTTTGATGATAGCAGATAGACGATTTATTCAAGCTATTGAAAAAAAATTAACCAAGAAAAAATAAAACCTTTGTTCACAAACTATTATTCACTGATTTTGCATACCATTAAATATAAGGATGGATGATTATAAAAGAATGTCAGATCATTCTTTACCTGATGGTGTATTGAGGGCAGCAAGTGACATCCATAACTGGTTTGTAACAATATTGACCACTTCTTCTCCATCCTCTGTCAATCAGATCTTGATAATCGTGTACAGTAAGTGCGTGAGCCCAGAAACCTGAAATATCAATACACAAAGTGAAAAGTTTGTCGATTTCTGCAAAAATTGATCATCGATTATACTTAAAAGAATATCCTAACTGGCAGTTGTTTTTGAAGTAGGTCCAGCAATCATTGTTTAGGAGCAGGTTTTCTGTCGCTTGAGCCCTTGAGCATATGTTCCTGCAGAATAAATTGCAAGTACAAGGGTAGTTTCCTTGAGAAAAAAAGAGACGTCATTGCGAGGTCACTATGAAGCAATAAACCAATGCGAGGAGAGTAACTAACGAGCCATAAAAAGTTATTGCAAAAAAGAGCATAGAGAGTCAGAATGAGCAGGAAAAGGCAATATCAAAATTATTTTTAATACTTTTGTGTTCGATATACGTTAGTTATCTTTATTGTGTACACTTAAGCGAAGTTTAACATTGCCATTTATCTTATCATTATTTCTTTTTATTATTATTACTTATCCAATCTATCAGAATCGACAGACAACATTGCTTTTTTTGTGTAGTCACCCGATCAAAATTTTGAGATAGCCAGTTATTAGAAGACTTATCTCAGCTCCTTTAAATCAGGGACATACGCAGGGGGGGGCCGCCGGGCCCGGCCCCCCCCCGAAATCTCCCGATTTTTTTCATTTTCCCATAATTTTCTGATTTTTATCAAAGAATAAAGGGTTTGAAGGATTTGCCCCCCCCCCGAAACAAATTCCTGCGTACGTGCCTGCTTTAAATCCAAATTGAGGTGTAATCAAGATAAAAATGTTTTGTTTTTTTGTTTACAAGCAACATTTGGTTGTCTGGGAACTAACTTCATCACTGCTCCATGTACACATGGTGGCCAATGCTATATTTTTACTGAACACGTTCTTTATTAAGTGCCCCCTACTGGGGGCACTTCATTAGCAGTTTTCGTCGTTCAGTTTCATATGGCACATTACTTAGTTGCAGCGAAAAAATAACAATTAATACTGCCGTTTCTAAGCCATAAGAATAACCCCCATTTTCATTCTAATATGGTAAAATACATTTCTATCTTTTTTAACATAACATCATCAGTCAACTCCTTGTACCAGTTCCTTCTCGCTATGTTGCAAATACTGGATCATTAAATTCACTTTATTGATATTTTGTTTCATTTGTGCAATAAAGACAAAAAAAATGACCACAACAATGACTGTAATGAACAGTTTAGTGTTCATTACAGTGTAATGAACACTAAAGAAGTAAAACACATTATACAAACAAAACAAGATTATTGTACAGATGTAATGCAAGACAATAACCACAATCTAGTAATTCGTACCTGTACACTGGGGGATAATGATGATTCCATTCTATTAGATTGGTTTAAATGATCCTTCTAGAAAGTCTGAAAATTGTGGCATATACACATGCAACAACTACCAGAAAACACAAACAAAGACTAACCCAAATAAATATTAGAAATTACCTCTCTGAGTTGAATTTTTTTTTTACAAAACTGCAAACTTACTGTTGCTCTAAATAATCATATTAGACATAAAAATTGAACAATTGACCAGCAATGCAAATTTGAGGAGGCCTTTGACTCACCTAGATAAATTCTTACATATGTGTCTGATATATCACAAATAAAATACATAGGCCTACTTAATAACAACAACATTGACAAAACTTGTTGCAACAAATTATTTTTGAGCTACAAATACTATCAGAAAAGAGGAAAAATACGATTTATCTTCCTATGATCCATAATTTGAGATAAAAGAGCTTCCGAATTCTGATGACTTTCTATTCATCAATATTCAATTTTTTCACCAAATGTAATTCAGCATAATCAAGTACAATAAAGAATTTCAAACTACACATGACTCATTTCTCATGCACACAGATAGTTCAGCATCCTAGGAAGCTGGGTCTCTCCTGAAATATTCAGAGGTTAATTTCTTATATCAACATAATTTTGGCTTATTAACACTTAAAATAAAAGTATTTAAATAAATTTAAAGTTTTTTAGTAAAGAGTAAACGATGCTCTGGTTTCTAGAAGGTTTGGGGCATTAGCCCAATTCTTGTTTGTGGTACTTTCTGTTAGTTTAAATTTTGAATCAATTGAAAAAACAGAGTTTTTCTAATGAAAGTAAAGAGCAAAGTTGAAACTAAAACAAACAAAAATTACTGTTTTATGGTTTATTTTTGAAAATCCTTAAGTGTCCTGCAGATAATAAAAAAGTAGACTATTTCACAGAGCTCTCAATAGTCTTTATTGGTCAATGATCATGAATGCAATAACTTTTATGACACGATTTTAACTCTCCAAAAACAAGCCAAGAAAGATTAGTTTTAAGTAAGCACTTGTTTTCCAGAATTCTACAAATATAGGGAAATATTACGATCCAATTTTTGGAAACAAAATTTCAAAAATATACTGCACTGATGGCAAACAGTACCATAATTCTTATTTGTTTTAAGTTTCTACTTTGCTCTTTACTATCATCACAAAAACTTCGTTTTTCGGAATTACTTTTTGTATGTTTTAAAGGTTTAAAAAAAATTGACAATAAACCTTACAAAAAGATTTTCTTCAAACCAAGGTAAATAAACTAATGAAGTTAACATATATGTTTGGTAAAATAGGGCATTAATATAGGTTTGCCTTGGTATCTCTTAAACTTTGCTTTTAAAAAGCTGACATCTGTCACAAAAATAGTCCATGAGGCATTTATCCTTGGCATCACTGAGGAACAGCAAATAGAAAACACAATTATCAGTCAAATTATCAAAAGAATTTAAGCTGTGTTGTGTTTTCATTACTTTTACTTCATTGGCTTTAAAATCTAAGAGAACTGATCATTGCAAATGAATTGGTGCCTGAAAGAAAATTCCTATTTCAAAGCATTTGTTCTTTCTCTGATTCAAACTTCTATTGTTATTGCCAAAGGGCAGATCCATTACCACTACCCTGAAGGGTCCTGTCACTAAGAGTCTCTAATAAAAAAGCCAAACTCACCAATCCAATGAATTTTGGGAAGATTCGAGTCACTCAAGAGGGCAAGATCAAAATTTGCAAAATCAGACGTCACCGTAGATAGCATAGCAGCCAAAGAAGATTCAGAGTCTAAAACACTGGGAGTACTGGGACTTCTATATAAACACCCAAAACTATTGATGAACTTAGGTTATTCATTTTTATCCAAACAGCCCAATCCACTCAATAGTCAAGAGTTAAGATGAGTGACACAAACCTTTAATATTTCTTTTAAATATAAGCACAGTTATCTACAGCACAGTAGGAAATTCGGGTTCAAAAGAGTTGGCAAGTAGTGATTTCAATTACATCTGGTGATAAAACTGTCAAGGTATTTTTTGTGCAACCTCTGTAATTGCAGCAACATTACTTTTCCCTTAATAAGATAAATGTAAAGTTCAGGAAGTTTCCTTGGAAGGATATCGACTATGGAACTAAAGAACTTAATTTTTTACAAAGTAGCCAAACAAGGGGTAGTAGGTCAAGAGTAAGCAGGAACTGACAATATGTCTATGTTTTCAGCTATAGCACTATGAAACACCAGGAGGTAAACTCTACGCAAACAAGTTAATGCAGAGGAAACAATTGAGATAGAAGCAAAAGAAAGTCAGTATTAGAAGAAGAAACACTATTACCAGCACTAATAGGCAACTGAGAGGCATGAAAAAGTGGTGCCAGTCTGTATTCACTAGTAGTGTGCCACAATCACTTATAGAAACTATATGTGAATCTCTAGTAACAAGATCAGATTTACTGGTTCCAGTCTGTCTTTGGATCCCACCAACTAGTTTCCTGTATTTCTGGCAACCATCCGTCGAAAAATATGGGTGAAACTGGATGTTGGAATGTAGCTCAAATGACTTCTGGAGACTTTCTTTCTATTTCAAAGCTTGAAACAGTGGAATTTACGAGTAATGGTCTGTTAGGAGCAGAAGAACTTATACTAGTGGGGAGTTGTTTTACCTTAGTTAGTAGTGCAACATCAATACTGTAATTAGGTTTGGGATGGTTCATGATGAAAATAATAACAACTGCTAGAAGTTTCATAATAAAAGTGTGTTTCTAGAGGCTTTAGAATAGCATTCTAAGTTAAAACAAAGCCAATCAGATGCAATCTAACTTTAATGAGACAGCTTGGTGAATTCTTCATTTTCATGATTCAGCAGTTTTTTTTTCAAAAAACTCAACTTCAAGTCCACTTCATGCTCTTACTGAATATGATTTCCACTACTCCAACAACTATACCCCAGCCCCTCTCCCTCTCATTGGGGAACATATATCCTGATGCCATCTTTTATCAGAATTTTTTTTTCATCTTTAACTTACATCCCAAAAAAGATTCAGAGTCCGAAAAATTGGTATTCTGAGGTTAAAAATCTGTGTACCAGGAGACCTGACCAGCTTAATTTGAGCCTACCTGAACCACCTGAAGTTACTACCAATAACTTCAATAGATTCTTTCCTTCCATTGTCTAAAGTCTTCAGGTATAATCTTATCAATTACTAGGTGTTACCATTACCCCTTTATTTTCCTGTGTGTATTTTCCAATTGGAGATTGAAAGGATAATTAGAAAGTTAAAAAAAAAAAAAGCAAGTGTCTACCCATTTCCCCTTAGTAGTGTTTTAGAACTATCCTTTCTAATCTCTTGTCTCTCTCTCTCTCAGAAGGGTTACCAAGCCCAGACAATATCCACAAATATGGAAACAGGGTTTCATAGCCTCAGTTTTCCATCTCCCTCACTCCAATATTCTCAAAACTATATGAAAGTTTTGCTGCTGACTAGATGAAGGAAAAAACCTTCCTCTTACAGAGCAGAGACAACAAAGAAACTTCGAATCCACTTCTACTTCCCATTATTTTGTTTACCTTATCAACTCCATTGGCAAAATTCTCGAAAAGCCTAATACCTGGCTCAATTTAATTTCCATTGATCTCTAAAAAGCATTGACTTTATTAATCAAAGTGAATTAGTTCAGAAACTGATCATTGAATTCAATATTGGCTTTTTCCAGGTGAAATTGGTTGCCTCTTTCTTATCAAATAGATCACAAGTAGTTAAACAAAAGAATCATTATTCAAGTCCCCTCCCTATTCACAATGGAGTACCCTAAGGTGCTCTCCAAAGTTCTATTATTTTTTAAAGGACCTCCAGAAAGGGTTTGGTATATTGTAAGAGTGGCAACTATTATATTGAAAAGAACCATGGCTAAATTCTAGGTTAAGGGCTTCTATACTAATAATAATAATAATTTATTTGTGCCCGCTCATACAAAAAAAAAGGAAAGCAGAGGAAGGAAAAGGATAAAATAAAAACAAAAACACTTCAACACCAAAGAATAAACTCAAACAACAACTTCTTCATTCGCACTTGCAGATAAGGTGTAGGGGCAAAAATTCGCACAAAGTTTCCATTGCCCTTTTTTCGGCGTTTCTTTCGGAGGATGGCATAATGTCAGTCGGGTCAACCATATTTTGAGAATGCAGGATGAATGTGTTTCTTTCACGGAGCGGATATCTAGGTAAAAACTTTAGATACTTGCAATAGATTGACCGGGGTTTTAGTCTATCAGTTTGGGTAAACCAATCCCACAATGGCGATACATAGAGCAGGTGAGGGAGAGCAACTACTGCATAAAGCTTTGCAAGAATCTTCCTGTTCAGGCTAAACTTCAAAGAGACAAGTTTGCCATAACTTGATCGAATACTTTTGGATATTTTATGTATTATCAATAAACGTGAACTTCTTATATCTTGACCGTACGTTATTCCCAGATACTTCATAGAGTTTGCCGGAAAAATTTTCGTTCGTCCCACCTTTACATATGTATTTTCACTGCATAGTTGCTTTCTTGCCGAAGAAGTAAATTCCGGAAACTCAGTCATAAGTGCGTTAACTCGTAAACCAATACTTTCCTATCCAGTAATCAGGCTGTCAATATTCTCTTGCAGAAACAAGATTGCAACTTAGCATTAGCAGGTCATCCGTGTACGAAAGCAGGCTAAGGTCGCAGAGATTGATGCTAAACCCTCCAGCAATATTTTTTGTTATTCCAGATGTCAGGGTGTTAAACAGGATAGGGCTTAAAACAGATCCTTGTCGAAGACATCGGAAGAGTCTGATCGATCTACTCAGAAGACCCCGGCCAGTTTAACTTTCACAAAACTCCTCGAATACCAATACGACAGAAGTGCTACAACATGTGCACTAACCCCATATTCAAGTAATTTTAGAAGTACCTGGGACTGCACAACCGAGTCGAAGGCAGCCGAAATATCTACACTGCACATGAAGAGGGAAGACCCCAGTCTATGGGCTTTATCGATGGCTTTCTTTAACTATTGATCTTGGATGGTAGTTGAGTTAGGTAAATGAGTCACCCAGAAGTGGATAAAAAGCCTTGATGGTACCATGTGAAGGTATTTTAAAGAATGGTACCTATATCAACCAGGGGCGTCATTAGCCCTTTACCTTTTGGGAGGGGGCCTCCAAATGTGCAGACGAATTCGGGTAGGCGCCGACGACAACCGATTTTTTGTTGTTTTGTTTTTATGTGTTAAAATAATGCTTATTAGTAACGAAAAATTGTTATATATAGTACAGAAAACCTCAGGTATAAAAGTAAAATCAAGACAAAGAAAATGAAGCTAAACTTTAAGGCTGAACAACTTATTAACTTTCTAATTTTTGACAAGTTGAGGTCAATCTTTTTCAGTTGGTCTTTTCTGACATCATGAGTAAGAGATGGTCAAGACGATTGTTTCCCACAGTTGACTTCAATCCAGGGGTGGATCCAGGATTTTTTTAGGCGGGGGGGGGGCGCAAAATAGGTTGATCCGATAAACTTGCATTGGAAGCAAGTTTAATTAACGCAAACTTACGTTAATTAGGTAAATTAACTACTTGAGACGACGTTAGGGGGGAGCACCCCCCCCACTGGATCCGCCACTGCTTCAATCTGTGTTTGACGATTTTCCTCTTGCTAAATATTCGTTCACCTTTAGCCAATGTCACTGGAATCGTTTTTGCAAAAGTAAATGCTGGTAAATATCAACATCGTATACATGGGGATGACATACCAACTTTAGAATCAGCAACATTTCCTTTGCTATTAGAAGAACAAGATGATAAACTTAGCACCTGTAAGTTCAGCATTATCTCATTTTAAATTAGAAGAATATTCGTTGCATTATTACAGAATTCAGGAACAGTTAGTGAACTTTTTAAGTCAATGGTCTGGTAACTTGATTTGACCTAAAATTTTGAAGAAAATTGTACCACCTTTATTCAACATAGTATTACAAAATTCATGAACAGTTAGTGAACTTTTTAAGTCAATGGACCAGTAGCTTGCTTTGATCCTGAAGTGATTATTCAGTTTAGTATAAATATAGTTTGTTTTAGTTTGTATATGTTAGCAACTCTACTGATGGTGATGACCGACTGTGTCATTGAAATATTTAGAGCCTTTGTTTTATATTTTTTGTTTCACTGTCTAATAAAAAGACCTGTCTCTATTTGGAACTCTTATTTATTTCGTTAAAATTGAATGCTCTATAAACTACACACAATCCTTGTCTGTTTATTTTGGCTACTACCTGACAGATAGCTGGTGACATTCAGCTGTTATTTTTTCTTCTTTTTTTTATCCAATTAGTTACAATTTAGTTACATTCTCTTGATTTTTCAAAGTTCATTTTGAATTTCTTTCGTTGAAATGCAAGAGATGGAATATTTCAGTAGTGTTTTGTCATGGTTTACCATATCACAGTTACATTCTCTTAATTTTTCAAAGTATCAACCAGGGGCGTCACTAGCCCTTTACCTTTTGGGAGGGGGCCTCCAAATGTGCAGACGAATTCGGGTAGGCGCAGACAACAACCAATTTTTTGTTGTTTTGTTTTTATGTGTTAAAATAATGCTTATTAGTAACGGAAAATTGTTATATATAGTACAGAAAACCTCAGGTATAAAAGTAAAATCAAGACAAAGAAAATGAAGCTAAACTTTAAGGCTGAACAACTTTTTAACTTTCTAATTTTTGACAAGTTGAGGTCAATCTTTTTCAGTTGGTCTTTTCTGACATCATGAGTAAGAGATGGTCAAGACGATTGTTTCCCACAGTTGACTTCAATCCAGGGGTGGATCCAGGATTTTTTTTAGGCGGGGGGGGGGGGCAAAATAGGTTTATCCGATAAACTTGCATTGGAAGCAAGTTTAATTAACGCAAACTTACGTTAATTAGGTAAATTAACTACTTTAGACTACGTTAGGGGGGAGCACCCCCCCCCCACTGGATCCGCCACTGCTTCAATCGGGGTTTGACGATTTTCCTCTTGCTAAATATTCGTTCACCTTTAGCCAATGTCACTGGAATCGTTTTTGCAAAAGTAAATGCTGGTAAATATCAACATCGTATACATGGGGATGACATACCAACTTTAGAATCAGCAACATTTCCTTTGCTATTAGAAGAACAAGATGATAAATTTAGCACCTGTAAGTTCAGCATTATCTCATTTTAAATTAGAAGAATATTCGTTGCATTATTACAGAATTCAGGAACAGTTAGTGAACTTTTTAAGTCAATGGTCTGGTAACTTGATTTGACCTAAAATTTTGAAGAAAATTGTACCACCTTTATTCAACATAGTATTACAAAATTCATGAACAGTTAGTGAACTTTTTAAGTCAATGGACCAGTAGCTTGCTTTGACCCTGAAGTGATTATTCAGTTTAGTATAAATATAGTTTGTTTTAGTTTGTATATGTTAGCAACTCTACTGATGGTGATGACCGACTGTGTCATTGAAATATTTAGAGCCTTTGTTTTATATTTTTTGTTTCACTGTCTAATAAAAAGACCTGTCTCTATTTGGAACTCTTATTTATTTCGTTAAAATTGAATGCTCTATAAACTACAAACAATCCTTGTCTGTTTATTTTGGCTACTACCTGACAGATAGCTGGTGACATTCAGCTGTTATTTTTTCTTCTTTTTTTTTATCCAATTAGTTACAATTTAGTTACATTCTCTTGATTTTTCGAAGTTCATTTTGAATTTCTTTCGTTGAAATGCAAGAGTTGGAATATTTCAGTAGTGTTTTGTCATGGTTTACCATATCACAGTTACATTCTCTTAATTTTTCAAAGTATCAACCAGGGGCGTCATTAGCCCTTTACCTTTTGGGAGGGGGCCTCCAAATGTGCAGACGAATTCGGGTAGGCGCCGACGACAACCGATTTTTTTTTCTTTTTTTATGTGTTAAAATAATGCTTATTAGTAACGAAAAATTGTTATATATAGTACAGAAAACCTCAGGTATAAAAGTAAAATCAAGACAAAGAAAATGAAGCTAAACTTTAAGGCTGAACAACTTTTTAACTTTCTAATTTTTTGACAAGTTGAGGTCAATCTTTTTCAGTTGGTCTTTTCTGACATCATGAGTAAGAGATGGTCAAGACGATTGTTTCCCACAGTTGACTTCAATCCAGGGGTGGATCCAGGATTTTTTTAGGCGGGGGGGGGGGCAAAATAGGTTTATCCGATAAACTTGCATTGGAAGCAAGTTTAATTAACTTAAACTTACGTTAATTTGGTAAATTAACTACTTTAGACAACGTTAGGGGGGAGCACCCCCCCCCCACTGGATCCGCCACTGCTTCAATCTGTTTTTGACGATTTTCCTCTTGCTAAATATTCGTTCACCTTTAGCCAATGTCACTGGAATCGTTTTTGCAAAAGTAAATGCTGGTAAATATCAACATCGTATACATGGGGATGACATACCAACTTTAGAATTAGCAACATTTCATTTGCTATTAGAAGAACAAGATGATAAATTTAGCACCTGTAAGTTCAGCATTATCTCATTTTAAATTAGAAGAATATTCGTTGCATTATTACAGAATTCAGGAACAGTTAGTGAACTTTTTAAGTCAATGGTCTGGTAACTTGATTTGACCTAAAATTTTGAAGAGAATTGTACCACCTTTATTCAACATAGTATTACAAAATTCATGAACAGTTAGTGAACTTTTTAAGTCAATGGACCAGTAGCTTGCTTTGACCCTGAAGTGATTATTCAGTTTAGTATAAATATAGTTTGTTTTAGTTTGTATATGTTAGCAACTCTACTGATGGTGATGACCGACTGTGTCATTGAAATATTTAGAGCCTTTGTTTTATATTTTTTGTTTCACTGTCTAATAAAAAGACCTGTCTCTATTTGGAACTCTTATTTATTTCGTTAAAATTGAATGCTCTATAAACTACACACAATCCTTGTCTGTTTATTTTGGCTACTACCTGACAGATAGCTGGTGACATTCAGCTGTTATTTTTTCTTTTTTTTTATTCAATTACCCTTTTCGACATTGTGTCTCGAAAGAAGATTGGCTAGCTCAACGTGATTTTCGTCGTCATGATTCTTCCCACGAAATGCCAGCCCTTGTTTACCTAGAGTGGTGGTAACATCTAGCAACATTTGGACAATGTGACACCCTTTTTCCCTTTCTTTTTCTGACTTTATATGTTTCATTATTTTCTCCTTGTTAAGTAAGCTTGGCAATGATTTATCATTCTCTGTAAAACAAATAAGATCCCCTGCAGAGACTTTGCAGCCATTTAATTGGAAGTGAGTGACAAGCATTTCAGCCTTGGCACCCTTACTTCACATTGTGTGCTAGTTTCTAGTTCCTGTTATAAATGAAGAATCTTTGTTTCTGTATTTGCGTCCGGGTCCAGTTGGAAACAAAAAACAGGCAAAGCAGCAGACTAAATATTTCTTATTACTATGCCCTAGGTGCGGGTACTCATTGTACCACTTTCTAACAAACCACAACTGGTGTTTGGAACTCTGGTATTGGATTTCCTCATTTATTGAAAAATTGATTTTTGGCTGAAATGGTCCCAATTTGATAAACTTATGCTTTTCTGAGGTTAAAAGTTTTTTTCCTCGAGCCCAGGATTGTGCTCGACTTTTATAACTCCAGTTTGCTGTAAACTTTTGGCTTCAGATTCTACTCCTTCCATTCTTGACACTTTCTGATAAATAAATTCCTTTGACTGACTAATAAGCGTAGTTCCATATTCTTTGATTGATCACCCTATGTCTAGCGCTTGTATTACAGTGTATAATTCGACAGTGACGGAATCCAACTTAAATATAAGTGCCAGTTTTTTTTATTTTTTTGCTGCCTTGGAACAGTCAATAATGCAAGAAAGAAGACCAAAGATATTGCTGATTCCTACCGTTTCTTCATGATCAATTTCTGAACAGCAAACTTCTTCCAATATTTTTTTTTCTTTCACCAGGTTCCACAGTGTTGAACCTTGGAGGATAAGTAACTTCGATTTTTTCAGCCGCATCTTCTTCTATTCTGACTCTGATATTTGTCAAGGATGGATTAGGAAGAACTTCTTCAAGAGATGTCTGAAATTTTAGTTCAATTTTACCACAGTTGTTTTTCTGTATTTATTTCATGCATTCGAAAAAATTGAAAAGCTTGAAACAAATTCTTAAGCTTTTATAAGGCGACCTAGCCATAACCTATTAAACTTGAAAGGTAATTTCAAAATCATATTCATTTTTTCTTCTTGTAGGAAATTTGGTGCAATTTAGTTCAGTTCAGTTTACTTTCATTTTATAGCATACCTCAAAAGAAAAGAGAGTAAGAACCTCAGAAGTAGAGAACAAGCTCAAACGTGTAGAGATCTGCTGCATAGTAGTACTGCTATTTTGTATACATAATTATACATAATTCAATATCTCTAAAACTCATGCGGCTCCAAAACTCCATCCTGTAGGAAAGACCACTTACCAGGACTGTCTTCTAACTAACAAAAATCAAAATTAAATTAGGTAAAAATACAAAAAGTTTGCATATTAAAAGGAAATATTCACTGCCCTTCAGGATGACTCATCTTTGTATCATATATAATTAAAAATTAAGGATAGATTCTTGTAAATATCCCTAATCTTATTAGCATTTCTTTGCTTATGAATTACAAATCATTGGGTGTTTCAATCAAATTCTTTAAGTTTACTGCACTTAAACAAACTGATACCCATTGACCAAATTTCCCCTTAAAAGTATGATTCTGCCAAGAATTTGGGAGTCAATCCTATCAAATTGGGTACTTGCAACTAGGACATAGGCTGAACTTTTATGAGAAACATCTTTAGCAGTCTCAGAATACAAGACGTGAGGTGGTTGTGACTGTAAAGCACTTAAACAAGAGGCATCACTGAGGACAGACTCTAAGCTTTCTATTGGCTTAAATCACACTAAGCTATCTTGCTGTTCGCGATAAAGTTCGCTTGTGACAGGGCCTTCTACAGTTTTCTTGGAGCTTTCTGGCCATAACCATTTTGGAATATCAAATAGAGTGGTCTTTTGAACAATCTTTGGCCTACTTTTCACTTCTGTACCGTTTTTCAGTTCCTCACTATCATGCTTTTGAATGCATGTAGGTTGATAATCACAATTAACTGATTATCAAAGGTTAACCATTGTGCCAGATTAAAAAATCTGACACGTTGTTGCTGATTTATTATTTTCTTTGGAAGCTCCTGACTTTCAACAAAGATGAATAGGTCCTGGTAGGGCTCTCTCATGCCCAGGGGAGCTCTTTGGTGAGTCTCTTGCATTTTCCTCAGTGAAACCTAGCTTAGGGCCTAATGTGGTCTGAGACACTCTGACCTCTTCCTATGTCCAACTGCTGCATGATCCTCCACCAAGAAAGAGATATTGAATATCTCCATCACCACTTCATCTTTCTCCAGAAAAGGTACCTGATTACCATATTGTGTCAATAAAAAAAAAATGATGACAATTAGAAAAACATGAGAATTAGAATAAAAAAAAGATGACAATTAGAAAAACAATTTTCCCATTTATAAAAGTGAATTTTGAAATAAATTTCCGCCAAAATAGATCAGTAGATTATTTTTCCCATCTGCACTAGCTGCAAACTAAATTCTGCAAAGATCAAACCAGATCCTTATTTCAGGATATCTGATTACTGCTGTATCAGCAACAAATGCAAAATCCTTTAAATACGTCCTTTGTGGGGTTGACTTAGCCATAGAAGAGACAGAAATTAAATCAGAACTAATTGTTACTTCAGGTGCACTAGTTGAAGTCTCAACAATAACAAGAGGGAGTGTCAGAATAGATGGTAATCTCTACCAAAGTTAATAAATTCTAGTTGCAACAGCCAAAGACTTAAATAAAGAAGTCTCACTATATGGAAAGACCATCTGGTATAGACAAGTCTCACTATATGGAAAGACCATCTGGTATAGGCCCTACAATCCAAAGTCATTACAGTGTAAAATCTGCCTGGCCCATGGACACATGTCAATTTGCCAAAACATCAAGAAAAACTCAAAAAAGAAGCAAATAGGCCAATTGGATGCTGTTTCCCCACTGAAAAACCAACAGTTTGTCAGGTGAAGAGGATTTTCAGTCCCTAGCCCAAGAGGAAATAAACTCAACCAGAATGTCAAACAACTAAAATGGACCAGTTTCTAATAGATATCCTGTAATGGAATATAGCGTCTCTTAGCAACATGAAACTGGAGGAGATGACCACTTTTATTTCAAGACATGAAGTAGATATAATATGCCTACAGGAAACTATACTTCATAATATGAGAAAAATCCAAATAAAAGGCTTTGAGACATACAGGGAAGACAGATCAACTGGGAGAAAATGAGGTGGTGTAGCCCTGATGATAAGAAAACAGATCCCACATTTTATGGTGGCCCTAACGAAATTGAAACAATTGTAGTTGAAATCCTACAACATGATGAAAAACTTCTTGAAGTAGTCTCAATATATAACCCAAATGGAAGAAATAATATATTTGAAGTGATAAAAGAAGTAACCCAGGATCATAAAAAAAAAATAGTTTTGGGAGATTTTAATGCTCTGGAATTTGCCATGCTGGGGTAGCTTTCTTTGTCCTTCTCCTTCTATATGTTATTATATTTTTTGGTTTATCTTCTTTATCTTTATTTTTGGTGTATTTGACTTTAATGTAATAATTGATAGGCTTCTTTTAAAGTTTAGCTCCCTGTTGGCTTTATTTAATTATTTGTGTTTGTTTACATTTGTATGAAATAAAAATCTAATCTATCACTCTATCTATAACAAAGACACACAGTGTTGCTGATGCTAAAGTGAAAACTGCATTTTTTGGCTTAGTGCACTGTACCCTGCATGGAACACCTAATATGAAGATGAAGATATTCAAGGCCTTGCCAGCAGTTCCATCAAAGTGGTTCAAATTCACATGCCCAGATCTTTTTGTCTGAATTTTGAAACCAAAGAGCAACTCCCATGGGCAATTGATACTGCCCCCCCCCCCCCCTATTACTGGCTCTGAGCATCTACCTGTCTCCAAATACAAGTTCATTCCTCCTCAGTACTACAATTACCAAGCTTATGGCCAGGCCTGAATTTACTAGAAGGCCTAGGGGTGCAATAAATTATCTATGAGTGATTTTTTGTTAATAAAATTGGACAAGTGTGATTTATTATCAAAGTGTCAGATGCACTATGCTGCCTATTCACAGAAAAATGATTTTAAAACAATACTGGGATTCTGTGACCACTTATAAACTGTCAGACGTCTCCCAAGAATGGCAGCTAAGAGTTCAGTATCACCTCTTTCTTTATTACTTTTGGGTTACCAATAGTGTAATGATCAGTGCTTCCAGCATCCCTCAACTTTCGGGGATTTCCCCAAAAATTTACTAAAACGCTAGGGCCTAGAAGCATCAAAGCTTTAAATCTGGCCCTGCTTATGGTCACACTGTCCATAAATATGAAAAACCTGCAAAATGCTTAAAACTGCAGTGGGCCACATAAAACACACAAGACAACCCATGTCAGCCTGCAACTGGTTTGTAATAGCATAATTTGCCATCCTACCATCATATGAATACCATATAGACTTATGGGCCATTTTGTGACCAGATATAAAATTGGTTATAACTAGATTTTTATACCTATAAAATTACAGCAGTCTATAACCATTGCTGTTTTCTTTTCCTACACCAAATTCACCAAGGCCAGGATACCATCTATCTCTATTTGTATCAACCTGGGCATTAAATCCCAAATTAAAAATACCATATTTCTATATTGAACCTCATCTATTTGTTCCTGTAGCTGTAAGTAAAATTTTTCTGAGTCACTACTATCTCCATCAGATAGTTCTATGGGGTGATTACTGCTGTGACTTATACCCAGCAATTTTTAGTAATAAAATGAGCAACTAGCCTTCTATTATTAGTACCCTTCCTTGTGCATCATGAGCCCTATTCCCTGCCTTCTGCCTGAGTAAATAAATTCTTTACCACCAAATTTCATGTTTCCTACCCCCTGGGATGTGACTTTCTGAAACTCCTAATAAGTCCAGATCAAAGCATCTGAATTTGCAAGTGAAAATGTTGATAAGATAGTTGTTTTTTTTTTACATTGCAACATTCTAAGTTGCAATTTTCATATTCTTTAAATCATAGAAATTGTTTTGGCCTCAGGAAAAGCAATGGTCCCAAACCAGTGCTGGAAATGGACTAACACATTTTTTCAAGTCTATACAAAGTGCTTAAGCTGGCTTAGAACCAGACAGCAAAAAGTCCTTGGGACCTCTAGTTGAATAGAGGTCTTATCCAATCCTGGGCCGTTCTTGGTTACAACATAGTTTTCCAAACTCAGTGATGCTCTTCTATCAACAAGAGTCAAAATCCTGCAGAGACTATCTCAAGCCTATTACCTACAACTTATTATATATTCATGTCATTAAATATTATGCTATTGCAAAGAGGTAGTCCATAATAATTAACTTAGCTAGATAAAGGTTTTTCCACCAAAACAAACTCTATCCTCCCAATGCACAAATGAGCCCTTAAACCAAAACAGGAGGGAAATGTCAGAGGCAACTAAAATATGTAACTATCCTGGACAAAACACAAGTAATGTTCTTTAGCCAATTTGAAAGGTTGAACTAGTTCTTCTTTCAGGAAGTTTTTCTTTGTAATTTGCATTTTAGCTTGTTTTTCCACCCCTGGGTGTACTGCCTAGGGTGATTGCTTTCCTCCTAGATCTGGCCTTGGTTGAGCCCCTTTAAGGGCTCAAAATAGAATTTTCCCCAAAAGCAAGTATTGAAGTTGGAAAGAGCATAAAGTTAGATAGAATTCTAGACAAGCTACTTTTTGCAGTAAATTTCTAGTGGGCCACATAATTTAGCTAAGATGAAAGTGAAAACATCTTTTGATGCCTTTTTATGCTCTGTCATAATTAAAGAACTGCTTCTGGGGCTAGTTGCATCTTGAGCCCCTAAAGGGGTCTCAAAGGTATTTTGTTTTTGTAACCACACAAAGAAGTTATCAACACTAGTTAAGTTATTGAAAAGTGGTTAAAAACATCACTAGTTTATAAATAAGTTATTCAAGAAAAATATATTCCAAAAATACTTATTTATTAAAATTCAAACCTCATTTATCAGGCAACTCAAATGTAAAATGTTTTCCTACTATTTCAAGTTTTTCAAATGCCATCAACAAAAATAGCACTTAATTTTACAATTGAAAACTTTGCCATCAACAATCCATAGTATATTCCAATTTAGGGTATATATTTGCACATAGAGGCGGTAAATTTGCAATTGGCCATATAATTTAGCTAGGATGGAAGTGAAAACATCATTTGATGCTTTTTATGCTCTTTCATTATTCATATACCTTATTTACCTTAATTTGCACTTCTAAGCAAAATAAGGTCCATGCTGGATCTGTTCTGCTCTGCATAGATATAAAATACCTTCAGGGCCCCTTTAAGGGCTCAATACACAACTACCCCCAAAAGCAATTCTTGACTTATGAAGGAGCACAAAAAAGGCATCAAATGACATTTTTACTTTCATCTTAGCTAAGTTATGTGGTCCACTAGAAATTTACCCTTTTTGCTATCTTGGAAAGTGGTTAGGTAACAGAAATGAAAATTTTAGTAATGAATCCAGGGCAAAAACATACTCTGGGAAGGTATTGCCAAGCTAATATGCTAACTCTCTTTTGATTTCTAAGTCTCAGAAATTTGCCTACTTGACAGGTAGCCTGTTAGAACTTTGACAAAACAACACAATAGCCTACCTTAATTTTCAGTCTTTTTTTTTGGTAAAATCCTACTTTAGCTACTTTTGGCTATCTTGGAAAGAGGTTAGATTAGGAAAACAAAACTTTCTGGGATGGGTCTACAGGCTAAATTATGTCCCAGGAAGGTATTTTGATGTACCTACCCCCACTCCTTCTCCCTCTAAAGGATCCTAAAATTTGCCTACATAACAGGTCTATAGGCTACATAGGCCTATTGAAATTTTGACAAAACAATATTTTACCTTAATTTTCAATTATCAGTTTCTTCTACTATGGCTTTAGTTCTGAAAACACAATTCCTGTTATTTGAATAGAGTTTTAAGCCATATCAAGGTTTTTTTTTAAATTTAGGAAATGTATTTGCATAAGATAAGATAAGGGTTTATTCAAAAAACAACACAACGCAAAAAAATAAATGACCTTCCATAAGCTAACGCTTGTTAGGAAGTATTTACCCTATTAAAATTAACACTTATAATAACATAATAAAGAGAAAGAAGAGAAAAAAAAAGAGAAAAAGAAGAAAGAAAGAAAAAAAGAAGAAAAAATGAAAATCCTACACTCACTCGGCTCCTGGTTGCAATAACCAAAAATCAATACTTCAAATACTCCAAAACTTCCCGCCGCCATCCCATAAATAATAAATAAACAAAACAAAACAAAAATAAAAATATATAAGAAAAACGGGAAAAACGGGTTCCGGGCAAACCTGAGAGTGACTCAACTATACCACCCTTTAAACAAATTCATACCTATGGAGACAAAGGGTTTTAAGGGCCCGACAGAATTCACATAGATTTGCTGACCTTTTCAAAGAAACAGGCAAATTATTCCAGACAACTGGCCCCACATGACGTATTGAAAATAGCAATCTAGTACTAGTAACTTGAGGTGTCCGTATATCTCTAGCATGACGAGTAGGATAATTGTGTACATCATCACCAGAAATAAATAAATTTGAAAAACACTTGGGAACCAAATTAGAAAAATACTTAAACATAAATAACCCATGGTAAAATTTCCCAAGACCTGACACAGGGATAATATTTAACTGTACATATTGGGATCTCACCAAGGTTCTCCAATTATCTCTGGACAACACTCGCAGTGCCATATTTTGTATCACATGTAACTGCTGCAAATGCACTGAAAATGTGCTAGACCATATACTCACGCAATATACTAAATACGGGTGAACTAACGAAAAATAAATCAATCTCAAAACAGAATCATGGAAAATTTTTTTAACTTTCTCATCATTCCAACATTTCTTGCAATCTTACTACTAATAAAAGAAACATGATTTTTAAAACTAAGGCATTCATCCACAATAACACCAAGGTATCGTATAGTATTTGTACGCTTAATTACATAATTCTCCATTTGCAAATCAAGAACCCAAGGGTAAAAATTTGATGATCTACCATATATAATAAAACCTGATTTACTATGGTTTAACAAAAGCTTATTCACTCTCATCCATTTATCAATACCTAACATACCTCTTCTCATTATCTCTATTAAATCAGATTCAGTCTTTGCTGCAGCAGTAAAATGGGTATCATCTGCAAAACTAGGAATAATCACCCTACAATTAGAATGTGCACTATCTAACAAATCCAAAACAGAAAATCATAAGTCGTTAATATAAACCAAGAATAAAAGCCGACCTAATACAGAACCCTGTGGAACACCATAATCAACAATTCTTTCACCAGACCTCACATTAGAAATTTCAACGCACTGGGTCCTACCTCTCAAAAAAGTTTCAAATAACTTCAATGCATTTCCTCTAATTCCACAATTTTCTAGCTTCATAATTAAAATTTCATGGTCAACTGAATCGAACGCTTTAACAATATCTAAAAAAATAGATGCCACCTTAAACCCTTGGTCCAAAGCATCATGCACAAACGTCGTCAAAAATAAAACTGCCTGTTCGGTAGACATCCCCTTACAAAAACCAAACTGATTAGAATGGAAAAAGGAAATATTCTCCAAAAACTCAGATACTCTAGAATTAAAAAGTTTTTCTACTAGCCTAGAAATAACAGAAAGGAGGGATATTGGTCAATAATGATTCACATTTTTCCTATCACCCCCTTTAAATAAAGGTATTACTCTGGCACTTTTAAGACACTCTGGATATATACCACATTTAAAACTAGCATTAACCAGGTACAAAATTTGTTGCGATATCACAGGAAAAATTGACTTAAAAACCTTTGTTGTAATAAAGTCTGACCAGGATGCACTGTTTTGCATACCTTTTACCACATCACACAATTCTTTTTCAGTAACCGGTTGCAAGTACATATAAACGTCACTACTTTCAGGCAAAAACTGAGTAAAATCACCATCACTGGCATGCTGCTGAACAGACAACGCTAACTGGCCCCCAACACTAGAAAAGTGCTCACACATATGTTCAGTAGTTTGGCGAATATTTTCACCATCAACAAGACTACTAACAATTTCAGGCTTATTTGGTTTAATAACAGAATTTATAACATTCCAAGTCTTTCTTGGGTTACCCTCTGCATTTTTAAATCTATCACTCAGGTAATCTAACTTAGCTTTACGAAGTATACTATTCAACTTATTACTACCGTATATGCTTTATAAATATTTACATTGCTAATACTATTACTTAATGCGGACTTTTTATACAATTGCTGTTGCCTAGCTAGAGAAACTAGAATACTCTTTGTAACCCAAGGCTTCTTCGGCGAATCAAAATACTTATGTTTCTTCCTAACTTGACTACAAGCAACTACCATATCCTTAATCATCAAATACCAAAGTGTAAATTTATCATTCACATCCATATCATTACTATATAAAAAATCACAATTTTTTCCTCCAAGCTCATTTTTCAACTTCGGTACATTAATAACAGGAAAACAAGTTTTTGGTACTTCAGAACGCTCTGATCTTGGCCAGTTCAAAAGAGAAGGAATAGATACCAACAGACCAAAATGATCCGAAACGTCATTTACAATAACACTTGCACTACTATATCCAGTATTTAAGTAAATCTTATCAATCAACGTAGCAGAATCATGGCTCACTCTTGTACATATATTAATAGAAGGCTGTAGTCCATAACCTAGCATAGTGTTTAGAAACTCCCTAGCTCTAAGTTTACTATTCACAGTTCTTAAATCCAAGTTGAAATCACCACAAATAAAACAAGGTCTAGTAGAAATTGGTAACTTATCCAAAACCTTATAAATTGGGATTGAGCAAAGTTGTGAAGCTGAGAAAATTTTTTTTTGTACTTCCTTTAAGAAGAAGATCTATTTTGCAAGGTTTCAGTTTTATAACACAAAGATTTTAAAGGTCATCAAAGGTCAGGGCCCTCTAGAGGGAGAAGGAGTGGTAATAGGTACTTAAAATACCTTCCCAGGACATAACTTAGCCCATAGACCCATCCCTGAAAGTTTTATTTCCCTAATCTAACCTCTTTCCAAGATAGCCAAAAGTAGCCTGGCTAAAGTAGAATTTTACCCAACATTTTACCTTAATTTTCAGTCATCAGTTTCTTTTCTCTCACTTTAGTTCTGAAAATACAATTCCTATTTTTTGAGTAGAATTTTAAGCCATATGAAAGTATTTTTTTTCAAAATTTAGGGAATTTATTTGCATATCTTTAAAACCTTATAAATTGAGATTTAGCAAAGTTGTGATGCCAAATAGAATTTTATTGTACTTCATTTAAACAGAAGATCTTATTTTGCAAGGCTTCACTTTTATAATGCACAGATTTTAAAGGTAATCAAAGGTCAGGACCATCTAGAGGGAGAAGGAGTGGAGTTAGGTACTTCAAAACACTTTCTGGGACATACTTTAGCCTGTAAACCCACCCCTGGAAGTTTGATTTTCCTAACCTAATCCCTTTCCAAGACAGTCAAAAGTAGCCTAGCTAAAGTAGAATTTTAACTTTTTCACTAATTTTAGTTTTGTTGTCAAAGGATGGATTCACTTTTGTTTCTAGCTAAATTATGTAAATTTTTCTTGTATTTTATTGAGATGTTACCTTTAGAGGAGACTCTGTCCTATGGTGTTACTTTTTATTGTAATATTGGTAAAATTCTACTTTAGCTACTTTTGGCTATCCTGGAAAAGGGTTTGGTTAGGAAAATGCAACTTTCAGGGATGGGTCTAAAGGCTAAAGTATGGGTAAAGTTCTACCAAATCATATTATTGAGTTAGGACCAAAGTGAATACACCATTTGATGCCTTTTTTATGCTGATTATAAATATAATAATCATTTCTATTGGAAGTGAGTTTCAGCCCCCCCCTATATATGCCAATTCAGGGTTAGGTATATATAGGGGGGGGGCTGAAATTCATTTCTGATAGAAATGATTATTATATTTGTAATCAGCATAAAAAAGGCATCGAATAGTGTATTCACTTTATTCCTAACTTAATAATATGATTTGGTAGAACTTTACCAAAGTATGTTCTAGGAAGGTATTCCGAAGTACCTACATCCATACCTTCTCTCTCTAGAGGGTCTTGAAATTTGCCTACATGACAGGTAGCTATTGAAATTTTGACAAAACAACATTTTCCCTTAATTTTCAGTTACCAGTTTCTTTTTCTCTGGCTTTAGTTCTGAAAATGCAATTCCTGTTATTTGAGTAGAATTTTAAACCATATCAATGTTTTTTTTTTCAAAGTTTAGGAAATGTAATTGAATATCTTGAAAATGGTAATTATTTAGCCCTGGCCCCCAAATAAGGAGACATGTTAAGAAAACAATTCTTACTTTAAAATATGTATAAGGATACTAGTTCTTATATTATCCAAGGGGAGAACCTTTATCATAAAGTCTTTCCACTAAAATCTTCAAAAGAGATAAAGTTTCCAAATATTACCACCTTTTTAATTCAATGCCAATTTTAAAAGTCTTTTTAAATTACTGCTTTAAATTTATGCCTAATAAGTTCTTTTATAGATAGCGTTCATGCTGGTCGTTTTATTTTATTTTAATTTTTGAATAACAGTGGCAAAGGGCGAATAGCAGTGGCAAAGGGCGAATAGCAGTGGCGTAAATACAAAATATTAATAGCAGTGGCAAAGGGCGAATAGCAGTGGCATAAATACAAATTATTAATAGCAGTGGTTAGGTTATGACAAGAAATGAAAAAGTATTTTTTCATGAAAAAAAAGTTTTTCATGTTCATTATGAAAATGAAAAACAACTTTCTATAATCTTAATATACCACTACTTTTTCTTTAAATACGTTTTTTGACACACGTGTTAAACACGTGCTAAACGCTATCTATAAAACAACTTATTTGGCAGCAGTTTACAGCGGCAATTTCAAAAGACTTAAGCATTGAATTAAGAACGTGGTGATATTTGGAAACTTTTTCACTTTTGAGGATTTTTAGAGGAAAGACTTGATGATAAAGGTTCTCCCCTTGGATAATATAAGAACTAGGATCATTATACATATTTTAAAGTAAGAATTGTTTTCTTAACATGTCTCCTTATGAGGGGGCCAAGGCTAAATAAATACCTTGAAAACTTTATAAATTGGGATTGAGCAAAGTTGTGAAGCTGAAAACAATTCTTTTGTAGGCTACTTCATTTAAGCAAAAGATCTATTTTTACAAGGTTTCACTTTTATAACACACAGATTTTAAAGGTCAGGACCAACTAGAGAGAGGAGTGGATGTAGGTACTTAAAATACCTTCCCAGGACATACTTTAGCCTGTAGACCCATCCCTGAAAGTTTCATTTTCCTAACCAAACCCTTTTCCTGGATAGCCAAAAGTAGCTAAAGTAGAATTTTACCGTAGCGTTTTCTTCATAAGAACCCAAAAAACCGGCTTTTACTTAAAAATCTGGCAATAGCATATATTATTGGCTATAGAATAATATAATGGCAGGCTAATGTGCATAGGCATACCTCTGCTGCAGCTTGTATCCTTCTGTTTGCAATACCCACATTTGCCTTTATCATGTTCACCAAACCATTCTATGATACTTGGCATGACAAGTTGTTTTAACTTCAGAACGTAATCTTTTTGTTTTATAGGCTGGTTTTTTGCTGGTCTTTATGCATTTAAAATATTTGCTGTAGGCAGCAGTGTTGCCAATTGACCGGCACCTCTCCGCGGCGCCGGCCTCGTCAAAAAGCGGCATTTCCGCGGCATCCTTGAACCAAAATGCGGTAAAAACCGCGGCATGCCCGAAATTCTCGGAAAATCTGTGTTTTGTATTTTTGAGAGAGAATGGGTGAAAAATCTCGTTTTAATATGAATGTTGATTCAGTGTCAAGTGAAAGTGTGGTGAAGATCTGTCATAAATTTGAGAAAACACGTGCTGTCTATCCTTCTTTTCAGCGGTGAAAGGTAAGCATGGTCAGCACAGTCCGTGAATACACATTTAACGTTCATCGTTTTCGTCAAGCACGCAACAGAAGTAAAAATGCAGAGGTACCACAGCAGGGAAAGTCCACGGTGGGAAAACTGTATAAATGTGAAGTGAAGAAATTAAAAGCGATTTTCTCTTGGGCCTTCAAGCCTATCCAATAGATAAATTGATGGGTAACTAGATTCTCGTATCTCAACCTTTTTCGATTAATGTTTAATGAAAATCAATATCAAAAGCTTCAAGAAGGAACACTCAGATAAATAATACAAGACAAACAGACGAGATTAATCGGAATCGGACTATTCACATGTGTCACAAACAATATCTTTGGCCAAACCATACACAATGCTTTGGTTCAAAACGTTACAGTCACGAGAAGAGGCACTAGCCTTCACTTCGAGTACACGCTTGACTAGTCCGGGTTCTAGCTCTAGCACTCACTTGCCCGAGTCAAGCCCTCCTTTAGAATTGCGCTTAAGGCCAAAATTGGTTTTCAGTGTTACCGAAAGAGTCACAGCACTCAGTCGGTTTCGCTTATCATTTTTCACTTCCTTGAGCAAACTGAAGAGACGCTCGGCAATAACGTTTGAGAAAGGGAGTGAGAAAAAGTACTGAACCATTTTCCCGACATTTGGGAACATCTGACTACCATTTGGTGACTTCGTTTGCAAGATGTGGCGCCAGTAAAAGACAATGTCCATGCCATCTACGTCAGGGAGATCAACAGTACTAGGTAGGGCCACACTCGGTATAGACCGCCATTCCTGCTCTAGCTTTGCTTTATTCCAAAGCGCAGAATCGTAGTAGTCGAAGAACTGACGAAGACTAGGAACTTTCAGTTCATAACTAGAGCTTGGTGTAAGCAAGTGTACCAGGTCGTAGATCTTTTCAGAAAATAGAAAACGGTCAAGAATTTGCTGAACAGCTTCGACGTAGAAATCCCTCGCGGAGCGACGAATTCGGAGACTTTCCGCTACAAAACGGCTACTGGTAACTTCTCTCGTTTCGAGCAACACAAGGAAATCGTACGCTTTGTAGCCGATATAGACAATTTCGTCGGGAAGATAGTTCACTTCGTCATGCGGATTGATGTCAAAAGGGTTGACTGTTCTAATACATGAAGTCTTCATAAAGTTCATGGCTAATGTACGAAGAAGTTTTTCCACCTGGGTTTTCATGTGGTGAAATAGGGGTTTATCAGACTGGAAGATGGTGTTGAACTCATTCAGCTCTCCCAACACGTACTCGACAAAAAACATCATAACCCTCGAGTATGGGTTGTTTAGTGTCATTGTTACAAGATCATTAGCAGGCGAGGGATCATCAAGTACCAACGAGTCCCAGTACAACGTAAGAGTATCCCACTGTTCGAGAATACGGCGTGCACAGTTTTGACACGATAAACAGCGTGTTGGAGCCATAGCAAGGAATCTGTACTGTTCTACTTGAGTAAAAACTTGAAGATCCTTCCTATATGCATCTTGGCGTTTTGCACTAGGCCTGAAGGGATTGCACAGAGTCCGACATAGATCTTCGAGGCTCTTAGACAGTTTTTTGCAAGCATGCCTTGCAACAAGGGCACACAGATGGCAGCTACGTTTCACAACTGTAACCCAGGGAAATTTTCCTTCAACAAGTGTTTTGACTGAGTGGTTTATCCCCATCATAGCATTCGTTGTGTCAGAGCAGAATCCGACCCAGTTTTGTAGAGGAACACCCGCCTTCTTGACATCATCCATCACCTTCACTAACTGGTTGAATAGACTAGACGCTGATACGTCGCTGCATTCGACAAGAGCGAGCAAATCTATCTGCACATTCATTGCTTCGTCACAAAAGCTGACACAAACAGAAAGTTGTTGGGCTACAGAGGAATCTATGGTCTCGTCAATTACTACGGAGAAAAGATTCGTTTTCAGGTTTTCAAGAAGCTTTTCATGAAAATGAGGGGCCAACGCTTGTCGAGCAATATTATTTGCTTTAGTTCTACCAAGAGTGGCCTGGCTTAGATGATCTGGGCCTGGCATACTTTTAACAAGTTTCAGCAAGTCTTCAGAAAGCGAATAGTGTAGATCGTGCTCAACGAGAAATGTTACTAGATTCGCTTCAAGAGTGGCCACTCTTTCGATTTTTGAATCACCAGAAAAATGAAGACTCAATGGCATGGTCTTAGAAAACTAAGCTATCACGCTTATTTATTTTCTTCGTGAGCTTTGGTCTGTTTGTGCCTTTTTGCGCCGTGTTTCCCTTTTTTACAAACGAAATTCTTTTTGCAGTAAAGACAGTGAGCTGAATAAAAACAGTGAGCCCAAGCACGATAACTGTCGAAGGGAATGAGTAATTTTGATGAAACTCGTTGCAAGGATCCTTTGGGTCAAGGGAAAGGTCAAGTTCGTAGACGGGCTCTGTAGCCCTACACTTAGGGGTGGGGATTCAAATTAAGGGAAAGACAAAATATTTTTAAATAGCTAATGAGATAGTCGATTATGAGGTAAGAAAACATACTGAACACGGCAATGAAAACCATCTTCTTGCCGGACAAGTTGTTCGCCTGGAATCCGGCCAAAACCGGAAAGTTTGTTAAAAGTAAAAGTTTTATTTGAAGTTGATAAGATGTTCGATTTTGGGTTAAGAGGGCATGCTGAAACCCTATATGACAATTGTTTTTTAGCCGGATGTATATTTCGTCTGGAATCCGGCTGAAACCGGATAATTTGTTAAACGTATACCGTATTTTTGATTTGAAGTTGACTAGATATTAGAAATAGGGGTAAAGAGATACGCTAAATTCGTTTCTGAGCTTCAATTTTTCGCCAGACAAGTAGCTCCGGAGTTTCGGCGAAACCGGAAAATTGGCAGAAGGCAGGATCGTTTCGATCAGTATCGTCAAAATAGATATGACTTATAGAAGTAAACACACATGCTGATTCCAAATCTGAACTTAGTTTTCTCCAAGGATTAGCCATCTGGCCTTAATCTGTTTCTAGATCTTTAAGAGTAAAAATGTTCAAGGAGTCTGGTGAAGACTGGATCTAGCGAAGACAAAACCCAATGTCTGGATTAAATATTGAATTTTTTTTGGGATCCCATAGAACCTTTGGTCTTGTTTTTCACTTTCAGAGGCACATTCAGTTATCAGATATTTTGCGTCCAGCCAGCCGCGTCGGAGGGTAGAAAGGCTGGACACAGTCGACAAGTGCTAACAAGGAAATTGCTAGTTTCAAAAAAAAAATTATATTTCTTAGCTGCTTCATCATCGGGATTTTGATGATCTCTTCTAGTGAGAATCGGGCTTTCAAAACTTTCGGTAAGAACTACACCACTCGTTGATACCATATGATGAATTCAAATTTTGAAATGATTAAGTAACGAGCTGGCAACTAGTTAAAATACGCATTTTGGTAAACAGATCATAGAAGCCGCCCACCCCCTAGGATAGGCTAGTACTTTTTGTCTCAATAAACTCTTTCTGACCTGATTACATCCAGGGCCATAACGACTAGGCGGGAGGTGCCCCCCCCCCCAATATTGTCAGCCAGTCGTTAAAAAGTAGCCAAGTCAACCCGCAGCGCCACTATTTTTCGTGAAAACAGTCAATTTTTTACTTGGAAACAGTAGATTTTTCTTAAAAACAGTCGGTTTCTTCTTGAAAATAGTTATTTTTCTTAAAATCAGCCGAATTTTTGTCAACACAGTCGTTTTTTCTCAATAATAGTCGTTTTTGTCTGTATAAAACAGTAGGTAAAAATGACCAGCCAGTCGATAAATAAATCCCCCACCCCCAAATTTTAGCTAATAATGGTTCTTACGACACCTAAACTACTTAAATATAGTTACTACTTACCATCCATACCATCAGACAATCCCGTAAAATAAGAAAAGTCTGTCTGGTCCTTATTGCTAACTTGAAAACACTTGGGCTGAGCTGACAGAGGTCATGAAGTCATGAGATGAACTGAGAAACTCAAACGTCAAAGTTTAGTCAAACCCGCAAAAATTACTCAACCCCCTTCGAACACACTGGCCTCCCAGGGTACAAGCTGCCGACCGCCGATGGGTCATTAATTAAAGTCCGTAGTTGACTTCCACGAAACGAGTCGGACGCGTCTTTGAAATCCCCATTTTATGCAACAAAGACATTTGCGAAAGATAAGAAACTTCAAATTGGACAAATTTTACATACTGGAACAAATGCGGTATAAAAAGCCATTTCGCGGCATAATCGCGGCGTGCGGCATGATCAAAATTTTATGCGGCATTTCTCTCAGAATCGCGGCGTAATGCCGCGAAATGCGGCATAAGTGACAACACAGGTAGGCAGAGTCCAAACTCTTAAAAACGTAACGTTTTCGCAACTTTTGATAGGAAAGTCTCTTTTCTAGGCAGGGTGGCTTAATTTCGCTATCAAGAGCGGTACATAAAGGAGGAGGGGACATTTGTTGCCTGTATAATTTAAAAAACATATTTTTACATAATCTTAATTAAAACCTTACGTCAAACTTTTAAAAGGTGCCAAAAACTATACAATAATAACAATTCATGCTTCTTTACCTATAGGAAATTCTTATTTATTCAACTGTAAGTGCTGCTTCCGGTTTAACTGCAAATTAGAAAGACATCCCCCCCCCCTCGATGCGTGTATATATCCCCAAGCTACTATTTTGCTTATTTTGTTTTTGTTGTTTTTAATCGCCATTATTGGTAAAATAAAAGTTCAAAATAGGGATAAAATCCTTTTTAATAGACAGTAGATTGAAAGGCAGTGTGGCCATTATTGGTGTTTTAAACCAAAAGTTGATGAGTAATACCACATTTTATATAATTATCCAGTATGACCATTTCCTATCTCACCCATTATAAAAACCCGGACCAGGGTGCGAGTGCTCCGGAGAACGTTTTTGCAGATATAAACATAAGCGGCATCAGATCTTTTCACGGGTAGACAAGTTAGACGCAAAACAATCGGAAATAAGTGGAAACCCGCTATTACGAATAATGCACTTTGTAAGCATTTCTCATTAGGCCCGTTTTTTAGCACTAAGATCTTACATCTTTCTGCAAAGATTATCATTTTTTAACTCATCTTTGTTCTAAGATCTTACAGCTCCCAGATGTTAGCAAAAAGTGTGAAGACCGCCACTGTTTTACCATATAGAACAATGATGAGAGAACTTTGATGATCTACTCATCATTGTTCTCAGACCGCTGATCAGAGCAGAATGATGAAAGACGTTTGCACAAAAATGGCCAAAGATGTAAGATCTTTGTTCAAAGATTTCACTTTTAAGTGTTTTCTGACAAAAGATGTAAGATCTTAGCACATTGATGAGTGAAAAAACAGGCCTATTGATAGACTATTTATACATATATACAACAGCAGCAACCTTATAAGAAAATCGAAATATATTTTCTTTTGATTATTATCGCTTCTAATCAGCAGTTGTACCAAACCTATCCTGCTCAAGTCATCCTCAGGGCTATACTGTGGTGTTTATCCTCCCCATAGTATAGTGCAGACGGTTTGATATCATATATTTTACCTTCTTTTTTTAGTTTTATATTTGTGTTTAAAGCTTTTTCCAATAGGAAATGTTTAGAAGTCCTCCAAAAAAAACGTCCCCCCAGATCCCAAATCAAATTCCATAGTGGAAGATATCCATCCTGGCTGGTCAAGCACATTATCTGAAAGTTCTAATGATAGCTCCAATTCAGAGAATAGGACAATGATAACTGTAGGTCCTAATGTAACCTTATCCGAGGATACTGGGTTTTAAGAGGTCCTCTCTAGAAGCTATGACAAACGGAAAAAAAATCTCTCCTATTGAAAGCATTTACCCTCTACCTGCCCTTGGTCCCGCCTTCAAAAACTTAGGACTTGAAATTAAAATTAAACTCCCGACCCCCCTATGAAATAAAAATGATCACTGCAATAAGAGTTGCAATTTTTAAATTGCTAAAATCAATGTTCTCTCTTAACATTAACCGTGATGGATCTCTGCTAATAGCTGTAGAACAATAATTAACCTAAAATCCCTTCTGAATACCCCAATTATTGCATCTAATTAGAACCCAAAAAAATCACCAACAAAAATTGTAGTTTATAATGTTCCCCCAGATATATCTACTCAGGAGTTAAAAGAAGGCCTCTCAGATAGGGTTGGAAACACAATCCCAGTTGAGGATGTTACCCAACTTGGAAAACCTAACTCTACTGGCCTAAAAACTATTTGGGCAAATCAAACCACACAAGGAATGCAAACCTAAGCCTATTCAGTGTCAGAAGTGTTTCAAACTGGGACACACGACAAACAAATGCAATGAAATTCTCCAAGAGTGTAGTAATTGTAAATCTTTCCATCCTAAAGAGCTGACAACTTGCAACAACACTCAGCCTACATGCATCAATTGCAAAGGCCCACATGAATCTACAAATAAATCATTATGCCCTGCATACAAGAAAAGAGCTCTAACACTCCAAATATCAACAGAGAAGGCCATCCCAGACCCCTGTTCAGCAATGGAAGCAAATGCTGCCCAACAATACCAAATAAAGCCTATAATGAAACAAAAAAAAACTCCCACATCATTTGCCCCAAATGCATCACGCACCCCTGCGACAAAACCCTCGTCTGAGCTCCCTCGCGCCAAGCCCGCGCAGACGGAATCACCCAGCCAACAAGCCTCCTTGTCCAGTGAGATGAGGTCAGCCTGGCCCCCCCTCCCAAGAAGAAACAAACCAGAAATACTACCAGGAATCAATCTCTTAACCAATAAACAGGATGCACAACCAAAAATGTAATCCCCAAATATATGTTTATTCATTCTAAACTGTAATGCAGTTCAGGCCATGAACATACATCAACTACAGAAAACAAAAATTTTTGCAGAATTGGCAAAAATCTACATCCCAGATGATATGCTCATTCAAGCAAAAAAAGATCTTGCTTTACTTTTAGCAAAGCTGAACATTGATACACAGTCATATGAAGAATAAATCAACAACACAACATATATCAATAATCCAATGGAATTTAAGATCACTCACAGAAAATAAGCTAAATGAACTAATATCATTTATGAATAATAATTCCATTAATATTGCTTGCCTCCAGGAAACTCATTTAACCTAAAATCAACAAATTAAGTCTCCGGGATATACTATCCGGAGAAAGGATAGATCTTCAGAGAGAAAAGGAGGTGGGGTAGCTTTATTAGTTAATAATAATATAAAATTTTGTGGCATCAATTTTCCAGATTTTGCAAATGATGTTGATGTTATTGGTTTCAGTGTTTGGCTGAATAATTTAAAAACCTACATAATAAGCTTTTATAACCCTAATGGCCAAACTACAGATGCCAAGGATTTCTTTAATTATATAAATAATTCTAATATGTTAAAAAATATCATTATTTGTGGTGATTTCAATGCCCACGGCCTTTTGTGGGGGAATAAACCAGCAAATAAAGCTGGTAAATTCATTGAGCATATGACTTCAAATAATAATGAATTAGCTGTTGCTACCCCTCCAAACCTGAACACATATTTCAACCCCAAAAGTGGCAGATTCTCCATATTTCACCTACAAATTGTGCCATTAAATTTTTTGATCGAAACTTACATAAACAAAGTTGATAATCTATGTACTGACCACTTCGCTATAGTTTGCTCTCTAAATTAACCTGCTGAAACTTTATCTTCTACATCCAAATATATAAACACTAAAGCAGATTGGTCGATGTTCCAAAATAAGCTAAATGATGAAATTACAAGTTTCACCCAAAGTTCATGCATTTCTAACACAACAGTTTACACACATGCTGAAGCCTTGACATCTTTACTAATAAATACAGCTAATCATGCTATCCCCAAGACAACACCTAACAAAACATTCCCTAAACATATTCCTAAAGAATGATGGACAAATGAGTGCCTAAATAAATGGAGGATAAAAAAGGCAGCTAGGACAGATTCATAAGAAAACCATCACCTACTACATATTTAAAAAAATTACAAGCAGAATCTAATCTAAAAAGGACTATAATAGATGCTAAATATAAATACTGGAATAATTTTGCAAAAAATCTCTCCAGAGAAACGCATGAGCCAATTATACATAAAGTCATAAGCCACATCTGTGGGAAAAAGACTTCCCCCAACCCACTCCTGTATGAGCTTTTACATAATAATACCCATTATGACAATGATAATGGAAAAGCTAGCCCATTTGCAACTCTTTTTGTTAATAAGCTAACATCAAAGTAAAATGTCCACAATTCCCATGAACACAAGCTACCGACCACGCCCAGGATCCGTGTACATAACCAATCCATTTTCAATCCAGGAATTGAATAGTGTAATATATCAGATTAGGACCAAAACTAGCAGCAGCTATGAAAATATACACCCTACATGGATAAAGAATCTCACACCTTCATACAAACAAGAACTGCTAAATTGTTATAATCACGCTTGGGCATCTTCTAGGTTCCCCAATATATGGAAATGTTCGTCCCTCCTACCAATCCTAAAGAAAAATAAACCAAAAGATAACCCTGAGTCTTATAGGCCCATAATGATTACACCTGTGATGGGGAAAATAATGGAGAAAATGATTTATCACAGACTCCTCTGGTTCGTTGAAAAAAATAATATGATCCCACACACTCAAACTGGATTCAGGAAATACCACTCCTCAACAGATGCTTTCATTTTGCTAACAAATGCAATAAATGAATCTTTCTCTAAAAATAATGTCCTAGTGGCAGCTTTCCTAGATTTTGAAGGAGCATATGACAATGTGAACCACCAAATCCTTTTAAATAAACTTGCAAACCTTGGAGTACCCCCTAAGGTAGTATCTTTTATTAAATCCTTCATAGAAGTGCGAAGTTTCATTGTTTGTGTTGGTTCAGCCTCTTCACCCCAAAAGACAATATCCAAAGGCCTACCTCAGGGAGCAGTCCTCAGTTGCCTCCTATTTGCCCTATATCTCTGGGACATGAACCTACCCCACACAAATCTACAATATGCCGATGATCTGGTGCTATGGTCATATGGCAACACCTTTCAGATAGCACAGTCAAATCTGCAAAAGTCACTTTTCCAGTTTGAAAAATTCTCTCAACATTCAGATTTACCCATTGCACCCACCAAGCCAAAAAATAATCCAATTTCACCGGAAGCGAAACCATGTTAATGCAAAACTAACTCTAAATAAAACAACTATTCCAGAAGATAATAATATTAATTACCTAGGTCTCATGCTTGACCAAAAACTTAATTTCCACCTCCACATTTCAAACATAATAAAAAAATGCTATAGAAAAGCAAATATACTAAAAAGACTTCTTTCCACACCCTGGGGTTGTAAAGAGAAAACCTTACTCCAGTTTTATAAATCACATATAAGACCCCATATTGACTATGGGCTCATCGTCTATGGTGCATGTGCAAAGACCCAGATGCAAAAAATTGAAACAACACAAAATGATATAATACGTCTCATATTTGGTCTTAGGAAACCCACAAGCACCAAGTTTCTGCTTATGGAGAGTGGATTAACAACAATAAGGGAGAGACGTAGCTTTCTCTTGATAAAACATCTTACAAAAATTGAATCAAATAGCTCAGACACATTACATAATTGGTTAAGAAATCCAGCCATGTATAGAGGTATTGCAGATGAGTATGCCAATATTCAAAAGAAGTTCCCTGTACCAGCAAAGTCTATTGCACCTACTTTCCCCCAATCCCCTCCATGGAATTGGTCATTTCCCATAATAAATACTGAATTTTCAAAATGGAATAAAGATTTAACCCCCATTGCTTTTGTCCAGAAAAAAATTGCAGAACTTAATACAATTACCTATAAAAATCATTTCCAAATATTTGTTGATGGGTCAAATTTGAATGAGAAGGTTGCAAGTGGTGTTTTCCTTCCTCACCTGAAAATTGCAATGGGCGAGAGATTATTTAATAATTTATCTATAATGTCTGCTGAGTTAAATGCCATAATCATGGCATTAGAACACCTTAAGCAAAACCAACCTTTGATTGAAAATTCAAATAATATTATCATCTATTCCGACTCTTTATCAAGCCTTGAGTTGCTGGCCTCAGCTCCTCAATATAAGTTGGACATTGACACTTATCATTGTCTCAATATTATTGATAATCTTGCTTCAAGTGGCATAAAAACTTACTTTCAGTACATTCCTAGCCACTCTGGCATAAGTGGTAATCATCAGGTTGATGAAATAGCAAAAAATTCTATAAATATTGACCAGCCAAGTGGGAGACCAATCCCAATTAGAGATATTTACCGATGGAGGCTATCAGATATTAATTTTAATAAGATTAATCCTATCCTTTCCCCCTTTCCCAATAAGTATCTTTCTAAAATTTATCATAGAATTCGTTCTGAAACAAATGGACTAAATTTCCTGACATTCTCATATAAGCTTTCTAATTCAAGTGGTTCGATTCCCCTGTCCCCTCTTTGCAGGCATTGTAATATGAATAATGAAACAATTGACCATTGCCTGTTTGAATGTAATATGCTGACGTCTGCACAACATACCTTGCTTTGTAAACTGTTAAAATACTTCAAACACCACAAAATCCCACTATCAGCCAAAAGCCTAGCCAACTATACCTGCACACAGAGCATAGAAATCGACATCTATCATCTTATATTTGAACTCCTAGAGTCGAAAGATCTGCTGAAAGATATCTGAATATATCTAATAAATATGAGGCAATCAAGCCAGTAGCTCTGGAGCCCACAGAGTGAAGCAAAAGGAAAAGGGCTAAATAGTTTTACTGAAAAGCCCGCCTGCTGTTAAATAGAAGAAGAAAGACACAAACACACTGATCCATAAGTGAAGAAATAAGTGGGATGAGCTTTTTGTTCGCACCGAGAACGAAGACCAGAAATGATCTGCGATAAACTTACTGGATCAAGGAGGCACACTTGTGCCTCTATAAAGAGGCGACCCACCACAATGTTAAGCGATATCAGGTCCTAGAGGTCGCAGAGAGACGGCGGTAATCGCATTTTGTAGCCCAAGCTCAAACTAAGAAACTTGCAAAATTTCATCCTCCTTCGACTTTATCTTCATGGGGTAAACTGGGTCGGAAGTTTCGACCCTCCCACCACAGCCCCCTTTAACGTTGTTCGATTGGGCTTAAATTTGGAGGTTAAGCTTTCCTAGGTCCTGGGAGCTTATCCTCGAAATTTCAGCTCAATCCGATCACTCCTTCCCTGTTTTCCAAAAACCAAATATCAAGTTTTGTGGGAATTTGCTTTGCGAAAATAGATTACATTTACTAAAAAACAATTACAATTGTGTCTCATTAGTCCAGCGATTGATACTTCAGACTGTCAGACGGAAAACCCGGGTTCGATTCACCGTCAGAGCAAATTTTTTATATACTGAATTTAAACTTTAAAAAAGAAACTCAGTTTCTTTTTTAAATTATTTGAAAAAAACTACGTTTTCTAAATAGATAAAGAGGCTGAGTTAAAAGATCGACCCTTAAAACGTACAGGGATTAGGAGGCACAGTTGGGGGGCTGTTAAAGAGGCTGAGTCACAAGTTCAAACCTTAAAACGTACAGGGATTAGGAGGCACCCTGTACGACGTGATTTGAGTATTCAGGAATTAAAAGCCTTAACACAAGAATGTTCAAGAGCGGGGGTTTGGGGGCGGCAGCCCCCAACTTTAACTCCTGACACGATCAGCTAACAGTTAGTCAAGCAATAATAAGTAATAAAATGTACAAAAACGTGCAGAAATTATTTGAAAAAAACTACGTTTTCTAAAGAGTTAAAGAGGCTGAGTTACAAGGTCGAACCTTAAAACGTACAGGGATTAGGAGGCACAGTTGGGGGGCTGCCGCCCCCAAACCCCGCTTTCGCAGCATTTAAAAAAAAAGAAAAGAGGTTTTTAAAATGAAAGTAAGGAGCGACATTAAATCTTAAAACGAACAGAAATTATTCCGTATATGAAAGAGGCTGTGCCCTCCTCAACGCCTCGCTCTTTACGCTAAAGTTTTTATTGTTTAAAAAGAAGAGTTGTGAGAAAGTCAAACTTTAGCGTAAAAAGCGAGGCGTTGAGGAGGGCACAGCCTCTTTCATATACGGAATAATTTCTGTTCGTTTTAAGATTTAATGTTGCTCCTTACTTTCAGTTTAAAAAACTTTTTTTTATTTCAAGGCTGCGAAAGCGGGGGTTTGGGGGCGGCAGCCCCCAACTGTGCCTCCTAATCCCTGTACGTTGTAGCATGCTTGCAGGTAAACTACAACATAAATTCTTCGGGTGAAAAGCAAATGCTGGAAGTTATTTCTACCATTCACATGCTTTCGGATCAACAATCTCTAACAACCTGTCAATTTCTTCTATGTTGCCTTCTTTGATCCATAGTAAAAATTCGGTCAAGGAAATAAAATGTCCAATTGGGTGAGAACAGAAAATCTCAACGAGACACATACCCATGAAGACAGATAATTGCTAACCTTTACATTGAATTTACATAAGGTTCCTTCACATTGAATTTCGGCTTTCCGTTCTCCCCTTCACACTGAACTCCGTAAGGTTCGACCTTGTAACTCAGCCTCTTTAACTCTTTAGAAAACGTAGTTTTTTTCAAATAATTCTATAAACTGTGAGTAATACATACAAGATAAAAAGTAAATCAATAAACACAGGAAATAAGGTCCATGCTGGGTCTGTTCTGCTCTGCATAGATATAAAATACCTTCAGGGCCCCTTTAAGGGCTCAATACACAACTACCCCCAGAAGCAATTCTTGACTTATGAAGGAGCATAAAAAAGGCATCAAATGACATTTTTACTTTCATCTTAGCTAAGTTATGTTTTTTGCTAAGTTAAGCCCTTTTTGCTATCTTGGAAAGTGGTTAGGTAACAGAAATGAAACTTTTAGTAATGAATCCAGGGCAAAAACATACTCTGGGAAGGTATTGCCAAGCTAATATGCTAACTCTCTTTTGATTTCTAAGTCTCAGAAATTTGCCTACTTGACAGGTAGCCTGTTAGAACTTTGACAAAACAACACAATAGCCTACCTTAATTTTCAGTCTTTTTTTTGGTAAAATCCTACTTTAGCTACTTTCGGCTATCTTGGAAAGAGGTTAGATTAGGAAAACAAAACTTTCTGGGATGGGTCTACAGGCTAAATTATGTCCCGGGAAGGTATTTTGATGTACCTACCCCCACTCCTTCTCCCTCTAAAAGATCCTGAAATTTGCCTACATGACAGGTATATAGCCTACATATTGAAATTTTGACAAAACAACATTTTACCTTAGTTTTCAGTTATCAGTTTCTTCTACTATGGCTTTAGTTCTGAAAATAGAATTCCTGTTATATGAATAGAATTTTAAGCCATATCAAAGTTTTTTTTTAATTTAGGAAATGTATTTGCATATCTTTAAAACCTTATAAATTGGGATTGAGCAAAGTTGTGAAGCTGAGAAATTTTTTTTTTTGTACTTCGTTTAAGAAGAAGATCTATTTTGCAAGGTTTCACTTTTATAACACACAGATTTTAAAGGTCATCAAAGTTCAGGGCCCTCTAGAGGGAGAAGGAGTGGTGGTATGTACTTAAAATACCTTCCCAGGACATAACTTAGCCAATAGACCCATCCCTGAAAGTTTCATTTCCCTAATCTAACCTCTTTCCAAGATAGCCAAAAGTAGCCTGGCTAAAGTAGAATTTTACCCAACATTTTACCTTAATTTTCAGTCATCAGTTTCTTTTCTCTCACTTTAGTTCTGAAAATACAATTCCTATTTTTGATTAGAATTTAAAGTATTTTTTTCAAAATTTAGGGAATCTATTTGCATATCTTTAAAACCTTATAGATTGAGATTTAGCAAAGTTGTGATGCCAAATAGAATTTTATTGTACTTCATTTAAATAGAAGATCTTATTTTGCAAGGCTTCACTTTTATAATGCACAGATTTTAAAGGTAATCAAAGGTCAGGACCATCTAGAGGGAGAAGGAGTGGAGTTAGGTACTTCAAAACACTTTCTGGGACATACTTTAGCCTGTAAACCCACCCCTGGAAGTTTTGTTTTCCTAACCTAATCCCTTTCCAAGACAGCCAAAAGTAGCCTAGCTAAAGTAGAATTTTAACTTTTTCACTAATTTTAGTTTTGTTGTCAAAGGATGGATTCACTTTTGTTTCTAGCTAAATTATGTAAATTTTCCTTGTATTTTATTGAGATGTTACCTTTAGAGGAGACTCTGTCCTATGGTGTTACTTTTTATTGTAATATTGGTAAAATTCTACTTTAGCTACTTTTGGCTATCCTGGAAAAGGGTTTGGTTAGGAAAATGCAACTTTCAGGGATGGGCCTAAAGGCTAAAGTATGGGTAAAGTTCTACCAAATCATATTATTGAGTTAGGACTAAAGTGAATGCACCATTTGATGCCTTTTTTTATGCTGATTACAAATATAATAATCATTTCTATTGGAAATGAATTTCAGCTCCCCCCCTATATATGCCAATTCAGGGTTTGTTTAGGTTAGGTATATATAGGGGGGGGGGGGCTGAAATTCATTTCTGTTTGAAATGATTATTATGTTTGTAATCAGGATAAAAAAAGGCATCAAATAGTGTATTCACTTTATTCCTAACTTAATAATATGATTTGGTAGAACTTTACCAAAGTATGTTCTGGGAAGGTATTCCAAAGTACCTACCTCCACACCTTCTCTCTCTAGAGGGTCCTGAAACTTGCCTACTTGACAGGTCTCTATTGAAATTTTGACAAAACAACATTTTCCCTTAATTTTCAGTTATCAGTTTCTTTTTCTCTGGCTTTAGTTCTGAAAATGCAATTCCTGTTATTTGAGTAGAATTTTAAACCATATCAATGGTTTTTTTTTCAAAATTTAGGAAATGTATTTGCACATCTTTAAAACCTTATAGATTGGGATTGAGCAAAGTTGTGAAGCCGAAAACAATTCTTTTTAGGCAGCTACAGTATAATTTTACCCTGAAATCTCATTGCACAATTTGCCTCAGGTGTCTCAAATGGTGAATAAGCTAAAACTATAGTTCACAAAAGACATTCAACAAGTTGTGGTATTGCCATTTCAATTTTACCACTCAATTTTGAATCTCTTTGAAAAATCAAATGTTCCTTCACTTGTATCCCTTCGAAAATAACCTGCTATTAGGGATTTCAAGTGGCAATTCAATGATCTTCTTCATCCCGCTCACGGATTAAAAACAAAATTAAACTGGAAAGCACTTGCTGGTTTTGTAATCATTTATTAAGTTTATTTCCCAATATATAGCCATAAAAGAAGTCTTCATTGAAACAAAATTTGCAGAATCTGCCAAATGGAGACTGGCTTTAAGAAAAACCCAACAAAATGAGAAAACTTGTTCCTTGCTTAGGGCCTATATGCCTAACCTTAACTGTTCAGAACGACAGAGGACATTCATGAAAAGCTTTCAGAGAATGTTAAGGGTGGTGTTAAATTACATCAAAACAGATTATTTGAATACTGGTTTTCATAAAGGTGGCTAGCCTAGCTAACATTGTTAGAGTTGTTTTTAGCTTGAAACTTCTATGGCTAGATGAGGAGGACATTGAACTGAGAAAAGGTAACATAGGGTCTACCTGGAAATCCAGCTCTCTCCATGAAAAATTCAGGTACTTGTCTAGGCCTATTAGGCTATATGCCACTCGCTCGAGTTTATAATGTGTAAAACTTGAGAACAAATTGGTTTCTTTGTTAGTTTCTTTATTGCTTTAAAAACAAATTTAGACTATATACTTGCCCATTAGGGGGATGGGGGGGATTAAAGTATAGCCTAGGCCTAGCTGGTCTACATACAAAATGTCTTAGGTACAATTATTCTGTGTATTATTAATTAAGAATGTTTTTTTTACTTCATACTGTCCAAATACTTTACCTCCCCTCCCCCGTGTGTGTAAATGTATAGCTCTCAAATTTATGTATTTAATTATAAATTTCCCATCTATTCTGTTGCTTGTCTTTGTTTTGCCTCACACTAAGCTGAAAGAAATTAACAAAGAAACTGGTTTGTTCTCAGTTTTGCACAGCATAAACTTGAGTGAGTGGTGTATAACATAAGTAGGCCTACCAAAATTTCTTCTCCCCACAAAAAAAACAAAAAAAACAACTGAAATAAAATTCTCAAATCTGGAAAGCCTTATTTTCCACAGGGGGGATATTATCCGTGGCGGGGGGGATATTCTGGAGGGAGGGGTAAATGCCTAGAACCAACAAAATTGTACACATCCATTTGTGTCAATAGATTGTCCCAATCTAAATCCATGCTGACTCTGCATAATAAGATTGTTAGAGGTGAGGTGTCTGACAATAGCAGCATTTACTAGGCCTATTCCTTCCAGAAGTTTTCCAACTTTGGATGTAATACAAATTGGGTGGTAATTTGGTGGGTCTAATTTGGATAGAGGTGATATTAGCATTTCACCAGTCCTCAGAGTATTTTTTGGCCCTGAATTTACTACTGAAACTTTCATTTTCTTGAAGATAGCAAAAAGTAGCTAAATTAAAATTTTACCCAAGTTTCATCATAAGACCCTTGTAGGGCTTAAAACAGCCCTAAAGTAATCAGTAAAGTAATCAGTACTTCTGAGTACTGATTACTTAAAAGTAATCAGTACTCAGAAGCTTATAAATGCCTCTAAAACAATGCCTTACAAGAAAACAAACTATTTTGTATCTGAGTCAAGAATGGCTTATTTTTACTTCCATTAGTCCTAGCCTAATAGAAATTGATACTTTTGAAAGCATTTTTTGCACAAATTTCTAAAATGGAGTAAAATCCTTTTAAAAAAGGATCACAGAAATAAAAATCATGCTATTTGGTTCACCATTGTTAAAACCCATGAATGCAAAACATGATTCTTTTTGGTGATTTTAATGCCCATAGTCACTTATGGGAAGATATAGATCAGTCAAACAACAGGAAAGTGCATTGAAAAAGTAGTTCTAGAGGTCCCAGGGAAGTTTTCAACAATAGAATTACAGATAGGACCAGCTTATCTTCTTCCAAATGTAACAATCCATAGTGTATAACATCTACAGACAGACCATTCTACAATTAGATTCAATTATAATAAAGCTGATTGGCAAAAGTTCAAACATATCTTAAGAAATTCAGATTATGAAGAGGTTCTTCAAGAGGTTTGAAAAGCCAAACTCATAACCACTATCTTAAATAATACAAATTTAGACTCCATACCAAGATCTTCCAACCAGCCTACATTGCACACATCTAGTAAGACAAATAAGGTCTGGTGGAATAATGATTTGTAAAGTAGCTGTCAAAGAAAATTGAAAATCTTATATGTTTCCATAGAGCCGAAGCTAAAGTGAAAAAGGTAGTCTTGATTGTAAAGAGATCAATATAGAAGCATTTTTCAAATAAGCTAGACATTAACAGCCCACTGTCAAATGTCCAAAGCTTCATCAATTGAATCACTGGAAAAAATCCAAAGGATGGTATTATACCAACATTGTGGCATAATAATATTCTCCTTACAAGTAACCAACATAAAGCAGATGGCTTTTTGAATTATTTCCAGCAACCATCCCCAAGTAAATTTTCCCATCTCACCCTGTATGTCTGCAAACTCCATAACCAAACAAAGGCCAATGAGGAACTTATGGAACTGTTTACAGAACAAAAGCTTGCCAAAGCCCTGGAGGAAGTTGATGGGAACTCTGCATCTGGAGAGAATGAAACGAGTTATTTGATGCTGATAAATTCAGAGCCAACATTTAGAAAAGCCCTAATGGATGTATATAACAAATCCTGGAAGCTGAGTACTTTTCACATGATCTGGAAGAAGTCAATAATTATTCCAGGCAACAAAAATGAATAAACCATCAGAAAGACTATCTTCCTAAAGGTGTATTATTGCTTTTACTTGTTCTGGGCAAAATTATGGTAAAGCTAAAGAAGAAAAGACTTGAATAGTTTTGTGAACATAATGGCCTGTCTCCACAACAGCAGTTTAACTTTAGGAAAGGCTTCAACACAATTGATTGTATTGCTATGCATGAGGATATTTAGTGCTAAAAGTAAAAAAAAAAGATTCTTGTAGCAGCATTTGTTGACTTCAAATGTGCTTTTGACAAAATATTAAAGAAGAACCTATGTCAGATTTTATAGACAATGGATTTCCCAGACAGATTTGTCTATTTCATCTCTCATCTCCTGAATGATAGAACATTCAAAGTGTTGATCAATAGATCAATGCAGATACTTCCTTTACTTGCAGGCTCCATTGGGGTTTACTGCAAGGATTGCCACTTAGCCCACTTCTTTTCCTCCTATTTCTACCCAATCTCGAATTTTCAAGGGAGAGTATAAGGCTAGCAACTTTTGAAGATGACCTTACCATTTGGGAAGCATGAGACAGCAATAATGAAGTAATTGAAAACTTAAACTCTGCCTTAAAAGAATTAGTTAGATTCTCCAAAACATTTGGAGTGAGTGTATCACCAAACAAAAACTAAAGCAATGATAGTCAATAATAAAAACATTTCCTTTTTTTTTTTTTTTTTTTTTTTTTTTTTTTTTTTTGGTTTTAGACCAGGACACTTTGTATCAAAGGAGTTGTTGTAGAAACTTTGAAAAGGGCTCATTTGATTGAAAATTTGAGTGACTTGTGCCCTTTTTAATAGTCAAAAGTGATTGAAAGGCAACTAACACCCCTTCCATGCTCACATTTCCCCAAACACATCCAATCAAAATTTTGAGATAGGCATTTTGTTAGCATAGTTGATATGCAGATAGAAATTATGTTTTTGAGGAGGACACTCCCCCACAGCCCTCAGGGAAAGGGTTGTAAGTTGTGCCCTGGGAGTATATAAGGTTCTTATAGAAAATTTTGTTTTAGAAACTTGAAAAAGGGCTCATTCAATTGGAAATCCAAAGGGTTTAATAGTTGAAAGTGATTGGAGGGCAATTAACCCCCCTTTCATGCCCACCTTTTCCCCAAAAAATCCAATATAAATTTTGAGATAGCCATTTTGTTAAACATAGTTGAAAGTTCTGGAAATTAAGGCTTCAAGGATGACACCCCCCCAAAGCCCTCAGGGCAAGGGTTGTAAGTTTTTCCCCGGGGGTTTATATGGTTTTTATAGAAAGCATTGTTGTAAAAACGTCAAAAAGGGCTCATTTGATTGAAATTGAAATGGGTAGTACCGTTTTTAATAGTCAAAAGTGACTGGAAGGCAACTAACACCCCTTTATCCAAACACATCCAATCAAATTTTGAGATAGCCATTTTGTTCAAAGTAGTTGAAAGGTCCAGAAATTATATCTTTCAGGGTGACACTCCCCCTACAGCCTTCAGGGTAAGGGTTATAAGTTATACCTGGGGGCATATAAGGTTTGTATTGAAAGCTTTGTCATAGAAACTTGAAAAAGGGCTCATTCAATTGGAAATTCAATTCAATTGGAAAGAAGTGAAGTTAGATTTTTTTTTCTCATTGTGAAACTCATTTTTATATGGAACTTTTTGCATGCTGATTTTTGTTCATGGAACTTATTGCGTGCTGATTTCTGTTTGCGAATCTTCATTGCATTGTTTTTTTTTTCTTTGTGAAATTTGTACATTGACTTTTTTTTTTCATTTTGAAGCTTATTTTCTTATGGAACTTTTTGCGTGCTGATTTTTGTTCATGGAACTTATTGCGTGCTGATTTCTGTTTGCGAAACTTTGTTGCATGCTGTTTTTTCTCTTCATGAAGTTTGTACATTGATTTTTTTCTCCTCTCGAAACTGATTTTGTTCATGGGACTTGTTACCTACTGATTTTTGTTCATTGACCTTGTTGAGTGCTCATTATTTTTCGTGAAACTTATTGCATGTTGATTTTTCTCTTCGTGATACTCGTACTTTGATTCTTTGCTTTCTCAGAATGGGGTAAGGGGGGGTGAGATGAATGGGTAGAGCATTTCCTACTGGATAGTGCATGGTCTGGGTGGGTATTTCCAGGGCGTGTACCAGACCTATTTTATAACCATTTAAATAAGCCCAGTATTTTCAAATGTGGCCTGAACTTTGATTTCTTGGAATTGAAAGCAGTAAACAGTAAGAAGTTTTTTACTCTTTACAAGCTCCTATGACTTTTGTGCTTTCACACTAGTTCATTCTGTATGGATGTACTAAATGAATCTTATTCGTTTTCATTATATTTGATATTAACTGACCACTTTGAAAGAGGTTTACAAATCGCAAAAAAAACTAGTTTCTGAGATTTCAAGATGTACATATTACGGACATACTGTAGACAACATATGGACATAATTTTGCTAAAAAGGACACATTTTCAGATGCTAAAGGAAAATATTCATTGTCCAAGAAATTGGCAACCCTGTTTGCACGTAGTGTCAACCATTATTTTCGAATCGAGGACTAGCTGGATTTGGCCTTTTATTTCTTTGCTCTTGTTTCTTCTTTTTCCTTTCCTTCTGTTCTTTTTCTTCTTCTGGTGTCCCTCACATCAGTTTTATGTAGGTATGGTGTCAACCTTGCTTTCTTAGATTGTGTTGGTATGGTGTCAACGTTACATGGTTAGTGGATTTTAGGATGAATTTAAAATTTTGTTCTTTTTTTATTTTATTACTAGCTTAACCGTCAAGCGTCGTTGCGACCTGAAAAGAAATTAAAAGAACATCCCCCCCACCACTTTACCCCTCAAATGTACCACTTGGAATAATCTCTCCCGCAGAAAATCACCCAGGCCCCGTGGAATTTTTTTTTTAAATTTATAAGTATTTAAGAATTCCCTCCCATCCCATGAATATGTTCCTGTGAGCTATTCTCTCTCTGAGAAATCCCCCCTCCCTCTCATATGGAAAATAACCCCTAAGAAAAATCCCACTCTGACAGTTCCCCTTCATCAAGGAATCTTGAAGATTTTATGGGTGAGAGTTTTGTGGAGAGAATGTGGGTGAGAATGTGCTTCTTGATGGTCAAATACCTAAAAAAAATTTCTCTTATAGTTTTTATCTATAAATAAAATATTCGATGTTTAAGACTGTCGGTAAATTGATAAAAAGACAAGTGAATCAAGTAAATAACCCCATGTTACTAAAAAGGGATTGTAGATGGACATGGCTAATTTGTATAGGTTTAGATGTATTTAATTATCAATTGATTGCTCGAAGTTTAAAAATATGTAAAATTTTTGAATTCTAAAAACTTGCTGCAAATATTATTTCCTTGTAGGTAATCTTCTCACTGCCTTATCATTACCTGGGAATTTTGAAAACTACCACTTGCTGCAAGCCCTGATGAAAATTCTTCTAATTCTTGAGAATGAAGCTGCTCCGTATTTAACACGAGTTGTGACCCAACTGAATGAGAGATTGAAATTTGCGGTGCAAGAGCACGATTCAACCCGAAATAAAGTGAACGATAAAATTTTTTTGTACCACCGAAATATTTTCGAATCTCTATGTGCAGCAATCAGGATTGTCTTCATCAGGATGGATGCCTCAATCAGGATGGATACCTTTGAAAATCCACTTTTTCCTGTATTTCAAGATATTATTTTGCAGAAGAATGAAGGTAAGCTTAAATACATCTCCACATCATGCTCACATGCACTTCCACTAACTGCACTTATAAATTCTTTACTGTTTTCATAATGGCAGTAGTTATATAGACACGCCAAAAAATATTTTAGGAATAAAAAAGAAATAGTATCTTAAGGGAGTCAAAATATAGGCGTTTTTCCACCACCCAACAAAAAATATTGAATCAAGGTTATTGATGAACAAGGCGCTTCCATACACTGTCTATGAAATTTTTCAGTAATCTCACTAAAAATTCTTGGTAAGTAATTGCTGTTCAAATTAACTTACAAAAGCAAAAGCTGTTTGTGGATTCTCTTGCTAAAATTGAAAGTCAATTTAAATTGAAATCCATCCGGCAAAGGAAAATTATTATGTCTGACATGAAAAGATATTGAAACAACCTAATCAAATTTTCTTGCTTTTCAACCTTTTATGGTGTTATTACTACTACTACTACTACTAATAACTCACCACAGCACCAAGCCGCCTGAGGCCAACACAGCTATACACGCTCCTCCTCCACCCCAATCTATTCAAATCCTCCCTTTTTACACCCGCCTGAGGTCATAAATACAGGCGAAGGAGGAAGAAAGCCTCTCAAATGTACACTCAAAAGGGTCCACTGGTTTGTCCACAAGTCCCATGAGTTGCAAAGCTTCTCCCAGTAATGGGTTAAATTGCATGGTGATGCAGAACACCATCACGGGAGGATCCTCTATAGGAGGACAAATACGACAGGGCGTAAGATCCAAATCTATGGACAACCGCCTCTGCAAAGGGCTGCCTCGATCTTTTTGGGGTATCTGCAAGACTGGGGACCTTGCGGTCAACTCTATTCCCACTTGAGGAGTGGCGCCCCTCGAGGAAATTATAGCCTAGTAAACGACACAGCATTCGCACGGGATTCTGACTAATGGTGTTATTATAATCACTCAATCGAAATGACGACCTAGTTTGCATACTTCAGTAGTAATAATTAAAGGGAAACCCTGCCACAAATTCAACACCCCAACCGATCAACAAATAAACATTCAAATGGTGATTAGTCCATTTATTAGACAGTGAAAACAGATACATAAATTCTGGATATTTCGAACACATGTACAGCGATTATCATCAGCAGAAATACCTAAACATTAAATTTAACTCCAACATGTTTATACAGTTTTAATTCTATATATTTATACATTTTATTTTATTATATATTTTATACATATTTATAGAGCTAGTTTTAATTTTAGTGCTTTAGTATTTCTGCTGATTACGATTGCTCTGCATGTGATCAAAATATTCAGACTCTTGTATCTGTTTTAACTGTCTATTAAATGGACTTATTCCCATTTAAATGTTTATTTGTTTGTCATAGACAGGCAGTGTGGTCTTGAAAAAAATACCTAATCTAAGGTATTACGCCAATAATACGCCCAAATCAATCAGAAATGCGGTTTTTCCTCCTCATTTGATTCCGTGTTCTCCTTTTTCGTTTTCTGTGCTCCTTAAGACCAAGTCCATCAGGATGATCCATTTAAAGGGGGATAGAACACAACACTTCTTAAGTCCTGATTTAATACGAAAACCAGCTACTAACTTCATTTCTTACCTTAAACGCAGCAGTGTTATTCTTGTACATAGCACTAATCATTTTAATGTATTGATTAGAAAGCTAGTGACAGTGAGAATCACAACAGCTAAAGACAATGGCATGAAACAAACGACAGTGAGAATCACACTGAAATGTACACAAAATTTTGCCCGGCGGCGAATATATATATATATATATATATATATATATATATATATATATATATATATATATATATATATATATATATATATATATATATATATATATATATATATATATATATATATATATATATATATATATATATATATATATATATATATATATATATATATATATATATATATATATATATATATATATATATATATATATATATATATATATATATATATATATATATATATATATATATATATATATAAATATATAAATAATATTTTTGGGGGCGCAAAGACATTCACGCCACGACCCCCCACCCTCTTTTTTCCTAAATGCATCCGATCAAAATTTGGTATCCGTATGTTGAGATCCATATTGCTAGAAAGTGCGATTTAAGATGATTAAGGTATTTTGTTGAAAATATTCCAAAAATTCTGCCTCTGGGCTTCACATCCCCCTTCTAGTCCCTTGGGTAAGAGCTGTAAACCATAAAAATTGCCCATTGTTAAGATACAGTCGGCTCCCGACAACTCGATTACTCGAAATTCGCAATAAGTCGAATTATTTTCAATCCCCTTGAAAAACTTTTTTAAGTCGAAGAAAAAACCATGCAAAATTCGAAATAGTTTTGCCTTTATTTTTTAGTTCTCTAAATCGAAGTGACCCAAAAATTGCCTCTATAACTCGAAATTCAGTAGACGAGTCGTCATTTTATTTTTACTTTACCTCCACAAGTCGAAGTTTACCGACGGATCTCGAAGTCTTTTGTCAAGTCTATTATACACAAATAAAGTTATTCTTAAATTTTTTGCGGCTGTAGGGAGTAAATTTAGTGATTTTGTGCCTCTGTAACTCAAATTCTTATTTGGTTTACCTTCGTGTGTAAGACGCAAGTTAGCACACGGTAAATTACCACTAGGTGACTTACCCGGTAATAGTAAGTTTTAGGTCATGACTTACTGGTAAGTTTCTTAAGTGGTAAGTTTAAGTTTTTGATGAACAAAAATGTTCTCAAATGAAATAAATCCATCCCTAAGATAGCTGTCACTTCACTAAAATCTATCGTAAATAAATTCTTTCATTAGATTTAATACATGAGTCATACCCCTTTGAGCTTATTCCAATATCGCTCTGTCGGATTACCTCTTTGTCATTTCCCGCCTGAGTAAAAAAGAAAAAAGGGGATACGCGATGAGTCAGTCAGTCTGAATAAATAAGACATTCATAGCAGAAATCAATTTAGTTTGGTAAATTTGTGACTTTGACTCGAATTTTTAGACTGGCTATCTTTAACTACATAATAAATAATCAGTGAATTATATATCTGGCTGTAATACGAATAGTAAGGCCTATTAATAAGAAATATTTCCGCCCAATCTCTTCTACTCTAGTATTGCGATCGTGACACAGCAGCAACTAGTGCCCAAACATAAATATTTTCCATCATCCCACTAGATTTATTATTATTTCTAGACGAAGCGTCGTTATAAGGAGGTTTCCACAAAATCAAATTGAATCTTTTCTTTGGAATCTTGGCTTTCAAATGGATACTTGTGCTGGCATTTGCCAATGTTTTGACGGTTTATCTCATTTTACGATCTTATTCAAGTCTGCCTCAATGTCTTTGGTTGTTTTCCATGCTCTCTATCCGTCCATCACTGCATATGTTTATCAAATGCTTTTCATGATTTATTGCATTCTTTAGTATCGGGTAAAAAAAAAAACACATCAGATTTTTGATTTGTTAAACTGCTAATGTTACCAGCTTTTATTCTGCTTGGTGCAAGCTAGCCTAAAAAATTTTTCTTTTTTTTGCATCAGTTGTTCTTCTATAAAAGCTATGCGAATAAGGTATCAAAAAGGAAGGTTTGGTATATAGGATTTTATGAATGTAACATTATTGCAGCTTTTTCTGAAAGGTAAGACTACATGATGAGTAAAACCCTGTGGTTTCGAATAAATTGCACGATTTAGTGCATGGATATGAGCCACAAAAAAGTCTAGCAATGCGCAAAACGCTGCGTTTTTCCGAACGATTACCTCTTCAACTACAGATTTTGATGTTTCAAGCAGGGCTTCCACTATTCTCGAATTTTCGGGGATTTCCTCGAAAATCACCCAATCACGGTGCCAATCCTAGTGCCTATTTCAAGCGGCATACTGTGCAGTTTGTAGCCTGATGAACTGGAACGAGTTTCTAGTTTCCTGCCCTGATATGACTAGAGACAGGAATGCAATGATAGGGATTGACGCCATTTGCCCTGATAATCTAGTGTAAATGAACTTTGTACCTCGTTATTGAAGCTAAAATATCCCCACCATCAAACAATTGGGTGCATCCCTCACATTTTGAATCTACTTGTCTGAGATACTATGAAAAGCTTAGACCACTGTGTCAATAATATCTTTAAGATCATCACATTTGTCGGGTCTCATCATATGGCTCAAGTTGTCCTTAAAGAAAAGCAGATTGCACTTTTTGGCAAAACTATCAGCCCAGAACTATCTATCAAAATTTGCTGGGATCTACCATTTTGCCAGTCTCAAAGGCCGAGGAAAGAAAAATCCACAAGTACATAGAAAATAGGAGGATATTTGCATATGATATGCCACCCGCCCTGCAGCTTTGCAGCTACTCTACTTGATGCGCTTTTTGGTGCAAACTAATTGACAAAAGATGAGTTTACGGATGCAGTAAGTCGAATTACTGAGCTTGACAAATTTTTCTACCAATTTTGGAAGGTTGGTGATTCAGTTAACGAAAGATTTGAAGCTGACTTTGTCGGGGTCTTGAACACAGAACTCTGTAGCCACATCTCCAAAAGTGGTCCATTTTCCAAATCATTGTACTTTGATACTGCAAAGACTGTCGAATCAGCAGCTTGTTGGTGGGTTGATGTTTCTTTTTTTGCGAAATTGGTGCTTACGGGAGTGGCTGTAAAAATCTCAACAATTTGTGTTCCCGTAGCATCCTGCATCAGACTCTGTTCAGGTTATGGACTAGTACAGACCTAGGGTAGAAACCACATAAAGCATGAAACAGCGAACAAAATTCTCATGGTCGGTATGTCAATCAATAGCAAAAAAAAAAAAAATGAGCATAGCCATGCAGCTTCAAAAATGCTTCGAAATCGACGTGAAGGGATGGAAGGGATGTTCACACTGCCATCATGTCTTTTTATCAATAGTTCACTGCCACGTGATAGTGGAAATGGTCTGGTGGAAGATGACCTGCCAGACATAGCTTTTGAAGATGCGCCAGATGAGGAGGAGGAGCAGCAGTTACAGCAGCTCTAGTTTATCTTTGATTATCTTTTAAAAAGAATTATCTAAAGCCTAAATTGCAATTTTTAGAATTTCCTCCCGTGTAAATGAAGTAAGAAATAAACAAATAAAATGATGCAAAAAAAATATTTTTTTCTTTTCAATCTTTCAGAGAAGAGAGAATATTTTCTTTTAAATTCATGAGTATTTGAAACTTACCACTTATGTGGTAACTTACCAAATTTACCAGCAAATTATTCGGTAAGAGTAAGTTTCGAAACTTACCGGTAAATCTTGAGTGCTAGTTTGCCTCTACAGCTCGAACTATGCGTAAGTCGAACTATACGTAACGATGAAAAAAAATTGTGGCCCCGTGAATTTCGAGTTAGCGAGAGTCGACTGTATAAGGCTTTTATAGGAAGGGTAGTCGTATAAACTTTGAAAGGGGGCAGATGGCCCCTCCAAATAGGGGGGCATTGAGAAACACTAAAACAATATGATTCAGATTCAACAAGGTTGCTAGGCCGGCTAAAGAAATTGCCAGTGCATCTATATTGACTGCAATGTGAGTTTTTTTTTCAACCACCTAAAAGACTACAATATGGTTTTGTCAAAGTATATTAAATTGAATCCCTAAATATATTATATCATTTTGACTGAAGGCACTACGTCGGGGGCCACAACAGAAGGTCCATTTGTTTGGAAATTAAATAGTTGTAAGAGCATCTTTATTGGGTAAGGCCAGGCCTCCCTTCCCTCGTATAACTGACTTTTAAGTCACTCGTGAATCCTTGCAATTATGCACACCAATATTTTCTGAATTAATTTTGCTTATAGCATTTGTATTAGGAAAAATGATTGATGGTAGAATTTGTTGTAGCTTTTTAAATGTTATTGGACCTTGCCAAAAACCTGTTTTAATGACTAGGGGATGTAAAGTAAAGGTGGTAAGTAATATACTCCATCAAAAACAACCTTTGGGCCTGACAGGGCCCAGGAAAATTCTTCCCAGTCCACTTGGATAAATTTGTCCCTTTAAATACCCCTCCCCTATCTTTGGTGCCTTCGCCTCTCCATCGCATGTAGCACTCACCAATACAAGTGGCTATAGAAGCCAATCAAACATAGAAGCCGACCATAATAATATACTATACAAATATTTTGACATGGTGACAATGAAAAGGCTTTCTCTCCGTTTGCCACCCCCCTTTCTATCAAGTGAATACTCTCCCTCTACAAATCGAGTCCTTTGTTCTGAATAGAAAACTCATGTGTACAAAAAAGTGCAGGACGAGAAATGGAAGCTGTAAAGCAAATTATAGAACTTTTGATTCTGAAGGTGTAATCTAACCTGAAATTATCATACTTAAAGATAGATCACTTGTTTGAATCTTGAAACATACTCAGCATGTTAGTGACGAAACGTGATGCCATAGTGACTAAACACCATGTATTAATCGCTAACCGTCTTATATTTATGAATGAACGCCATGCAATTCTAAACAAGCTATTTTGTAAATTCCGATTTTGGCATGTACTTTTTTCAGATTTAATGACATTTGTATTCCAAGTGTTGGCACTGTTTTTAGAGCAGCGTAAACATGCAGCTCATAAGCAGCTGATAGTACCTGAAGTTAAGCTACTCATGCCTAACTGGCAGTCTTGGAATCCAGTTGATGAAACTGCCCCCGTCATTCGGGATGTGTTATTTCAAGATGTGTACATGGATTTGTTTCTTCGTCTACTATCTCCACATCTATGGAAAAGTTCTGCCAACGTTTTTGGTCTTGCTAGGCTTATTCAAGCCTACTTAAAGCTGAACAGTAAAGAAATATGTGCTCGAAGGGGTCAACTAGTAAGTACATGATTTTCACTTTTGTTTCCTATATTTTCATGTTAACTCTTTATCTTTCCATTATCAGACTTTTCCTTGTTGCTGAATTTATCATAAATAATATCATTATAATAAATTTATCATAAAGGAAAACAGTAGTATAAATAGTAGGGATGTGGTACTGCCGGGAGTTTTGCATTCCAATCGGGAATTTCCAGTACGTAAATTCATGTATTTTTGGTTCATAACTTTTTTTTTCTTTTTTTTATACCTATTGTGTTGTATTTTTGTTTGTTTGTCTTTGTGAATTTTGTTTTGTTTCTTTGTTTACTGTTCGATAATAAACATAAAAACAAGAAGAACAATAGGGAACTCTTTTTGCAAGACAGTGGAATTCTATAAGCTATGTCCAAGGACCATCTTCAGCAAAAAAATAAATATATAAAGGAAAAGAGACTAAAAATAACATGCAACCATTAAAACTGAAATGAAAATTTTAAAATAGCCCCAGCATTCTTACTTTAGTGAAATTCAACCAGGACTGATAAATAAGGTGAGGTAAAACAAGGAAATTTGTTAAAATGAAAGAAAAATAATTAAAAACACACGCTTTCACTGCTAATCTTGCCTTTCGGCAGCTAACTTCAAAGGTTTATTTGAAACTGGTTCTGTGTTAATGTCTACTAGTTGTTTTTTTTACATTTTTAAGATTGTTTTTAATTAAATTTGTGTATTGAGCATTTAGTGAGTATTCCTCCAGGTCTCTATTTAAGAAAATATTATTATTTATCTTATGTCTGATTTCAGCTGCTTCTCGAACAGCCTATTTTGTGGCTGGGGTTTTCAAATACATGGATGTTTAAAGCAGAATAAAAAGAAACATTAGCAATATTAGAATATAAAGCTTTGGTGATATCATCTTTATGCCGTTGTAGGCGTTTCTCTAAATTCTGGTGAGTTCTACCTACATAGCATTTACCACAGTCACATGGTATTTGATAAACCCCTCTTTGACGGATAACTGGGGTTTTATCTTTACCAGAGTTTAGGAAATTCATGATTTTGAAATTATAGTAAATACTACATACAGATTATTATTTTTTAATTCGTAGTGATTTTTTAGATGTATGGAAGGTAGATTATATTTAAGTGCTTATCGTGATTCTTGCATGGTAAAATACCATTGATTTTACGGGAGTGTCTTTTCAGTCTACGGCTAATTATATTATTAATAAGTAAAATGGGATACCCATTTCCAAAAACTATATCCCTAATAAAGTTTAGATCTCTTGTGATGTTGGAATTAGAGCAAATGTTTAGGACACGACTGACAAGTGATATTACAACAGCTATTTTAACTTGTGGGGGTGGTTTGATTTAAAATGAAAATATCTATTGTTTTGTGTTGATTTTTTTGTAAATAGTGAAATCCAGTTTATTTCTGCTACGAATAATTAACACATCTAGGAACGGTATTCTATTTCCAAGTTGAATTTCCAAGGTAAACTGTAAATTTCTATCATATGTTCAAGTTCAGTTCAAGTTCCATTTATTTCCATAAATAACAATAACAAAAACAATATCCCAAAGGGCTCAATGGCCCGTTATTTGGGAAACGACATAGAATAAAAGACTAATATTAAAACTTGGCGTAAACAATACTAAACAATGTCTAATTTATAAATCTATAAGGAAAAGAAGTCAACTCACCGACAGTCCACACGAAACAGCGATCCTCCTATCACCCGACAATAAGCAATAAAATAAAATTTTCTACATCATCAAGGATTCAACGTAAAAAAAACAACACAACCACCCCCCCCCACAAAAAAAAAACGTAAGTTAATTTTCTCCATAATTCCAAAGTGTTATTGCGTGATGTTTTTAATTGTAATGTATGAGCAAAGTGCTCTTCTTTCAGGGTATTTAAGTGTAATCTGAATATGAAATCTGATGTAATCTGAATATTAAGTGTAACTGCTCCCCATAAAGAAGACATAAATACTGACGAAGATCAAACTGCCTTCCCATCATAAACATCAAAACAAGAAGAACAATAGACAATTAGAATATGCCTTTATAAATTCAGTAAAATGCAAGGTGCTAATATAGTATTAAGTTTTTTTGCAATTAGGTCTTTTTAGGGAGGAGGTTGGAGGGAGTAGAAGTGTAATGCCTTTTTAAGGAGGAGGGTCATGTCTTGAGGCCTCTTTTTGTTATTTTTTTTCAGTTGTGTGTTCTGCGTTAAGGTTTTACGTTAAGATTTATTAAAATTGATTTGTTGTTTGTAATCTACTTATTGCGTCGCTTTTCCTAGTGTGTAATAATATCTTGAATAATATCTTGAAATACAGGAAAAAGAAGATTTTCAAAGGCATCCATCCTGATTGAGGCATCCATCCTGATGAAGACAATCCTGATTGCTGCACATAGAGATTCGAAAATATTTCGGTGGTACAAAAAAGTTTTATGGTTCACTTGATTTCGGGTTGAATCGTGCTCTTGCACCGCAAATTTCAATCTCTCATTCAGTTGGGTCACAACTCGTGTTAAATAAAGAGCAGCTTCATTCTCAAGAATTAGAAGAATTTTCATCAGGGCTTGCAGCAAGTGGTAGTTTTCAAAATTCCCAGGTAATGATAAGGCAGTGAGAAGATTACCTACAAGGAAATAATATTTGCAGCAAGTTTTTAGAATTCAAAAATTTTACATATTTTTATACTTTGAGCAATCAATTGATAATTAAATACATCTAAACCTATACAAATTAGCCATGTCCATCTACAATCCATTTTTAGTAACATGGGGTTATTTACTTGATTCACTTGTCTTTTTATCAATTTACCGACAGTCTTAAACATCGAATATTTTATTTATAGATAAAAACTATAAGAGAAATTTTTTAGGTATTTGACCATCAAGAAGCACATTCTCTCTACAAAACTCTCACCCAAAAAATCTTCAAGATTCCTCGATGAAGGGGAACTGTCAGAATGGGATTTTTCTTAGGGGTGATTTTCCATATGAGAGGAGGGGGATTTCTCAGAGAGAGAATAGCTCACAGGAACATATTCATGGGATGGGAGGGAATTCTTAAATACTTATAAATTAAAAAAAAAATTCCACGGGGACTGGGTGATTTTCTGCGGGAGAGAGTATTCCAAGTGGTACATTTGAGGGGTAAAGTGGTGGGGGGGATGTTCTTTCAATTTATTTTCAGGTCGCAACGACGCTTGACGGTTAAGCTAGTAATAAAATAAAAAAAGAACAAAATTTTAAATTCATCCTAAAATCCACTAACCATGTTACGTTGACACCATACCAACACAATCTAAGAAAGCAAGGTTGACACCATACCTACATAAAACTGATGTGAGGGACACCAGAAGAAAAAAAAGAACAGAAGGAAAGGAAAAAGAAGAAACAAGAGCAAATAAATAAAAGGCCAAATCCAGCGAGTCCTCGATTCGAAAATAATGGTTGACACTACCTGCAAACAGGGTTGCCAATTTTTTGGACAATGAATATATCCCTTTAGCATCTGAAAATGTGTCCTTTTTAGCCATATTATGTCCATATGTTGTCTACAGTATGTCCGTAATATGTACATCTTGAAATCTCAGAAACTAGTTTTTTTTGCCGTTTTGTAAACCTCTTTCAAAGTGGTCAGTTAATATCGAATATAATGAAAACGAAAAAGATTCATTTAGTACATCCATACAGAATGAACTAGTGTGAAAGCACAAAAGTCATAGGAGCTTGTAAACAGTAAAAAACTTCTTGTGGGTGCTTAAAGCTCATCTTCCTACGAGAGTTTCTCTTGACAGGTATGGTCCGGCATGAGTGTCAGCATTTTCACTTCTTTTAGTAGCCTTTTATGCCAATCAGTAATTCTTGCACATGTCATAAGGTACAATCCAGGAATCAGGGGGGTACAATCCAATCAATCAGGGGGGTGACATCCCCAAAGCCATACTTACTGGACTTTTTAACAATGCTGAATAAAATAGATGTCTTCAAATTTTTAAGGGATGCTGGTTTCTGGAAATGAGAGGTGCGGGAGGGGGGGTTGCGCTGAAGTAATTTTTGACTCTTATAAAGGGCACTAAACTTCCATCAAATGAGCCCCATCTGAAGTTTATACGACTAACCATTTCTTTTTAACTTATATGCCCCAGGGGCATAAATTACAACCCTTGTCCCAGGGCTCTTAGGGGTTATGTCAACGCTGAGGGTATTTTTATATGTTCTTTGGACCATTTTTAACAAAAAGAATATCTGGAAACTTCTGTTGGATGCACCTAGGGACCAGAAGATGTGAGTGGAGGGGGCTGGCTGGTTTGCCTCTGACCACTTTTGACTCAAAAATAACTATAAAACTTCTTATTTTCAATCCCTCCAAAGTTTATAAAACCAACTCTTCCATATAAATCTTATATGTTAATAATGGAGAACTAGAATAACTCGTAGCTCTTGCCCTGAAAGCTTTTGGGGTGGGGGGGGGTTCATCCACAAAAACATAACTACTGGACCTTTCAAATATGCTGAACAAAATGGCAATCTCAAAATTTTAACTGGGCAAGTTTTGGGAAATGGCGGGCGTGGGGGGGCTGTTCGCCCTCCAATCACTTATGATTCTTAGAAAGGGCACTAGAACTTTCGATTTCCAATCGAGCGGCTTTCGAAGTTTTAATGAAAACCCTTTCTACACGATTTGCCTTGGTCAGAAGTAAAAATAGATTGTAACCTTGTCGCTCTTTCATTCATTCAATAAAAAACACGTTTTTTTCTACTTATAGTGAGGAGCCACATAAAAATTTAAAACAAACATAAATTATTCCGTGTATCAGGGGAGCTCCCCCTTCCTCAATACCCCTCTCTTCACGCTAAAATCTTTTAAGAACTTTTAAAAAAAGGTTTTGATTTAATTACACGGCCCTTGTGTTTCAAGAATCGTTCTTAAGAAATATTAGACAAAAGGTCGAAAATTAGCATAGAGAGGGGCGTATTGAGGAGGGAGTAGCCCTCGTCGTATACAAAATAATTTCTTTTCGTTTCAAGTTTTAATGTCACTCCTTACTTTCGGTAGAAAAAAACTTGTTTTTTTTATTTATTTCTGATTGTTTTTCAGATAATCCCAGGAAATTCACTCCTCTGTGAGAAATCCCACGACGAAAAAATTCTCTATATAAAGTTCCTCCAATGTAAAATTCTTCCGCCGGGAAATTCCCCCCGGACAATTCCATCCCTGCTGCGAATTCTTCCCATAAAATGTTTTGCTTACGATTCCGCCTGAAAAATACTCATTAGCATACTTTTATTTGAAGAAAGACTTTTTTTCATTTAGTTTCTGATCCTTTTTAAGGTCATTTGGGAATATCCCTGTGTGGAACCCCCCCCCCCTTGGAAACCTTCTTCCCCAGAAATTGCCCATGGAGAATTTCTCCTGGTGATAATTCATCTATGCAAAACTTCTCCTGTGGAAAATTCCTCCATAAAGATCCCCAGAGAATTCCAACTCCGCTGAAAATTTCCTCCTGACAATTCCCTCAAAGTGTCTCCACATGTACAATGGGACCAACAACGAGAAAGTAAGAAAAATAACACAAATTTTGTATACGAATTCTGGATAATTCTCCCCATGAAAAATTTTCCCTGAAAAGTTCACCCTCAGAAACTTCCAACCAAATGGAAGAGTCTCCCCATAGAAAATCCATCCCCAATATATCACCTTCCCCCTTGGAAAATGTTGGTATACTTCTCTATAACAAATACTATATGTACACAATGAAGAAATTTTATGACTTGCGGCCCTTCCTCTGGTGGTTCTGAGCGGTCATGTCATCTCCAAAGACATATCTATTGTACCTTTCAACTATACTGAACAAAATGGCTATCTCAAAATTTTGATCAGACAACTTTCAGGAAAGAAGGGCGTGAGACGGGGGCTATTTGTCCTCCAATCTTTTGGTCACTTAAAAAGGACTCAAAATTTTTCAATTTTCGTTTTAACGAGCCCTCTTGCGATATTCTAGTACCATTGGTTTGGCACGAGCACCTCTGGAAAAGCAACACCAACAACCAAACACGAATCCGTGATGCTTCTTTTGGCAAACACTACAAAATTTCACATTTTTACAGATAGGAGCTTGGAACCTCCATAGTGGGGTTCTCTGATACGCTGAATTTGATGTCGTGATTTTCATTAAGATTCTTTAACTTTTAGGGGTGGTTTTCACCTTTTTCGAAAATTTGGCAAATTTTCTCGGGCCAGTAGCCTTTGATGGGTAACACTAAACTTAAAGAATATTATATATTCAGATTCAGCACAATAAGCTAATTCTTTTGATACATCTATTGATACCAAAATCGATTCCAGATCATCGAGAATTCAAATTTATTCTTTTGTTAACTTTTCATCTTCAGTTAACAATACTTGATAAAAAGATAGATGTTTTTGCCTGACTATTGGAAGCCAGAAACGATTGTTATCAAAAAAGGTACCTGCTTGCCTATTATCTTGACTGTAGCGTAAAAGCAAGGAAAAATAAAGTCGTTTGAAGATAAACTAACAAAAAATTGTAAATAATTTAAAGATTATTTGCAGATAGTTAGTTGTCTGCGGGAAAGAGCAAGCAACTCCAAAAAATACAGCATAAAGCGTAAAAAAATTAGTAGAAAGTAAGCAATTAAGTAAATTTAGTGCTAGATAAGTAGTTTTAACACTAATTTGGTTTGGACTAGCAGAGAAATATTCCATTTTATGTCATAAATTTGCAAAATATGTCCCTTTTATTTCCCAAATTTCTAAAATATGTCCCTTTTTGCCCTATTATGTCATTTTGTCTGGGAACACAGGAATATGTCTTTTGGACATAAAATATGTCGAGTTGGCAACCCTGCCTGCAAACAGGGGGTAAGATAGAAATCTTGACACAAATGTAACGTCTAATTAGCCCCCTCCTTCTCCCAGATGATCCTGCTAAGAAGTTCATTCTAGCATTTGAAGATATAAATTTAAGTAGAATCAATATACTTTCTTACTTAAAAGAGACTCTGCAAAAGTTGATATTTTCCACCCTTCAAATGTTTCTTCATTTTTCTCTAATATTTTCAGCAGGGCAAATGCTGCATAAGAAATAACCACTTGACTGGAAGCAGCAAAAAGTTTTGTAAGGGGAGAGATTTGATCACTCATGGAGCCAAATGGAGCTGTGTCATGTTGAAGAAGAGTCAACACATATTTGATAGCATCTGCTTTAAGAACAGGAAGTTCATCCACTGAAATTAAAATTATAAAGGTCAATTTTATTACTTGACAAACTACAAAAAAATTTTTTTTTGCTTACTTTTCTTTTATTTAAACATAAGACATGTCCATAAATTATAAATTTGGCTGTCGGTTTCATGGGGTAGCACAAATCAATGTAGAAGGGAACTAGAAAATGCATGAAAAATTCTAATTGATATTCGATATTTTGGAAAATATAGGTGTTGAGAAGACACATTAATTAGTTAATGGTAGCCTAATATGATTTTCAAATTTTAGAGAATAACAAATATAAATTATTCTTAAAATTTAATATAAATATCGATTAATTATATTAGTGATAAAACTAATTGGTAACAATAGGAGCTAATCAATAAATTAAATTAATTTGAATTTTTAAATTAATTATTTAATTATTAAAAATTAAGAATAACTTAAAATAATATAATTAATAATAAAAATTAACAGGCATTAATCTTTATAGGAAAAGATTCGGTCATTTTTTAAAGAAAAGAAAAAAACAATATGAAAATATAGGTAGCTTAATATTATTTTCAAAGTTTTAAAGCATAACAAATGATATCTCGTGTTAAATTTAATTAAAACTTAGATTATTTAAATTAAGTATTAACTAAATAATAAAGAAACTAATTAATTTATTAAAAATTAATAAAACGAGAAATAATATAGTTAATTAGTTATTTTAATTAATTAATCATTAGCAAATTATTAAATAAGAATTAATAGTAGTTAGAATAATAGAGTTGATAGTAAAGATTAATTAAATTTAAATCATATCGAAAAACATTCAGTCATTTTTCAAAGAAGAGTAGTCACATTATTGAGTAACAGGCAGTCTTTGGATAAATTTATCTTTGGATAATTTGGGGTTAAGTTTCTTTTATCAATATTTTCTTTAAAACGGAATGGATAAATAACTGGATTAAATCTACTTCCTTATAGAAAGTAGATTTCTTATCTACTTATAAAGAAAGTAGACTCTTATATACGTCTAAAGAATCGTTTTTTTTTTATAAAAGTAGAAAGTTATAAGTCAATCAAATACTTCAACGTTAACGTAAGTACAATTAAAAGAAGGAAGTAGGTTAATTTCACTTCTGAACAGCTCTATTTTTCAGCACGCTCTAGCCACGATGGGATTTTACGGGGGGAGGGCGGTTGTTACTCAGTTTTATTTGCAATGACTTTTCAGTTGGACTTAGTGTCCCATTTCAATTTATTTATTGAATCATAGTGTTTTCCGTTTCTTTTAAGTTTGGCTTCAAATTCATTTATGTTCCTTTAAGGTTTCATCCATTCATTCAAAACAATATCTGTTTGTTTCAGTTTCAACTGCTAGCAGTTGAAGGCTACATTTCTTGTCAACTTTTTTTTTTAATTTAAACTCAAAATAAATTTTAATTTACGGAACGTTTATGTGCATAACTTTTTTGGAAAATGTTTCATTTAATAATATTTTCGTTAGAATGGTCTGGATTATTAATTGGAATATTTCGACGATTTTTCCTGATAAAGCTTTTTCTTTTCTCAATTAAAATTTACAAACATAATAACAACTTGATATACTGGTCTATTGCTGTACATGCAAGCATATATGGCGCTGAAAGAGACTATAAAAATAGAGGCTACCATCTAGATTCTAAATACCAAGCTCAAAATATATCCCTAAAAGTTAGCTACAAAAGATTACTTTATTCTGACTAAATTTATAGTCTTTTCAGCACAGTTGCCACCTAAAAAAATATTTCTTTCTTCAAAAGCCTTTTCTAATGAAATAAAAGTTGCCCTGTAATTAAATTTATCTCTCGACATTAGTTTGCAAGTCTGAACATTGGCTAGATACATAGGCTACAGTGAATTGAGTTTACATCAAATTTAAGTAAGACTTTGCTAACCCCATAGTTATAATGGAGTATAGAGTTGCAAGTCCAGTGTCCGCGGTACAGAAAAGAAGTAAGAGATATCAGAGGCAGATTATTGGTGAAAGAACCTCTGAAATAGTCCGTCCTTGATAATATGTTTGTTCTTACATATAATTGCCCCTATTTGTAATTTTTTTTTCTTCTTGTCTGTTCTTCTATGTTTTGGTTCTGTTTGTATTTGTCAGAATTTATTTTCTTTTCTTCCATTTTCCTTCTTTATACTCCATCAGTGTTGTATTTTACATTTATGATGGGCAATAAATTTATACATAATAGTAGTAGATGAATGAACCTTCCCAATCTGTGTCTACAGCCCAAACTAGAACCCAAGAAAGTACTTCGTAGACTTCCACTCTTTCTCGATTTCAGAGACATGAAATACTCTATGGAAAATCTTTCTCCACATAGAGTTATAACTCCATTGGAGCTATATGGACTTTTTTTTAAAGACATGTCTTTTCTCAAAACAAAAATATAATAGAACCTAGTATTTTAGCGACGAGTCGACTTCTCTGTGACAGCAGGCCTTGGCCTGGCGGTACCCAGAAAATTGACCACATTTTGAGCCCAAATTAAAGATTTCTTTTCTAAAGGTAAATAACAAAAGGTGAATAGGACCTAGTAAATTTGTACTTAAGTAAGAAATTTTAATGGCTATTCGAGGACCTAATACCATTTTACTACTAAGCAACTGCTCAAGTTCAAAAATCGCACTCTTCAAATTAAACTTTCAAATCAAATTGCAATTCTATTTTTGAACTTGAAGTAACAGGACTAAACGAATCAATCTCCGATAAAATCGTATGCACAAAAATCAATAACTGGGTCTTCCATGAAATATGGCTTATTTTTTTCATAGCATTATTGGCTCTTCCCTTCCTTCTTAACTTAGTTAACACTATGGAAACCTATAGTCTGACACTATTTACATCACATAAAGAATAAATGGGGGTGAGGGAGGAACATGTGCAGCTGTGTTGGTCTCTGGTGACTTGGTAGGTCTCTTGGCGATTTTTCAGTAGTAGTAGCAGTATAGAATTAATTTTGACCATAAAAAGTTTTTATTTTCTTCAACAAGAAAATATATTTCATAAAGATATTTTGTCGAAGATCCGCTATATGAAAAAAACAACATCTACTGGAGGGGTCATTCTACAAAAGCAATATATTTAGTTCTTCAAGCAAGTTTTGGAAAGCTGCAGAAGACAAAATAATAATACGAAATAAGTAAAAAAAAAACCGGGTAAAGGAAAAGCGGTATACCCGACCTCTTTGACAGACTTGAAATCATAAAACAGGAGGAAAAAAATTACGCTTGGACCATGGTCAAATATTCCAGTTTCCCAGAGCCGTAATAAACGATCTACAATAATGGATAAAATTTGCCCTTATATATTAGTCCCAGCATGCTTAGACGTGATTTAAACACTTAGCAGGGTTTTAAAATTCCTAATATACCTTAAAACCACTATTGCAGTCAAAATTCTTTTAAAGACGCCATTTCAAATTAGTTTAACATAAAAATTCAATAAAATAGGCAAACAAGTTGAACAAAACATAAATGAGCTTGCATAACAACATACCATTTTCACTCTCCAAATCTTTAAGAATGTATTTCAGAAAAAAAAAAATCAAATCAAACTCCCTTGGTGACCCTCGGGAAAGATGCTTGATTGTAATGACCAGCCAAATGGCAACATCTTTCTTCCGCCAGTTATTTTCTGGGTCTGCAGCATAACTTTCAAGGTTGGTCTAAAAGAAAACACAACTAGAGACAAAAAAAAGAAAATGGTTATTAAAAGAAAATGAGTTACTAATACTGATTAAAAGATTTTGGGACATCCTCAAACATTCTCTTTAAATCATCTCTTATAACCTCTACCCATCCCATTCAGGGATGAATCATACTTTTCCTTTACATTCCCAATTAATGACAAAAAAACATCTTTGCTTACGTTTTTATAATAATTTATCTGTTAAAAGTCACTTAGCCCTATAATTATAATTTTTTTTTATTACAACCCGAGAGATGGGATCCAATTACATTTTTGTACAAGTAATTCAAACATATTCGGTCAGTGAAATAACCACCCAGGGCCGTATCCAGCATATTTTTCAGGGAATTTTTTTTTAGAGGGAGAGCGGGGGAGGGAGGCTTTTAAAAAAAAACTTTAAAACGCCACAAAAATGTCTTTATGTTTTACATTTTTTACTTTTTACGAGTCGAATAAACACCCTATGCCCCCCCCCCCTTACCAGACCCAGGACTATCCATGTAAAATTTATGGAAAACACCTAGCATATCTAACATAGTCCACGCTCATACAAGATCTGTTATAACTGTGGCTTCCAATATTCGAATCTTAATTCGTATGCTTATCTTCCTATTATTCCAAACGCCTTTTAATCTAAAACGAATTTACATTGGCCATTCTGTTTTTTACATCTTCCATATCAAGCTATATCGAACCATAACGAACCAAAGACCAACCTCACCTCTTAATTGATGAATTTTATAACATTATAAGCTCCAATCAAAAGTAAATCCAAACAACCGATCTCACACTTGTCATGAATCTATTTTGGTAGTCGGAAATTTCAAAAATAAGTTTTATCTAATTTTCTTTTAATATTGATACTCTATTTCAAGGCCAAATTTTTCATACGTTAAAATAAATAATTATAAAAACCCCAATGAATAATTTTTTTGTAACCCCTTCCCCCTGAAAAAGTCTGGATACGGCCCTGCTCCATCTATAGAATCAAATTAGCAATTATTACAATAATTTTCTCTTTGCATACGAAAAATGATAATATGTTTAGTTGTAGACTATAACACTGGGTAACAAAAACATATTTTTGAAAATCGTTCAGGGTTTTGCAGGGTTTTCACAGTTAAAAAAAAGTCTGGAAGAATAGAAAGATAAGTGTGCCAACAAAGATTGGAATATTAGAAGCTACAGTGATGACAGTGGTCAAATATGGCTCTGATGGACGCTCCGAAAAGCGGATGAAGATTTGCTAGATGTTTTCCAGAGAAATTGCTTAAGGATTGTTCTGGGTACCCGGCTGACTAACCGTATTTCAAACAATAGGCTATACGAAAAATGTAATTCAATACCACTCTTCAGGGCTATGATGAAAGAAAAGTTGAGGTGGCTAGGGCACGTTGTGCAGATAAAGGATGACAGATTGCCGAAGATTGTTCTTTTCGGTCAACCGTCTAGGGCTAAACGGAAAGCAGGTCGTCCTCGTCTAGGGTGGGAGGACGTCATAAAGAAAGATTTAAAGAAAATGGGAACTTCGTGGGCGGGTGTAAAAAGGGAGGCTTTGAATAGATTGGGGTGGAGGAGGAGCGTGCGTAGCTGTGTTGGCCTCAGGCGGCTTGGTGGTACGGTGAGTTCTTAGTAGTAGTAGTTTTGCAGTTAAATTAGGCTAATTTTTACAAACTTCAAAAACAAGAAGAACAATAGGGAATTCTTTTCGCTAGACAGTGAAATTCTAACTCGAAAGAATAGTTCTGCCCTATGTCCAAGGGCAAAACATAAATATATAAAAGGAGAAACTTACAACATTATGCAACCAATAAAACTAAAATGAAATTTTATTTTAATAATAAAAAAAATCTATTTTGCGTAAAAAAAAAAATTCCTTCGGATTTGTTCCGCTGAAAAAACCCTGACAATTTTTTCCATTTTCTCAAGAAATAACAGTCAATATATACAAATTCACGTGACACAAAATTTTAGAGTTCACGGCATAAATTGGCGTTTCTTCGATTCCCGTGTGCAAGCAGCTGTTGGGTTATCTCCTGTCAGCAACTAGCAGTAGTCCACCATCACCACTGTGTCCCACCTTCCCTGATACCTCTCCTCCATTTGGCATATGTCCAGATGGAATCTTTCTCCCTGTTCATTACTCGTCACCCCCAAAAGGTTTTCTGGAAACTTCGCTATGTGCGAGAACAGCAAGTGGAACTTTATACTCATCAAATACCCGAGTTTTTGGAAGGCCTCTATCATGATGCTAACGAGTATGGCGGTGGATTGCTGCCTTCGTTTTCCCAAGGAAAATTCATCACCACCTGCACAACGATGCGACCTGCACAACACACTTTAGCATCTTCATGGAGTTTTGAAACTGTGTGTCCTTTATGAGTTGCTGTATCTGCGGGCCATCTATAATGCTGGCCTCCAGCTTCTCAATGATCAGGCAAGGAAAGGCTCAGTGCAGGTAGTTGGAATACCCCGCCCATCCTTGTCCAGAGCGCACGTGAACTGTGTACTTTGAACAGTGACTTTCTTATGTAGCGGTGGGATCAATATCTTCACTCGGTCAACAAGAGGTTCGTTTATGATGTTTCTCGCCCCAGGCATTATTTGATCTCGCACCGGCCACTCTTTCTTTACATAGTGCTGAGCTCTGTCTCGACTGTCCCACATACATATAAAGCATGGATACTTCGTGAGCCCGAACTGCTGACCAAGTAGAAAGTTCCCAATCTTGAAGTCGATACAGTACAGTCCATTGCTGCTTCTCATATTGTATTTTTTTCAAGCACATATTTCACTGCTTCATATTTCTCTTTGAGAGTTGTGGAGTCTACATGAGGGATTGAGGCGATCTGGTTTTAGTTGTGATGGAGCACTATAGATAATATTTAGACTACTTGGCTAATATCAAACCGTTTATGTATACACGTGCTAGATATAGCCAACTAGTTGGCTATCAAAAAACAGTTTAAGTATACACGAAAATATAAAATAGCGAACCAGTTGGCTACTGAGCTGAGTCTATGTATACACAGACAAGAAAAATAGCGAACTAGGATTCTCCGCCAGAAAGAGCTAAAAGTAATTTTTTGAGGAGGGGGGCAAGGGCGTTGACCTTACTTATTAAAAGGGGGTAAAAGGAGGGTTAGGGAATTAGAAAAGAGGTTGCTTCAATTAAGAAAAATATTATTATTTTTGCAAAGTGATAATGATAATTTATTTGGAGTGCCCATTGATTTAGATTTTCTCTTTTCCTTCATTTTACTTTGATGGCGGGGAGAGGTCTTAGGCAGTGATACGGAATATCTTGCTTTCCGCTCATCATATCTACATAATATTTAGGCTATTTTGCTAATATCAAGACGGATATTGACTACAGAGCTATATAAGCGACATAGCTATACAAAGCTATATATATATATATATATATATATATATATATATATATATATATGTATATATATATATATATAATTGGTGGTATCTCCATTGATAAGCCCATTTCAGTAATTGAATGAATGAATTCAGCAATAATTTATATTCAAATCCATCATGCTGAGATATGCATACACTAAAAAATTTATTTGGGAAAATTGAATAAATGCACTTCTTACTGAAACAAAACAAGAACGATTAATATCTTGAATTTCTTGCAAACAAGAGCATGTTTGGGAGTAACGCGTCAAATATTGTGCTGGCCTTCTTCCATTCAGCTTGTAGCATATATATTTTGAAATTAGGGTGGGGGAGTATTTAGACAGTGTTGAGTCAGCAAAAAAGTCTTACATCATATTACTAGAATAATTGTGGATTACGAATTTAGAATCCAGACTCGGTGAACTTTACCCCCACCCCCCTAATGTGCAAATAAATATTCAAAAGATATTTTTAAGGAAATACATGTTGATCATACTTAGGGCCCTTTTATTATTGTTAATCGAGCATCACTTCTTGTGCGGGTGGGGTGAAGCGGGGTTGATTTGAAGTGCAAATTAATTAAATTTTTCTCTTTCCTATCATTTTACTCTGATGGACCGGGAAGGGGTGGGGGTTGAGGAATATATTGCTTTTTGTTCATAATCTCTAGATAATATTTAGACTACTTGGCTAATATCAAACCGTTTGATGTATACACATGCTAGATATAGCCAACTAGTTGGCTATCAATAAACAGTTTAAGTATACACGAAAATATAAAATAGCGACCCAGTTGGGTACTGAGCTGAGTCTTTGTACACACAGACAAGAAAAATAGCGAACTAGGATTCTCTGCCAGAAAGAGCTAAAAGTAATTTTTTAAGGATGGGGGCAAGGGTGTTGACCTTATTTATTGAAAGGGGGGTAAGAGGAGGGTTAGGGAATTAGAAAAGAGGTTGCCTCAATTAAGAAAAATATTATTATTTTTGCAAAGTGATAATGATAATTTATTTGGAGTGCCCATTAATTTAGATTTTCTCTTTTCCTTCATTTTACTTTGATGGCGGGGACAGGTCTTAGGCAGGGATACGGAATATCTTGCTTTCCGCTCATCATATCTACATAATATTTATGCTATTTTGCTAATATCAAGACGGATATTGACTACAGAGCTATATAAGCGATATAGTTATACAAAGCTATATATATGAGCTATACAAAGCTATATATATATATATATATATATATATATATATATATATATATGTATATATATATATATATATATATATATATATATATATATATATATATATATATATATATATATATAATTGGTGATATCTCCATTGATAAGCCCTTTTCAGTAATTAAATGAATGAGCTCAGCAATAATTTACATTCAAATCCATCACGCTGTGATATGTATACACTAAAAAATTCATTTGGGAAAATTAAATAAAAAGAGATAATGCACTTTATACTGAAACAAAAAAGGAATGAGCAATATCTTGAATTTCTTGGAAACATTGGCAATGAGGCAAATATTGTGCTGGCCTTCTTCCATTCAGCTTGTAGCATTAACACACGGCCTGAAAAGAGAATATATTATTAGTAAAGTTTCTTTCTCTTACATTAGGTCTTCATGGTTTTCTTCCTGCAACCCAATTTCAAACTGTGAAAGCCCACAAGATTGTTTTTGTTTGTATAGCGGAAACAGAATTGTTAATCAACACATTGCCAAAAACTAACGTTAGCTAACAAATCACAGAAATGTAAAAAGTAAGTGGGAGTGTAACTTTCAAAAACTCATCAATAGTGAGATGGGATATTAATATTTAACTAGTTAGCTAGTTCTGTAAAGTATATAAAGTTCTTTTACTTGCTGACTAGTTGGCTAATTCATTCTGAAGTGTATATATAAATGAGATCTAATAGCCAACTAGTTGGCTAATCTAAATTTGTATATAGATGAGACTTTAATAGCAAACTAGTTAGCTAATTCTAGGCTCTAATATGTATTAGAAACCTTATTGATAGCTGACTATTTTCAAATGAAGGCAGTATATACATGGGATCTTAGTAGCCAACTAGTTAGCTAATTTTACATATGTAGGCTAATAGAAACTATATTGATAGCTGACTAGTTGGCTATTTTAAACTAAAGTTTATGTATACATTGGACATTAATAACCAACTAGTTAGCTAATTTTATATTGTATATAGAACTCTAATATTAGCTGACTAGTTGAGTAATTAAGGCTGCAATGTATATATAGGTGAGATCTAATAGCCAACCAGTTGGCTAATTTAAAGATTGTATATGTATACACAGTTGTTCTTATTAGCCACCTAGTTGGCTAGACATTATTTTCTATATATAATGCTTGGCTAACATTTTTTTCTTTATATATAGACTGTACTATTTTCAATTAAGCTGTATAGTGGATATCCCTTTTGTAGGCTACTTCATTTAAGCAAAAGATCTATTTTACAAGGTTTCACTTTTATAACACACAGATTTTAAAGGTCAGGACCCTCTAGAGAGAGGAGTGGATGTAGGTACTTAAAATACCTTCCCAGGACATACTTTAGCCTGTAGATACATCCCTGAAAGTTTCATTTTCCTAACCAAACCCTTTTCCAGGATAGCCAAAAGTAGCTAAAGTAGAATTTTACCGTAGCGTTTTCTTCATAAGAACCCAAAAAACCGGCTTTTACTTAAAAATCTGGCAATAGCATATATTATTGGCTATGGAATAATATAATGGCAGGCTAATGTGCATAGGCATACCTCTGCTGCAGCTTGTATCCTTCTGTTTGCAATACCCACATTTGCCTTTATCATGTTCACCAAACCATTCTATGATACTCGGCATGACAAGTTGTTTTAACTTCAGAACGTAATCTTTTTGTTTTATAGGCTGGTAATATCTTTTAATTTTTGCTCGTCTTCATGCATTTAAAATATTTGCTGTAGGCAGAGTCCAAATTCTTAAAAACGTAACGTTTTCGTAACTTTTGATAGGAAAGTCTCTTTTCTAGGCAGGGTGGCTTAATTTCGCTATCAAGAGCGGTACTTAAAGGAAGAGGGGAAATTTGTTGCCTGTATAATTTAAAAAACATATTTTTACATAATCTTATTAAAAACCTTCCGTCAAACTTTTAAAAGGTGCCAAAAACTATACAATAATAACAATTCATGTTTCTTTACCTATAGGAAATTCTTATTTATTCAACTGTAAGTGCTGCTTTCGGTTTAACTGCAAAACAGAAAGACATCCCCCCCTCGATGCGTGTATATATCCCCAAGCTACTATTTTGCTTATTTTGTTTTTGTTGTTTTTAATTGCCATTATTGGTAAAATAAAAGTTCAAAATAGGGATAAAATCCTTTTTAATAGACAGTAGATAGAAAGGCAGTGTGGCCATTATTGGTGTTTTAAACCAAAAGTTGATGAGTAATACAACAGTTTATATAATTATACAGTATGATCATTCCCTATCTCACCTATTATAAAAACCCAGACCGGGGTGCGAGTGCTCCGGAGAACGTTTTTGCAGATATAAACATAAGCGGCATCAGATCTTTTCACGGGTAGACAAGTCAGATGCGAAACAATCGGAAATAAGTGGAAACCCGCTATTACGAATAATGCACTTTGCAACCATTTCTCATTGATAGACGCAAACACACTGATCCATAAGTGAAGAAATAAGTGGGAGGAGCTTTTTGTTCGCACCGAGAACGAAGACCAGAAATGATCTGCGATAAACTTACTGGATAATTCTATAAACTGTGAGTAATACATACAAGATAAAAAGTAAATCAATAAACACAGGACAATTTAGAGTTTTTCAGAAAAGTAGATAACCAACTAGATTGTTTCTATTGTTAAATTTCAATAAAAACGATCTTAATAAATTCAGCTGCTTAAAAAAAACAAAAAATATTTTAATCGCTTCCTCCCCGTCTAATATTTTAGATTGGCTCAGTCTCACTCTCACCTCCTCTAGCTTCAAATTGCATCGCTCCAACATTGAGATTTGAGCAATTCCGAGTGACAGAGATTTTGTTTTGTTTTTATTTTATCGAACAAAATTATTTCAATCGTTGTCTTCAGTTCCTATACGAAACAGCAGTTACTTTTATACAAAATGCATTTTTCTGTTTGTAATTTGAATCGTAACTCCCAAACAAAAGAAAGCAAGAAATAAAAAAGATTTCACACAATTCAACCACAAGAATGTTAACCTAAAGAAGGTTTGATAGGTCTCACAAATCCAGGCACGTACAAAGAATTTTTAGGGGAGGGGTCAAACAATAAAAAAATTAAATTCATTTTCAAAATGAACCAAAAAGTAGAGAATTTTTTTTTCTCAAGAATATATGAATATAAGTGAACACGAGGGGCACAAAAATCATTGGGTTTTACATAACAAAAACACAAAATTTATCTAGGTTTTAAATGCTAAAACGAAAAAAGTCAATGGGTTGAGGATAACCAGTAAAACAGATCAAATTATGCAAAAATGAATCGATTTTTTGCCTCTAATTTTCACTCATATTTATAGATTCTGGAAAAAAAATATTTTCAAATTTTTAATTTTCCAATTAAAAAAAAAAATATCTCATCCAAGATGACAACCTAGGTTAACACAGCATCAGGAAGTGCTCTTACCGTCGTGTTATACTGATAAATGTGGGAAGGAACTTAACATTAGGAAGTGGTTGAAAAATAGTTCAAAAATTGAAAAGAATTGCGTGACAAAGAAATAAATGGAAGATGGAACAAAAAGATCAGTGAGTTAATAAAAACAAACTGGAAATGATTTAACTAAAAGCAATTTAGGGTGGGATAACAAAAAACCTATAATTTAATAAAGAAATTCCGAGAAATTCTAAAAAAAATCAAGTTTTCAGAGGGTTGGGGCCCCAGCCCTGTATATATATATATTTATGATATATGATGTAATTTCAGTATGACTGTTGACTGAACAAGATTCAAACTCAACTGATGAAATTGAAAGTTGGTGAGGTAACTAACTGACAATTGTCACTTTTCACTAAGCAAATGATAATCTTATGCTCATGTAAGAGAATGTTATCTTAACTAACTATGCGAGTAAACGAAGTGATTATTTTCTCATCCAAATAACTGAGTGATAAGATTAAATGACCGTGATGTGAAAGAATGTCGATACTCATGTCAGTGTAATTAAAATATGAAAAGTGGATTTTTTTTCACGGGGGAAAAAAATAGATTACTCAGAAAATGTGAAACTTACTCATCATTCAAAAGCGTAACATAAATGTAACATAAATTCAAAAACGTAATAAAAATGTAATGTCTTTAGGACCGTAACGTAAGACGTACCGTTTTGTCTAAAAGTACCAAAAATGGTACGAACGTAACTTCGGTGGCAACCCTGGCTGTAGGTTCAGACGACTTAATATTAGCAATATGTCACTTTAAACCATTTGACTTTTGCAGAGGAATCCGAAGCCAAAGACAGAATGTATGCAGCACTGACGTCCAACTGAAATATTTTTATGGCCCCAAGCGGTTTGGTACTGGTGCTTGTCTGTCATAGTAGCAGTCACAAGTAGTACTAGCAGTATTTTACGTGTTTTCATTTAGTTCAACATTGCCTGAAAATTCCATGGCAGTATTTGCAAGTAGTAGTAGTAGTCGCAAAAAGAAGTAGTGGTAATAACCGCCGTAGTAATTGAAGTCCAAATTAAAAGTGGCTGTTGTAAGTAGCAGTAGTAGTCGTATGTTTTATTTTCTTCGGTAACCCCTTCAATATTTCCTGAAAGTTTCATCTTAGTACGCCTTCTGGAGATCTAGGGTCAGTGGCGGTGTTTGGAGGGGGCAGTCCCCCCTCCCCCAATGATTCAGAGGAAAAAACAGATAATTTTCTAATTTACTCAATTCCCATTTATAATATAAGAAAAATCAAAAATCAGAGATCCATAACACTTCTTAATGAGTTTAACATTAAAATTTATGCAAAATATGCTGCCTTTGAAACTTTGTCATCAAGTAAAGATGGGAGCCTAGTTAATGGAAAAATTATGAAAATGCACTATAGTTCCTTTTTCACCATGTTTGCTCTGGTCAAATTTGTTACCCTGATATTTAAGGGAATTTTACTTAAATAGGACAAAAATGAAATCAAGGAAGGAAAAGAAGGTATATATACAGTGAATATAATTTTCTGAATGAAAAAGATATCATCAAAAAGAAAACAAGACTTAGTGCTTTTTTAAATAATATTGGCACCACAGGTGCCAATATTATTTGATTGGTCAAAGCAGCTGTAGTTGGGTCATGGAAATTGGTAGAGAGGGGGACCTGCCCCAGGAATCATTTAATTGTTTTAATTGTTACTTCCAATATTTAATTGAAACTCCAATATAGCTCCAAGTTCTCTTATTTGTAATGGCAATGCCCAAAAAGCGCTATTAATGTCATATTCTTTATATTGTAGATTCACGTACTAACTCACCAATGTAAAGCTAAATGTGATTCCTTGCTGACTTCTTTCTATTTGTGTTTTTCTAAATATTTCTTTTAACCAGCTCCAAAAAAGTATTGAGATAAATGTATTAAGGATTATTACGGAAATTTCGCACTTCATGCAACACCAATACTACTTATAGGAAAGTTATCTCTGCATCTGCATGCTGTAAAAAATATCTGGCGCAAGTAGAATAAAGTGAATTCGGATAATATATTTACATTTTTCTTACAATTTGGATGTTTGGTGTACATTTTGTCAACCCACACGCTTTTTCTACTGTTACCAGTTTTAACATGCACCATTAGGAGACTGAGATTTGATTGGTGAAAAGAATTTCATGCATAAGAATGATATTCAGTGTACCTCCCCCCTGAAAATTTGAACCCCCCATACCCCGATTAACAGAAGAATAACTTTTGAGTATTTTTTCTAGATTTCGTTTTTTTTAGACAACAATCCAAAAGGGGAAGGTTTCAAACTCTAGGAGTCAATTTTTGCCTTCCGGTTTTCATACCTGGCAAGTTTTAATTAATGTAAAGTTTCTGTCACAATGCTGCCAAGAATTGTTCATTTTTTTGGTTATTCTTTATCAAACAATGCCCAAGGGGTAAGTTGATAATTTTACTCAATTTTTTTAACACTTTAAAATTTAAATACGGTCGCTTTTTAAATATAGGGAATATGTCACAATGTTATATTTCAGGATCTTTGATATCATATTAGATAAGTACTGTAGGTACTTTCCAAAAAAAAACCTGTTAGTAAACAATGGGCTACTTGAATAACTTGTAACCCTTGCCAGAGGAGTAGTTGGGGTTGCGTCATGCCCGGAGGTATAGTTATTGGATCTTTTGTCCATTTTGATCTATATGGCCACCTAATAGCTTTGAGTGGTTATTTTTGGGGGGATAACAGCTAAAAAAAGACGTAGGATTGGGACTGGTTGCCGTTTGATAACCTTTCGGCTTTTAGAAATGTCAGCAGAACTTTCGATTTTTAATCGAAGCAGAACGTTCTGAAGTTTATGCGACCATACTTTCAATAAGAAAGGGATATCTCTGGCTGACTTCCGACAATAACCACTCCAAATATATAAAGAGTCTTTTTTCAGCCAAAAGCACTTGAACTCGCATCGTTTGGGCTCCTTGTGGCTTCAAAACTGGTTGATGCTTCTCTATGGCATTGATTTTCATTCTTTCAAGGGGTGGAAGAAAAGTACTTCGGCTTTTTCGTAAGGGCAAAGCAAGGGAAGTCTGGAGCCCTGCTACCGTTCTCCCACAATTTAAGAATAAATACTCGGCAGATACCCCTTCGGCTTTTGTGACAGAACCCTCCTCTTCTTTTGTTGATAGACCCTTAAAGAGACACCTGGCGCTTGTGAATTCCATCTCTAAAAGACTAACTCTTATCTGGAGGTACAAGAAATTATCAACAACGCTTAAAGTGAACCTATTTAATTCACTTAGGACCCCCCTCGTCATTTATGTCTGTAAATCCTGGACTCTAAAAACGAAGACCGGTATCGTCTTGCTGCCTTTGAAATACAATTACTACGACAAAATCACTATAACTTGTTACGCTAGTATTTTTGATATCAAGCTTTCCCGTAACCTCAAGGTCAAGCTAACTATTCTTGACAGAAAAAAAGTGTAGCAGCTTAGATGCCTAGGGCAAAAACACCATAAGGATAACACTTTAATCTTGAAGATAGCCTTTGAAGGCTGGGTATATGGTTTTTGACCTAGAGGGCATCCCCCAAAGAGATGGAAGGACAACTTCTCGTTACTTAGCTTGCCGCACCTTCTCCACTTGGCAGAAAAGACATGCAGGAATTTTATCAATAGACTGGTGAAGGAAGAAACCTCGAAACGACCTTCATAGACGGATGGCACCTCAGTCAGGTCATTTTTAATTGCCCGTCTAATTACTATGTTTCAGCAAATTCCTAGGCAAGAATTATTCAACGATTAAGTATTTAATATAACAGTAAATAAATAATTCAAAACACAACAGTCTAGCGTAACATTTGACTAACTAGCTAATAAGTTAGCTAACAATTATATTTTTACTGCACTAACAAAAACTATTAGTTAAGAATTAGGCAGCGAAAACAGTCTTGAAATTAAAGGGCTAGGCACACGTAGCTGATTTTGGAACCGATTTCGGCATCGGTGGACAAACGATAGCGGTAAGAAAAATTTGTCGAAAGAAAAATCTGTTGAGCGAGATTTTCAAAACAAAAAATCATGGACACAAATAGTCAACTGGAGTTTATTAATAGTTGCAAGATTGATCTCAACTTAGTTTTCAGATTATTTCTTAGCTCAGTAGCGGGGTCTTTCACCACAGACATCTCTGGCTGACTATTTATTTGTATCTCTATTTTTTTATGATGATCATGATGAAAATCGGCGCTGATTTTGTACATCGGCGCCGAAAACTAGAAAATTTTTCAAGCTGAAATCGACGTCGATTTCTTTTAAAATCGGCGCTGATTTGGAAATCAGATCTCGAAATCAAATACGTGTGCCCAGCCCTAAGCGGTTCTTTTGACTAATTGGAACGTGGATCTTTTTTTTTGCATTACATAGATTTGCAGAAATGGAAAAGAAGCGACAAGACGATTTTAAAGAATATGTAAAAAATAGTGGTGTTCATGAATGTCTTACAGACATTCTTGTTCAGCTCTATGAGGAACCAAAACAGCCAGAGAATGCCATCAGGTTTATATATGAGCAGTTAGGTAAAAAGTTAGAATCTGAATCAGCAAGGCATGATCCTGGCAAGTGTTCAGAAGAACCGGCTGTAGATCCTGTTTTTAGTGAGGTATGCTAAATTTGTGTATATCAAACCTGTGTTTATTTTTTCTGTTAGCATAACCAAAAACTTACTCAAGACAGATTAGGCCTTTTGCTTGACAAGGGTAGGCTAACTTATGCTTATGAAATAGGCTAGCCTACTTTGGTAACACTTTAGAGTTCTTTTGAAAGAATATGGGCTATCAATAGGCCTAGTTCTATCTATGGAGTGTGTGTGTCAGAATAATAACTATTAGGCCCTATATGTTGAAAATGAGCATAAAATAAGGACTCTATTGATAGTATAATACTTTTATTTTAGGCCTATTAAGCTTTATTTTTTATTCAGAAAAGCCCTTACTTTGCAGTTTTATCAATCCTTCTGTAAAGATCAGTGACAATTTAGGGCATCATTTGGGGGTGGCAGGGAGGGGGGCAGTTGCCCCCCCCAACAATGTGGAGAGAAAGAATATTGTACATCCCATGCCCTTTGACTATCCATATATGGACACCTCTCACCCCCGTCCTTCCAATAAAAATAATGGAGATTTGCCCCTGATGACAAGGTTTTTTTAGCATTGGTCTAGTCTATAGCCTAGGTACATTTACCTACATTACATTAGACCCATACCTAGATTAGGTAACAATGTAAGAAAAGGGTTCTTGTGAAAAAAAAACATCTTAATAAAATGAAATGTTGTAAATCTATTTCCAAATACTATGTTTGTTTAACTACACACCCTCATGGGTATATGTAGCTTCTTCTCTAGGAGGCAGATGGGCAGCCAATTATGTGATGAAGGGCAGGGGGCTGAAGTTATATTGACAGTTCACAAAACCTTACATTGCCAGCAAGTTCTATAAAACCTATGAAATCTATTAATAAGTTATCACCAAAAATCATCAATAAGCTTCAGCATTAATCTTCTTGGATTAGAGCTAAGTCTTTCCAAGAAATTATAGATATTTGCTTCTTGTTTAAATTTTTATTCTGTAATTCTAGTTGTTTATTTCCAGCTTTTTCAACCTTCTATCAACTGCTTTTTTAAAACATCTCCCTTTTTTCAACTGGTTTTTCAACCATCTGCTTTTTCAGTCATATCTAGGGCAAATATGAAGTTCTAAGAGGTAGCTGCCCTCTTCTGTATGCCCTTGTACACACTGCCCCTAATGGTGCTAGAATATAGGTGTGGCTCCAGCATTTTATTTTGTTGGTGGGGCAAGAAGGGGTCTACATCTATGGAGTCAGGGGGTTTGGCATATACTTCTAGGGAGAGGGTAAAATTCTTGTTTAGCTACTTTTTGCTATCTTTGAAAGGGGTTAGGTAAGGAAAATGAAACTTTCAGGGATGGGTCTACAAGCTAAAGTATGTCCCAGGAAGGTATTTTGAAGTATCTACCACCACTCCTTCTCCCTCTAGAGAGTTCTGATCTTTGATGACCTTTAAAAATCTGTGTATTATAAAAGTGAAACCTTGCAAAATAGATCTTCTGCTTAAATGAAGTACAACAAAACTACTTTCAGCTTCACAACTTTTTTCAATCCCAATTTATGAGGTTTAAAAGGTATGCAAATACATCTCCTAAATTTTGAGAAAAAAACACATTGATATCACTTAGAATTATACTCAAATAACAAAAATTACATTCTCATAACTAAAGCCAGAGAAAAAAACTGATAACTGAAAATTAAAGCAAAATGTTGTTTTGTCAACATTTCAATAGGTATTGACCTGTCAAGTAGGTAAATATCTAAAACTTAGAAATCAGAAAAAGATTAACATAGAAGCTTGGCAATACCTTCCCAGAGTGTGTTTTTGACCCTGGATTCATTACTGAAAGTTTCATTTTTCTAGCCTAATCTCTTTCCAAGATAGTGAAAAGTAGCTATACTAGAATTTTACCAGGGAAAGGAGTGTTGGAACATGTATGAAAAATGCAAGCCTATATGTGTCTTCAAGATGTCTGAAAATTTATTTCAGGAAATTGTGAAAAAAGAAAAGGTGGTATATGCCTGCCCTTTGTGTTCAATAGCACATTTTTCTTCAAGCTCCATAACTTCGAAAAGGGCTCATTTGATTGGAAATTGGAGTGGCTAGTGCCCTTTTTAATAGTCAAAAGTGATTGGAGGACAACTAGCCCCCCCATGCCCACCGTTTCCCAAAACACATCCAATCAAAATTTTGAGATAGCCATTTTGTTCAGCATAGTTGATTTCTAGATAGAAAATATGTTTTTGAGGAGGACACTCCCCCACAACCCTTGGGGCAAGGGTTTTAATTTATACCCTGAGGGCATATAAGAATGATGTTGGTACAATGCATTATTTATTGTTTTTTTCCTTTAGAGCAGGGCACTTTGTATCAAAAAAGTTGTTGTAGAAACTTCAAAAAGGGCTCATTCATTTAGAAACTGGAGTGGCTTGTGCCCTTTTTAATAGTCAAAAGTGATTAGAAGGCAACAAACACCCCTCCCATGCCCACCATTTCCCAAAACACATCCAATCAAAATTTTGAGATAGCCATTTTGTTCAGCATGGTTGATTTCCAGATAGAAATTATGTTTTTGAGGAGGACACTCCCCCACAACCTTCCTGGGGGTTATGCCCTGGGGGTATATAAGGTTTTTATAGAAGGTGTTGTCATAGAAACTTCAAAAAAGGCTCATTCAATTGGAAATTCAAAGGGCTAGTGCCCTTTTTAATAGTCAAAGTGATTGTAGGGCAACTAGCCCCCCCTACGCCCATCATTCCCCCAAACAAATCCAATCAAAATTTTTAGATAGCAATTTTGTTCAGCATAGTTGATTTCCAGATAGTAAATATGTTTTTGAGGAGGACACTCCCCCATAACCGTTTTGGCAAGGGTTGTAAGTTATGCCCTGGGGGTATATAAGGTTTTTATAGAACATGTTGTCATAGAAACTTCAAAAAGGGCTCATTTGATTGGAAATTGAAATGGCTAGTGCCCTTTTTAATAGTCAAAAGTGATTGGAAGGCAACTAACACCCCTTCCACACCCACCATTTCCCCAAAGACATCCAATAAAAATTTTGAGATAGCCAATTAGCCCCACAAAATTCAAAGTTCAGGAAATTATACCTTTGAGCAGGACACTCCCCCCACAGTCTTCAGGGCAAGGGTTATAAGTTATACCCTGGGGGCATATAAGGTTATTATTGAAATCTTTGATGTAGAAACTTGAAACAGAGCTCATTTGATTTCAAATTCAAAGGGCTAGTACCCTTCTTAATAGTCAGAAGTGATTTGAGGGCAACTAACCCCCCTCTCACACCCACCTTTTCCCCAAACACATCCAATCAACATTTTTATATAGCCATTTTATTCAATGCAGTTGAAAGTTTTGGAAATTAGGTCTTTAAGGATGATAATCCCTCCCTCTACAGCCCTCAGGGCAAGGGTTGTAAGTTATGCCCTGGGGGTATATAAAATTTTTATTTAAAGCATTGTCATAGAAACTTCAAAAGGGCTCATTCAATTGAAAATTGAAAGGGCTAGTGCCTTTTTAATATTTGAAAGTGATTGGATAGCAACTAACACCTGTCATGCCCACCATTTTCCCAAACACATCCAATCAAAATTTTTAGATATCCATTTTGTTCAACATATTTGAAAGTTCTGGAAATTAGGACTTTTAAGATGATAACCCCCTCTGAGCCCTCAGTGCAAGGGTTCTAAGTTATGCCCTGGGGGCATATAAAGGTTTTATTGAAAGCGTTGTTGTAGAAACTTCAAAAGGGCTCATTCAATTGTAAATTGAAAGGGCTAGTGCCTTTTTTAATAGTTGAAAGTGACTGGATAGTGACTAACATCCCTGTCACGCCCACCATTTTCCTAAACACATCCAATCAAAATTTTGAGATATCCATTTTGTTCAACATATTTGAAAGTTCTGGAATTAGGTCTTTTAGAATGATAACCCCCTCAGAGCCCTCAGTGCAAGGTTGTAAGTTATGCCCTGGGGGCATATAAGGTTTATATAGAAATTTGTTGTATAAATCATAGGCAGCACAATTGTGCTGCCTAAGTAAAGAACAATGTTGGCACAATGTATTATTATTATTTTTTTTCCATACCAGGGCACTTTGTATCAAAGGAGTTGTCATAGAAACTTCGAAAAGGGCTCATTTGATTGGAAATTGGAGTGGTTAATGCCCTTTTTAATAGTCAAAAGTGATTGGAGGGCATTTATTCCCTTCTGCATGCCGATCATTTCCCCAAATACTTCCGATCAAAATTTAGAGACACCCATTTTGTTCAGCGTAGTTGCTTTACACATAGTGAATATATTTTCGAGGGAGACACACCCCCACAGCACCCAGCCCAGGACAAGAGTTTTTAAGTTATGCCCAGGGGGCACATAAGAACGATGTTGGCACAATTTATTATTTATTAATTTTTTTCATTAGAGCAGGGCACTTCATATCAAAGTAGTTGTTGTAAAAACTTCGAAAAGAGCTCATTCAATTGGAAATTGAAGTGGCTTGTGCCCTTTTTAATAGTCGAAAGTGATTGGAAGGGCAAGTAACGCCCCTTCCACACCCACCATTTCCCAAAATATATCCAATCACAGTTTTGAGATAGCCATTTTGTTGAGCGTAGTTGATTTCCAGATAGAAATTATGTTTTTGAGGAGAACACTCCCCCACAGCCCATAGGACAAGGGTTGTAAGTTATGCCCTGGGGGCATATAAGGTTTTTTATAGAAGGTGTTGTCATAGAAACTTCCAAAAAGGCTCATTCGATTGAAAATTCAAAGGGCTAATGCCCTTTTTAATAGTCGAAAGTGATTAGAGGTCAACTAACCTGCCTCTCATGCCCATTTTTTCCCCAAACACATCTATTTAAAACTTTGAGATAGCCATTTCATTTAGCGTAGTTGATTTCCAGATAGAAAATATGTTTATGAGGAGGACATTCCCCCAAAACCCTCGGGGCAAGGGTTTTAAGTCATGTCCTGAGGGCATATAAGAACAATGTTGGCACAACGTATTATTTATTATTTTTTCCTTTAGAGCAGGGCACTTCATATCAAAGAAGTTGCTGTAGAAACTTCAAAAAGGGCTCATTCAATTGGAAATTGGAGTGGTCTGTGCCCTCTTTAATAGTCGAAAGTGATTGGAAGGCAACTAAAACCCCTTCCACACCCACCATTTCCTGAAATACATCTAATCAAAATTTTGAGATAACCATTTTGTTTAGTGTAGTTGATTTCCAGATAGAAATAGTCAAAAGTGATTGGAGGACAACTAGCTATCTATAGGCTTAGGTGTTTTCTCTTGGAAAATTCTCCAACCCCATTAAGAATACTCCCTGAGGAAAATTACCCCCTCCCCCAGTCATGGTTGAAAATATTTTTTTTAATTTAATTTTGTTTAAATTCATGATGTAACCAAGACATGATGTAACCAAGACTTAATCTGAATAGGGTTCTAAACCCTATGCTTTCTAAAAGTCAGAATATAATTTGTACTTTACTGAAAAAAATTCAAGTGAATTTACTGAATAAAATCTGCATTGTCAATTTAATATCCATATTTTGATATTTATTCCTTAAAATCTCAATTAATTTTTGATTTCTTAAAGTTATTAAAGTGAAAACATTAAAAAGAATTTTTTTTAAAAGAATTGCTATATAAGAATTAAAAAGAAAAAGGTTACATTTTTTTTCATTTTCCTTTTAAAAGGAAAAGAATACGTTTTCAGTAAAGAACTGAAAAAAATTCAAATGAATTTACTGAAAAAGATATGTATTGTCAGTTTAATGTACATATGCTGATATTTATTCCATAAAATCTTAATTAATTTTTATTTCTTAAGGTTATAAAAGTGAAAACATTAAAATTTTTTTTTAATAAATTACAAATTATATTCTTGCTTTTAGAAAGCATAGGGTTTAGAATCCTACTCAGATTAATTTCTGCTCGTTTTGAGTTTGACATATTTTAGTTTCTGTTTGTTTTGGGTTTCATCTATTTATTGATACTGATTTGTGGTAGTTCTAGGCTTGGTAGATTATTTGATCCTATTTTGTTCATTAAACTGACCATGCACATTTTTTTCAGTAAATTCATTTGAATTTTTTTCAGTAAATTACAAATTATATTCTAGCTTTTAGAATGCATGGGGTTTAGAACCCTACTCATTAATTTCTGCTCATTTTGAGTTTGACTTATTTTAATTTCTGTTTGTTTTGGGTTTCATTTATTTATTGATACTGATTTGTGGTACTTGTATGCTTGGTACTTAATTTGATTCTATTTTTGTTAAATTTGGTTTAATGAAGTTCTTTACTTTTCTTTTGAAAAACTTATTTTGTGGAAAAAGTTTTTTTAATTAATTACCACAAAAAGGAACACACAAATAAGGAATCTTATGCTACTGCTTTTATTAAAATCTTTCCTTCAGAAGAACTCCTCTCCTCCAATGGTATATTAGGCCTGATCTTGGACACTAATTTTGTTTAAAATGTATCTTTAACAAATATGGACAAAAGGTTCCTTGGTTACAAGCTTGGAACTTAGCAATGTGGTACTCACTTGATATTTTACCAAAGGCTTTAGAATAGCCAAAGTGAATACAATCAAATAGCCCAGTATGGTCAGCCATTTTTTTAAACCAACTATTACTTTGATAATCTACATGTTACAAGATCTTTTTCTGTAATGTCTCTATTGATCCAGGTGCCAAAGACAATTAGACTCAAAATAATCCTATATTTGTGGAACCATTAGCTTACCTTTTCAAATACTTACCAAAATTGGAGTATTAGATATCAGTCTATAGTTACCTTTATCTGATGTTGATCTTCTTTTATGGAGTTGTTTCATAACCAATTCTTTCCTTGCATTTGGGCATTTACCATTCTTTAAGCCCTGATTGGTAGGTAAATTAAGTGGCTCTGCCAGAACTGATGGTTGGCAAAAGATCATACTATTAGAAAAGCCATGAATATCAGGAAATTTATTGGGTCTAATTTTTGTATTAATTTGTAAGTTCGCTCTACAGGCACATCTTCATCATCACACCATATCCTGATGATGATAAAAAAAGGCAGAGGTTTTCCATGGAGACTAGGAGGCACAAATATGAAAGCAAAAACAGAGTTAAAGCTTCAGCTTTATATAACGTAGATAATTGTGGAGACATGGGCGTAGGCAGCATCTTGTGTAGAGGGGGGCAGCCGCTTCTATGATGGAGGGGGGAGGAGTCTTACTAATACTTCCTGAGGTCCTTTGAATATAGGTCTTTAGAAACTAGTCATTCTATATGTCGCTAAAACTTGGCCTTTAACATTTTCCATGTTCTACTTTTCCTGCAACAGTATAATATAAGAGACCCAATATCCTACTTCCGATTTCCAGAAAATATAAACACCACAAAAGCGATTTGACACAAATCACATTTTGGTTAGATAACAGCTTCTTCTAAGAATTCAATTCAAAAGTTTACAGTTGGGCAAAACTAAATATCAAAATTGGTGTAGGGGAGACCAACCCACGTTTAGCCAAAGCAAACAGTTTCAATATAAAAACCTATGGGGCTTCTGGTGGATTATAAAATCTCTGACAGATGGCAGTGTATGTTTTTAAAACGTCTGACCTTAATTAGTACTTTTACCAAAAATATCACATTGGATCAGGTTTTAAGGTGATTGACTCTGGAATTTTGTTCAATTTTGTCTGAAAGCCTACGCCTAATTACGAATACTAGAAAAATCGCGTTGTAAACTCACATTGTATTCTCTTATTATTTGCCTGTTTTTGGCAGCTTCCGAGACATGCCATCTTCACCAGTCCTGCGGGATAGCAAACTCCCATGTTCGGCCACAATACCCAGGGTAAATTCGGCATGCCATTACCAAGGTGTCCAAAAGTGGGCTATGCTTGTAAAAGCTGTGTAAACAGCATATTTAAAGGTTGAAGGCAAGCTTAAAACCCAAAACTGTGTTAATTCTGGCGTTGTTTAATCCTGTCAGAACAGTAGGTGAACTGAAGTTCTATTTTTTCTTGTTAAATTTCATTCAAAATAAAATGCTTAAAAGTAAAACAGAAGACAAAAGAAAGAAAGGTGGCTGTGATCCAGAAGAAAATAAAACAGCAGTTGTCTCTGTCTTATTCTACAAGAAGTCAGTTGGATTCTCTGGAAGTGCAATAGGTGTCCTTAGAGGAACGCTGCAACACTACATGAAAAAAGTTGAGATGCTGACTATCCCTCTAAAAAGTCTGGACCTGAGTTTCTTTACACCCTGTTACATCATATGATAAATATTTACAGAGGAACAAGAAAAAGAACTAAAAACTTACTTGAAAACAATAGCTGATATATTTTCAACTTTATTCCTCTAGAAACATGTAAATTTGCATACACTTATGCCATTATTAAGAGTATAAAAGTACCAGATAACAGAACTGCAAAGGAAGTGGACACAGTGGAGGAATTACAGGTAAAGATTGGTACCGTGTTTTTATGGATTGCCTTAAAACTTTATCAGTAAGAACGCCAGAAAGTACAAGTCTATGACGGACAACTTCTTTCAACTGTCAAAGTGTAGGAGCTTTCTTTAACAACCTGGAGCGAGGCCTATATAAACACACGTTCAGACCACAAGACATTTAAAATTCTGGTGAATCAGGTCTGAAAAAATCCACAAGCCTGGTAAAATCATTGCACAGAGGCCAGAAGTAAACAGGGAAGGTCACGTCAGCAGAAAGAGGTCAGTTGACCACGATTTGAGCTGGTGTTAATGTGTTGGGAACGCAGTCCCTCCTCTACTTATTTCCCCACAAGAACAGTGTCTGGAAATTTGCTCTGGGAAGCTTTACCAGGAACCATCATGATCAGCTCAAAAAATACTTCTGGCTGGATGACTGCCTCTCATTCTTTGCTTTACTTGCAGCATTTTATCAATCAAGTCAAATCCTCCAAACAGTCACCTGTACCTCTGAAATTAGAACACTAGATCAGCTGATACACCATTGAGTTGCTTGATCTATCTAAAAAGTAGGGTGAACCAGGGTAATTCCGGAAAGTGGGTAATTTCGGACATCCCCCCCCCCTTTATCTTGCTAGCCCCTTGTTAAATTTCTTTTGAAAAAATCATAAGAGGTAGTGCCAAGACTCTAGTTTATGACTCACTATATCTGATTGACAAGAGCCAGCACGTGGGGGAGACAGTCAGTCTTGAACCGGAGTCGGTCGGAGAAACTTCGATGAAAAAGTACGTATGGTGTTAGTTTTTTTGCACTTGCTGGTGAATGGTGTAACTTACGGATTTTGTTGTTTTACCATTCAAAAGGGTTTTAATTAGGGCATTAGTGTGATTTTTTGCAGATTTTTATCTCTAACAGTTTAGCCGTAGGTTAGGTGTCCGGAATTACCCATTTTCTGACCCCAAACAGGGTAATTCCGGACGTATGGTGAGGCATAATTCTGGACACAGAGCAGTATTTCTGGAAATGGGAAAATGTGATGCAATCAATTCCTTTTCATCGAATTTTGACCTCTGCCTCCTGGAAGTGTGTTCTATCAGAGATTCTCGAGTTTCTAGCAATGTAGCATGAGTTTACTGAACTATTTTCTGGAAAAATAGTTTTTTTTAGGGCCGATTATCAGTAATTTTCATCAGTTATGGTTTCTGTCAGTGCAAACAACTTTCCTTCTTATACATTTTACTTACCCTTGCTGTAACTTTCAGATGCCGAGGACACAGTAAAGCCGAGAAGATCTGGACAAGGCATTAGCAGAGGTGAAAATGGGTTGGCTGACAATCAGACTCGCAGCAGCGAAGTATGGGATTCCAAAGTCGACGATTTTAGACCATTTGACTGCGACGTCGTCGAAAGTGGGAGCAGGTAGACCTACACAACTGGATTTAGATGAAAAAGTGACTCTCGCAAAGTGCATCAAAACCATGGACGATTGGGTTGTTGAACTATCCCAAACCGATATAGTCGCTCTTGTAGGCGAATATGTGAAGGTGAACAATATGAAAACTACTTTCAAAGACGGTGTTCCTTGTTGGGACTGGCGGAAATACTTCAAACAACAACACAACCTTAGTCTCAAGAAGCCTGAAACCGAAGAGAATTCAAGATACAAAGCCAAAAATCCGTTCTTGATCGGCGGATTTTTTTTATCTTCTCTCAGAGACGTTGAATAAACTTAAACTCCTCGATAAGCCCCACTTGGTGTACAACCTGGACAAGACGAGCTTCTGTACTGATCCTTCGAGAACCAAAGTTGTGGTACAGAAGAACTCGCCAAGTTTCCGCCGAACTGCTGGAACAGGGAGAGAAAACACAACAGTTCTTGGTTGCATCAATGCTGCAGGGGCAATTCTTCCCCCCCTGATCATATTCAAAGGCAAATCTGTGTGGTCCACTTTGACATCCGATGACGCTTTGCATGACACTTCATATGCTGCCACAGAAAGGGGTTGGATGGCGGCTGACGTGTTCTACAACTGGTTCAAAGGCCAGTTCATTCCTAGCGTTGGGCAAGAACGTCCAGTTCTGTTCCTTGTTGACGGTCATGGCTCTCATTTGTCGCTGCAAGTTGTGCAGCCTGCAATGAACGAAAACATCACGATTCTGGAGCTGCCACCCCATACGACACAAATGTTTCAAGCTTTAGACGTTGGCGTTTTCAAGGCTTTCAAAACCACATATGACCAAAGGCTAACCAAATGGGCAAGGAAAAATGTTGGAGAAAAGCTACCGAAAGCAGATTTTGTCAAGATGATAAGTGAAATTTGGAAACAAGCTGATCCAGTTCTAATCCAGAAAGCGTTTGCATCAACTGGAGTTTATGATCCTAGCGTACCAGAGAGTGCCAACCGTGCGAAAATCAACAGAGAGCGGTTTGACCTGCAGAAACTCAGGGCTTACGATGCCTTTCTTGAAGAAAAGAAAAGAGAACAAGCAAAGAAACCAGCAGAAAAGTCAACAGCCGATAGGATTAGTGTTAGAGTCCAGAGAGAAAGTGACAATCTGACCGTCAACATCAACATTTCTTCCCTTGAGAAGAAACCACCAACTCCAATGAAGAAGACCTTTGAATAGCTCCTGTTAGAGAGTGTAAGAAGAGAGCCGAGAAGTGAACCAGGGCAGAGGAAAAATATCACTCAGAAAGCTTCTGAAGTGATCACTTCTAAGGTGTATTTAGAGCAACTTAAGAAGCAGCAGGAGGAAAAGGAAAAGGCAGACGGGAAAAAGGGTGTAGGAAAGAAAACCAAAGCGAAAGAAACCGGTGATACTCAGACCTCTGGTGCCAAAAGCAAAAAGATGAAGCTCTCACGAGAAGCGACCTACCCAGTTCCCTTTTCTGACACTGAAAGCGAGTCCGAGATACCGTACGCTGACACCGATGATGACATTTCTCTTGAAGAGACGTGTGTTCTTGATGACCTCGATCAGCCTGGCCCTAGCAAGAAAAAGATCAAAACGAATCCTAACCATTATTATGCTGTGTATTACGACGACTCACCTTATTTTGGCAGAATTGTTGACTTTGTTGATAAAGGGGTCGTTAGGATGAAGTTCCTAAAGCTTGACTCAGCAGCGACGTACGAGTTTAGCTGGTCCAAGAACGATGCATCACAGACGTCGCAGAAGAATTTATCTCGGGAGGGTCCCTCGCTCTGAAAGGCACTGGACTCCTCACTATAAGCGAGCCTCGTTAAATGGTGAAATGCCACAAGGAAAGGAAAAAAAGCTATGGAAAAAAGTAGTGATCACCTAGTTCCTCTGTGTTTTGCTTTTAAACTTGCTTTTATCAGTATTTTAAGTCGTCTTGTTTAGTATTTTTACCTTATTTCTAATATATAACTTTCAAGGAAGTTAGCTGATGAATTCTGTATTTGCAAAGGATGAAGGTGCAGGCCTTTAGGTCCCCCAGTCCTTCAGAAGACTATTTGAATGCTGGCTTTTGGTGGTATAATCACTTCATTATCAAATTATCGTGAGAATCCATGGTTTGACACATTGGAAAAACGAGATTTGATTATCAAAAAAACAAAATCACGACTGCAAAGCTGAATAACTCCGCTAGTTCGGAAGGTACGCGCATGAAATTTGGAAGAAACATAGATTCTGGGGTGCTTATACCACCAACCAAAGCTAAGATTTTTTACTCCTTCAGGTACAAAGATATTGACTTCGTCCGGAATTACCCAATTTTTGGTGGCTAATTCCGGACACCGTGGGAAAATTTCAAATGAGGTCACCAACCCCCTTTATAGTTCGAATTTCGGAAGTTTCTAGTTCTTCTATGAAAGCTAACAGTCTGAACTTTCATACGAATCCGATTTTACGACGAGATTTTAAGTCTGCTGGCAGGAGGAATTTTTTGAATCCAAAAAAAAAGGTCAAAGTGTCCAGAATTACCCTGGTTCACCCTAATGTTGTTGTCCTTTTAAATGTCCTTCCCCACACTACTTACAAACTACAACCTCTAGAAACAATAGTCATGGGGCGCCTTAAGGACTACTACAACCAGGAAGCCGCAATTTTTATGACTGTCTGCAAATGTAAAACTATATCAGTGTATAGCATTGCTGAGCTGCTGGGGAAAGCATAACCAAAGGCTTGCACTCCTGAGAATATAATCAGTGGAATCAGAGCAAGTAGTGTCTGCCCCACAAACAGAGATGTTTTCAAGGATTATCAGTTCTTTATGTCATATGTCTCAGACAGAATGCCTACCACATCTAGTGAAGCACTTGCCAGAGAAGTTTCTATGCTCAGCGCAAGTCCTGTGCGACATTTAGACTCCTTTAACATAAACCCTGAAACAGACGCAGAATAGGTTCTGTCTCTAAATGAGAAGCAAAGGTCAACAGATGATTCGTTAAAGAGATCGTCCATGCAAACCACTTTCCAAAGGCTCAATACGAAAAATCAACAGGAAAAAAATGTGAAAAAGTCAGAAGTGCTCAATGACAACCCCATGAAAGAATGCATTACTGCTAGGATAAAAGCTGTATCTGCCAAAAAGCCCAAGTCCTGGAACGGAAGAAAGTCAGACAAGTGAAAAGACTAGACAGCAAAAGGCGTGTCTCTCGCAACAAGAGTTACAGTTAGAGTGACGATTCTGACGTAGATGATCCGGAGTATTTCTAATCCGGATCGATGATCCCGTAGATGATCCCAGATCGATGATGAGCGGAGTATTTCTAATTGTCTTCTTCAAGGATGGTATTGAATGAGTTACTTTTGCTTTGGCATGCTCAGCAACCTCTTATCGCTTGAATCAATTCATGGAGAATTAAACAAGTCAAAATCAGCCGATCATGGGCCAATCTCCTATCTATATATCGGACCGAAAATCAATTTTGAAGATCGAAACGTAAATGTCGATATCGCAAACAATATTTGGAAACTTCTGTTTATTTCCAGCTTTTTTAACCATCTACCAGGTAACATCCAACAAAAAACTCCAACAGACGAAAAGTACTCGCTAATATCTAGCGTAAATTTGAAGTTCTAGGGGAGGGGGGCAGCTGCCCTCCCCTGCCCCCCCCCTTCCCTACGCCCATTTGTGGAGACCATACTGCCTTTCCATGACGATAAATAAAAGTTCAAATAGGGATAAAATCCTTCTAATAAACAGTGTTTCACAAACAGTGATAGAAATCATAGGCAGCGTTCTGGCGCTGCCTAAGTAAAGAACGATGTGGGCACAATGTGTTTTTTTTCCCTCCATACCCCGGCACTTCGTATTGAAGGAGTTGTCGTAGAAACGACATTTTTTTTCCCTTTAGAGCAGGGCACTTCATATGGAAGGGGTCGTCGTAGAAACTTCATAAGGGGTTCATTCGATTGGAAATTGAGAGTTTTAGTGCCCTTTTTAATAGTCGAAAGTGATTGGAGGGCAAATAGCCCCCCCCCCACGCCCATCAGTTCCCGAAACATATCCAATAAAAAGTGTTAGATAGCCATTTTGTTCAGCGTAGTTGATTTCCAGATAGAAAACATGTTTTTGAGGAGGACACTCCTCAGAAAGGGCAAGTGCCTTTTTTAATAGTTTAAAGTGATTGGATAGCGACTAACACTCTCTCACGCCCACCACTTTCCCAAACACATCGAATTAAAAATTTTAGATATCCATTTTGTTCAACGTAGTTGAAAGTTCTGAAAATTAGGTCTTTTAGGATGATAACCCCCTCAGAGCCCTCAGTGCAATGTCTGTAAGTTATGCCCTGGGGCATATAAGATTTTTATTGAAAGCCTTGTTTTAAAAACATCGAAAGAGCTTATTCAATTGGAAATTGAAAGGACTAGTGCCTTTTTTAATAGTTGAAAGTGATTGGATAGCGACTAACGCCCCTCTCCCGCCCACCATTTTCCAAAACACTGGGGGCATATAAGAACGATGTTGGCACAATGTATTATTTTTTATTTTTTTCCTTTAGAGCAGGACACTTCGTATCGAAGATGTTGTCGTAGAAACTTCGAAAAGACCTCATTCAATTGGAAATTGGAGTGGCATGTGCCCTTTTTAATAGTCGAAATTGATTTGAAGGCGACTAACACCCCTTTCACGCCCACCATTTCCCGAAACACATCCAATCAAAATTTTGAGATAGCCATTTTGTTCAGCGTAATTTATTTCCAGATAGGAAATATGTTTTGAGAAGGACACTCCCTCGCAACCCTCGGGGCAAGGGTTTTAAGTTATGCCCTGAGGGCATATAAGAACGATGTTTGCACAATGTACTAATTATTATTTTTTCCCTTTAGAGCAGGGCACTTCATATGGAAGGGGTCGTCGTAGAAAGTTCATAAGGGGCTCATTCGATTGGAAATTGAGAGTTATGTTGCCCTTTTTAAGAGTCGAAAGTGATTGGAGGGCAACTAGCCCCCCCCCCCCACGCCCATCATTCCCCCAAACACATTTCATCAAAATTTTGAGATAGCCATTTTGTTCAGCGTAGTTGATTTCCAGATAGAAGGAAAATTCCCCCACAATCCTCAGGGCAAGGGTTTGAAGTTATGCCCTGGGGCATATAAGGTTTTTAAACAAGACGTTGTCGTAGAAACTTCAAAAAAAGGCTCATTTGATTGGAAATTCAAAGGGCTAGTGCTCTTTTTAATAGTCAAAAGTGATCGGAGGGCAACTAGCCCCCACCCCACGCCCATCATTCCCCCAAACACATCCAATAAAATTTTGAGATAGCCATTTTGTTCGGCGTAGTTTATTTCCAGATAGAAAATAAATTTCTGAGGAGGACACTCCCCCACAACCCTCAGGGCAAGGATTGTAAGTTATGTCCTGGCGGCATATAAGGTTTTTATTGAAATCCCCGGGGGGCATGTAATGTTTTTATAGAAGTGTTGTTGTAGAAAGTTCAAAAAGGGCTCATTCGATTTGAAATTCAAAGGGCTAGTACCCTTTTTAATTGTTGAAAATGATTTGAGGGCAACTAACCCCCCTCTTATGTCCAGCTTCTCCCCAAACACATCCAATCAAAATTTTTAGATAGCCATTTTGTTCAACGTAGTTGAAAGTTTTGGAAGTTAGGTCTTTAAGGATGACAACCCCTCCCTTCACAGCTCTCAGGGCAAGGGTTGTAAGTTATGCCCTGGGGGCATATAAGGTTTTTATTGAAAGCGTTGTCATAGAAACTTCAAAACAGCTCGTTCAATTGGAAATTGAAAGGGCTAGTGCCTTTTTTAATAGTTGAAAGTGATTGGATAGCGACTAACGCCCCTCTCACGCCTACCATTTTCCAAAACACATCCAATAAAAATTTTGAGATATCCATTTGTTCAACGTAGTTCTGGAAATTCGGTCTTTTAGGATGATAACCCCCTCAGAGAGCCTTCAGTGCAAGGGTTGTAAGTTATGCCCTCGGGGCATATAAGGTTTATATAGAAAGTTGTTGTATAATACTTAGGCAGCACGATCGCGCTGCCTAAGTAAAGAACGAGGACACTCGAGAACGAGACAAGAAACGGGGACAAAGTAAAGAGGAGGATATCCCCAACAACCCTTAGTGCACAGATTTTCAGTCATACCCTGGGAGTATATAGGAGCGATGTTGGCACAATTCATTATTTATTAATTTCAACCCCTATGCCTTCCCATGGCCAGAACAAAATTTGGACTTTAATGCAAAAATACAAATGAATGTGCATTGTCAGTTTAATATACATATACTGATATTTAGTAATCGAAATGTTAATATTATATGATTTATTAAAGTTATAAAAGAAAAATATTTATATTTTTCTCAGTAAAGTTCAAATTTTGTTCTGGCCTTGGGAAGGCATAGGGGTTTTGCGCCCAACTTATGTCTATTTCTGTTTGTTTTGAGCTTGACTTGGTTAATTATTGTATTTTCTGTTCGTTTTGGGTTCCATTTATTTATTAATGCTGAATTGTGGCAGTTTCAAGCTTGGTAGATTATTTGATTTTATTTTTGCTCATTTTTGTTTAATGGAGTTCTTTACTTTTCTTTGAAATACTTGTTTTGTGGAAAATTTTTTTCAAATTAATTAACAAAAAATACCAGATATTTTGGTGCAATATGCAGTGACTGTCATCAGTAGTAAAACTAAACTATGACAATTAAAAACAATAGTTTATATACGAAATAAAATGAAACTACATATTGTTTAATTCTCTAATTCTTTTCAAAGCAAAGGAGGAAGCTAGCCTCCTTGACTTTCTTGGACCCAATTCATTAGCGTTCAATGAAATAACGCTTGGACAAAGGTCAATTACATTGGGTGAATTGAACTTTACTCTATCAGAGTTTAATAAATCATCGTAGATAGAGTTCAACCCAAATTCACCTGTGTCACGATTCAAAGCTATATTCTTGAACAAGATTTTCTCTATTTCAAGAAAATCACGAAAATTAAAGCAGAATTTTCGTGAAACTCTAATCTAAACAAAATTGCTATCTCAAAATTTTGATTGGAGAGTTTGGGGAAACGGTGGGCATAAGAGGGGGGTTAGTTGCCCTCCAATCACTTTTGACTATTAAAAAGGACACTAGCCCTTTCAATTTCCAATTAAATGAGCCCCTTTTGAACTTTCTACAACAACACTTCTATAAAAACATTACATGCCCCCAGGGCATAACTTACAACCCTTGCCCTGAGAGCTGTGGGGGGGGGGGGGTGTTGTCATCCTAAAAGATATAATTTCTAGAACTTTCAACTATGTCGAAAAAAATGGCCATCTCAAAATTTTGATTGGATGTATTTGGGGAAATGGTGCATGTGAGAGGGGGGTTAGTTGCCCTCCAATCGCTTTTGACTATTAAAAAGGGCACTAGCCCTTTCAATTTCCAATCAACTGATCCCTTTTTGAATTCTCCAAAACAACCCTTTCTATAAAAACCTTATATGCCCCCGAGGCATAACTTACAACCCTTATCCTGAGGGCTGTGGATGGGTTGTCATCCCCAAAGACCTTGTTTCCAAAACTTTCAACTATGTTGAACAAAATAGCTATCTCAAAATTTTGATTGAATGTGTTTGGGGAAATGGTGCACTTGAGAGGGGGATTAGTTGCCCTCCAATTACTTTTGACTATGAAAAAAGGCACTAGCCTTATCAATTTATAATTGAATGAGCCCTTTTTGAAGGTTCTACAAGAACACTATGTATAAAAACCTTATATGCCCCCAGGGCACAACTTACAACCCTTGCCCTGAGGGCTCTTGAGGGGGTTATCATCCTCAAAGATCTAATTTCATCTTCATCAATTCTCGTTTTAATACAAAACCAGCTGCTAATCTCATTTCCTACCTTAACCACAGCAGTGTTATTCTTGTACATAGCACTAATCATTTTAATGTTTTTGTCAGGTATCCCATACAAGGATAAGACCTTTGCTAAAGCTCTTCTATCAACAGAATCGAACGCTTGCTCATAATCTTTAAAACTGAGGACCAAAGGTATTTGACAACTCAGGCACTTCTCAATTATTAACCTAAGAGTGAAAATATGGTCGACATATTCTCTACCTTTTCTAAAACCACTCTGTTCTTCTCTTTAAACTGTGTCTACAACATCTCTCAGTCTAAAGAGTATCATATTGCTAAATAATTTGCTACCTACAGAGACCAGACTAAAGCCTTGATAATTACCACACTCACTCTCATCACCTTTCTTATAGAGTGGTTTGATTAAGGTTTTCCCAAAATCGTTTGGTACTTCCCCTTTTTCAAAAATCGTATTCATAATTTTCAGTAACTTATTTCTAACCTCAGAGCCACCATATTTAAGAAACTCATTTACCACACTATCAGCATCTGGAGCTTTATTATTTTTTAAGTCTTTTAGTACTGTCGCTAATTCTTCCTTTCAAAATAAATCTTCTTTCACATCCAAGGTATCATAAACCTTTTCATTTTCCTCTATATCTTTTCCTGCAACTCTATCTTGGTTTAGCAAATTCGCAAAATGTTCTGCCAATCTCTCTTTAACTTTTTCCTTATCACTAATTGTGGCCTTGTTCCTATCTTTAACTGGTACAAGTCAGGATTCACTGCTCCCTCTCAATTTATTAACATGTCAGCACAATATTTTACTATTATGCTGTCTAGCTGCATCTTCCTGATCCTTGGCAATTTTATCCATGGCTTCCACTTCACACCTGCTTAGTTCATATTTTAATGCTTTCTTCACTTTTTTTTACATTCCTTTTGTTTTCATATGATCTATCACTCAGATAATTCTTGTGCAAGTCCCTTCTCCTTTCTATTAAACATATAACTTTTTCACTAACTCCTAGCTGCAGTCCTAGCTTTCTTCCCTAAGACACTTTCAGCAGCTTCACAAATTATTTTTCTAAAATTATTTCAACCATCTTCCACATTGTCAAATTTTAAACCCTCAATTTTAGTATTCAACTGTTCCTGGAAAATTTCTCTCAAATTCTCACTCTGGAGTCTATCAACATCATCTTCCACCACACCTCTTGCTTGTGTCTATTGCAATACTTTGAACGCTGCAATTGGCTAGAATATTGTTACCATAAAATCAGGCAAAAGACCTGGAGAATAATCCAAAAAGGGTGTGTATAGATATGAAACAGGCAAACTGGGCTAAAATGTGATACAGTTGGAAAATATGATGGCTGCAACAAGTAGAATGGTATTGGCTGTCTTCATATATCCAGGCCTCAATATGATCTCCAGACTAACAGGGTGAGAGGCTAAGAACTGCTATAGTAGTGTGGAATGTAAGCTAAGTGGTGCTCACAGTAGGGCCCCTATTTTGCCCGAAAAGATTAAATTGTGCACAAAATAAGCACTTATAGAATTTAAAGATGAGGTAAAAAGTAAATTACATAAGGAATCGGATCTGATGCTTCACCCAACAAAAGACAAGCTCTTCAGTTTAGAGCAATCACTTTCCTCAAAGTGCTCTATCTCTGATGTTGAGGACTGTATAAGAGAAAAGGTCAGTGAAGAGTTAACCTAGTTAGATCAGCATGATAAAGAGAAAGTTGACCAGGCAGATAGGGGCCTGGATCTGGACAGATGATACCAAACCCTTGGCCTTATTACTGAACTTCCAATTAAGCAGAAGAACTTGGCAATATTCCGTTTACCACAGAACCCAGTGTGCAAAGGCAAGTCAATCTAGAGTAGACACAGGAGATGATAATTGGCATATGAGGCATGTCAAAAACAGTCACAAATTAAGGAAGAAGCAGCCCTTTCTTGGGAACAAGACCAGGGCAGAGCAGCTGCGCATGCAATTCTAATTTTATGGTTGTTTATGGGAATACAGACTGCTTGTCAAACAAATATGATAACCTTGAGCCAATTTCAAAGCCTAACAAACCTTCTGTCATTGTTATAACTGCACTTCTGCCAAAAAACGATCTTATCCCAATGCCTATTTCAATGTTATTCCAAGATACAATTGAGTTCATAATGTAAGTAATCCTACAAGTAGTGTAGCTATTTATTTGAGAAGTGAAATAAGATACAGTAAAGTTACTTGCCCAGTCAGGCAGTTGTTTGCAGAAAACCTCGCAGTGGATATTTGAATACCAAAATCTAGTGTTTCTTTTCAATTTATTGCTATTTATCATAGTCGATCCTGCTATTTCAACAAATATAGTCTATCTTGCTACTACAACAAAAATGTCAAATGCTGCCTAGATTTATTTTGGAGGCCATTCATAAATAAAACAAATTGGGACGGGAGGAGGTATACTGAAACTAAAAGTACATATAAAAAGATCCGTAAGAAAAAAAGTTGCTTCAATTAAATCATAAGATATAAGATTTAATTCACTGGAAAACATTCTTGAAAATGTTTCCATTTTTAAGAAATCAGAAATTAAATTAAGATTTTAACCCTACTCATTGGGTTAGGGTCTAAAACCCTACTCATAGTAGGGTTTTAGAACCCTACTCATATTAATTTATGTTTGTTTTGGGTTTCATTTATTTATTGATACGATTTGGGGTAGTTGTATGCTTGGTAGATTGTTTGATTCTATTTTTGTTCATTTTTGGTTTAATAGAGTTCTTAATTTAAAAAAAAAAATTATTTTGTGGAAAGTTTTTTTTAATTAATCCCATACAAAGGAGATAATTGCTCAAAGCAGCAAACTGTGGCCATGACGTATTTTGAATCAGCATATTTTACCTACATCGTCTTCATATATTAAATAATAGAAGTACGTGATTTTTAAGTAATTTAATGGTTAAGAATTAATGATGAGACATGTTATGATGTATTATTAGGTGAAACCCTCTGTTCTAATCGTACCTTAAACTTCTTGCACTGTGTATTAAATTTCAAATTGAGAGCCATTTGTAGAAGCCTATTCTTTAATGTGGTTAATTTGACTAATTTCTGCATGTTTTAGCCTGATAAGCCCCTTGTAATCTATATTTCGGTTCCAAGTGCCCAGTCGGGCAGTTTTGGCAAACAGAACTGACACTGTAGGATGAAATAAACATCCGGTTGAAGTGCTCAAACCAATGTTCTCGATCCCGCCAAAGGTCGTTGGTTGCTTCAAAGAGTTGTACTATGGTCATGATCTGTTTAGAATAAGAATATTTTACCCAAATCGTGCTTTTGTGGCTGAAACCTTAAGCATAAATATCTGGGGTTAAGATACATTAACCCCTGTAAAGGAGTAAAATCAGAACTCCCTGGATTAATGCTCTACTATCTGTTAGAAATTTTAACTTTTTTTCACATTAGTTTATTCTTACTAAATTCTACTTTTTTCAGACTGAGGCAGAGAAAACATTAAAAGCTGAAGACGCTGAACTATCTACTGGAAGCCCGCAAGAGAAAATAACTCCTCAATGAAGTTGTCCAGAAAAGTTCATACAGCGTTTTACCTTCTTTTTTTTTTATTGGCATTGCTTTGATTAATAAAACCAGAAAATAATAAGACAACAAATGTTCAAGAGGCACTAGATTTGACCGTCTGTCTTCGTTTGACATCCCAGTTATATACTCGAGCCATGTTGACTTCTGTGATTGTAAGTTGATCCCTGGAAAAACAAAATATATTATTGAAATTTTCTCTCATAGAGGGGTATCTTTCTGCCCTAAGAGGCATATTTTGCTACAATCGTAGCTGTGAATTGTTGTAGTATAACTGAAGTAGATCCCATTTTGATCCTTAAATTGAGTGTAAGATGATCTCTGTGTAAATTAAAAAAACCTATAAGCTCACAAATATAATAAAATCCCTTTTCGTTGCCATCCATATTATATTATAAATATTAATTTTTCATTGCTGATGACCAGACTATTCACCGAAACATATTTTTTTTTCTTTTGCTTGAATTTGTTTTGATTAACAACAGCTTCATTAACTAAATGTCAAGAAGATCTAGAGTCCTAAGTTTCCTTGAAATATAATCCGATTCTTTTCTACAGGTCCAGTAGTTCTTACTCAGTGTTTGTTTATTTACTGATTAAATTTATTGATAATGTAATTCCTGAAAATATTTTTTATTGAACTTTGACTGTGAGCGTAAATTCTACTCATTGCTTATCCCAGCACAGAAAGGCAAAACAGAAAGCGCAGAGAGGACGTTTGTATGCTTTACCAAAACTGTTGTACAGGACCAAAATTGCTGCTGTAACTTTCAAATTATATTCCTTACAACAAGCTGTTATGCTATTTGTTGTTCCTCTAAAAGATTGCAAACCTTCTCAGCAGAAAATTCTTTCTTTTTTTTCTTGGAAATAGAACACTAAGCGATTTATGCATAAAGAGGGGGGGGGGGGGGGTCTACCAAAACTACTTTTTCATCCATCATCAAAGACATTTCTTTCATATTCTCCTTTTTTTAGGAGGGGACATGACCATTTCAAAAGACAGGAAAAAATTTGTTGAGCATTCAAGAAGACCGAAAAGAATTATGAATGCAAGCAATCCAGAAGAGCTTCACAAAACTATTTCGCTAACGTCGTCGCATAAAATGCAAGTTTTTTTTTACAAATTAAACGCCATTGCTATGAAAAGTATATAGATATGAAGTATCGCAATCAGTATAATAATTATTTAGAAATCAAGAGTCCAACAAATGAATATTTCCACTAAAAGTATTTTTACTTTTTGTGGGAACTTGCCAAAAATCAATATCTGATTCTTCGAGCTGGAGTTTTTAATCGACTTTAGCAAATTATTGCATATCTTTTGACTACCGCTTCGGTAATCCTTAAATTAATATGTTGCATTTAATTTTGCACCACCCAAAACGAAAGGACCGATCTCCGATTTTCTTAATCTTACAGAATAGCAAAACAAAATACGTTAAGCTTTCAGGATTTTGTTTCTTTCAAGAATCTAAATAGGGAAAAATCTGTACATAGTACAGCTCCGTTTTGGTACATACGTATATATGGTATGTATTCATCTCGAAAAACCGGGATAACCAGCGTCTTGTCTGCATCCAAAAAGCTTGTCAAAATGTCCCAGATTTCCTTAGACGAAAGAAGGCAAATGCCACAAAGAGGAAAAACACTAAAAAGAGAATTTAACTCCCCAATGCCCAATTTAGTTCCACAGTGGTTTTAGAGGGGGTGAGGGCTTACACCAACTGATACAGTAATTCGGGAGCCACATAATTAAAAAGTAGGGATGAGTTTACTTACTTAGGAAGTAAGTATTCATCGATAGGTAAGTTTGGAAAACAACTGGAGCTGGGTAGGGTTGAAGTTAGGAGCTGGGTATGTAGGTTAGAACCGCTACTCTTACGCCGTGACTGCAAGAGAATTAGCAAACATACAGAGCCTAATGCTGTATAAGGAATAGGGACACTGTTGGAGAAATAATAGAAATAATGAGACACATGTGTATTTCAAGCTCTTATTCGAAATTTCCAAAGGTTGTTTTGGGAATTAACTTTCACCGTACAGACAAACATAAGTATCATTGTTATTCCAAAATCAAATCTCAATGAATTCTGTTTTTCATTCCGCAGTTTTTTTTTTCAGAACATGTTTTAGTTTCCACCACTAAGGTGGCTGTGAGCTGGATTATACAAGAGGAGGAGTTGTAAACCTTCCAATAAGGATTTTCAACCATGGATATTGCAATGGTACCCTTTTTATGCTTCCCAGCCTTTTAACTACAGAGATGGAAAGAAAACGTTCCTTTTTTAGGGTCGTATGAAACTTTACAATAGCATTATTAAAACGAACTTACAAAAAGCCCATGGATACGATCAAGATCTTTGAACTGAACCATTGGAAATCTCTACGACGTTGCAGTAGTCTACTACTTGTGAAGGCCAGCAGATGATTTATGAAACTCAGCAAGAGTACTGGGAGGTAGAGTGCACAAGAGGGGGGGGGGATTTTCAACCTCATGTCTAGGGTTTTAGACCATGCAAGTTATCACGGTACCCTTTTCATGTTTCCCAGCCTTTCCACTCCAAAAATGACACCAAAATGAAATTTTTGGTACGATAAAGCATTTTAAGATAGCGGATCAAGTCGCGTTATCAAACAGTTTGTGGTAACGAACTGTAAGTAAGGAGCGACCCGGCTCAATAGTAACCAAAACTCAAACTATATTTTTTTGATGATTTCAAATGTATGAATTTCATTTTTAGCCTTACTCATCAAATATTATGAGCCTGAGAACATTTTCCGAATTTTCGAAGAAAGGGGGAAACAGCCTCTAATAGTCGAGTGACCCAAATTATAATCAAACCATCAGATTCAACGTATCAGAGAACCCTACTAGGTTTTAAGCTCCTATCTGCATGCCTAGCAAGCATGCCTTTCCAAAAACTAACAAACAAGTATGTGTCCAATAAGAGTCATGCATACTCCTGCCATTTACCCGTGCTCCAGCCATTTAAACATTTGCCTCGCAAATACTTGGACTATCTGTCTTGGCTTTTCTCTGTCTACAATTGGCCATGGCTTGATGCAACCTATGCAACCTAGTGCAAAATACTTGATAACTTTAATTCATGCTGATTTCAAATATATAAGTTTCATTAAGTTTAGTCTTACCCATCAAAGGTTACGAGCCTGAGAAAATTTTCCTGATTTTCAAAAAACGGAGGAAACAGCCCCCAAAAGGCAAGTGATCTCAATGAAAATCACAACATCAGATTCAACGTTTCAGAGAACCCTACTGTAGAACCCTACTAGGTTTCAAGCTCGTATCTGTAAAAATTTGGACTTTTGTATTTTTTGCCAGAAGAAAGATCATGGATGTCTGTTTATTTTTATTTATTTTTTTTTTTTTCCAGGGGTGATCGTGTCGACCCAGAGGTCCTAGAATATTGGGAGAGGGCTCATTCGAAAAGAAATTAAAAGTTTTAGTGGCTTTTTAAGTGACCAAAAATTTGGAGGGCAACTAGGCCCCCCCGCCCCTTTTTTTCCCAAAATCGTCCGATCTAGATTTTGAGATAGCCATTTTGTTTATCATAGTTGAAAAGCCCAATAGCTATGCCGTTAGATATAACATGACCTCCTTCCCCCACAGCCCCCGGGGAAAGGTCTAAGTTATAAAATTTGCCCATTGTTTGCGCATAGTATTTGTCATTGGGATGTGGACATATATTTTCGGGGGGGGGGACGAATTTTCTGCTGGGGGATTTTCCACGGGGGAGTTTTCCATAGGAAGGGAAGTTTCCAGGGAGTGAACTTGTCAGGGGAAATTACATACTGGGAGAATTTGCCAGAATTTTTATACAAAATTCTTTTTATTTGTCTTGCTTTCTCTTTTCCTTCTCAATTTTACGCGCGGAGTGGTTAAGAGTAATTATTTGGGAAAAATTTTCACCGAGATTGAATTGTCTAGAGGATATTTCCGTAAGGAGGGGGGTTCTCTATGGAGGTGGGGCCAGATTTCCTCTCATTACTTAAAAAACGATCAAATAAAAAAACACGTTTTGTCAACTAAAAGTAAGGAGCAACATAAAAACTAAAAACGAACAGAAATTGTTACGTATATAAAGGGGACTGCCACCTCCTCAACACCTCGCTCTTTACGCTAAATTTTGAATTTTGTCCCAGTTTTTTAGTAATGACTCCTGGAATACAAGGACCGTTTAATTAGAACAATAAGACGCCTTTTTTAAAGTACCAAAAAACTTTAGCGTAAAGAGCGAGGTGTTGAGGAGGGGGCAGCACCCTTGGTATACGTAATAATTATTGTTTGTTTTAATGTTGCTCCTTACTTTCAGTTGAATTTTTTTTTTTAATATAATTATCCTGTATAGGGTCTTCGACAATAGTCCGCTTTTGACCACTTCTAATTTTGACCTGGCATCATTTTCGAGGGGTTTCATCAGGCTCTTTCAAAATTTGTTTTTTGCAACGAATTTTCAATATTGAATCTAACCAAAATAACAGTTACCATTCCTGAAACAGCTTTAAGGGGATTCGATACCTTAAAGGATATGTAGTCCTATATATATATATATAGGCAGACCAGCCTATAATAATGTAAATTTACTTAAACTTTTTCACATGCTGACCAATGATCTACGTTGCGCAGGTACCGATCTCCTGATTCAGTGCCTTCGGCCGGGAGTGTAGTGTGTGGTTAGGGATAAGTCATCCTATCAATATTTAAATAAATTAAATATACCATCCGCATTAACCAAAAATGAGACATCAGCCCCTACATTCATAAAACTCGGCTTTGTTACTCTTTGGGACATAATTACACTATTATTAGAAAGAGGAGGCAAGGAGTTATCTCCCTGAAATAACCCCTTTCTTACAGGAATAACAAACTGATATATTCGTGGTCCATGCAAAGCGGAAATTTTGACCTTGACATTCAAATTCTAATAAAAATTGCAGAAAGGTACCAGAACAGGCTTCTGAAAGCACACGATTATCAGCGGTAAGCAACACTAGAATTTATTGTCCACCTAGCACCTAAAGCTGCAGCAATTTCTATATCACTAATACAGTTATACTCAAGAAGAATGTTACGAACTAGGTGTTGCGCGCATGCTCTGCTACTCCTCTTAAACCCAAACTGAATATGGGTAGTATAAAAGCTCGAAAAATTACATCTATAACTAGCAATTCCTACAAAAATCTTGCATAACGACGGAGCAACAGTCATAGATCGCTGGAAGCCCCGCTGCCTGGGATCTTTGGTTTTCCAGTTTTGTTTTGTTTAAAGTGTGGCAGAACGTTCGAGGGGTTACTTTAATTAAAAAAAAAAAAAAATCTGTTGATTAATTTAGTCCAATGCAATAGAACATATCCATACAGGATATTGCCAAATATTTAGGGAAATGAAAACAAAAACAGTAACCGACCAATTTACTGACCTTAGGAAATCTAGATCGTTGTCAACTTGGATGTTACTATTCTTTGCAATTTCTAAATTTTTCTTCAGAAGTTCTTCCGCTTCTTCAAGAGTATATTCCAGCATAACATTAGCCTGAAAGAAGAAAAGAGACAATTTGCATTACCAGCAGGATTTTTCAAACTTTCTTTCCTTTCATGAGCAATTTGTACCAAGTTTAAAGTTGTACGATTTAAAACTCAAAAGTATTTAAAAACGATACCAGCAAAATTTTTCAAACCTTTCAGCAAATTTTTTGTAAAACATTTTTCTTTCTTTTTGCATATCAGTTCTACAATTTTTATTAAATATATATATGTTGAATAATTGAGGATTTTATGAATATTTTGAACATTTATAACATTATAAATGATCATTATAACATTAGATCTTTCACGCATAATATATTGTTTGACCGAAAAAAAAAACTTTGGTGATTGCGTTGGACTGTTAATTAGTTTTAGAGATTATAGAAAAGAAAAAAAATATCCATAGAAGAATTAAAACAAAATAGAGACCATGAAGAATATAGATAGAATCCCGCTTATAATAGTTTAATTAGACAGGCCAGAACCTTGTATACTTCTAATAATGAAGAATATATCTGATTCTCATTAGTTTAACCAAGATTTTTAAATAAATCCATTGTTTCACTTAAAGTTTGTCTGATACGACTTTCTTTCGTTTTTGTAAATCGTTTGTTTTTTATCATCTTGTTATGCAGACTATGCGTTAATTTGTTTGAGCTAGTTTTTTTTCCAGATTTTAAGAGTTCCAGATGTGGAGCTGAAATATTCGGAGTTTTGTATGAATATATTCGGATATTCTGCATAAAATTTGTGTTCCTTTTAAACTTCACTGTTTTATTAAAAAATTTACCTTTTTTCGGATATTTCATTTTAAGAATAAAGCCAGTAAAAAGTATTGCAAAAAATAACGTTGTTAAAATACAATTGGTATCAGTTTAAATAAAAAGTATTGTTTGATTCGCAGAAGGGGATATTAATATTCAAAAACTGCTTTTTTGTTTAATCAAAAATGCAAAAAAAAATACTAGCCTACAGAAAACAGTAAGGCTAGAATGACTGTCATTTTTAAAGCTAATTCTGATAATTTACCAAAAACAGGCAGGGTAGTATGCGCAGAGATTATTTAATCAAAATCCAAAGAAAATCTCATCATGTTAAGTAGTTAGCTAACTTTAAAAATATTATTTTTAAGCTGGTCCTCCTACTTTATTTGCTCTCCTATGTATTTCAAAATATCTGGAAAGACAAGTATGTGTCATTTTGGGTGAAATAAAGTCACCAAACGCTAGATGGCGCTGGATATTTCCCTTTTAAACACTAGCACCAGTTTCCACTCTTATAAGTTTACAATACTCTTTTGGTCGTATCCAATTATTGGATACGACCAAAAGAGTATTGTAAACTTATAAGAGTGGAAACTGGTGCTAGTGTTTAAAAGGGAAATATCGAGCGCCATCTAGCGTTTGGTGACTTTATTTCACCCAAAATGACACATACTTGTCTTTCCAGATATTTTGAAATACATAGGAGAACAAATAAAGTAGGGGGACCAGCTTAAAGTTAGCTAACTACTTAACATGATGAGATTTTCTTTGGATTTTGACTAAATAATTTTTGACAACAAAAAGTGCTGGTCAATTGTTTCTAACTAATAAATCTCACCTTCAATCCTATTACATTAGCGATTAATCATAACAGGTGTCCAACATTTTGTTACTTTTTCATAAAGTCGCCCACACGCTACATTGTAAATGGCGTTAGTGGTTTTTAACCGCACACCCTACCTTCCTGTATTAAACCGCCAGAGGCTCAACCCTGCCCGTCCCGTCACCATTTACGCATCCGTCATGATACACAAGGAAACTTCGAAATATCTCGTTCCGAGGAGTTTCGGAAAAGAATAATTTAGTTCATCATCCATGCCTCTACTCTATTCATGCAAATTCTTCCTATTCTTTTAATTCCCAAGGAATAGGTGTAACTATTCAAAGTTTTAGATTGGGATGTGAGTTTCAGAGCCTTTTAAGGATAATGTCTGAGATAACTGTTCCTTAGAACTAATATGGGGAAATTCCCCTAGTTGTGAATGCCTGTCTCCACGGATGCATACAATTAATACTAAATACGTAAATACAAGATAATCTAGCTTACCCCAAGCCAAAGACAGACTGATTTTGTTGGTTCAACTTCAGCTGATGCGTAAACTTGATCAGTCAATAGAAAACGAGTATCAAATTTTTCTTGTGATTGCGACTTCTGCTTTAGCACCTCTAAAATCTGTAAAGATTTTTCTATATCTGGAATCTGGCTTCTAAGCCTGCAAAAATAAATATATATGTATATATATATATATATATATATATATATATATATATATATATATATATATATATATATATATATATATATATATATATATATATATATATATATATATATATATATGTATATATATGAACCACGCAAAAGAACAGAAAAAGTTGGTAGCCTGCAACACTTTCTGAGGCTCATTCATGTGGATTCGCGTGATTATACATTTTTGTTTAAAACTCTATATCATGGTTGCAGCGATATCTGCAACCTAGTTAAGAGCGAACGACGGCCTGTAGTAACCAAAAAAATAAAAATGCATCTAGAAAAACTGTCAAGTGAGAAAAAATAGCTTTTATATCTGATTCAAGAATGGTATCTATTATTTCGATTAGTCCTGATATCAAAATGGTATTTTGAAAAAAGAAATTGCGGGGACTTTGAAAAAGAGCCTGAAACCTTTTGAAAATGGTTCGGATCGAAACGAAACATACACTGTTGAAATTGCCATAGTCGAAAACCCTTTAGGACACTTAAAACCTCCCCACCCTTCACCAAAAACAACAAGGAAAATCACTTTTTTGTACGCAAAATACTGACGTCTTCTTTTTTTTCGTTGCTGCTAGCGGGGTACTGGAACATCATAGATAGCTGTTTAAGGGCGAATTGAAAATCTAATTTATATATTCAATCATTCTTTATAAAATTGACTTGACAACACCATCATAAAGTGCCATGTAGCACCCGAAATTGCACTTTAGGTCGTACATTTCTGTTTAAATGAAAATACCAAAAAAGGGTCTTTCGCAAAAAAAAAAGATCAAAAACAAAAAAAAAATCAAAATGTAGGCAGGAGTAAAACTAGGGGAGCACGGTCCCCCCTCAATTACCACTAGTAGAATTAGCACGCAGTCAACATTATAGAGACATGTTTAAAGCCTCATTCAAAGCTATAGACCATTTCAGCGTGATTTTTATAGATTTATAGATGAAAGAGAGCATTAAAAAGCTCCATCGAGCGGAGATAAAACTTTGAGGTCTAGGTTACCTTATTTTCTTAAACTTTAAACATGTAATACACACGCGATTTGAAAAATCAAATAATATAAAGAAGACTTTTACTGACAAGACGATATGGTCTAGTAGTAACGGCTCTACCTTGAGGTAGAGCCATAATAACAGAAGCTCAGATCTTGGATCGAACAATGTTTTTGAAGCGCCTATTCTCTTTCAAGCACCCATTCATTTAAAATGGACAGTTCTCTTAAAATGTTATAATAAAATAGGCAAAAATTATGAAAACCCACATATTGCTATATTACATTAATTACAAATTTTAAATTCTTTTAATAATTTCATAGTTGAAATTATTATTTGCAACTCAAGATGCGAAAGATAAATACCCCATGAACTCTTTGTGTGACAAATACCAGATTTTTTTAGGCATATTTTAAGAGAGATGCGAAGTTAAACCTATATTTAATACTCTATTTTACTAAACCTTGTGTTAACTTCATTAGTTTCAAAAGTTGGAAAAAAAGAATTATGATTTTTTCTTTTGTAAAATTTTTTTAAAACATAAAAGAACCCAACGTTTTCTGGTCATGATCTCACATTTACTTAAGCCATTTGCTTCCTAAAGAATACGTATCAGACTAAAAGAACAAGAATAGAAATGGTGGGGTAATGTAAACGATTCAAGTATATTAGAAATTATTCCCGGAATCAAAATGTACCAGCCTTTATTACCAATGGCATTCTGGTCTTTTATATTTTATCACATTGTCTAGGAATTAAACGGTTTTTACTGGGCAAGAAAGCGTTTTACCAGCGTGCCTCAGCTTACAATAATTGACTTTATCTGATCACAACGTCTAAGGCAAATTCTCCTGAAAAATTTGAAATTTCCAACTGATTCATTTGAAACAAACCATACAGTCCACTTCTGAAAATTGCTTCCAAGAAGAAGCATTAGATTACAGACTTTTTTTTTATAAAAACAATTTTTCTCACAAGACGATCCCCATTTCTTTGGATCATGCGAGAAAAAATCTTAAGTGTGTTACCCAAATACTCCCCTAAGTGGACTTACACCAGGTTTTAAGCAAGATTCTAACCTTAATACACTGCATAATTAAATCGTGTGGTTTATCAATTTTCTTTTCAAATTGCACTTACTTTTTCTTCCTGGAAAGTAAATTGGTCTCCATAAATTTGTATTTATTGTGTTGTTCATCAAGACGCTTTAGGACAATTTCAACAGATTCATTTCCACCTTTCTTCATGAAGCTATCTACATCTTCCTGGAAAATCCAAGAAACAACGGAAAAATAACATAATAAACTTTCTTACTACATTTTTTAAATAAATATTTTTCGAAGTCCGAGTACCCATTATATCTCACCAAAACCTTTAGAATTTTTTTTTCCAGAAATAGTCACAAAGAAAACCGATATATTTTTCCAAGCCTAGGTTCCCAAAGGTAATTTTGTATATCCAATCAATTTATATTTGCGACAAAAACATTATGATCTGAAACAATACTTTGCTGAAAATTCATTAATTATTAGCATAGCTTCTAATCCTTTCTAATTTTACAGAGTTTAAAAAGAATTGGATATTCTACTTCCAATTGAAAAAAAAAAAAATCCAAACTACAAATCAATAGAATAGCTAGACACGTATTCTACCTAAATACTACCTAATTTAGTAACCTTTTTTTTTAGATTTAATATGTTCAGAAACATCTTAGAATTACGTAATCGTTTTAGAATTTAAACTTTTTACAAATTATTGAGCATTGACATCTAATATCATTCTGCTTTTCTAATTTTCTAAATGGCGCTTACCACAAAAACTGCTTCTGGAATTCCAGCGAGTATCTTCAGTCGACTTTCTCCAGTGCTGCGCGAAGCCATTTTATTGTCTTTTTATGAACCTGGAATTTAGAATTTGTTATAAGTCAAAGAGACAAAAAAAATTTACAGTTAATTCATTGTGACTGGGCATGGGAAGGAGGGGGGCGGGCAAAGTTGATAATTGGTCTTAAGTAAAAAAAGAAAAATTAATATCAACTAATTCATTGTACCTCAAAATAGGGCGGGGAGGGGTCAAGAGATAGTTAGAGCACCTCCCTCTCTAAAAAATAAGATAATTAAAAAACAGATTTGTGCTAAAATCCCGCTAAAACAGATAGACAGTGCCAAACACCAATCTGACGGAAATGATTATATTCTGCTCCTATATTACAGTTCAATTTCAATATTGCTATCAAAGTAGCAGCCTTAAAAATTATATCAAAATATAAACAAAGTATTTTCAACAGAAAGTGCGGAGCAACAGCAAACCAAAAACCAAAAGGAAAGTGCGGAGCAACAGTGCTTCCTCTTCAGTCCGTCCGGCCTTAATGCTAAAATTTTATAGTGCTTTAAAAATTACCTCTAATTAAAATTCAGCGACTCTTGTGTTTGAGTAGTTGTACTTAAAGAGATTGGGACAAAAAGCAAAGTTTCAGCGTAAGAATAGGAGAGCTAAGGAGGGAGCAGGGGAACTGAGGAGGGATGAGTTCCCCTTAATAACGGAATATTTTCATTTGTTTTAAGCGGCAATGTTGCTTCTTACTTTCAGTTGGAAAACACTTGTTTATTTTCTATTCAACTTCTGATCGTATTTCAAATTTTGCTCAGGCCTAACCAAGGTATGACATGGACTTGAGATTTAATATTTCACGAAAAAATATTTCACGAGTCCATCACACTACAGTACTTATATTTAGGCTTAATGCGAATGTAAGGAGGTTATAAACCAATTTTTACTCCCCCCCCCACAATCCTCTTTATTTACCTGAACACTCACAGAAATTAAAACAACTTGATTTAAAATTGTTTTTAGGCATCGAGAACCCCTCTCCTCCCATTAGCAACGACCTAACGACTTTCTTCCATAATACCTGATACAAAATTATACCTCAATTTGCAGAATTTTTTCAAATATAATCTGAATCAACTTGGTTAAACCAAGCTTAAATAGGCGTCTATGTTAACCGTTTATTTTGTACAATGAAGACTGGTGCGAACGCAACCACCATGTTGCTTTACTGCCTCTGAAACTGGGAAGTTCATTCTATAGTTCTTCAATAGCTTTAAATCAATTGGCTATCTCAGAATTTACAGTCCATAACCAATTGGCCATCTTTTGATCAGAATTATAGTTTTGTTCTATCAAATGGGAGAACGGTTACTTGGTTACTTACAAAGAGCACAATGATTTTTAAGTTCCAATGGAATGAGCTGTCTCTCAGTTTTCTAGAACTATTGGTTTGATATGATCACCCCTAAAAAACAAAAACAAAAAAAAAACTTGAATTTGGGATCCTGTTTCTAAAAAAGAAAGGAAAATTCCCCATTTGTGTAGAGGATAGTTTGAGATAACTACAATAGGGTTAAATGATATTTAAATACACTGAAATACTGTATATAAATTGGATAAGAGAAATATTACCATATAAAATCTCTGAAACAAAGCTTCTGGTATCACTTGCCCCCCCCTCCCCTAAGAAGCTTACTGGCGAGGATCTTGATACCCTGCCTTGCTTTTTCCACATCTGTACCTTTAGGCATGTGATAGCAACATTTTACGCTGCATAGAAAAGCTTCTTCAAAATGGGAGGGAACTATTACACTCACCCCCCCCCCCCCTATCAGACATAATAATAAAGATGTAGACACAAATATTACAGGTGAAAAAAAGAGATTAGATACAAATTTATACTCCCCTCCATTCCCCAAAACTCGTTCAATATCAAACAGTTCGTGGTAACGAACTGTAAGTAAGGAGCGACCCGGCTCAATGGTAACCTAAACTCTAAAAAACGGAATTTTGATACGAATAGATACATCAAAAGAATCGAATTTTAATTCTGATTTCAAATATATAAGTTTCATCAAGTTTAATCTTACCCATCAAAAGTTACGCGCCTGAGAAAATTTGGCTGATTTTCGAAAAAAGGGGGAAAGACCCCCTAAAAGTTATATAGCCTTAATGAAAATCACACCATCATATTCAGCGTATTAGAGAACCCTACTGCAGAGGTTTCAAGCTCCTATCTACAAAAATGTGGAATTTTCCATTTTTTGCCAGAAAAAAGATCATGGAAGCGTGTTTATTTATTATTTTTTTTTTTTTTCCCAGGGGTGATCGTATCGACCCAGTGGTCCTAGAATATCGTGGGAGGGCTCATTGGAACTGAAATTAAAAGTTCTAGTGCCCTTTTTAGGTGACCAAAAAATGGAGGGCAACTAGGCCCCCTCCCACGCTCATTTTTTTACCAAAGTCACCCGATCAAAATTTTGAGATAGCCATTTTGTTCAGCATGGTCGATAATATTATAAATATGTCTTTTAGGATGACTTAATCATTCGAAGCCCCAAGGGGGAGGGCTGAAAGTTACGAACTTTACGCACTGTCAACATATAGTATTGGTTATTGGGAAGTATACAGAAGTTTTCAGGGGGAATTTTAGTGGGGGTGGGGCTGGATGGGGGGGTATAGGGGAGGATCTTTTCAGGAAGGAAGTTTTCATGGGGGAAGGGACATTGCTATGAAGGGGGCGCCGGATTTCCCATCATTATTTAAAAAAAAAATCAGAAATTAAACATAAAAAAAGAAGTTTTTCAACTGAAAGTAAGGAGCAACATCAAAACTTAAAACGAACAAAAAATATTAGCTATATGATTGGGTTTACCTTCTAGTCAATGCCTCGCTCTTTAAGCCAAAGATTTTGTATTACTTTCATAAGATCTGTTTATTCTAACTAACGGCATTTGTGATTAAGGGGTCATTTTTAAAGAATTTGAACAAAACTCGTAGTTCAGTTTAAAGAGCAAGGTATTTACTACGGCTACGTAAGTTAATTTGTAAATTACGTCAGAACCAAATTTAGAGACAGCCATTTAGCAAAAGAAAAGTAAAATTTTTATGCAAATTTTGTTCACTTATTCAATGTCGGTGAGCCGAAATAAAAGCTGCATTAACTAAAAAACGATCAGAAATTAAATATAAAAAAAAGTTTTTTAAACTGAAAGCAAGGAGCGATATTAAAACTTAAAACGAACAGAAATTATTCCATATATGAAAGGGGCTGTCCCCTCCTCAACGCCTCGCTCTTTACGCAAAAGTTTGACTCTGTCTCAAAAATTTATTTTTAAAACAATAAAAAACTTTAGCGTAAAGAGCGAGGCATTGAGGAGGGGACAGCCCCTTTTATATATGGAATAATTTCTGTTCGTTTTAAGTTTTAATGTCGCTCCTTACTTCCAGTTTAAAAAACTTGTTTTTTTTATTTAATTTAATTTAAGGCTCAATAAGAGCTAGGATGTTCAGGCATTAAAATGCACCCTCAACGCATCTGCCTCCCCCGAGCAAAAAACTACCCACCACTCCTGCTTCATAAAAGCCACCTTGCACCATTGCTACCTCTACAACTTGGAAGCAAATATAGTTCGTTATACTTTTAAATCGATTGGCTATCTCAGTGTTTTCAATCGATAGCAACTTGGTCCCCTTTAAAGTAAAATCACAGTTTGGTGTCACAAAACGTCAGAGAACACCACGACAGAGAACTCGTGACAAAATATTTATGATCACTTAAAAAGAGCGCTAGAACTCTTCATTTCCTTTCGAATGAGCCCCTTCCGATCTTCTAGGACCGTTGGTTCGATTCAGTTACCTTGAAAAAAAAAAATAAAAATAAAAATAATTTTCATTAGGATCCCTTGCTTTTTGTGGGCGTTTCTCCCTTTTTTTGAAAATACGGCTAATTTTCTAAGGAGTGTAGCTTTCGGTGAAAAAGACTAAATTTCATAAAATTATATATTTGGAATAAAAATCCTCATAAAAATCCAATCATTTTTAGAATCAAAATTCCTGTTTAGAACTTCAGTTCATATTGGCCCGAGTTGCTCGGGCCAAGAGTACGTTCGTTACGAAGAACTGTTAGACTAATTCTCTGTTAATGTAGTATATTACGCTTCACAGGTTAAGGTCATTCACATATACAATGCCCATTAGTGAAGAAAAATTAGACTGAGTTGAACTATCCTTTGTTGTCAACCCCAGTGTCGCAACGTTAGTAGAAGGCTATCTTATACTCGTGACATTACCACGTGGTTTATGGTCCATATATGGGCATAGCCTCCCTAGGGAGAATGATTACGTAATGGGGTCAATGACCTAAATTTCCAAGTGTGTCAACAACAACAACAACGACCTTGACATTCGCTGAGAGCGTGCACTTACAACAACAACAACATCGACCGTGGACCACCTGTGCTGTCGACCTCAATTCACCTATCGTGAATCAATAATTCCCCTTAGAAACAACAAATTAATTTCCCCTTTCTTGACAGATCAATCAATCAATGACATCATCTGTCAGACTTTAAAAATTTTCGCCTAGAAAGATTTCTCCAGGAATAGATCCAAATCATTAATGTCTTTGCCTCGGGAACAACTCTTTTGGTCGATCTCCAAAGGATATTAATAACCAAAGGCCATGGAAACAATTAGGCAAGAAACATCTTAGCGATGAATTGTTGTAGCGCGCGAAAAGGTTTCTTATTAATTTGAAATGCGTTAGCGCAGAGATGCCAATAACAAAGGAACACGCTGAATTTACGTTTAGGGATTATTTGGGCGAAACCGTTTTAGACAGGTTATGGAACTATTTCGGCGAAACAGATAGAGACATTTTAAAAGAAGATTTTTGAAGAGATTTTGGAAGAGGTTTTGAGTGTGGTCGTTATAATACACAAGTTTCATTTGAACAGTGTTGTGAGGTCCTCTAACCCAACCCCAAAGGGTTCAAATCCTCCTACCCCAACCCCGAAGGAAGTCCCCGGTCCTCAAAGGCCCCCCAAGCTCCCAAAGGGCCACCGGCGCCCCCAAAGGCCCACCCAGACCTCCAAAGGCCATCCCCGGGCCCCCAAAGGCCCATCGAGCTCCCAAAGGACCAACGGGGTCCCAAAGCCCCTCCACCGGTCCCCAAATGTCCTCCAGGCCCCCAACTGCCCCCCCGGACCCCCAAAGGCCCTCCCTGTACCCCAAAGGCCCTCCCTGTGCCCCAAAGGCCCTCCCCCTGCCCCCAAAGGTCCCCCGGACCAGAGAAGCGCTGCCGGGATGCGCCGTGGGCCTGGAAAGCGCCGCAGGATTTACCGCAGGGATGCGCCATGGTCCAGGAAAGCGCCGCAGGGAGGCACCGCAGGAAAGCGCCGCAGGGATGCGCCGCAAAAAAAAAAGTAAACTAAAAAGTAAAAATTTCCAAATGTTACCCCCCCAACGCCCGCCTCAGACCCCCAAAGGCCCGCTCCGGGTCCCCCAAGGTCCCCCCGCGCTCCCCAAGGACCACCCGCCCTCAAGGGACCCACATACCCTCACAGGCTCTCCCCGAGCACCCGGCGTTCGTTGAGGGGTGTTGTCTGAAACCTCTGATTTGGGATGTGTAGTTTGCTACTTCAGGCTTTTCTGAGCCAAGGTTTCCTAGTATTTCCTAGGTGAATGTTGTCAGAAACCAATAGTTTGGGATGAGTAGTTTGCTATTTTAGGCTTTTATGAGCTAGGTTTCTTAGCCTTTCGTTGGTGTGTGTTGACTGAAACTTATGATTTGGGATATTTAGTTTGCTATTTTTGACTTTTCCGAGTTGGATTTCTTAATCTTTCATAGGTGTGTGGTGTCTGAAACCTATGATTTGGGATGTATAGTTTGCTATTTTAGACTTTTCTGAGCTGGATTTCTTAGCCTTTCATAGGTATGCGTTGTCAGAAAATTATGATTTGGGATGTATAGTTTGCTATTTCAGGCTTTTCTGAGCTAAGGTTTCCTAGTATTTCGTAGGTGAATGTTGTCTGAAACCAATAGTTTGGGGTGAATAGTTTGCTATTTTTGACTTTTCTGAGCTGGATTTCGTAGCCTTTCATAGGAGTGTGCTTTCAGAAAATTATGATTTGGGAGGTGTAGTTTGCTTTTTGGACTTTTCTGAGCTGGATTTCTTAGTCTTTCATAGGTGTGTGTTGTCTGAAACCTATGATTTGGGATGGGTGGATTGCTACTTTTGACTTTTCTTAGCTGGATTTCTTAGCCTTTCATAGGTGTTTGTTGTCTGAAACCTATAGTTTGGGAAGACTAGTTTGCTATTTTTGACTTTTCTGAGCAAGGTTTCTCAGCCGTTCATAGGTGAGTGTTGTCAGAAACCTATGATTTGGGATATGTAATTTGCTATTTCCGACTTTTCATAACCAGATTTCTTAGTCTTTCGTAGGTGTGTGGTGTCTGAAACCTATGATTTGGGATGTGCGGGTTGCTATTTTTTGACTTTTCTGAGCTGGATTTCTTAGCCTTTCGTAGGTGTGTGTTGACTGAAACCTATGATTTGGGATGGTTAATTTGCTATTTTTGTCTTTTCTGAGCTAGATTTCTTAGCCTATCATATGTGTGTCCTTTCAGAAAATTATGATTTGGGAGGTATAGTTTGATATTTTTACTATTAATAGATATTATTATTATTAAATAATATGTGTTTGTTGAATGAAAATTCGAGTTTTTTATGAGTAGTTGTCTATTTCAGAATTATCTGAGCTAAGTTTTCTTAGTATTTCGTAGGTGAATGCTGTCTGAAACTTATGATTTGGGATATGTAAATTACTATTTCGGGCTTTTCTGAGTTGGATTTCTTAGTCTTTCATAGGTGTGTAGTGTCTGAAACCTATGATTTGGGATGTGTAGTTTGCTATTTTCGACTTTTCTGAGCTAGGTTTCTTAGCCTTTCATAGGTATGTGTTGTCAGAACATTATGATTTGGGATGTGTAGTTTGCTATTTCAGGCTTTTCTGAGCTAAGGTTTTCTAGTATTTCGTATGTGAATGTTGTCTGAAACCAATAGTTTGGGATGAGTAGTTTGCTATTTTTGACTTTTTCTGAGCTAGGTTTCTTAGTCTTTCGTTGGTGTGTGTTGACTGAAACCGATGATTTGGGATATGTAGTTTGCTATTTTTGACTTGTCTGAGCTGGATGTCTTAGTCTTTCATAGGTGTGTATTGTCTGAAACCTATGATTTGGGATGGGTTGTTTGCTACTTTTGACTTTTCTGAGCTGGATTTCTTAGCCTTTCATAGATGTTTGTTGTCTGAAACCTATAGTTTGGGATGACTAGTTTGCTATTTTTGACTTTTCTGAGCTAGGTTTCTTAGCCGTTCATAGGTGAGTGTTGGCTGAAACCTATGATTTGGGATATGTAATTTGCTATTTCTGACTTTTCATAGCCGGATTTCTTAGTCTTTCGTAGGTGTGTGATGTCTGAAACCTATGATTTGGGGGTGTGTGGGTTAGCCTTTCATAGGTATGTGTTGTCAGAAAATTATGATTTGGGATGTGTAGTTTGCTATTTCAGGCTTTTCTGAGCTAAGGTTTTCTAGTATTTCGTAGGTGAATTTTGTCTGAACCCAATATTTGGGGATGAGTAGTTTGTTATTTTTGACTTTTCTGAGATAGGTTTCTTAGTCTTTCGTTGGTGTGTGTTGACTGAAACCCATGATTTGGGATACGTAGTTTGCTATTTTTGACTTTTCTGAACTGAATTTATTAGACTTTCATAGGTGTGTGTTGACTGAAACCTATGATAGGGATGAGTGGTTTGCTATTTTTGTCTTTTCTGAGCTAGATTTCTTAGCCGTTCATAGGTGTGCCTTGTCTGAAACTTATGATTTGGGATGTGTAGTTTGCTATTTGAACTTTTCAGAGCTATGATTCTTAGTCCGTCATAGGCGTTTGTTGTCTGAAACTTCTAGTTTGGGATGAGTAGTTTCGATATTTCAGGCTTTTCTGAGCTAAGGTTTCTTAGTCTTTCATAGGTGAATGATGTCTGAAACCTATGATTTGGGATTTGTAAATTACTATTTCGGGCTTTTCTGAGTGGGATTTCTTAGTCTTTCATAGGTGTGTGTTGTCTGAAACCTATGATTTGGGATGGGTGGATTGCTACTTTTGACTTTTCTGAGCTGAATTTCTTAGCCTTTCATAGGTGTTTGTTGTCTGAAACCTATAGTTTGGGATGACTTGTTTGCTATTTTTGACTTTTCTGAGCTAGGTTTCTTAGCCGTTCATAGGTGAGTGTTGTCTGAAACCTATGATTGGGATATATAAATTACTATTTCGGGCTTTTCTAAGCTAGATTTCTTAGTCTTTCGTTAGTGTGTGTTGTCTGAACCCTATGATTTGTGATGGATGGATTGCTATTTTTGACTTTTCTGAGCTGGATTTCTTAGCCTTTCATAGGTGTTTGTTGTCTGAAACATATAGTTTGGGATGTCTAGTTTTTTATTTTTGACTTTTCTGAGCTAGATTTCTTATCCTTTCATAGTTGTGTCCTTTCAGAAAATTATGATTTGGGATATGTAAATTACTATTTCGGGCTTTTCTGAGTTGGATTTCTTAGTCTTTCATAGGGATGTGTTGTCTGAAACCTATGATTTGGGATGTGTGGGTTGCTATTTTTTTACTTTTCCGAGCTGGATTTCTTAGCCGTTCATAGGTGAGTGTTGTCTGAAACCTATGATTTGGGATGGTTAATTTGCTATTTCCGGCTTTTATTAGCTAGGTTTCATAGCCTTTCATAGGTGTATGTTGTCAGAAAATTATGATTTGGGATGTTTAGTTTGCTATTTGAACTTTTCAGAGCTAGGATTCTTAGTCCATCATAGGTGTTTGTTGTCTGAAACCAATAGTTTGGGATGACTAGTTTGCTATTTCACACTTTTCTGAGCTAGATTTCTTAGCCACTCATAGGAGTGTGTTGTCTGAAACTTATGATTTAGGATATGTAAATTACGTTTTCGGGCTTTTCTGAGTTGGACACTTCTATATTTTTCGACACACGAAAACTTACACACACAAACGTCAAAACTTAATCACACAAAAGCTTAGACACACAAAAACTTACACACACACACACACAAAACTTACACCCACACGCACAAACTTACACCCACACTCAAAAACTTACATGCACACAAAAACTTACATGTACACAAAAACTTACACACACACTAAAACTTACACACACGCACAAAAACTTACACACAAAAACTTACACACACACACTAAAACTTACGCACACACACACACACACACACACACACACATACATACAAAAACTTACACATGAACACGAAAACTAACATGCACATAAAAAATTACATGCACACAAAAACTGAAACACCCGCACAAAATCTAACACTCACACAAAAAAACTTACACACACACACTAAAACTTACACAAACACACGAAAAATTACACACACACACACACAAACATACACACACACACACATTAAAAATTACACACACACACACACGAAAAATTACAAAAGCACGACAACACTTACTCAAACAAAAACATACACACACACACACACACACAAAAAAATAAACAAGAAAACTAACAAATAAAAGCACACACAAACATAAATTAACACAAAAACTAACACACACACACACACACACAAAACTAACACACACACAAACACACACACACACACACTAAAACTTACACACACACTCAAAATCTTACACACAAAAAAAAACTTACACACACACACACACTCACGCACAAACTTACACATGCACACGAAAACTTACATGCACACTAAAACTTACATGCACACAAAAACTTACACACACACACACACACACACACACACACACACACACACACACACACGAAACTTACACACACACGCCAAAACTTACACACACAAAACACACACACACACACACACACACACACACACACAAACACAAAAAAAACTTACACATGCACACAACAAAACTCACACACACACACACAAACTTACAAACACACACACACACACACACAAACTTACACACACACACACAGAAAACACACACACACACAGACTCACACACACATAAACACACACACACACACACACACACACACACACACACACACACAGACATACACACACACACACACACAAACACTTACACACACACACACAAACACACACACACACTACAAACACACACAAAAACTTACACCCACACACAAAAGCTTAGACACACATAAAAGACACACACACACACACACAAAACTTACATGCACATGCAAAAACTACATGCACACAAAAACTTACATACACACACAAACACACACACACACACACACAAAAACTTACACAAATACAAAAACTTACACACACACAAACACAAACACACAAACAAACAACAAAAAACACACACAAACAAAAACATACAAAAAAAAAAAAAAACACACACACACAAACACACACACATGCACACAAAAACTTAAACCCACACACACACACACACACACACACACACACAAAAACTTACACAAACACACGTCAAAACTTACACACACACACACACACAAAAAAAATTACACACATCCAAAAACACTAACACACACACAAAAACTTACACACACACAAAAACTTACAGACACAAACAAACTTACACCCACACACAAACTTACACACACACACAAAAACTTACACACACACACACACAAAAACTACACGCACACACACGAAAACTTACACACACACACACACGCCAAAACTTAAAGACAAAATCAAACTTACACACACT